>NC_047661.1:40152227-40752227 GCF_011762505.2 Arvicanthis niloticus | reverse complement strand
TCAAAGAAAACCTGGAGTGCAGAGGGAGAGCCTGGAAGAGGTGTGTGCGGAGGAGAAAGAAAAGAAGAGAAACAGAAAGAAAGAAGATTCCAGATGAGGAAGCAGGAGGCTGAGAACCAGAGCTTGTTGGGGGAGGCATAGACCCTGTAGCTGTATGGCTAAGTGGCCGATTAAGATCCCCACCCCCTATACTGCCCGTCCCCGCATTTGCCCTTCCCTTTCTCAATTCTCATTACTGTACAGTCATGCTTTTCGGAGATCCAAAATTCCAAGTTGAGAGCTGAGTGTGGTGGTACATGTTTCTGATCCCAGCTCAAGGCCTACCTGGTGTACACGGAGAATTCCAGGCAAGTCAGAGCTACACACTGAGACCCTGTCTTAAAGTAAATAAATAAAATAAAATTCCAAGTTAAATGTAGTGATTATGAGGAAAAAAAGAGAGAAAAGAAAACAGTCACTAGTCAGCCCCTGGCGCAGCCTTTTCAGTTTTGATTATCCTACAGACCTTTCGATCCCCAGGGCCTGGTAACTTTAACATGTCCACACAGGGACAATGAAAGAACAGAATGATCTATTTTCTGATATATTTCAGTTGAGATTTAGGTTGTTAAAACCATTTTTCCTTAATAGGAAGTTTGAGGGCATAATTTTATGTGAATCCTAGCCTTAATGGCATGGCGATTTTTATTATTTCAAAAATGGGAATGTTTTCTACATGGAGGTTTGAAACTTAAGAAAAAGGAATGTACCCAAGTATTGTTTGTGACTTAGAAAATGTCTGATTTCACAAGCTGTTGCTGACCCGTCTTTAAGGTCCATGTAAGTGCCTTTCCAGGTGCATGAATTTTTATTCTGTGCCTCAACTGAGGATATTTTCATTATTTCTTCTCCCCGCACAGCATATTTTTTCCATTCACGAAGGGTTAGCTTTCCTCTTGTCCTTCACTCCTTAAACACCAGAGGGCGCACGTCTTTAAGTATCACTTGGCGGGACTTTGTCACTCCAGGATTTGTCTTCTGGATTTGTTCCAGAACCAACTTTGAGCGAACACTTAACTGGGCCATTGCTAACGATCAAAGAGTTTCCTGGTAGCTGCCTTAACTCACCACTGGACCCCAGGGATAGAAAGTTAAGGTAACTCAAGAGAAAGCCCTTTTTCATCAATCAACTTAAACAGCAAAGTCCTTAACAGGTAAGTGATCAGTCCAACATCTGTTCTCGCTGACTTTTCTTTGTGTTTGGCTAAATACAGAGAGAGTCTTCAAAGCTAACGAAGCAAGCTGGAACAAAGAAGCTGCTTGCAGAAGGTAAGAAGCGAAGTGGCATGTAATTGCGAAGTTCTTAGGGTGAGGGATGTTAACAAGCCCACGCTTTTGCCAATTTGGCGAGTGAGTAATCTGTAAATATTACTAAGAGCACTTTTTTATTTCCCCCCCCCATGTTTCATTTTGTGTGTGTGTGTGTGGAGAGAGAGAGAAAGAGAGAGAGAGAGAGAGAGAGAGAGAGAGAGAGAGAGAGAGAGAGAAAAAGAGAGAGAGATCAGAGATTACCTTGCAGGAGCTGGTTCCTTCCTACCATTCAGGACCCAGGGATCAAACTAGGGCTTAAGAATTGAAAGCAAGTGCCTTTCTCTACTTCCTGGGCCATTTTATATGTTTTACTATTATGAATGAAATTCTCACATTTATTCTTATAATTTTTGTTGATCATACCCAATAAAATATTTTATTGTCTATACCTGTTAATAATTTGTGGAGTGATCCTAAAATATACAGTCAACACCACTTAGCAATCATTATTCCCTTATAAAATATTATGCCTACTTATAAAGATATTGAATTAAAAAACCAAACAAAAACAAAAAACTAAGGGCTGGTCAAATGGCTCAGTCAGTAAGATTACCTGCTGCCAGGGCTTACAACCTGAGTTCAATCCAGGAGCCCACATGGAAAGAAGAAAAGTGACTCACAAAAGTTGTCCCCTGACCTCCACATGTGCAGTGTGTCACCTGTGTACCTACCTATACACATCAATCACAGCTCACACACAAACACATTAACTGTAATTATTTGAAAAAAAAAAAAAAGGAAATAGTAAATGGGGAAATAGTAGCACATGCTTTTAGTTCTGACCCTTAGGAGATCAGAGTCGGGTGTGGCGGCCGTGCCTGTAATCTGAGCGCAGGGGTGGCCAGGCAGCACAGACACAAAGTGAAGTAAAATCAGGTCTCATTAAAAGTGTAGCAGTCCCCTCTGGGATCCCCAGCACTGGATTGTTATTTTGGGGGCTTTATGATTGGTACAACAGGAAAATACTTAGCATGTGTGCCTCATGTTGCTAACCATTGTATTTCCCAACTATGTTTGAAACATCTGAGGTACCGTGTTCCTTGTTTTGTTAAAGGTACAATTGCCACCAAAATCTGTTCAATCGATTTAAAAATCCAAGATACACACCAAGATATATATGAGACAATGCATGGGTTGTGTTTTCTTTTGTTTTGTTTAGAATTGACATAGGCAATTCCAAATTTTTAGTGTATGTGTGAATTTATTTTTAAGTCAAATAGCTGATAAAATATTAACGAGTACTGGATACACGTTATATGCTGAACTTCCCCTCTCTAACTCCACCTGGAAATCAGACCCCCTCTCGTCTCTCGGTGTTAACACCCCTATCTAACAGCACCATTAGAGTACCTACTTTTTCTAGTTTGCTTTCTGTTGCTGTGATAAACACCAGGACCAAAAGCGGCTTGGAGGAGAAAGAGTCTATTTGACTTACAATTTCATATCACAACCCATGTTTGGGTAAAGTCAGGGCAGGAACTTAAGGCAGGAACCTAAAGCAGAAACCAAGGAAGCCCAATGCTTTCAGGCTTCTGTGCAGGTTTGTTTTGTTTTGTTTTGTTTTGTTTTGTTTTGTTTTATACCACACAGGCCTGCCTGCCTGCACTACTTCCCACAATGGGCTGGCCCTCCTACCCTAATTACAATGAAGAAAAGATCCCACAGAGAGGTCTAGCAAGCAGTCTGAACGAAGGCAATTCTTTAGTTGATGTTCCCTTTTCCCAGGTGTGTGGAGCTGACAACCAAGATGAGCCATCGGTTTACACAGGCATGTGAAAGCTGCTGCACAGGCATGTGAAAGCTGCTGCACAGGCATGTGAAAGCTGCTGCACAGGCATGTGAAAGCATGCTGCACAGGCATGTGAAAGCTGCTGCACAGGCCTGGTGGATGGAAGAAGCAGCTTTGGCATCTTCCTGCTCATTTATGGCATGATCTTGAGCCTCGAGCAAATCTTGTAACTGGCCTGGGCCCCTTTAAAATTGTCCTGATTATATTTGCCTCTGGGAATGATTTTGAGACATAAATGAAGTATCATTTGTATTACCTCAAGTTATTGTTTCCTCCTTAGCAGTAAACTGGACAAATTTACAATATCTCCTTTTTGGCAAAAAAGAGTCAGAGTTCCAGGTTAACACTGGTGTAGAAGTGAGAGTCAACAATAACCAGGACGACTTCAGAGAATGTTCAATGTTATATGAGAAATAAAGCTAATATGACACAGAAACCTTGAGGAGTAACAGATTGGACAGACAAAAATGGCCATCTCAGGAAAGCCTGAGACCTTGTGATGAGCCATTTAAACATCTGAAGCAGGATAAAGATGCCCAGGTCTTGAAAGAACCAGAGCTGGAATGTGGTGATAGGGATAATGGCAGATGAGGGAAGGGACCTAGGCTGATGGCTACCTTGAGAATGTGAGTCTCCAGTTGTCTTGGTCTTAACTTCTTGTACCCCCAAAGAGTCAAGTTCAAACAGGACACAGCAACAGAGCACACAGTCAGAGTTTAAATCTAACCAACAAGGAAGCAGGAACACACTCTTTAGAATAAGAGCAGGCTTATATTCCTCTCTCCGTCCTGCCTCAGGGTGGGCATTTCCAGGTAGGAGCATGTTCTTGGAAGCTCATTTACTCAGAATTGAGACAAAGTATATATACAACATGTGAGTATATGTTCAAGCCATATATTAATAAGAAGCGTAAGCTTCTCTGTTTTTGACATTTTCACTAGGGGAAAGGAATCTGGCACAGGTACATGTTTTCCTGGCAGGTAAGAGCTCCTGAAACCAGTTTAAGATAACCCAGCTAGAATCATCCACTCCCAATTATGATTTGTTCCTCAGAGGAAAAACAATATCAAGCAACCAGACCCCCTAGAGCTCCCAGGGACTAAACCACCAACCAAAGAGCATACATGGAGGGACCCATGGCTCCAGCTGCATATATAGCAGAGGATGGCCTTATTGGGTATCAATGGAATCAACCTGCCTGATGCTTTAAAGAATTCCTCAGGCCACATGTGGAGACAGGGATGGTGACAGAATACCCCAAAGTGTGTACGCTATTTAGGGAGTCATGCCAACACCCCAGCTAAGAAATGATAATGGCTACAGCACAGAGGTAGTGTACCGAAGGAGAGAAATGGACGCCTGAGAGGACTGTAGAAGCACTGTTCAGGTGTCTCGCTGAAGAGTTAGATACAGAACAAGAAGAAAGGGAAGAATCAAATTCACCTTCCATGTCTTCGGCAGCTTAGTGCTGCCATTTCTCCAATGACATAGCTTGAAGACTTCAAAGTAAAATAGTTGGCTAGAGGCTCTCTCTACACGAGCTTATAAATGAGGGGGTCTGAACAAGATAAAAATAGATTCTATTCAAAACAGTGAAAGAGCTTCCAAAACCCCCAAAGTAAATAAAAGAATACTGTGGTGCTTTAAATGAAACATCCATAATATTTTCTGAAATTGGAGGCGGGTTTAGGAGGCATATGACCTTGCTGAAGGAAGTATGTCACTGGGAACGGGCTTTGAGATTTCAAAGCCAGGTGCCACTCCCACTGCACTCTGTCTGCTTCCTGCTTCTGGCTTTAAAAGGGAGCCCTCACCCTCAGCCTGCCCACTGTAGTGTTTTTCCCACACAGTGATGGACTCTTCTCTAGAACTATAAGCCGTCAAGTATGTTCTTTTTCCTGAAAGTTTCATGGTGTTTTTCAGATAACTTAAAAGAGCAGAGAAAAACACAGGCAACACAGAAGATGAACACATAGTTAATGGGGCGTGGCACGAATCCGGATGACTGGACACCTCAAATCTCTGCAACAATTGTGTGGTTTGGTAAGATTCCTCCAGAAGACAGGTCAACACTGGAAAGAAACCCCGTTCCTATTTTTCATGCTATTAAGACTTGTGAAGCAGTGGCTGGTGCCATTTTGAGAGATAATCCATTTTTAAAAACCGAGGAACCCAAGCTCAGAGAGTGTCTGGCTGCCAAACTACAGGACAAGGCAGCCAGCCATGATGGAATGGAACGCTGTACTTCAAGGAGCCAAAGGCGTGGCAGCAGGAGGCTGGGATCAGACAGAGAAAGGAGAAGGGAAGGACTACCATCTTCTGTAGCCTCGGGGGTATCTCATCGACTAAATTTAAAGCTGGAATTTAATAGCTCTGAACCTTGGCCTTGGGGGATGGGAGGGGCTCATACACTGAGACCACCCATTTATTATTCACAGTGAGAAAGCCAGAGAATGATGCCTCGCTGCAGGAACCAAGAGGTGGGAACTGAAACAGACAATGGAGAGAATGCTATCCCTACTTTCTAATACAAGCCATGACCTGGAGTGGCACCAACCATAGGGGGCAAACCCTTCCATAACTATCATTTATCAAGAAAAGGTCCCAAAGACTTACCTACTACATACAGGTCAATGTGATGGAGATATTTTCTCAATTGAAGTTTTCATTTCCCCAGATAACACTGGCTTGTGTCAGGTTAAGAAAAAACAGAAAATAAAAAAGCTAACCAGCATACAGATGAACTAAATTCAGGAGCTGAAAGGAAAGTCAGCAACAAAAAATAAGTCAGGGGGCCTATAAGATGGATAAAGGCAATTGCTGCCAAGCTGAACACAGTAAATTCAGTCCCTGGACCTACATGATATATAGAACTGGCTCCTGTAAGTTGTCCTCTAGCCTGAACACATGTGGTGTGATATGCATGCTCATGTGAGTACAGTATACATATAATAATTTAATGTGTTTTTACAAAGTCAGTAATATGAATGAAAAAGTCAAAATGGTGGAAGACGACTCAGCAACAAATTGAGATATTTACAAAATACAAACGTTGGAGATAAACTCAGTGGGAGCTGACGAGATGGCTCAGTAGTTAAGAATACTCACCGCACCAGGTATGCTGGTGTATACGTTTAATCCCAGCACTCGGGATGCAGAGGTAGATGGAGCTCTGAGTTTGAGGCCAGCCTGGTCTACAGAGTTCCAAGACGGCCAGGGCCACACAGAGAAAAACAAAAAATCGAAATGAACACAAAACAAAAGAACACTCACTGCTCTTACAGAGGGCCCAGGTTCAATATTTAGCACCCACATGCTGTTTCATAGCCGCCCGAAACTCTTGCTTCAGGAGATAAGTGGTCCTCTTCTGGCTTCCTCACTCATATTTGCAGTGGTGGCATATGCCTTTAATCCCAGTGAGAGGCAGACTCAAGCAGATATTTCTGAGTTCAAGGCTAACCTGGTTTACCTAGCAAATTCCAGGACGGCCAGGACTATACAAAGAACCTGTGTCTTGAAAAAGAAGAAGAAGAAGAAGAAGAAGAAGAAGAAGAAGAAGAAGAAGAAGAAGAAGAAGAAGAAGAAGAAGAAGAAGAAGAAGAAGAAATAATAAATGAATGAATGAATGAATGAATGAATGAATGGAGTAATACTGGAGGTATCTCAATTCCTGATCTTATATTATATTACAGAGCCACAGTAAGAAAAATAGCATGCACACAAATAGACATATAGACCAATGGAATCAGATAAAGGACTACAAAATAAACCCACACAGAGACCACCATGTAGTTTTCTACAAACCTGCCCCCCCCCCCAAAAAAAAAAACACTGGAGTAACTGGAGAGAAAGCTCTGTGCTTAAGAGCATCTACTACTCTTCCAGAGGACCTAAGTTTGATTCCCAGAACTTACATGATGACATCCAACATCTGGGTAACTCCATTCCAGGATGTCTGACACCTTCTTCAGGTTTCTGTGGGCAGTGTACTTATGTAATGTACATACATAGATGCAGGCAAAACACGCACTCACTTACATAATATAAATTTTTCAAATTAAGTAAGCAAATACTGAAAATTGATAGAAGGGGGCTGGCAAGTGGTTTAGAGCACTGACTGCTCTTCCAGAGGTTCTGAGTTTAATTCCCAGCAACCACATGGTGGCTCACAACCATCTGTAATGGGATCTAATGAATGCCCTCTTCTGGTGTGTCTGAAGACAGTGTGCTCATAGATATAAAATAAATAAATAAATCATTGCAAATTGTTAGAAGGTTTTGTAAAAACATACACTGGAGAAAAGACGGTCTTTTCAATAAATGATGTGGGGGAAAATTGGATATACAAATGTAGAAGAATAAAACAAGTCCCATATTTCTTACCCTATACAAAACTCAACTCCAAATAAATCAAGGACCTTCACATAAGATCCAATACTTTGAAACGTCTAGAAGAAAGCATCAGTAAAACACTTCAAGATATAGGCCACAGATATGGACTTTGCAAAGACTTCAGGAACACAGGAATTGACTAAGGCATATACAAAATTTAAAAGCTTCTTCGCTGCAAAGAAACAATTGCTAACATAATGAGGTTATCTACATTATGAGAAAAATATCTACAGACTAAATATTGGGGTTCATATCTGGGATTTATGAAAATGAAAAAAATTAAATACCAAAAAATCCAAAGTAAATCTATGAATATATAGGCTAATGAACTGTAGTGCCAGTAATAAAAGAGAAAATAAATGGTCAGTAAATATTTGGAAGTGTGTTCAATGTCCTGAATTAGCAAGAAAACTCAATTTGTCAGGAGTGGTGATACACAACCCTAGTCCCTATACTCTGGAGGCAAAGACAGAGGCAGAAAGATATTTGAATTGTTGAGTTAAAGGCTAGCCTGGTCCACATACCAAATTCTAAGTCAGCCAGAACTACATAGTAAGACTCTATCTGAAAGAAAAAAGGAAGGAAGGAAGGAAGGAAGGAAGGAAGGAAGGAAGGAAGGAAGGAAATACAATTAAAGCTACTTTGAAATTTCATCTACAAATAATTATCTATTTGTTCAGAAAGCTAGAAAAAATGACTAGCAGCTAAGATTCCTAGTAGCTACTCCAGATGACCAGTGTTCAAATCTCAGAACCAACATAGCTATCCAAAACCATCTGATGCCCTCTTCTGGCCTTTGAGGGCACCAGGCATGAATCATAGACAGATGCAGGCAAAACAGCCATATCCATAAAAATAAATTAAGTTTCCCTTTCAAAAAAAAAGAGACATGACAAAAAATCCTGACAAATATTCAGAGAAAGAGGGATCTTTGTGCCTGCTAGAGGGAATAAAGACAGGTACAACCACTGTACAAATCACTATGGGGGTTCCTCAGAAGCTGAAAACCCTAAGACCCAGTTACGCCACTCTTTGGTATATATTCAATCAGCTCCAAGCCAACTTACCACAGAGATACTTGTATATCCATGTTGATCACTGCAGTATTCAAAATAGCCAGGATGGGCTGGAGAGATGGCTCAGTGGTTAAGAGCACTGACTGCTCTTCCAGAGGTCCCGAGTTCAATTCCCAGCAACCACAGGGTGGCTCACAACCATCTGCAATGGGGTCTGATGCCCTCTTCTGGTGTGTCTGAAAAGAGCAATGGTGAATACATAAAATTTTAAAGAAAGAAAGAAAGAAAGAAAGAAAGAAAGAAAGAAAGAAAGAAAAGAAAAAGCTTTAAATAAAAATAAAATTTAAAAATCAAAATAGCCAGGACACAGAGCAACCTAGATATCCATCAACACATGGATACACTAATTGTGGTATTTATACACAATGGAATTAGAGGCATACATGAAGACAAATGAAATGTCGACCCTCTGAATATTATGTTAAGAAAAATAAACCAGACTAACCAGAACAAATACTTCTATGTGGAACATAGATTTAAGGTTCTCTCCTCACCCCATGCATATGCACTTCCACATCTGTGTTTGTAAACCACAAAACTAGAAAAGGATCATCAGAGAGAGAAAAAAAGAGACTTTTAAGGATTGTGGATCAAATAGAGCGATCAAATGCCTGTGATAAGAAACCAGTGATGGAAGCATTTGAGGGAAGGAAAGCTGCTAGCCAGCAAGGGCTGAGGCAGCATGGGAGGAGGGCGGTGGTAGTAGAGAAAGGAGAAGAATCAAGTATAATGGCGCATGTGGGAAGAGGCCATAATGAAATCTATCGTTCTGTATTTTAACTTTACAAATTAGTTTAGGGACTGAAAGCGCTAAGCGATTAAGAACTCTTTCAGAGTACCCAAGTCCAGTTCATAGCACCCATGTTGGATACCAGCACGGATGTGCATGTGTCCCCACACACACATTCACACAGACATGTAGGTAAAAATAAAATATGAAGCTAAGGTGTCACGTAATTCACTTCTCTGCCACTAGATGGCGTGTTGTGAGGAAAAACTAAAATTAGCAGGCTATCCTTATTACACTGAAGATTTTCTTTTAATTTATGTGTATGTATGCACGCTTGCATGAGTTTGTGTGCAACACACGAGTGCAAGTATCCTTGGAGGCCAGAAGAAGGCATCAAAGCCAATGGAACTGGAGTTACGGGCCTGCCATGTAGAACCAAACCTGGACCCTCTGCAAAAACAGTAAGTGCTCTTCACCGCGTTACCTCTCCAACGCCGGCGACTTGAGGCTTTAGATAAAAGACCTCACTAGAAAGAGTTAAGTAGACTTCAAAGAGGAAAGAAAAACACACATTTATGAAAGAAGAATGTTCCAAACAGGAGCAAACCTCCCAGTTTAGCAGTAAGAGTCTGAAAAACCTGGAGCCAGACCATGGCCGAGGACTCTCTGGGCCCTGAGAGGTCAGATAAAGCCATCAAGAGACTGAGGTAAACATTTGAGTGATAAGTAGGAAAACAGGTAGGAGGGAGGGAGAGAGAGAGAGAGAGAGAGAGAGAGAGAGAGAGAGAGAGAGAGAGAGAGAGAGAGGAGAGAAAGTGTGTCAAGAGTGAAAGTTCATCTGATACTGCTGAGAGGGTTAGACAGGCCAGAGCCATGAGTGACTTTGGTGAGTGAACAGACCAGGAACGGTGGCATGACTGGGAGGGAAGTTGGCACTGCTCTAAGACAGACATGTTCAAAGGGCAGAGGCCAGGGGACTATGCTCAAGACCGCAGGGGTTGCTTTCCTTAAGGGTGGTGTCCCGTCTCCCAGAATGGATGCTTTTCCTAGTCTTTCTGAGTCTAATTCAACAGCCTTCCATACACTCAAACAAACACAAAACAAAATGTGTTTGAGCCTTGCCACTGTCATCAGAATGACCACGGCACTACATTTATCCAATGAGTTCCCCTCTGTGACAGCTGAGAGCGTGTCATTGCATCTCCGTGGACCAGTCAGTCCTTCCGTGTAATGTGTGTAATGTCTCCAAGTGATAAGCTGGGCTGCAGGAGAAGCTCATTAGCTATTTCCACGGTTTGGGGAAGCACTGCTGTTAAGAAAAGCTTTTAAATGTGCTTTCAAAAATGTGTTTAAAGCTATAATTTGGATTAAAATATTTGTTGGTTGCTAGTACATCCTTATTTCTTAACTTTAGGCCTTTATTTCTTAGAGAAATGACTTTTGTGTGAAGCTACGAGGAGAAGTGAGAAGTAACTTCATTGTATGTGTCCAGTAAATTTACTGTGGCACCTGATAAGTGAAATTTAGGATGCAGTTGCCTCCCGGCCTTGTTTTCTGTCATGAAAACACACGCACAGATCTTCAGAACCCTTCTAGAGACACACATTCTGTAAGTGCTGTCACTTGGCAGCTCAGAACTGATCTAAGAGCTGGGTCTGTCTGGTTCATACCACTTCTGACCAGTAAGAGGCACCCAGTCGTTTGTTAGGCTTTTGACTGGCTTTATACTCTCTTGGATACTATATCCAGATTCTGAATATCCTTTTATTTTTCTATGTATTCAAAACCCTATGATTCCCACCCTGCTTCCTTCCCAGACTACGAGCCTCTACTGTTAAGTGAAAACATAGTCAACTTGAGTGTAATTAATTAGTAAAAGCTTTCTATAAACGGGGTAAAAATACCTGGGGAGTCATTTAAAAAGTGGACTTTGTGGAACCTAGAGTGATATCCTGTCTCCTTCTCCCTCTCTCCCTCCCCCTGCTCCCTCCTCCCTCTCTCCCCCTTTGTCTCCCTCTGTCCTTCTCTCCATCTCTCTGTTCCTCCTTCTCCCACCCTTGTAGCCCAGTCTCGCCTTGAATTTGCGTGCCTCTCAGCTGGCCTTTTAATTGAAATCTGCCTTCCTCAATCTCAGTTCTAGGATTATAAGTGTGAGCTACCACACCCAGCTCCAGCTCAACTAGATAGGGAAGCTACTTAAGAGTCTTTATGCCCCAGTCCTTCCTTTCTTAGAGGTATAATGCTAATGGGTTAAGGGCTTTCCAGATAACCAGTCACCTGACCTTCACCACGTCCACGTGAGAGAAGCACTGGAGCTTTGCTGGAGGCAAAGAACAGGTGTTAAATTATCTGCCCAATCACAAACCAGGGTCTGATCCCAGATAAGGTAACTCAAGATCCAGTGCTTGGCGAGGCAATGGTGTGCCTTTGACTATCATAAAAGGTCATGCTCTGCACGGTTCCATCCCCATGTCAGAATAACTTTAGCACTTTAAAAATGCAATCTCCTCTCATACAATGCATCCCATCCTCGGCCTTCCCTTCCTCCACTCCTCTCAGACAGACCCCCTCCCTTCTTCCACTCTTGCTCAGGCTCATTCTTGTGTCAACTTTCCCGCCACCTATGCAAATCTTGCCTGCTGGACCTGGGGCCTAAGGATATGAAAGAATGAGGCAGGTTACAGTCTCAGGCTACAGACAACCTGACTTCAGTTTCAGAGTACTTTTATATACAAATGTAGTAAAGAAAGCAATAAGCCAAGGACCGTTGTTTGAATTAGAAAAACACGATCAGAGTATACTGGCCAGATTGGGTTCTATGACTATGTTTTGACATCAAACAAGAACAGATACGTCTTATAAATTGAATGTAAATGTTTGTCACAGGAGTCATGAAATCATGTCCAGGGACAATCCAGGGAACAAAAGTCTCACTTGAGGTAAAAGGCCCTCTGCCTTTTTATCGGGAATCTCTCTCACAATTCCCTAAGGCATTGTTCACCCTGAGTCACCCATTTGACAGTGTTTGGACACTCGTTCTCCATTTTCCTTTAGAAAAGAGCAGGCTCCCCAGTGATATCAAACAAATAAACCATAAAAAGATGCAATTAAGACTAGACACAAGCCCATATACCAAGGCTGGACAAGGCAACTCACAAACATCCCACTCACCCTTGTTGTAGTAAATATTACTTGGGGGTTTCTACCCCATCTTAGATCATTAGGTCCCCAAATAAAAGACACAAAGTCTTTATATTTATAATGAGACTTAAAAGCATTAGAGCAGAGCTTGGTCACTGCTACTGCAGCTGGCTGGCCCTCGTGGCCATTTTCTCATGATCTACCTATCCCATGGCATCTTCTTTCTTCTTCTCCTCTTGCCTCTCCTCCTCATGGTCTCTGTTTCAGACCCCAAGCCCAGGAACTGGAACTCCAGTCTACCTCTCTTCTGCCCAGATACAGGCTGTAGGCATCTTTATTCAACCAACAGTTGTAAATTAAGGAGCAAGGTTACTTAGCGTCACTTGGTGTATGTGAGGATTTCCTCAATCCCTGAAAATCTATCTATCTCTTCATCAGAGGCAACCAGATCTTTTGGGGCCCGTATTTAACATTACAATACATAGCAATAGACCAAATCTTAACACACCTTAAGCTAAACAAACACAGCATGTATGCAAGGACCTATGGAAGACCCATGTGGGCTCCATGATTGTCACTTCAGACTCTGTGAGCCCTGCTTAGTTGATTGTGTGGACAGTGTTCTCCTGGTATCCTAAACGCCTCTGGCTCCTACAGCCCTTCCTCACCCTCTTCTGCAGGTTTCCTGAGTTCCATCTAATGTCTGGCTGTGGCTCTCTGTATCTATTTCCATCAGCTGCTGGAAGAAGTCTCTCTGATGTCAATCAGTCTAGGCACCTATCTATGAGTATAGCAGAATATCCTTAGGAATCATTTCAGTGACTTTTTTTTCAGTTGTGTTTGGTTCTACCCTAGGTCTCTGAGACCATCTCTGGTTGCTGGCTATCCAGGCAGTGTCAGGGGTGGGATTCCTCTCTGGACTTGGGCCTCAAGTTAGACCAGTCATCGATTGGCCACTCCCATAATAAGTTCTGAGACATCATTTCCTCAGCATATTTTGAAGGTAGGACAGGAGTAAGAAAAGGTTTTGTGGCTGGGTTAGTATTTTAACTCTACCACTAGGAGACTGGTCAGGTTATCAAAGGTAGCCAGCTTACGATTCATATCCCCCATAATTAGGAGTCTTCAATAGAGTCACCCTCTTAGATTCCAGGAAGTTTCCACCGCACTAAGTTTCCACATTGCCTCCTAAATTTCCACCTTATTCCAGTCATCTCTCCCTGTACTCTGACCCTTAATTCCCCCTACCCCCTGCCCACCTGATCCCTCCTGGTCCCATCTCCACCCAACTCCAGTCCACCCAAAAGATCTATTTCTCCTTCCCAGGGATATCCCATCTATTACCCTCTCAAGATCTTTGTGTTACTTAGCCTCTCTGGGCCTATAGATTGTAATGTGATTATCCTTAACAGCTAATATCTACTAACAACTGAAGACATACCCTGTTTGACTTTCTGGACATAGATTTCCTCCCTCAGGATAATTTTTTTTCTAGTTCCATCAATTTGACTGCAAATTTCATGATAGCATTTTTTCCCCAATAGCTGAGTAATATACTCCATTGTGTAAATGTACCACATTTTCCTCATCCATTCTTTGGTTGAGGAACATTTAAGTTGTTTAGAGTTTCTAACTACTATGAACATAGTTGAGCAAGTATCTTTGTGGTAGGATGAAGTACCTTTTGGGTATGTGTTCAGGAGTAACATAACTGGGTCTTAGGTAGATCAATTTCCAGTTTTCTTAGAAACGGCCATATTGATTTCCAAAGTGAACAGGTTTGCACTCCCACCAGTAATGAAGAAGTGTTTTCCTTGGTTCACGTCTTCACCAGCATGAGTTATAACTTGTGTTTTTGATCTTAGCAATTCTGACAGGTGTAAGATAAAAATCTCAGAATCATTTTAATTTGCCTTTCCTTGCTTGATTAAAAATGTTGAACAATTCTCAGCCCATTTAAGATTTCTCTGCAGAAAATTCTCTGTGTTAATCTGTACCTAATTTTTAATTGGATTATTTGATTTGTTGACATCTAGTTTCTTGAGTTCTATATATACTTTGGATATTAACCCTTTGTCAAATGTGGAGTTGGTAAAATCTTTTCCCATCCTGTAGGCTGCCATTTTGTCTTGTTGATGGTATCCTTTGCTTTACAGAAGCTTTTCAGTTTTGTGAGGTCCCGTGAAGTAGAAATTTCTGGTTGTGTCATGTGATACAGACTCACATGATGTTTTGCTGAGGCAAGACCCATGAGAGGATGTGCTTGCACAGCTAGCCTTGTAATGCTTCGTTGGTCTCCTGTCTTTGCTCTGTTGAGAGAGGCACAGCAGAGAACTTCTTTTGGTGTTCCAGCTGGTTGTGGTTACTCCTTCTGACTCATGCAAACTCAGTGGAGTCCTGGCTGTTTAGTGGCTGGATAGTGCCACCACTGCTGATTTGTGTTTGGTATCCTGACACTACTGACCTGGACTGCTGGTATCCTGACAACTGAGATTGAAATCATCTCAAAGAACTACGTCTAAACAGGTTCATATCCCCTTGTCCTATTTACCATCTTTTCTCCCTTATCTTTGGACAGTGGGCTAGAAGGGGGGTCAAAACATTTGAGAACCCTTATTAAAGTAGGTTTTGAAAAATCTAAGCCTGCAGTCTGCTTTATTAATTGACTCTCTGAGAGCCCATGTTATTGGTGTTCAGTTTAGAAATTTGTCTTCTGTGCCAATGCATTCAAAGCTATTCCCTGCTTTCTCTTCTCTCAGGCTCAGTGTATCTGGTTTTATGTTGAGGTCTTTGATCCCCTAGTACTTGAGCTTTGTGCAGGGTGGTAGACATGGACCTATTTGCGTTCTTCTACATACCGACATCCGATTAGACCAGCACCATTTGTTGAAGATGCTTTTTTATTCATTGAGTTTCTCACTTCTTTATAAAAAAAAAAAAAAAAAAAAAAAAAAAGGTGTCCATAGCTCTGTGAATTTGTGTCTGGGTTTTGATTCGGATAATTCCCTTGATCAATTCCATTAATTGTGTCTGTTTTTATGCAAATACCATGCTGTTTTATATTACAATTACTCCGTAGCACAACTTGACATCAGAGAGGGTGATACTTTAGAAATCCTTTTATTTTTTATGATTGTTTCAGCTATCCTGGGTTTTTTGTTTTTCCATATGAAGTTGACTAGTGTCCTTTCATTGCATCGAATCTGTAGATTGTTTTAGTACAATGGCCATTTTCACACAGTTAGTTCTACCAATCCATGAGCTTGAGAGATCTTTCTGACATCTTTAATTTCTTTCTTCAGTGACTTGCTTGGTTAGTTACCCCAAGATATTTTTATATTGTTTGTGGCTATTGTGAAGCCTGTAATTTCCCTAATGTCTTTCATGATCCATTTCTCATATGGAAGGATTACTGATTCTTTCTGAATCTTGTATCTAACCACATCTCTGAAGATATCTATCAGCTTTTTGGGGTCACCTATGTATATCACCTGCAACGAATACTTTGATTTCTTCTTTTTCAATTTGTATCTCTTTATCGTTTGTCTTATTGGTCTGGCTAGAACTTCAAGTACCATATTGAATAGATATGGAGACAGTGGGTAACCTTGTCTTGTCCCTGATTTTACTGGAATTGCTTTAAGTTTCTCTCCATATAATTTGATGTTGGCTATAAGCTTGTTGTATACTTTCTTTTAGGTATGTTTAGGTATGTTTTTCCAAGATTTTTATAATGAATTTGGATTTTTGTCAAAAGCTGTTTTAGCATCTAATGAGATAATCCCATGTGTTTTTTTTCTTTCTTTCTTTCTTTCAGTTTGTTTATACGGTGAGTTACTTTGACAGATTTTCATCTGAAACCATCCCTGAACCTCTGGGATAAAGCCTATTTGATCATGGTGGGTGATCTTTTTGATGTGTTTTTTGTTTGTTTGCTTGCTTGCTTTTGTTGTTGTTGTTCTGTTTGCAAGTATTTTATTGAGTAATTTTGCATTTATATTCATAAGGGAAATTGCTCTACTATTCCCTTTCTTTGTTTAATCTTTTTGAGGTTTCCGTTCCAGGGTGATATCACAAAATGAATTTGACAATGTTCCTTCTGTTTCTATTTTGTGGAATAATTTAAGGAGTATTGGATAATGCTTTTCTTTGACAGTCTGGTAGAATTCTGGGCTAAAACTGTCTGGCCCTTGGCTTTTTTTGTTTGTTTGTTTGTTTTGTTTTGGGAGACTTTAAATGGCTGCTTCTATTTCCTCAGAGGTTATAGGTCTATTTAAGTTTGTTTATCTGATCTTGATTTAACTTTGGTAAGTAGTAGCTCTCAAGAAAAGAATCCATTCTTTCAGATTTTCCAATTTTGTGGAGCACAGGCTTTTAAAGTATGGCCCGATGATTTTTTGGATTTCCTTGGTGTCTGTTGCTATGTTCCTTTTTTAATTTCTGATTTTGTTAATTTAGATATTCTCTCTCAGTCTTTTAATTAGCTTGAATAAGTGTTTTGTTTGTTGTTGATTTTCTCAGAGAACCAATTTTTGATCCAAATTTGGGGCTGGGCTTCTGATGGCTATGGGGGACTCTGGTCAACGGTGGGTCTCTGCCTGTGTTCATGTTTGGGACACAGTAATGAGAACGAGTGGAGAAATTGGGCATAGGGTGGGTGAAGAACTGAGAGAGAAGGGGAGTCTCTGGGCATGTAGCCTACCTGGAGTTCTGAAAGCCAGTGTGTCCTGTGGTTGAGCAGGGGGTCTCCAAGTTGGGAGCTGAGTCATGACAACAAGGAGGAGAAGGACAGTCAAGGTTCTAAGGTTTGCTGATGGACACTGAGAGAGTGGGTGTATTTAGTGGGCAGGTGGTATACCTGCAGTTCTGGCCTCTGGTGGAGCATGGGACCTTCTGAATTTCTAAAAATTATAGTTTATTTATATATGTACATATGTGCACACATGGGCACTCATGTGCCACTGTATGCCTGGTGAAGCCAGAGAGAGTCAATTCTCTCTACCTTGTGGGTCCCAGGGGTCAAATTCAGGATATTAGGCTTAACAGCAAGTGCCTTCGTGTGCTGAGCCATCCTTCTTCTTTTTGTGGATATGACCCCAGGTGAGCAATGCTCCAACTCTATTCAATCTTCAGTCCTAGTTCACAGTTTAAAGGCAGCTTAAGTCTGTGACTGTCAAAACACTTTCTTGAGAGAGGAGGAATTTGATTGGTTCAGGTCATCTTTTACTTAGGCTGTGTAACATTGATCTGGAATAGATGCTAAACCAGGTCCATCAAAACTTGGACAAAAGATGCTGGTTCAGGCTCCATATCCAGTATTATTAAGAGTCTTCCTAGGGTCACCTTTGTAGATTCCAGTGGGTTTTCATTGCACTATATTTCCACATCGCCCCAAGTTGTCACCCTCCCTAATTCTAGTCAGATCTCCTATAATGTACTCCTCCATCCCCTCTCCTGTCTGATCCCTCCTGTTTCCATCCTTACCCAACCCTAGTCCACCTACAAAATCTATTTTATTTGCCCTTCCTAGAGACATCAACCCAACCACAAACCTTCAACCTACAATTTGTTCTGCCCTCAGAGATCATGGTGGGGCAGAACTTGTGGGAGTGGCCAACCAACCAGTAGGTCCAACTTGAGGCCCACACATGGAGTTGCCTGAATGCCCAGGAACCAGAGGCTGAGTAGCTCAGAGACCTAGGATAGCACCAAACATAACTGGCCAAAAAACAAAACAAAACAAAATCAATGAAACCATTCCTAAGGAGTCAGGAGGATGAGGAAGAAGCCAGACCTCTTGGAAATCTTAGAAGATGACCACCTTTATGATCTCTCCCTATCTGAGTTCCATCAGGGAATCCATCTAATGCCTAGTCCCTCAATTGTACAACATGAAAGCTTCTGGCATGAATGACATTGTAAATGACAGGTGAATATGGTTCACAGGCTGAATGACAGTGTGAATATGGTTAGATTTCTGAGGCATCTTAAAAAGATGAAAAGGCAGAAAAGTAGAGGCACATCTGACCTTAGACATGTAGGACCATGCTTACTGATCACACTGTGGTAGGGCACTATGTCACTCACAGGAAACTGAGCCATATGTCCTATGCTATACATGTGGATGAGAGAATTCCTACCAAGTCAGATGGCTGTGACCCTCATAAGGATGGAAAACGACTGTAGCACATTTTCTCCCAAGTCCCCACTTCTGGCCATAAGGGAAACTAAGAAGTATAGGCTTTTAACCAGAAACTACCAAACATGCTTAACATTAGTGAACTATACACTTTAAAATGGTGACGATATTATACTTCTTTTTTGCCATAATTACAAAACAAATGAACATGTAGCCAACCAAGAATAAAAGGAAAGAATCATATTCCTTTGACCCTCCTGAAACTGTGGTATACCACTTTAAGTAATGAAGTTTGAGAAAAAGAGACATGTTTGTTGAAGAGAATGGGAATTAAGTTACTGGCACACCCAGGTCCTGTATTCTTAGCACACAGGTGGAAATGCTGAGGTATCAGCTTTGATTCTGATGTGAGATTGGACCTCTGGATCCACAGCAGTGCCCAGAAGGTGAAGCAGTATCCTTCTGTGGCAGAATGGTATAGATGGAGAGGGCCTAGGGACAGAGAAAAGGGAGGATGGTCACAGTTGTGTCACTCGAGTTTAGGTGAATGCAGACCATGTTGTCACAATGTAGGAAAACTGAGCTGGAGCTGAGCCGAAACAAAGACCAACTGTGAATTCAGTGGCAGACTGTTTAAATATAGATGTGCAAAGATACTCACTTGGGTGTATGACTGGCTCTAAAAACCTATGTGGCCTCTAGTCTAGAATTTTCTGTTGGGCCCTGGCGCCTTTGAAAAGTGTTACCATAAGTTTTTCACTGTGCATACAAACAGCAGAAGCCCTGAGAGTGCTCAGGAAAGAGAATTGCTTAATGTTTTTTAGGCATATGTATGTGTATGTATATGTGTGTGTGTATGTGTGTTGTTGTTATAATGAGATATGTAATATAGAATGAATTACAATTGCATATAATATAGTAAGCATAACTATTGTATATGAGTGTTTAGCCTATGTGCCTATCTGTGCCCTAAGTTTGTGCCTGCTGTCCTCAGAGATCAGAAGAGGTACCAAATCCCCTGAAAGTAGAGTTATAGGAGATTTTGAACCACCATGTTGGTGATGGAGATCAAACATGGGTCTTCTACAAAAGCAGCAAGTGCTCTTAACTGTTCAACTATCGCCCCAGCCCCGCTTTAACTTTGCATACGTTTTTCTCAAATCAGTTGACTGCTGTATCCTTTTCCCCATTAAAATAGCTACTAACTTAGTAAGGACTACATTGGGGGGAACCGTTCTTTGATCTATGAAGATTTTATTGTTGTTAGCAAAGTAAAACAAAGGTCAGAGTGGTTGCTAGATCTGTGGATATTCAGTATGGTTACCCAATGGATGGTGTAAGCTTCCAGAACCTCGGGCCTGACCTGGAAACTGGGGACACTAACCCCTCAGTGTGGACAGTAGACTGCTAGAGGCTTTTGATCAAAACCAGCTTGCTCTCTTGGCTTTCTACCTCAAGTGCATGTGCCAGGAGAGACTTGGCTCAGCCTCTGCCTTGCTCTTTTCATCCTCCACGTTGGCTTCTCGTCCTCACTTTTCCATTTGCATAACTAATATACGCAGCACAGAGTTCCCGCAATTCTAAACACATCTGGCCGGCACATCTTGAATGCTGATGTCAGGAAACATCTGGAAGAGAGTTAAAGTTACTGCAGGCCCAACAGAGAACAATGGAAGTATGTTAATATGGAAAAACCAGCAGGGGGTGGGGTCGGCTTATGTAATAAAGATGGCTGCCAGGCCAACGTATAAACGTTCACGCAAACTCTGTCTCATTTCGAGCATTCACACACTGAGCATTTGAGCAGAAAGCCAATTAAAATGAAATCATTGCCACTTTCTTTTGGACCCTTACCCTAGAAGCTTTCCTTTTCTTTCTTTTTAAAATACATTCATTTTTCTCATCCCCCCATTCCCTCCAAGATGATGTGGACCAAACCCAGAGCTTTGCATATACTGAGTTCTAGCACTGAGGTCCATCTCAGCCCCATGGCCTTCCTTTCCATAAAATGTAATGCCAGCTAGCCAAGATAATACTTCTCTAAAAGCATGATGAGCCAAACCTTATTTAATAATAACATTAGTATGATCTTCCTCCTTTCTTGATCTCCCTCTCAAATTATAAACATATAAAATACATTTTATTCACTCATATCTCTGTCTCTAAGAAGTTCAAAAGGTGAAGAAGAGGGCTCAGTACTTGCTACACAAGCCTGATTGACCCCTAGTCCCAAAGGTTGTCCTCTGATTTCCACACTCTCTCCCTGAGTAATAATTAATAAAGCATAATAAATCAGCGAGAGAAGACAGGTGCCTATTTAACATATCAAGGTGGACATTTGTTAGCATATCAAAGCTTCCAGCTTCTCCCAGCATCCCTCAGTCCCTACTTGTATGACTGGCATACCTGTACCCTGAGCTCTTCAGCCCAGGGACTGGGCTGTCCTTCCTCCAAAGGATCTTTCCTATATAATTCAGATATTTTGGTTACCTGTTCTCTGCTCCTCTTTTGATCCTTTTGTTCCTTTGACCTTGTGGGTGCTGCACTTGGATCCTCTCTCACCCTCCCCTCCTCCCCCTTTTCCCACACGGTCCAGGGTCATGACCACTCTGGGCTCTCCAAGATGTGTCTGCTTCTGGCTATGTCTCCCTTCTATCTATAATAAACTTTCTCCTCCACTATACCTACGAGCAGTCATGTCCTTTCCTTTCTGTCTTATTTATTTATTTATTTATTTATTTATTTATTTATTTATTTATTTTCTTCTTTTCTCTCTCTCTCTCTTTCTCTCTCTCTCTCTCTCTCACTCATTCAACTGTCTTAATTAAAAGGGGTAAGATAGGGTCAGAATTGCCTAACACACAGGAGGCCTTTTGGATCTGTCTCCAATGTGTCAAGAACCAGCCCCGCCAGCCCTCAAAAGCATGAACCAACCAAAGGAGGCCTGAGCTTCACTAATATGGGGACTGGAAAGTTTACTTTTTGTTTATGTTTTGAAGACAAAGTTTTCCTGTGTAATGCTGGCTGCCTATCGTGGAACTTGCTCTGTAGAACAGGCTGGGCTGGGACTCAGAGATGCTCGGTGTCTTTGCCTCCTGAGTGCTGGGTTTAAAAACATGCACCATTATACCTGGAGGCTTTATGAATATTTTTTCTCAATGGCATGAAAGAACACAAGAAAGAATTTTAGTATTGAATTCTAGCCTGTCTCCTCACCTTGGGTATGTGTAACTAAAGCATGTGCTAGTTATTTTTGTCTCTTTGGATTGCTGTGAGGACCACGACATCTCTATTGTGTTAGAAGCACTCTTGAACTCTTGTTAGCCATCTTTAGCATGGCGTCCCTGATAACCTTAGTGTCAAACAGAGCAGGCAAGTAATTTAGCAAGGCAATTTATTCTTACAAAAATGGCACACGATACCCCAAACCAGGCTAGGTCACACACGGGGACAGGAAATTTGCTTGACTTTTATTTTATTTAAGGTCGTTTGATTTTATTAAGGCGGTGCCTGTACCTCTTTTTCATTGGCTGAAGTTCAACTTCACAGTCTTCATGACTGGTTAATTTTAAAAGCATTAGTACAAAGAAAATGAAGGAAAGGGGTAAGGGTTCAACTGCAGGGTGTAAGAGCAGGGGTGGGGGTAGGGGTAGGGAGTGTGGGGGGTGCTTGGGGGACAATGTCTATGTAAACACAAATTTTACCAGATGGGAGACATTAAAAGATTTGCATAAAAGTTTCACTAGGTGAAAGACGTTAAAATGGAGGAGATTTACAGAATATTGGGTCCTGGGAGACAAGCTACCTTGGACAGAAAATGAAAACAAAACAGAACATTTCTCACACCTGGGTAAGAAGAAATGTCTTCCAATCTACTCATTCCTAACTCTAAAGCATTGAGCATCTGCTTGCTTGCTTTCTCTCTCTGTCTGTCTCTCTGTCTGTCTCTCTGTCTGTCTCTCTCTCTCTCTTTCTTTCTTTCTTTCTTTCTTTCTTTCTTTCTTTCTTTCTTTCTTTCTTCCTTGTTTGTTTTTCGAGACAGGGTTTCTCTGTATAGCCCTGGCTGTAGACCAGGCTGGCCTCAAACTCAGAAATCCTCCTGCCTCTGCCTCCCAAGTGCTGGGATCAAAGGCGCCACCACTGCTTGGTGAGCATCTGATTTCAATTCCTATTCTACCATGTTCTTTTGTAATTAAGATTCTTCTCCTAGGCATCCTTGTAGAATTGTACCTCCTGTTTCACTTTGTTTTCTTTTTTTCTCTCCGAGACAGGGTTTCCCTGTATAGCCCTGGCTATCCTGGGACTCACTGTAGACCAGGCTGGCCTTGAACTCTACCCACCTTTGCCTCCTATTTGCTAGAATTAAAGGAGTGTGCCACCATCACCCTTAAATTCTGTTTTTATATTTGAAATTTCTAACAATTCTTACTTGTTCTCTAGTGGATTTTATTATTATGCTATTCTTACAATGCTATTCTTATAATATCTTCACTTCTCTGAATATATTCGTTTTTTAAAAAGTTTTACATTAAAATTTTTATTGTACTGGATTTCTAAAGCCATTTCCATGCGAGCATGTAATGTGCTTGGAGCACCCTCAGCCTCTACCCCGGCATTCCTCTGCCTCCCACCCCTTTGTCCCATTAGTCCCCTTTGTTCCCAGGTCAGTTTTCGTTTTTTTATTTTCATGTCATCTGACTTTTTAACATTTAAAACTATTTAGTTATATGTATATGTATGCGTGTGTTTGAGTGTATATTTGAGTGTGTGTGTGTGTGTGTGTGTGTGTGTGTGTGCCACCATATGGGCCCTAGGTACTGAACTTAAGTCTTTTCCAAGAGCAGTTTCTCCAGCCCCTAATGTTTTTATTTTGAGCCCAGTGCCTGTGGAGGCCAGAGAGTTGAATTTCCTGGAACTGAAGCTGCAAGTAGTTGTAAGCAGCCCTGCCCTGCTATCCGAGTCTCAAGTTAAACTTGAGTCCTGCAAGGGCTGTTTACTGGGGAAGGATCGTTTCTTCCTCTCCTCCTCCTCTTTCTCCTCTTCCTTTTCCTTGTCTTCCTCTTCTTCTCTTGAGTTTTCTAGGGAGAAAAATCTATTCTTTATAGACAGGCTAGTTATTCCTGGATGCCCACATTCCAGTGACTAAATGTTAACTGAAGAGCAAAACAATCACAAAAATCATTTTTCCATGTACACACACATACATACATACACACACACATATACATACATGCACACACACACACACATACATACACATACATACACACATACATACATACATACATACATACATACATACATACACACTCTCGGTATCCCACTACCATCCTTAATTCTGCCTAGTCCCTCAGTTCTGGTTCATAGTCCACTTTGTACTCTCTGTGGGCTTCAAGTCTGCTGCTTGGTGGGGTGTGTTTGAGGGAATGCTCTGGCCTCGCTCCTGTTCAATGTAGGGTTGCTTCTTGGTTTTCCCTTCTGCTGACTTACAGTTTAGTTTTCTCAGTTCAATAAGTAGGCCAATTTTTAACTCCAAAAATTCTGTTGCCTCATTATTTCTTCCTGTTTTGATAAAAAAAAAAATGCAATATTCTTATTTTAATGGAAGTGTAAAGGCAAACCTGCTTGTTGTCAGCCATCTTTAATTAGTGTTCCTGGAAAGATATGCTTACTGTAATGATTTATTCTGAAAAAAATCAGGTTTTATTTTTGTGCCAGAAACTCAAATTAAAGCACTCGAATCAGAAAATGCATCTTAGAATAGTTTTGGAAATGTATTTATTAATTTCTTACTAATTTTTAATGTATTGGCTGTCATTAACTGCTGTGCGGTAAATGTTTCTGTTTGTTGGCAAAACCCATTTGAGTTGTTCATCACCTTTCCTGTGGCTATAGATGTAAACAACATGTGCAGCCCAGATGAGCAGTGGGATCCAGGCTCCCACTTTGTGAGACTCCTTCACAACACCACAGACTTCCAAACACATGTCCTCAAGTTGACTAATGGCAGCTTGCGTGCTGGCAGCTCTCAAGAGAGAAGTCTCTGGGTGGCTAAAATCTTCATGTGTCAGAAAACACTTTACATTCAATCTCTATTTTGGCCAATTTTATACTTTATTCTTCCTATAGAATACAATGGGAGGGGGTTATATTTGGATTAGCCTGGGCAGTGGGAAACTGGAGGTAAAAAGATTGGCAAGGATTCTGATCCCAATAAGTGTGCTGGTTGGTTTTATGTTCACCCGACACAAGCTAGAGTCATCTGAAAGGAGGAAACCTCAATTGAGAAAATGCCTCCACAAGATCCATATGTAGGTGATTTTCTTAGTGATTTACTAGGGAAGGTCTGACACACTGTGGACCAGGATAGTGCCTTTCCTGGGCCAGTGGTTCTGGCTTGAGAGGAACCCTGCAGGTATCCAGGCAGGGAAGCAAACGGAGAAGACACGAGGATGAAAATTCAGTTCAGATTGACTTTAGTAACCTGGATAAAGACTTTGGGGAGTCTGATATCAAGCAGTTTATACCCAACACATTTAAACACAGTATAATTTGGGGGAAAGCTTCCTGGTGTAATGCAATTCCCAGTGCCCAAGGAAGTGTTAATTACAGTGAAACCGGACTTGCCATTTCTTCTAAGAAGATGGGTTCTAGAGATAGGCTGCCTGTAGCTTCAGGACCTAGCGAAGGATCTGGTCTGGTCCTGGTTATATTGCCACCTCTTATCCTGGCTGTGAAAGTTTGGGGGAGCATTTGGCTATACAGATAATGTAAGGGTCATTTAGACAATTAAGTATCTCTGGTTCTGATTGTGAGAGCTTGGGTAGCCCCTGGCTATAAAGGTCATTTAGGTTACTAGCCACCTCTGGTCCTCACTGTAGGAGCTTGATATGGTCTGGCCCAACAGATAACACAGATCACCAGGCTATCAATCATTTCTAAGTCCTGGCTTTCTGGATAAAAGAACAGGTTATTACCTGTTTTCCTAGTAGAAAGATAATCCTGAGTGCTTAGCATTCCTAAGTTTCTCCGGAGGTCTGTGGGCATAAGGAACCCTGTGCCATGTCCCCGATGCTGGATTTCTATAAGAAAGCAGGCTGAGCAAGCCATGGGAGAGCAAGCCAGTAAAGCAACCTCTGCATTGGCTCCTGCCTCCAGGTTCCTGCTCTGTTTGATTTCCTGTCCTGATTTCCTTCAGTGATGGACTGTGAAGTGATGGACTGTGATGAGGAAGTGTAAGTCAAATAAACGTTTTCCTTCCCAACTTGCTTTTAGTCATAGTGTTTCATCACAGCAATAAAAGCCCTACCTAGCCCTGTGTTTACACCTTCCTCCTTTTCACTATGTGTGTTGTTTTGTTGCTGCTGCTGATTTGTTTTTTTAAGACAGGTTTCTTTTTTCTTTTTCTTTTTTTTTTTTTTTTTTTTTTTCCCCATGAGACGCGGGAGAAAACGCGCTGGAGCGAGCGGGATTCGAACCCGCAGGTCAGAGAGAGAGCGCAGGCGGACGCCTTACAGCCTTTCGGGCTGCGCTACCACCGGTTTGCTGGAGACAGGGTTTCTGTGTATAGCCTTGGCTGTCCTGGAACTAGGCTGACCTCGAATTCACAGAGATCCACCTACCCCTGCTTTCCAAGTGCTGAAATTAAAGACTCACTCCACCACATTGGGCTACACGTTCTTCATTTTGCACCCTAACTTTATATGACAAATTGTGGAGTTCCACATCTGAGGCTCTTTTGACAGTTGCCATAAGAGGGAGTCCACACTTGACACTGCCTAGAAGGCCAGAAACCAGAGGCTGGATGGCCCAGACACAAGATAAGACCAAGCACACCTAGGATGAAAAGTCAATGAAATGATTCCTAAACAAAAATTTCTATATTCATAGATAGTTGCCTAGCTCAACTGACATCAGAGAGGCTTCATCCAGCAACTGATGGGAGCAGATGCAGAGCCCCACAGCCAAACATTAGGCAGGCTCTAGGAAGGCTGCAGAAGAGGGTGAGGGAGGATTGAGCCAGAGAGCTCAAGGACAGCACAATAACATGGCCCACACATTCAACTAACCAGGGTCCATAGGGACTCACAGAGACTGAACCAATAATCCGGGAGTCTGTATAGACCTGATCTAAGTCCTCTGCATATATGTATGTTATGGTTGTCTAGCTTGGTGTTCTTGTGGGACTCCTAACTGTGGGAGCTGGGGCTGTCTCTGATACTTTTCCCTGCTCGGGAGGCCCCTTTCCTCCTACGGGGTTGCTTGTCCAGCCTTAATATGATAGTTTGTACCTAGTCTTATTATAATTTATTGTCATGTTTGATAGCTATCCCCGAAAGACCTGCCTTTTTCTGAAGGGAAATGGAGGAGGAGTAGATCTGAGGGAGAGGGGAAGTGGGAAAGAGGGGCTAGAAGGAGAGGAGGAAAACTGTGGTCTAGATGTAATATAATAATAATGATAACGATAATAATAATAATAATAATAATGATAATAATAATAATAAACCAGTCAACCAACCAATCAAAACACAAAAAAGAAAAGGGTGAGACTATAAGAAGTTGAGCCAGAAGTGGTGATACATGCTCTTGGTCTTCTCACTTAGAAGGCAGAAGCAGGTAGATATCTGAGTTCAAGGCCAGCTTTGTCTACACAGTGAGTTTCAGGCTAGCCAGAACTACATGATTAGACTATGAAAGAAAGGAAGAAAGAGAAGAAGAGAGAGAAAGAAAGAAAGGAAGGAAGGAAGGAAGGAAGGACAGAAGGAAGAAAGAAAGAAAGAAAGAAAGAAAGAAAGAAAGAAAGAAAGAAAGAAAGAGAGAGAAAGGAGGCTGGAAAGAAGCCTCATTTGGTAAAGTGTTTGTCATACAAGAATGAGATTTGAGTTGAGATTCATAACGACAACATCAAAAGCCAGGTATACTAGCATGTGCCTGTAATCCTAGCTCTGGGGATGTAGAGACAGGAGTTCCCACAGGCTAGAAAAGGACTCAATGTCTAAGAGCACTTGATGCAATAGCAGAGGACCTGTGTTCATGTCCCATCTGCCTGGCACCTCACAATTGTCTACAACTCCAGTTCCCAGGCATCTAAACCCTCTTTTGGCCTCCATGGGCACCATGCAAGCAGATGTTACACAAATATACATACAGGCATTCACACATACGAATAAAATACATAAAAGAAATAGCTCCCTACTCGTCTTGCCAAATGAGCGAGCTCCAGAGTCAGTAAAGATCTTGTCTCCAAAACTGTGGTGGAGAGCGATACAAAAGGATGCTCATAGCTGTTGATTTCTGGTATCCACACCCCCACTCCATCACACAGCTACATACCTGTGAGAGCACGCATATATTCCACATGCCCGTGTGTGTGTGTGTGTGTGTGTGTGTGTGTGTGTGTGTGTGCATGCGAATACAAAATCAAAAATTTGCAGAATTAAATTTTGGATTCCATCCTTGTCTTGATACTAACCTGTCACTGGGGTTTGACACATTCTGAAGGAAACTCCCCTTTGTTAAATGGCTGATTGTATGTCAGGCATTTTGCCTTTTCAGTTTCTTGTTCATTTGGATAGTCATCTATATATGGCCAAGAATTGCAAAGAGTGTTAAGGATAGACATGCCCCTATCCCTGATCCCAGCTTTGCGGTTTCCTTTCCAGTATTATCCACTGTTAACAATTTTCTATAATACATCCAGAGGTACTAGTTAGGAGCTTTAAATGTATTAATGCCATTCAGGCTTCTTAGCTACTGTTCCAACTGATCTTAAATTTAAGTTTTTGCTCTTGTCTCAAAATATAAGGCAAAAAATAGAGTCCAGTATGAAAGCCCAAGCATGGCAGAAATGGCAACTGTCGGCCTTGCCTCTCCCTTCTGTCCCTTACTAAAACATTAGATTAGGTTCCTAAAGCTAGCTCCCAAGGTCCATTCCCTTATTTGGCCTCTGATTCATTCCTGAGACAAAACATCAAAATTCATTATTTGGCTAAAATGACCAATCAAGACTTACCAACACACCATAGTACAAACTTCCTCTTTTTCTCCTTAAAAACCCACTTGTTACAGGATATTTCCTCACGCCGAGGACCCTGAGATTTTGATTGTTTACTGGAAAAACCTGTTTTTAGTTGTGGTGTGGCTCAGCCTTATCTATCATACACCCTTTAATCTAAGAACTTTCTGCTTGAATATTGTAAACAGGATTAAATAAAGTCAACCGTAGATCAAGAGACAGAGCAAGCAACCAATTGACAAAAAGTGAGCATAGAGTCATTAAGAAAAAAATATAGAGTAAGAGGGAGTCAGGAGGACAGATAGAAAGATACACAGAAGGTAGAAGGGACTGATAGTCAGTTTGAAGGAGTTTCTTTGAGGGAAGAGCATTCCTTCTGGGACTTTGGCTCAGAGGGAAGATCAGCTGGGTGCTTTCTCACCTCTTCGAGCTAGCAGACATTCACTCCAGCACCTGGTTCTCCAGTCTTCATTAGTAAAATTAAATGGTTGAGATTTTGTTTAAAAAAACCACCACCAACTTGTGCAAAACACATCAGCTGCTCCTTGCTTGCTTGCTGTTGCCTTTGGACCATTGTGTCCCCTCTTGGTAACAGAACTTGGGTGATGAACCCTCCCTCACAGAGGCCTTCTTACTGGCTACTCAAAGCCCAGAGAATGTTGGCTTGCCAGCCACCAGTAGTAATAGGGTCTGCTCCTCCATCCCAGGTGAAAACTCCAACTCATACCCAACATTACTAGTGCATCTCAGCACTCAGAGATATCCCTTATATTCAAGAAGGAGGAGGAGGAAGAGGAAATGGAAGAGGAGGAGGAGGGGGATGGGAGGAGAAAGAGGAGAAGAAGAAGAGGAAGAGGAAGAGGAAGAAGAAGAGAGGAGGAGAAGGAGAAGAATAAGAAGAGGAAGAAGAAGAAGGATAGGAAGAGGAAGAAGAGGAAGAAGAAGGGAGGAGGAGGAGGAGAAGGAGAAGAAGAAGAGGAAGAAGAAGAAGAGGAAGAGGAAGAAGAGGAAGAGGAAGAAGAAGGGAGGAGGAAGAAGAAGGGAGGAGGAAGAAGAAGGGAGGAGGAAGAAGAAGGGAGGAGGAGGAGAAGGAGAAGAGGAAGAGGAAGAGGAAGAAGAAGAGGAAGAGGAAGAGGAGGAAGAAGAGGAGGAGGAAGAGGAAGAAGAAGAAGAAGAAGAAGAAGAAGAAGAAGAAGAAGAAGAAGAAGAAGAAGAAAAAGAAGAAGAAAGAAAGAAAGAAAGAAAAAGAAAAATGAAATAAAATGACATTTAAAAGTTGTAAGCAGGAGGAACTAGAAGTTGCAACTTTTGCAATCATTGAACATAAAATGTTTTGGATGTCAATTAACTTTTTTTGTCAATACTTGTTTTCAAAAAAACTATTTTTGAGGTATCCTAGGGCATAAAATTTTCTCTAATACACATGCAAATCTTTGAACCAGCTTGGGAGGAAACGTTGACTGGGTTTGGTGACACATGTCTTAAATTCCAGCACTCAGAAGGAGAGACAGAAGCAGGTGTTTTACAGCAAGTTTTACAGGGCTACACGATGAAACTCTATACCCTAAACAAATAAAACAACAACAAAACTTAAAAAAAAATTAAACATCTTTTAAAAATCCAGAGCTGGAAGAAGTGATCAAGGGCTACTCTGGCCCACGTCTGCCTTTGAATATTCCTGTCCAGAATATCTTAGCATCCAACTCAGAAACATCCTCTGCTCCAGGGTTCCGGCCAGTGGTCAGGGTTCCGGCCAGTGGTGTGCTTCAGCGAGCCCTGTATCATTTCTCCTGATCTTAGAATGATTTCCCGTAGACCCATGATCATGAGTACTGTTTGTTTACGTCCTTCCAGAAGTTGTCCTTTCTCTGTTGTTCTGATGATTCATGAGTTGAACATTTGCTAGGTACTTTGCACTATTTGGCTAAAAGTGCAGAGTCCTGTGTATTATTGTTGGATAGAGGAAAGGCATTACCCAAAGGAGAAATACCACTCTCTTTCCAGGACAGTCTTTTGATTATTTCCCAGGAAGTATATGAGCCTAGTCTCTTGCATGGCTTCTTCCTTTATATAACCAGTAGTACACTAAGCTGCCAAAGGGGGCTTGGGAGACATTTTTCACTTGCCTCTTTTCTTTACCTTGCTTGTTGGCCTGTTGGACAAGTTCTTATGTAGCACAGGCTGGCCCCCAACTTCCTCTTTAAGTGAAGGTAACCTCAAACTTCTGATCTTCTTGCCTCTACTTTCCAAGTACCAGGATAATAGGCATCCCACACCATTTCCCCTTTTCTTCAGTGTTCTACCTGCCTGATAGGTGCGGTGGGTGTTCTTTCATCCTCAGTTGACAGTGCCTAGTGGATCTTCGTATAGGAAGAGTCCTGTTGAAAGAGAAGAAGGTTCTGGGGCAGTGAATGCATCAAAAGCATAGAATTCTTTGGGGTGTTTTTGGGGTTTTGTTTTGCTTCATTTTTACATAGGTCTAATCTTATAGTTAGAGGTTGCATGGGATTTGGGTTGTCCAAGCTGGCCTAAAACTCTTGATGTAGCTGAAGAATACGTTAACTCCCAATCTTCCAGACTCTACCTTCCAAGTGCTGGGATTACAGGGATGTGACCAACTAGGACATGGAGCTCTGCTTGTGATCTGTCCTTGTCCTGGGCTACTGATCATGGTCAAGCCACAAGCCTACCTCTCAAAGCCCCATTTCTCACATGTCTCTCTATCTTTCTGTGGTGGTTTGTATATGCTTGGCCCAGAGAGTGGCACTATTAGAAGGTGTGGCCTTGTTGGAGTAGGTGTGGCCTTGTTGGAGTAGGTGTGTCACTGTGGACATGGGCTTAAGACTCTCACCCTAGCTGCCTGGAGGTCAGTCTTCCACTAGCAGCCTTCAGATGAGGATGTGGAACTCTCAGCTCTGCCTGTACCATGCCTGCAAGGATTCTGCTCTCCTCCCACCTTGAAGATAATGGATTGAACCTTTGAACATATAAGCCAGCCCCAATTAAACTTTGTCCTTTATAAGACTTGTCTTGGTCATGGTGTCTGTTCACAGTTAAGACACTGTCTGTCTGTCTGTCTGTCTGTCTATCTATCTATTTATCTATCTATCTATCTATCTATCTATCGACATAAAAAATCAGATAATTGGGTAAATTTTACAATTCTGTTCAACTTAAGATTTTTCTCTTAGCAAGGCCTAGAGAGATGACTCAATGAATAAGAGCACTGCTTTCTAGGGCCCACATGGCAGCTCACAACTGTCTAAACACCAGTTCCAGGGGATCCAACACCCTCACACAACATACATGCAGGCAGGGAAAACACCAATGCACATAAAACAAAAAGAAATTAATTAAAACAAATAAACTCCATGTTTAAAATTTTTCTTCTTAGCATAGCAAAATGTTATATAGCTATTTTCATAATAAATATATTGTCTACTGTTGCTGTATATGGCTGCTGCCATTTGTACTGGTGACAGTGTTAGGAATAATGATTATAGAGAAGGAGGTGAGGATGGTAGTTGAGGCAACAGTGGGCAGTGGCAAAGGTATCAAAAAATAGCTTGATGTATGGTGATGCTGTCTGTGATGGTGGGAGAGCTGCAGATGGTAGAAGTGATGGAGGTGATCTTAGTACTTGGTGATGGTAGCAACTTTGAATGTATAATAATATATTTATTATAGACTGTTATCTCGATGATTCCCACAGAATTTAGCACTCTGTGTTGTACAGAGCAGGCAGTTGATAACTACTGATAAAAGAGTATTTGGCAGAACTAGGCATGACCACACATGTCTTTAATCTTAGCACAAGGGTAACTGAGGCAAGAGGATTCAGGGTTCACAGCTAGCCTAGCCTACATTTGATGGCACCCCAGGATATATAGCTAGACAAACAAACAAACAAAACAGAAAACAACAAAAACTTCAACAACAAAGCAACAAACATACAAACAAATCCAACCTCGGACTAAAAGCTTTTACTCCTGTGAAAACTATATCATTTCATTTGGCTTGATAGGCTGTTAGTTACTCTTGCTTGGCATAGCCAAAATCCCTTATGGAAACAATTTAAGGGAAGAAAAATTTTGCCTCTCAGTTCCAGATGATTACAGTACATGTTAATGGGGAAGTCAAGGTGTCAGAGGTAAGTCTACTGGTGACAGTAGGAACCTGAGGTGACAGTTCACAAGACAAAGTTGGCCAGAATCAGGGGTAGGCATAACTTTCAAAGTCTCAACCTAGTGACCTAATGTCTCCAGTCAGGCCCAACCCACTAAAGGCATTATAGGCTTCATGATATTAACACAGGACAGGGGCTAGGTATTGAAACTGTAAGCCCTTGGTAGAGGGCACATTTAGGATTCAAATCATAACATAGCTTTTAAAATGCTGCCACTAAAGTAATTTTAGTTGACATTGTATATATTGTATTCTGTAAGAAAGAATGAAAGTTTTTTTTTTCAGATAACAGGAAATCCTCTTATCAAAAGTAGAATATACACACTCACAAATAGTGCACAGTTGACACAGGGATGGGAACCTGTGATCTGAGCACATGGGAGTCTAAGGTAGAAGGGTCTCAAGTAGGCCATCCTGGGTGTCACAGTGAGGCCCTGTCTGAAAAACAACAACAACAACAACAACAACAACAAACATGTAGGGTAAGAGCCTCAGATGGACATCTACTCAAAAGTGAAAAAGTCATAGAAACAAATTTGACTAGGACTTTATCTGAATATTAAACTAAAAATATATAAAAATATTTTTATCTTATTTGAAACAGTTTGGATTGTTATGGGAACTGTAGGTTAGTCTTCAAACTATGGATTGAAACAAGTTTTAATTAAGGGCACATAATTTTTCTCACAAAAAAATAGTACTGTGCAGAACATTCTTTGCTTGATACACAAAAATATTCAAAGCATTCAACAACTTTCCCTAGTTGTCTTTCTTTTCTTTTTCTCTTCAAATAATTCTTCAACATGGGATTATCTTTGTTTTTCCTTTTTGGGTTGTTAATGGATCCACCAGATAGACAAAGTTCTAAATATTCTGTTAAAATAATTGATTTTGTTTTTGAAAAATGTTTGGAAGACTTCTGTTTAATTAGCATTATGCAAATGGATATTTATGACCTCTAATAGATACATTTGAGTGTGGGTCAAGGAATTCTTTTCTTTTAGGTGTCTTGTGCTTCCCACATCTAAAATGGTTTAGTGGAGATGACTCTTCCTTGAGGAGGCCATTCCCATACTTGGGTAGGTCTTACCGTCTGTGGCTTTGGAGAAGCTCATACCCATTATCTCAGATGCATCCTGACTTTCTTCTTAGCGCCATTTTTCTCTTGCCTCATGTGTAAGCCTATATTACAATTGGATTTTTAAAATTCTTCTAAATGTAACACAGCTCTAAAATGATAACCTTGGGTCAAGGATTTAATAATATCTGTGCTCGGGTCAACTGCTCACTCTCAAAGAGTTGTGAAAAGGCTAAGAGATAGGTCTTCTTCAGAAGATGAGGCAGGGGGATAGTGAGTATGATCATTATTATATCACAGGTTCCCATCCCTGTGTATATTATATTATATTATATTATATTATATTATTGTGATCCTCCCTCAAAACCAAACAATAACAAAAACTGAAAATAAAAACCCAAGACAAACTCAAAGCAGTAGGTTTTTATTTCTTGAACACCCAGAAATACTTTAAGGACTCTAAAAATGATAGCACTGGGGCTGTACTTAGCTATTGGCTAGCATGCTCAAAGCCCCGGGTTCAAACCATAACAGGAAAGAAATGAAATCTTGGGAAAGCAATGGAAAAGACAATGGTACTTGCCACCAAGCCAGATGATCTAAGTTCAATCTCTAGAATACATACTGTAGAAGAGAACTGACCCCTGCAAGTTGTCCTCTGACCTCCACACGTGCACTGGGCCATATACATGTGTGCATGCACACACATCTACATACAAACACACAAATAAATAGATACAAGACAAGGTAACAAATGACATGAGCCTGGTTAGTATCGTTAAGGTTGTTTGCTATCTAGGGACACTTGAAAAGGTAGAGCCGGCCAGGCAGGATCACACTGCTTGGCTTGAGTGTCAGCCTCAGCTCTCTGGTGACCTGGATGGGCTTTTAGGACCACTGGCTGATACAGGGAACCTGCCACTCGTTTTCCAACCATAGTACCAAACTTAGGTCAAGACGGTAACACAGTATACTATGCTTTGTTCTTTCCCCCATCCCTTTCCAGGAATGGAGCTGGGTAAATGTAAAGGACTATCACTGGAGAGGAGATCCACCGGAGGGAACAAGCCATCACCGGAATGTCCACCATTATGACCAGTGGAAGACGTGGACAGGTGAGACAGAATAGAGTGAAGAGGAGAATGGCCGCTGGGGTACAGCCATCTGCTACCTTCCTCCTCTTCCCATTGTTTAGGTGTTAATTTTTAGATGCTAGAGGCTAGAGGTCCCAGTTTGATAGAATTAGAAGACTGAAGGTAGCTTACAGCATATATGCCTGGGTTTTTTACATTGAGAGGTATATCCAGGGATGGAGGTAAGGATCAGTCTCTGGGTGCTTGCCTCACTCATGCAAGTCCCTGGTTTTAATCTGTAGCAACAATAAATAAAGAAGAAAGAAAGAAAGAAAGAAAGAAAGAATAAATAAATAAAATAAACAATAAAAAAAAGAAAAAACTGAAATAAAAAAAGAAAAAGAAAAAAAGGAAGGGGGAAGAGAAGAGAGGAGAGAGTGTGTGTGTCTTAATCAGTGTTCTATTGCTGGGTGGAGACACCATGACTAAGACAAGTCTTATAAAAGAAAGCATTTAATGTGGGTTTGCTTGTAGTTTCAGAGGCTTAGTCCATTGTCATCGTGGGCAGCATGGCAACACACAGGCAGACATGGTGCTGGAGAATCACTGAGAGTTTCATATTCAGACCCGCAGGCAGCAGGAAGACAGAGACACTGGACTTGGCTTGAGCTTTTGGGACCCCAAAGCCGGCCATCAGTGACACACTTCCTCTAACAAGGCCACACCTCCCAATCATTTCAGATAGTGCTATATCCTGGTGACTAAGCACTCAAAAGCAAGAGCCTATGAGAACCATTCTTATTTAAACCACTATAGGGTGTTTTTGTTTTTTTTAAATTTATTTCTGTTGCTGGGATAAAATACCATGACCAAAAACAACTTAAGGGAGAAAGAACTTATTTTGGTTTATGGTTCTAGAAAAAGAGCTCATAACAGTGGGGAGGCATGGCAGCAGGATGTCAGCAGGAGCAGGAAGTTGACCAGTCACAGTTTTCAACTGTACACAGAAAGCAAAAAATGAGAGTTGAAGTTAGTTGAGGCTATAAACCCTCAAAGCACATCCCTAGCGACATTCCATAGCCTTCCAAACAGCATCACCAACTGGGGATCAAATGTTCAAGCTTATGAGCCTATAGAAGAAGACATTTCTCAAACCACAACCAGGAGGTAAGAAGGCTTTCATGAGATACAGGGCTTCACGGAAATCAGTGTGTTACAGGAGAGCTAAGAAGCCCAGGTAGGACCAAAAAAATAACAAATTGGTATTTTTATGGTTATTTCTACATTTCAAATGGACAACGATGAACACTTATGTTTTCCTTTGTTGTGTTTTGCATATGAGACACTGGGTCAACTTAAGAGAAATTATATCAGCTCACACAGTAATAGGATTTTTTTTTTTTATTTATTGGTTTTTCGAGACAGGGTTTCTCTGTGTAGCCCTGGCTGTCCTGGAACTCACTCTGTAGACCAGGCTGGCCTCAAACTCAGAAATCCGCCTGCCTCTGCCTCCCAAGTGCTGGGATTAAAGGCGTGCGCCACCACCGCCCGGCCAGGAATTTATAGGTCCTATAATTAGTAGCTCAACAGAAGTAGTGTTATGACCACTCAAAATATTTGTGAACCCCAAGGAGCCAATTCTGATGCCATCTTACTAGGGTCTTTTTATTAAAGCTAGAGCTTGGACCCACCTCTGACCCTGATAGAGCACGACTGGAGGGTGAAGCCCCCAGCCCTCAGCAGCACACGGTTTTATAGCAAGCAGCAAACAAGTGAGTGGGGTTCCAGCTTGGCAAGCATCTAATTGGATGATTATTTTGACAAATGTTGTCCCTTAAGTCAACAGGTGAGTGCTAGGAAGCAAAACCATGAACAATCACAAACGGTCTGAAAGTACTTCTGGAACCATCAGACTAATCTTGACTGGCTGTTGCTAGGGAGTAGCTAGGGAGTAACTCTGAGGTATAGGCCAAAGACAAACCATGTCATTCCTTCTGGAACTTGGGTGCAGCTTGGGTTCAGCTGTAGGTTAATTTTTCAGGCTCTTTTTCTTTTAAAATGGAGGCCAGTCCCAAGGTGGAGTAGATTTGACCTTGCAGTAGCATCTAGTAGCTTAAGTGTGTCCGATTCATCCTTCGTTCTTTCTTTATATCCATTTATCTCTAATAGGCTTCTTTCATGTGGGCACTGATTTTTGCTTCATGGTGAGACTTGCACTTTGCTTTGAAATGTAAGAGAAACTAAATCAGCTGTGTGTGTTACTTGTGATCCCAGCACTCAGAAGACTACGGAAAGAGGATAGATGTGAGCTCTAGGCTAGCCTGGGTTACAGAGTGAAACTGTGTCTCAAACTACAGCAAAACAAACAACAACAACAACAAACAACGAATTAACTAATGGGGCTGGAGAGATGGCTTGGGGGTTAAAAGCACCAAACTACTCTTCTAGAGGACCCTAGTTCAATTCCCAGCACCAACATGGAGTTAACAACCTGTTAACTCCAATTCCAGGAGATTCGATTACTTCTGGCCTCTATGGGTACAAAGCACACAAATGGTGCGTAGACATACACGTAGGCAAAGAATCTGTACTCATAGATGGCAGAGTGAGGAATGAACTGAAGTACCAACCTGCAAGCAATATACTGCAGAGATGGGATGCTAGCCTTTAGTGTGTACTATGTTCATTAAATAGACTTTTGTGTCGGGCAGTGGTGGCATACACACCAGCCTGAGATCGTTCTCTTAGAGCTGTACTGTAGTCCATGATCTCAATGCCTAATCCTCCTTTCCTCCTTTCTACAGCTGTGCCACAGGTACATTCCATATGGCTTCTTTCTCCTCTTCAACCTTTGTAGGCATTCTTCCCTCCTGCATGTCTTGCTCATCTAACTAGCATCTGGTTCCTGGTGCTATTAGCAATCTATTAGATTGCTGTGAAAAAAATACTCCCCTCTCCCAAGGAAGGTTTTATTCTTGCTCACAGTTCAAGAGTACAGTGCACCATGGTGGGGAGGGCATGCTGGAGCACAAGATGGCTGTATTGCAACTGCCTTTGGGAAGCAGACAGATGATAGCTGGCGTCCCATTCGCTTTCCCCTTTTATTTAATTTGGAACTCCAGTCATGGAATAGTGAGGTCAACTTCAGGCTTGGTTTTCCCACCTCATTTAATCTAGAAACTCTCTCATAGATACGCCCAGAGATTTGTCCTGTCCACAATCCTAAGTCCTGTCAGGTTGACAATATTAAGCAACACATCCATCCCCATTGACATTTTCGGAAGAATGGAAATTTCTAATAGAAGTGATGTTTGTTTTTTTTTTTTTTTTTTTTTTTTTTTTTTAATTGGTTGTGCGATAACAAAAGGACAGAATGTTCTTGTTTTACTCAACTGATGCCCAAACTGCAGCTTGATGCGACTGGTACAGGAATCAATCCTATTGAGGTCTTTCTTGGTAGAGGTTTCCTTTTAAGGAAGATACCAGCAAGAGACGTTCTTAATGTCTCGCCAATGAAAACAAAGCCTCTGGTGAAAGGGGGAAATGACTGCCTGAAGCTAAAAGTTTGGACTCTGCACAAAGGCCCTTGGTACCTTTTGATAAAAGGGGTGCGGGTCTCTTCTATGCCAGCAGCTTGCTTTGGAGACAGTTACAGTTACTAATTTGGCAGAAATTCAGAGGAAGATTCACAACCAAGGATGAATTGCTTGCCAGATTACGCTTGTGCTTTTAGGCAAACAGATGGAGACTTCTGGCAGTCTCTGTGTCTTCCTCGTGTCTTTAAACATAAACACAAAAAGTCTTGGAACCCAGGTGACATATTTCAGAGAATGGAGTGTCTGAGGAAAGTTTTGCAGGAGAATCAACATAGACTGTTCCAGAGCCATCAAATTCCAAACATTTACTTCCATCTTATTAAAAATCACTTTTTTCTTTGTTTGTTACCTGCCCCCAAATGTTTTGTTTATGAGATGGGGCATCACTGTGTGGCCTAGGCTGGCTCCTGCTCACAAGTGATCTCCCTGTCTTAGATACCTAAGCAGCAGAGACTACAGGCTCTGCCTTTATGCCTATCTAAAAATTCTGCAATTACTGTTTATGACAGTGTCAATCAAGGCTCTTTCCTGATATAGACTGCAATATCAGGGGTTCAGCATCAGAGATAACAAACAATAACTTGGTATCTGGCTAGTTAGCATTGAATCAACAAAAGTAGAACTGTTTAATGGCTTTCATGGAAGACTTCTCTATTCTAAAGAGGGGCCCACCGTGGTGTTGTGGCTAGACGGCTTGCTCAGTTCACCCTGAATTCCATCCAAGTGGGGTGACACACTCCTGTAGTCCCATCACTCTGCATGTGGGTGGGAGCAGCAGGACTGATGGGAAAAATAGATTTTTATATAAGAATCTTATGAAAACATTAGGGCCCAGCAACTTGTCTCAGCCTGTAAAAGCACTTAGCATGAAGGACTGACAACCTGAATCTGACCGCTGGATTCCACAGCAGTAGGAAGAAAACAGACAACTTAAAGGTGTCCTTCTATATGTGTGCTATGGCACTCAGCCACCGCCCCTCCCACACAAGAAATAAAATGATAATAATGATAAAAAATAATAATAATAGCTATTATTGCTGTTATTGTTGTTGCTGCTGTTGTTTGTTTGTTTGTTTGTTTGTTTGAGACAGGTTCTCACTATGCAGCCCAGGCTGTTCTGGAACTTACTATGTAGACCAGGCTACTCTCCAACTTACAGAGATCTTCCTGCCTTTACTTCTCAAATGCTAGGATTAAAGAGGTGTACCATACCATGCCTGGCAATAATAATAAGTTTTAAGCTGAAAAACAACTAGATAAAACTTTGTTCTTTGCTGAAAGGTCTAAGATATATTTAATTAGAAAAAGAAAATTTTATATTGTATGAAAAAAAGTCTATTTTCAATGAGGTGGGGGGTGTTTTGAAGACTTAAAAGGCAAGTAGATGATTGAAAACCTAGATGTCTTTTCTTTGAAAATCAATAACCAGTCTTATTTTTTTTTTTTTTTTTTTTTTGTGGATTCAATGTTAGTCACACTGATTTAACATCTGGATGAACTCCTGACTTTGCAGTCTGTATCATGGAAGAGCCTTGACTGATACCATCATGGATGGTAATTATAGAATTCTAGCTGGGCATGGTGACAAGAGGCGATGGTTCCAGCTGCTTAGGTGGCTGAGACAGGAAGATCACTTGTGTGTAGGAGCTAGCCTAGGCCATGCAGTGATGCCCCCATCTCAAAAATAAAACAAAATAAAACAAAACAAAAGAACTTGGGGCAGGGAACAACCTGTCCAGCCCACACAAGAGGAAGTAATTAAGACTGATATTCTTAAAAAGTTACAACAAAAACAGAATTTGAAAGTCCTGGGTGGAAATGGGGAAGGGTATGGGGGTGGGTATAGGATCTAAACCCTGGTTCTCTTGTTATTAATTGCTCTTTTGTGGATCTTGGTTTTCTCATTCCTATAAGAGGACTCTGAATAGGCTTGCCTACCGATTCTCACAGGGTCACCACCAAAGGCATGTGTCTGTGTACTCTGTACAATAGCATATGCTATTATCTAGTATTAGTACAATAGCTGAAATTTAAAATTTTCAGTTAGCAGGATCTGGAGATGTCTTCAGTTGCATGGAAAAATTAGGACTTGCTATGGGTATATACTATATGATGAATAAATCCACCTTCATATCTAATATTATTTGAAGATATGTATTTAAATTGTTTTATATTTTTAATTTATCATGTACATGTTCATAGGGATGTATGTGTATGTGTGTATGTATATGACATGCCATGACATCAGAGAACCACTTGCTTTAAACCATAAATTGAGCTTTTTTTTTTTCCCTTATCAGAACTGGGATTGGGCCTAGAGCCCCACATACCCTAGGTAAGTAAATACTGCACCAGTAAATTTTATCCCTGGCCCAAAAGACCTCTCTTGATCAGGCATCAACAGTGGCCTAACTTGAGTCTGAACAATGGTGTGAAGGACCTAACACTGGTGCTTGTATAAGCTTGGCAGCTGTCAACAGGAAAAATAAGGCCAGGGAAGAGAGGTGGCTTGAACAGCTGGTGGAACCAGACTTAGGGGAGGGAGGAGCTGAATGACATCACTACCCCATGAATGTCTTATCAGGTGGTAAACCCTTCCAAGCTCAGCTTGAAAGGTTGCTTCTGGCCTCCCACATAATAAGCAGGCAGAAAGCCATGTATCTGCAGGTTACTCAGGAAGCCCAGGCTTCAACTGAGCTTGAAATCAGCCTGGCCTTAAGACCTTCTCCCCCATCTCCAAAGCATTTATTGACTGGATAGATGATCCCCACACCTTGAAATTCTCCTCCAGTCGCTGCCCAGTCATTCTCCAATCAGCCTCACTAGTTACTAATAATAACCCTACCATTTGGGCGTCTGAGAGGAAATGATTGTTTGTTATGCAGCACGTCCACACAGATCTAAATATATAGAGAGAAGCATTGGTGTTTAATTTTTATATTAAGTATCTGATTTGGGGGCTATCATTTTATCATCTTTTCACTCATTTAATGTTTTGGATAAAGCTATGATTGTGCCATCTGCAGTTGTTTCTTATCTGAATTGTTCTTTGTTTATGAAAAATATTAAAAATACCTTTTAAAGAATGCAATATCATCTTCATTAAACACTACTTCAGATGGCTAACCGAACCATAATGGGCTGTGTTCAATCGTTAAGATATACTAGGTCATTCTCTTCTTGTCACCTGATCCTCTCAAAAAAAGAAAATAATAAAGAATAAACAGTTTACATAAAGCACAAAGCCAGGTAAAGATAAGTGCAGGAAGCAGGCACGGTGGCTTTTACTTGTAATTCCAACCCTTGGGAAGCTGAGGTAGAAGAATTATTCCAAGTTCCAGGCCTACCTGGGCCATGAAGTGAGACCTTGTCTCCAAAAGCAGAAAACAACAAAAAGGTAACTGTTGGCATTCTTTTCCTGTGGCCCAAGGACTGCTGAAGCAATTGATAACACCAGATGGAAGACCATCCCATTCGTCTTCAGCAGCAAGGTTACTGCCCTCATCATCAAGCCATCGATGTATTTGCTAAAACCAGCAGAGTGTCCCGCAACTCAAGAGTAAATGCAAAAGCGGGTGGCAGCATCAGTTTGCTTCGTTTTAAGCTTTGATATACGCTGCATGTGTCACGTGTTCAAAACATCAAGGAGCCAATCGACTCTTATTTTGATGCGTAAATAAAAATCAATCTCATTTTACAGTTTTATGGACTTATTTATTTTAAAATGTACTTAAGTCCTTTTCTGTGTCGCCTTTTTCATTTGCTAGTGATGACCCAATCCTGGCTCTTGAGAATGTTCTCCTTACTGATTCAGCAAATAAAGATAGGTTCTGGCCCAGGGGCTTCTGGGTCATGGTCTTTTAACAACATAGCTACCTCTCAGTTTTCTAACAGTTCACCTAAACTGAAAGCAGCCACTCAAATCTAGTCAGTCACCCAGTGGGTAGACTTTCCTGAGGTGGGGGGGGGGGGGGGGGGAGGCAGATGAATATTTGGGACAAGAGGCCATTGGTCTAGCAGCCAAACACACTAAACAACACTGTCCAGAGATACTTTATTGAGCATGGGGGGGGGGGGGGAGGGAAGAGAGAAAATAAAGTCTTTTTTTTTTTTAGGTGCATCATAATCAAATTGTAGTGATTGCTGGACAGATGCCTTATATGCTTTTAGCATACACAGATGGATCTTGAAAGTGGAACGGGAAAGATCGTGTTAGAATAATTTTGCAGCCGGGCGGTGGTGGCGCACGCCTTTAATCCCAGCACTTAGGAGGCAGAGGCAGGTGGATTTCTGAGTTCGAGGCCAGCCTGATCTACAGAGTGAGTTCCAGGACAGCCAGGACTACACAGAGAAACCCTGTCTCGAAAAAACAAAAACAAAACAAAACAAAACAAAACAAAAAAACCAACAAAAAAGAATAATTCTGCATTCAACAGGGAGCTCTTGCCTGCTCAAGGGAATGCCATAAAAACATATGATAGTTCTAGCTCCCTAGCTCTCTGCAGTCTAGTCGTGGGGGCAAGAGATGATGAGGTTAAGGCTTAAATGTAATATATAGTAGTGTTCTCTCTAATTTTATGTTACGGGAATGAAAAAGAGAAGATAATGAAGAGTCCGATGAAAACATGACAATAGATAGAGTTTAGAAGCCAGTTTTGAGTTGAATTTAAACATTGGAGTAGGGGCTAGAGAGGCAGCTGAGCAGTTAAGAGACCGTCTGCTCTTTCCAGAGGACCCTGGTTTGATGGCAGCTCATACCATCTCTAACTTCGGTTCCAAGGAATCTGACTCATGACCTCCTTGGGCACCAGGCATGCGTATGGTGCACAGACATACATGCAAGCAAAATACTTCATCCCCCAGCCCCCGGCCCATACACACAAAGGAGTAGTAAAGGAAATATTCGTGGATCAGAACCTTGTTGGAATAGCTATAATAATAAAGGCTATTCTTTCTTGGACTATGTGAAAAGCAAATCAAAAATTCTAGGAAGATGGCAAGTTGTTGAGAGACCTCGGGTGCTAGATTAATAGCTTTGACCTTTATTCCTCCCTTCAGGCAGTTGTTAAAAAGCTTCAGAGCCAAGGAATGACATCATGAAAATCAGAGGCCAGAGAAACCAGTTAGGAAGCTACTGGGAACATTTTGAGATAAGGCTCTGTTGTGGAAGTGTAAGAGGAAGGGCAGATTTGAGTAAGCAGAAGAAAGAATCAATAGAATAGCATTAACTTCTGATTGGATGTGAACAGACAGGGGTGGTGTTGAGGGCAGGATGACCCAAGAATAGCTTTATTGGGAAGGGTGTTGGGGGAGGGTTTGGTGATAGATTTCTAGTGGAAAGTAGAGAGTAAGATTAACATATCAGCAGGAGTGTACTCTCAGCTGATTATCTTACAGAAACCGGGTGGTGTTTCTCCAGAAGTCAGGCAGAAGGCACCACAGTGACTTCATATGGCATTCCTAAGCAGCAATGCCCAGCTCACACAGGACACACAGCAGAACGATGTGCTAGGGGAAAGAGCATGCTGTTCATGGCTGACCCATACACTTTTGATTTTGTTTGTGTAATTTCATGTTTTCATTGTATACATTTAGACAAAATACTTTAAAATCCACTGGACTGGCTGTCTTATCTATAAAGGAAGAGTTTATTATGCATTGGCTCTTGCATAGGTCTTTATGAGATTTAAACAACAGCCATTATTCAAGGTTTGTGTTAATTATTCTGGCCATTTTGTCTGGATGTAGAATTGGCTCCTATGCTCAATACCTAGCACCAAAGTCAAACAATTTTCATGTTCTTCATTTTTAGAATACAAATTCTACATATAAACCCTAAATTTGTGACAGAAAAAAAAGTCATTTTATTACACACTCTGGTCCAACCCTGGTTCTGTTGGCTTTTCTGGTGCTTACTAAGTTGCTTGCACTCAGCTAGAGAGCTGGCTGGAGGCTAGCCTCACCTTAAAAACTAGTCTTTTCTCTTCTTCCACCTGCTTCGCTCCCTCCCCCCTTCTTTCCCACTTCTTAAATGATCTTTATTTTTTATGTGAGTGCTTGCCTCCATGTATGGATGTATACTATATGCATGCCCCATGCCAAGAAGGCCAGAAGAGGGTATCAGATCCCTGAATTTAGTTATAGACGGTTGTGAACTGCCTTGTAAGCGCTGAGAACTGAACCCAGGTTCTCTGTAAGAACAATAAGTGCTCTTAGCTGAACTATCTCTCTCACCCTCCACTATTTTAGATAAGATCCTGGCAAGTATTTTAGGCTCAACTTGAGGTTGCTCTGTATTATAGGAACACCTTGAGTTTCCAGTCTTCTTTCTTTAGCCTTTGGTTAGCTGCTATTAGAAACTTCCACTGGTGGGCTCTATTGCCAAGTGGTTTTCCCCTGAGGCTCAAATCTGCTTAGGTTTTGGATGGAAGGCTATGGTATAGTTTTACTACTATAGTCTCCTGATTAAATTAAATCTCTAGCCCCGGTCATATTTAAGTGGAGTGGATTACACAAAGGATTTGAATAAAAGGCAAGGATCTCCCTGGAAAGGAAACACAATAGATTGTGTGGGTAGACTGGGAGCTGGTGAGGGTAAGAACAGGAAGGATCAGGTCAGGGACTGCCAGCAGCAGGCCAGGATAGAGCTGTCTCAGAAGCCTGCTGTCCCCAGCAAAGGGGGTGGGGCATAGAGGGAGAGAGTATAGGAGAGACCTGGAACTGAGAGGCAAGGCAGAAACCTAGTGCAATGGAAACCTCCAGGAAACTATAAGGGTGACTAGTGAAGACTCCTAGTCAGTCATGGGAGATATGGAACCTGAACTGCACATCTTATGTAACCAGGCAAGACTTCCAGTAGACGGATTGGGACACCTACCCAGTCATAGAACCTTCAACCTACAATTTTTCCTGCTTGCAAGATGTGCTGGGGCAAAAGCGGCTCAGAACTTGTGGGATTGGCCAACCAATGGCTGGTCCAACTTGAGACCCATGCCATGGGTGGGAGGGAGTGTCATGCCATGCCTGATACTCTGCCTGATACTGTCTCGTGGGCCAGAAACCAGAGGCGGGATAGCCCAGAGACCTAAGATAGAACCAAACATGACTAGTGGGGGTCAGGGAATGGGGGGAGGGTGAGTAGTCAAGGAAAGGAGTCCTAATTGTACTTTGTTATATTCATAAATCTGCCTAGCCAAGTTGTCATGAGAGAGGCTTCATGCAGCAACTTAATAGAAGCAGATACAGAGAGATATAGCCAAACATTAAGTGGAGCTCTGGGAATCCTGCAGAAGAGGAGAGAGGGAAGGTGGTAGGATCTGGAAGGGCTTGAAGATACCACAGGAAAAGAGTCCACAGAACCAACTAAGCAGAGCTCATAGGGGCTCACAGGGACTGAAGCAACAATCAGGGGGGATGGGTCTGACCTAGGTCCTTTGTATATATGTTATGGTTGTCTGGTTTGGTGTCTTTTTGAGACTCCTAATAGCAGTAGCCGGGTTTCTCTGACTCTTTTGTCTGCTTTTGGGACTTTTCCCTCTTACTGTGTTGCTTTGTCCAGCCCGAATATTTGAGGATGTGCCTAGCCTTTATTTATTTTGGGTTTTGTTTGTTTGTTTTTCCAGACGAGGTTTCTCTGTGTAGCCCTGGCTGTCCTGGAACTCACAATGTAGACTGGACTGACCTCGAACTCAGAGATCCACCTGCCTTTGCCTCTGCCTCTCAAATGCTGGGATTAAAGGCGTGGGCTGCCGCGCCCCAGGACTATTTTTATTGCAACTTGATATGCCATGTTTGTTTGATATCCCTGAGAGGCCTACCCTTTCTGAAGGGAAATGGAGAGGAGTGGATCTAGGGAAGAAGGGAGTTGGGAGGAGGTAGGAGGAGAGGTGGGAGAAGAAACTCGAGGTTGGGATGTACAATATTAGAGAAGAATATATTTTTTAAAAAGGAGGGTGGTTTATTGGCTTCCACAGATGATCACAGCTTTAGTAAATGATTGGAGTGTGAGTTAGGGAAGTTAAATTATTTGCCATTTGTAGTAGAAGGTGGAGCCAAGTACTTTAAAACTTGTATTCTAATGAATGGGTCAAGAAACAAAATTTGCTTTACTTTTGTTCCTATTGTGTTTTGAGACTTGTTCTGTAGCCCAGGCTAGTCTAGAAGTTTAGGCAATCCACTGCCTCAGTCTCTGAGGGGCTAGGATTAGGGGGTAAGTCACTGTTCCTCCAGGATCTCTTTTATTTTTAGACAGAGTTTCTTGTAGCCCAGGCAAGTCACGCCATAGCTGAAGACGACCTTCATATTCTGATTTCCCTGTCTCCATCTCTCCAGTTTCAGGATTACAGTTCTGTCCCACTAAGCTAGGTTTTACCTACTAGTAGGGTACTGAGGTGGAGGGAAGTATTCTACAAACTGAGGTACGCCTTCAAGCATGGCTCATTTTTGTTGTTGTTATTTGAGAATTTCACACTTATATATAATGTTTTGATCAAATCCATCCCATCCTCTCCTCTCCATTTCCCTCCCTTTCCATTCATCTTCTTTTAAACTGACTGATTCTACCTGATGCTGCCTGTGCATACATGGGTGTAGGGCCATTCAGTAAAGCCTCTTAGGTCACACATCCAGGAAGCGAACTATCTCTTCTTCCCCCAGTGGCCACCAACCCTCAGGAGCTCTTCAGCTAGCTTAAGACTTCATGTACCATTCTCCCATCCATGCATGGATTGAGCTGGCTTGTTTTTGCTCCATTCCTGGTCCTAAATGTGGGATTTTGTGAAGTGGGTAGTACTATTTTCCTAACATTACAAAGGAGAAAGCAGAGGACTAGAGTGCTTGAGTATCTGAAGTGACCTGGGTGACTAAAGAAATTACACTTACTTTTTTCTTTTGAGACAGTCTCATTATGTATCATCGGTTATCCTGGAACTCACTATGTAGACCAGGTTGGCCTTGAATTTACAAAGATTCACCTGCTTCTGCCCCTAAATGCAGAGATTAAAGGTGTGCACCCCTACACCCAAGCCAAGGAATCATACTTAAACTGTCGTAGTTAAGGTTTCTGTTGCAGCAATAAAACACTATGACTCAAGTCAACTTGGGGAGGAAAGAGCTTATTTCATCTTACAGCTTCCCATCATCTTGGGAAGATACAGCAGGAACTCAAGGCAGAAACTGAAGAAGATCAGTGTCTTATAGCACCCAGGACCACCGGTCAGTCTAGGGTTAGTACTGTCTGCAGTGAGATTGTCTCTTCCAGATCAAGCATTTAAAAAAAAAAAAAAAAAATTCAACACAGGTTTGCCCACAAGATATTCTGAGGATTTTTTTCTTTCAATTGAGGTTCCTTCTTCTAAAATAGATCTAGATTATGTTCAGTTGACATAAAACTAGGTAGCACATCTGGTACACCAGTACCTGGACTTTAGAGTTAAGATGACTGTCATTTAAGTCATTATTGTTGGAAGGATTGGGGTAGCAGCATATCTCATTGAATCCTATACTATGAGGTTTGTTTATTTATTAAGACAAGTTCTCCTTATGCTACCCAGTCTGGCCTGGAACTACTAGGTTCAAGCGACAGATCTTCTGCCTCAGCCTTAGACTACAAATGCATGCCTGTGTGCCTGCCCTCCAATGGACGATTATGCCTGTTTAGGAATGGGAAGCTTTTGAGTTAGCAACCTGACTCATGCCTGTGTTCACTGCTGTTTATGTCTTGAAATTTGGCAAGTTATAAAGACTGCATCCTTGGTAATCCGATCTCAAGCCCTATTTACACCTTTCGGAGATAAGAACCTTCCTGGAATGGAACTGGCCTTGGGCATCCTCACATCAGCCTTGCAGCTTCTGAATTAGTAACCTTTCCATCCCAGGCACTTCCTCCAGCTCCAGTTAATTCCCTCCTGCAAAGATCCTATTTCCAAGGGAAAAGGCAGAAGCTGCTTCCCCTGGCCCCCCCCCCCCCCCTTTCTATCTGCACACAGTGTTTTGCTTTTACAGAAAATGATTTAATTATGGAAAATGGACAGTATTTCTCTACCGTAGTATGTATCATATTAGCATATATTTTCGTCAGGATGTTTGATGTTGAAAATGACTGAGTTGTTGACTTTTGTTAAAAAAAAATCATTAAATGAAATTTTGGCTTGGAACTAGGACAGAACTTCCAACAATTTCTGAAATGGCCCTAAACATACTTCTGCCATTTTGTACACCAGTCTCAGGACTAGCAATTATAAAATAAAAAAAAAAAAGAAAAATGTTGAAGACACCCTATGTTCTGCAATATTAAACAGTCAAGATTTAATTCTGTATATAGAAACAATCACACTCGTTTATTATTATTACTAAGGAATGATCCTAGGCAAGTGCTCTGCCACTGAACTATAGTCCCAGCCCAAAGCACAGCTTATTGTCTTTAATGAATGGCAAAATTTTATACATACCCAGGAATTGTTTTAAAATTAATTTATGGTTATCAGCAAATGTTTGATTTTTACCTATTTTATACAAATAGAGTTTGGGGTCAGATAAAAATTTTTCAGGCAAAAAGAGGTCATGAGTGGAAAAGTTCAAGATGTCTTGGTATAAGACTACCTACCCTGTATTGGTACTGGGATAGGATATAGCTATTCAAAGATGGTCTCAAAATTTAAAAAAAAAATGTGTTGGGGATGAGCTCATGTAGAGGCTAGAGTTGGTTCTTTCCTTCCACCATGAAGTGTGTGGGAATCGAACTCAGGTTTTCAGGATTGCTGGAAGGAACCTTTTCCAGCTGATCCACAGTGCTGTCCACTCTTCTCTCTCTTAAAGTAAAAATTATGGAGTGGCTTTGCCTTTTCCCCTTCAACTTGCTGTTAGATCATAGTCGTCTTCATTTCCCTGTAGCACTGTTGTCCTTCAAATGTCGACTTAATTTTGACTTTTATTTCGCTTTTTAACATGGTGAGGTACAGTGCCTGCATTTGATATAATTCTGCTGACAAACTTGCATCCAGTCCTGGCTAAGCAAAGTGCTTTGCACGCATTGCCTCATTTAGCCTATCTAATAAATGTCTATTAGAATCTGTGGGTCGAGTAGGGGCTTCCAGGAATGTGACTTAAAAAGCAGCTACCCTTTCTTGGAGAGAAGGAATAGAGTTGAGCAGCTGGCAGTGGGAAGGGCAAGGCCTCCTCCCTCTTCCCGGCAGCTGTCTGACCAGGCCCGACCTCCTCTCTCCAAAGGCTGGGGTCTCCACCTCTGGCCGAGGTCCAGTCGGGTGGGAGGGTGTGTGGCTTTTTCCGGGTCACTGGCACACCCTCTCTATCAGTAGCCACCTGCCCCGGTTCCATCCCAGTTCCAGGCTCCCTGGAGGGACCCAGGGACATTCCAATCCTCCCACTACCCTCGCAAACGCCGCGGGAGGAGGGAAGGGGGCGCAATTGCTTGGCCTTCTAGAACGCAGCTTTGTCTCGGCCCTTTTTCAACTCCTAGTATCCAGATTCACTCTGGAGAGGAAACTAAGGATTGATGAAAGGCTTGAAAGTTGGTAGTTTACAGTCGACTCGTTGGCGAAGCCGCATCTTCAGCAACAGCGGCACTTTTTGGAAACTGTCTTGCAGACAATTGAAAGCCAAACGGCCAAGTTGTCTCCTCACCAGACCAAATATGGTCACAAGCGCTAAGCAGCCTTCCGTAGAAAGTCTGGCCTCGCGGGTGTCTCCCTGAGCCAGGGTGCGCCCCGGACCGACCTCTGGCAGATCCGCGCCCCGTGCCACATTCCGGGGACTAGGCGCTCCCCTCAAGGCGAGGGCAAGCGCTCTGGACAGACTCAGTCTGGGCCCTGGACCCCCAACCGCGTGCCCTCCGTTATTCTCCGATTTGGTTTTTGTCCATAACCCCTTGATTTAAGAGGCTTGAACCATTTTCCCTTTGATCCCGCCCCAAGTCAGTGGTAAACTCAAAGGAATGCAGATAGAGCTCTCGGCGGGAGAGGTCGGCGCGGCGCGGCGGGGCGGGGGCACGCTCTCTCCCGAGCTGCGAAGTGCCCAGCCCACCCCGGCCAGCCGGGCCAGGGTGGGAGGAGGAGGAAGAGGAGGGGCGTGGGGCAGGCTGGCTCCGGCCAGGAGGTCATGCATAATTCAACAGCTCCACTTTCGGCCCGCCTCTTTCCTAGGGTTGGGAGTTTGCTGCAAACTTTGTTTATGGGACAGTCCGAGAGCCGCGGCGGCCGCGCTTGTCTACGCCTTCTCTGTCGCTTTCTCGCGCAGTGCGAGCGCCCGAGGCCGTCTCCGGGGATGTAAGAGGATAAGCCTTCGGCTGCTGGGAATCCTCTCGGGATCTGCCAGCCGGGGCCGGGTTCCAGCTCGTCAGTTCGGGAGGCGCCCAGGCTTGGCTTCCCCGCGTGCCCAGGTAGCTCCAGCCGCGCCCCGCACCCTTTCTGGCGTCCGGCTCTTAGACGACCGCAGTCCAGACGCTTGGGGTCGGCGGTGGGAGTACTGGTCAAGGGAGGCTGCGACTGAGTCTGGTCCAGGCACTCCCCATCCCGCGGCTGCCTGCTCCGGGGGAACTTCTCTGCTGCGGGAAAGTTGCATAATCTCGGAGGCCAGGGGCGCCCCCTCCCCCACCGGCTGGTCCCTGGACCCACACCTAACTGTCTCTGTGTTCTCTCTGTCCTTCCCCAGGACTCCCCCCTCCTCTGACTTGCACTAAAAGGCTGACCTGATCTTTCTTTTCTCTTGTAGAAAGATGAATCCGTCCTCGGTGCCCCATCCGCTCCCGCCGCCAGGGCAGCAAGTCATCCACGTCACGCAGGACCTCGACACGGACCTCGAAGCCCTCTTCAACTCTGTCATGAACCCAAAGCCCAGCTCGTGGCGGAAAAAGATCCTTCCGGAGTCCTTCTTTAAGGAGCCTGATTCGGGATCGCACTCCCGACAGTCCAGCACCGACTCATCGGGCGGCCACCCGGGGCCTCGACTAGCTGGCGGCGCGCAGCACGTCCGCTCGCACTCGTCGCCCGCATCCCTGCAGCTAGGCACCGGTGCGGGCGCCTCTGGAGGCCCTGCACAGCAGCATGCACATCTTCGCCAGCAGTCCTATGACGTGACCGATGAGCTGCCGTTGCCCCCCGGGTGGGAGATGACCTTCACGGCCACTGGCCAGAGATACTTCCTTAAGTAAGTCTGTCGGCAACCAAGGGAGCAAAGTTGCGATGTCCCCATGCTCTTGCGTTTGTGGTGTGTGTGTGTGTGTGTGTGTGTGTGACAGAGAGAGAGCGAGGGAGGGAGAGAGCAAGAGTCTCTTCCAAGGTGCTTCAGAGGAGAGAGCGAGCGAGGGGGGGAGGGGGGTCTCTTTCAGGGTGCTTCAGAGATCTGCAAAGTTAAAAAAGTAGGGAATGAGTCTCTGGGAGTTGGACTTGAATAGAGCAGAGAACAGTTCGGTAAGTCAATTTAATTTCATCCGTAGTGCTTTAAGCCCTAAGAGATCCAGGACATTGGAACACCTAAACTCGGGGAAAGGAAGTGTGAGTGGCATTGGCCAAAATCTGGGTCTTAGGCCCTTAGCGCTTTCACTTAAGTTAGTTAGCTCAGAGCCAGGTGAGTAGGTGGTCTGGGTTCTTCAGCCACACAGGAAAAGCAAGCCGGAAAAGAACACAGTGCCTGGTGGGCTTTACCTCTCTCAGTTGGTGACGTAATGACCACACAGCACAGTAATGTAATTACCAACCGCATTGTAAAGTAGTTATGGGCTGGACCAACAAATTGTGTGGAAATTGGGTCAGGAGTCTTAGGTTACACTTGGTAACCTAAAATACTGTCACCGGCAAGGCAGTAGTGTGCATTGTCATTCTTCATGCCCCATCGGGTTAGCTTTTTAACGTCGTGAATTTTACATTAGTGTCAGCCTTTTGAATTAGATTGTACAGAGAACTGTATTTTCTATTGCTAGAGGAGACTGGCGTTCTTGAGGGAGAAACAGGCTGGGACTTGAATTGTTATCAGAGCCAATGAGGTCACAGGGGTCAGGCTTAGAAAAGGCCTACACCGAAGTTGTAGCTGAACCACTTGGTGCAGAATCACTTCAGCTCAGCTAGTCTTCACTGCCAAAAGGGAAGATGTCTAAGAACTTGTCTTAAACTTCATCTTAGAGCCCTTATTTCTTTGTTTCCGTAGCCTTGCTTCAAAGAGTTCAAATATAAGATAGCATGTACTGTTTTAAACGTGTAAAGCCAAGCTCCTCCTTGGCATTAATCTTTGGTCCTTTGATTATTGAAACCCTCAAAGAATTAGCGAGTGGCGGTGGGTGGATGGCGTTTGCTATGAGCATATCTGAGGCTCAGACTGGTTGTCAGCTCTTTCTTATCCCAAAGTTGTTGACGTCCTGTGCATACTAAGATTTATTTAGTTTTATGTGTGTGTGTGTGTGTGTGTGTGTGTGCCTGTAATGTATGTATGTGCACCACATACGTGAAGTGCCTGTGCAGGCCGGAAGAGGATGTCTAATTCCCAGGGATGGCAGTGTGAGCTGCAACCCCCTCCCTTAATTTGGGATTTGGGTGCTAGGAACTGAACCCCAGTCCTCTGCAAGAGCATCAAGTAGTTTTAACCACCCAGATATCTTTCCAGCCTCTTGGGGATACTTTTTGTTGTATTTTTAATCTGTGTTTGGGGGCTTAGTGTGGTGCTGGCATCCTGAAGCCAACTCAATGGCTCTTTCACACAGTTAGTGACTGGATTATCGAGCCATGGTGTAGATACATGCTCAGGGCTTTGATTTCTAAGTGGAGGTAGAAGTCAGATATTCGATGTAATAGCATGGTGCTTTTCTAAGTTCACAAAGGAAGACACTAGTTTCTGTACAGCATACATGTTCAAAGTAGCATTGTGTATTAAGTTCACTTAAGCAAATGCAGCTGAATGTATTTCACCATGACTTTTTACCAATGTGAACTTTGCAATCAACATTAAGTAGCGTCTCAATAATTTTCGGTGGTCCCTTTTGGCCTCAGATGGTTTTTAAACTGCTCATGAATCCACATGTGTATGTGAAAGAAAGAGCTGGGCTTGCCTAATATCTGTGGGAACCCAGGCGGAAACAACGACTTCTAAATAAAAACAAATTCTTTTCCACATGTGTTTTTAATGATTAAAGTTTCTCAGATGTGTTTGTGATTTAGGGGAGAAAATAGACGCTAGCCTTGGTATAGGGAAAGTTGCTGTGATCCATTTCTGTCCACCCATGCTGCTCCGGGCACGCCTCCCACTAAGCCAGAGTGCTTCTTCATTTCATTTTGAATGGTAGATGGAGTGTAAATAGTATACTGGCATGACCTGGTGCCATCCCTGGAAATTTCTTGGCTAAGTGACTAAGAATTTAAGGAATTATGTTTTTGTGAATATTGTCTTGTAGAATACGCATTCTGCCAAGAATTCTTGATTTCCTTTAGAGCTTTGTTTGAACTTTGAATAAGGTACATGTTCTGTGCCACACTTTGTAACATAGCCTTGAGAAAAATGGTAGCTGTTCACCCTGATGTAATTCTCTTGGAACCCGTCCATTACTCAGAGGGACCCCATGCTTGACTATGGGGAGCTCAGGGCTGTATTGATTAGAAACCAAAGGAATTTATGATAACAAGGATCAGTTTGAGGGTACTGGGGTTTGTTTGTTTGTTGTTTTTTTGTGTATGTTTTGTTTTATTTTGGTTTTCAAGAAAGGGTTTTTCTGTGTGTAGCCCTGACTGTCTTGGAACTAGCTCTGTAGACCAGGCTGGCCTCAAACTTAGCAGTTTAAGGGTTTTAGTGGCTTTCGTATTTTATTTTTTATGTTTTGGCTAGAAAAATTGAGCGTAAAGGATGGAGGTGTGATTTGGCAGAAGTCATGTTATTTAACAGTGGTATCTGACTGAAATGATTCCATCTATTTTAAAGTTAGGTTTTCTCTTCCCTTTCAAAACTCCTTTTTTTGCCTGTGTCATTCCTGAAGCTTTATGGGGAGTAGAGCTGAGACATCTAAGAAGCTTTTAACAGTCCTTTGCCATTTTCTTAGGTAGGATGGATTATTTCTAGGTATGTGATATCATTACTTTCTGTTACTTTTCTTTTTAAATCAGGGTCCTTTGTAGCCCTAGCTGGCCTCGAACTCACAGATATGCCCGTCTCTGAGTGTTGGGATTAAAGGTAACTCTTTCTGTTTCTTTTTTTTTCTCCATTTTTTTATTAGATATTTTATTTACATTTCGGATGCCATCCCCTTTCCCCATTCCCCCCCCCTTAGAAAACCCCTATCCCATGCCCCCTTTTCCTTTTTGCATTTATACATTTTTTTAAAAATAATGTTAATCATAGGCTTTATAAGTCTGGTATTGTTCAATCAGAGGTGTAACCCACTACCCAACCTAGATATATCAACTATCTTTGACTGGTGGAGATACGTGAACATCTGCCTCCCTGTCTCCCCCCTCTTTCTCTCTTTCATCACCTAGCTTCTCCTCTCCTTCTCCTCCTCTTCTTACTCCTTCTCTTCCTCTCAGTACTCCTCCCACCTTAGTTCCTCCTACATATCACCCTTCCTGTTAAAATGAAACTTTTCTCTCAAAATACAATTAGAGCATAATTATGCCGGTTTGTACCAGTGAGGTACAAGATAGTCCTCATACCCAGTCCATCATTTTGTTGACTAACCAGTAACTCTGTCATCTATCCTAACTAAAACATTTAGTTCTGAACCTGGCTTTAGGATGAATGTCAGCTGCCGACCATCCACTCAAATCTTTTCTCTCAAGGCCACCTTTTGAGTATCCACGCCTTTTCTCTTTGGTGGTTGTCTTTAAGGTACTAGGTAGGGAGGGAAAACCAAGTGTGGCAAAAGCTGAACCACAGTTCTTCTAAAGCTTCTGCTTCAGCCCAGGAGTGGCCTGGTTGACTGATAACTGAACCCACTGCAGGCTATTTTTTAGTTTATTTCATGGGTTAGACTTTTCAGATCCAGTCGGGCGTGGAACCCCAGTGCCCTTGGAAGAACAGCAAGCTGTCTAATGTCCTAGGCATCTCTTCAGCGCCCCTACGAGGTTTTCATTTATTTTTAAATTTCTGATTTATAATAGCATACATGGTTTTTGTGCATGAACAATTATAAAGAAAATGATAATCTTCAGTCAACTTATTCAGTCTTTATTCTATAAATGTTGTTGTAGAAAACTCATAACAATTCTGTTCTTAATACAATAACATTGGCCATTCTTTTTTTCAATTTTTACTGTGTTTTTTTTTTTTTTTTTTTTTTTTTTTTTTTTTTTAGACAAGATCTCATGGTGTAGTTGTGGCTGGCCTGAAACTCTTGTCTGCCACTGCCTCCTGAGCCATGGAATTAGAGGCATGGTTATCACACCTTGCTGTTTTGCCTTTTCTGAAATTTACGTTAAAATATTGTTTTTTATTAAGCCTCTTCACACTTGGTAACTGATCTAGTAGCACAGTCGTCTTTGGTTGAACAACACTGGTTTCCTTCGGCCCCTTAGTGCTCACAGGTAGGAACTTTTAAACTTTTAAAAATTGTATCTGTATTTAATTTAGGTTTCCTCTTTAACCCTCTGGTAGACTCTGATAAGATAGAAAGAGCCTAGTTCCTGATTTCCTGATTCTAGTTTTCTTTGTTTACATATCGCTTGTCTGATAGCTCATCTTTGTTATTTATTTATTTGGGTTTTTTTTCCCCCCTCTATCTTTTTTTTTTTTTTTTGACCAGGGTCTTTTGTTCTCAAAGGCTGAAAATTACCATGAATTTACGATTGATAGTCCAGCCTTTGCTCCCCGAGTGCTGCCGGGATTTCAGGCACATGCCACCATGCCTGGTTGATACTGTTGAGCCCAGGGTTTCACATATGCTAGGCAAGGGTTCTATCAGCTGAGCTGCATGCCTCAGCCCATTCTGTCACTTTTGGTAGACTGCCCCATTCTGTAAGTCAGCTACTGGTTCTTACAGGTCGCCTGTTCACAAGGACCAGATCCTGGAACCTACACATTACCAGAACCTGGAATCTATAACTGGATCTTACATTCTGTCTTAATGGTTAGACAGGATCTCAGTGTGTAGCACTGGCTATCCTGGAACTTGCTCTGTGGGTTAGGCTAGCTTTGAACTTACAGAACTCCATTCACCTTTGCCTCTTTATTGCTGGCAATATTAAAGTGGTATACCATTATACTCAGAAGGGTTTTTTTTTATATTTATTTTTACCATGTTTATTTATGTGTATATGCCTGTGTGAATGCCATGTGTTTGATGGCTCTTTCAGAGGCTAGAATAGAGTGCCAACTTGCTTGGGACTAGGGTTAGAGGAATTTGTGAGCTACCTGATGTGAGAGTTGGGAACTGAACCTGGGTCCTTTGCAAGAGCAGCAAGTACTCTTAACTGTTTCTCTATGACCTTCATAATCAGTTCTTAGGGCTGAAAAATCCACGGTCAACAATCTATGATTTTAACTTTATAAAATGAGTAATTTCCTTATGTATTAGTTAGGGTTGGATTTTATCTATTGTTTTGGCCTTTTGAGACAAAGTCTCTCACTAGGCTGACTTTGAACTCATAGGGATCCACCTGTTTCTCTCTCCAAGAGCTGGGACTAAAAAGGTATTGCCTGGCTTAGGTTAGATTTTAAACTAGTACTTGTGTCTGACATTATAAATCCTTAACCAATCAGGAGACAGTATATCCAACCCACAATGAAATGATGTTTTTTTCTTACTCTTCATTGATTAAAGTTACAGCCCCTTTTCTTTATGCTTTGACCAACATAGTCTTATTCTGTAGCCCACATTGGCCTCAAAATCGCAATGGTCCTTCCATTCAGTGCCTGAGAGTTTGCATTTTAACTGTGATGACCATGCAGGGTTTTGGACCCTGATTTTCTTTCTTCCCGAGGAAACACTTTTTATTTCCTATTCAATTACTATATGTTAACTCTAAGTAATAATAGTTTTCATTATTATATTTTCATACACGACTCTCACATATTGTGGTCATATTTGCTCCCCATTACCTTGTCCTGACTTCCAGTTCCCCAGATCCTCTTCCACTTCCCTGGCTGATTTCTCTTCTACTTTCATGTCTTTTTCTTTTTGAGACCCCATGAATTTAATTGGGATTGCTTACATAGCATGGGAAGGAGTTATTTATAGGGCATGAGGACCTTACTAACGATGACATCACTGAGGAAAATGGCTCTCCCTCCCAGCAGCCATGAACTCCTCATGTCCCCTCAGAGAGAGATTGGCTAGCAACTGTTGACTGCTTATAAATACTCAGGGAAGGTGGACCATGACTTTCTAAAAACGGCTTTTTTTTCTAGTGTGTCTAAGTAACTTTTAGTGTGTTTATGTATTATTTGCCATTATGATCTAGGATAGAGTCTGTGTTCTGTCTAATCCATTTGGCCTCTATGACTGAGCCGTGTTATCAGTCTATTGTATGTCAAGATTTGAATCCAAGTGTGGATGAGGTTCCATGGAGCTTCAGATAGAAAAGTCCTTATAGATCCTGCAAAGGACATGAAGGTGAATAGTCAGAAAGGTAGGAAGAATTTTTTTTTTTTTTTAAGGATGTCCCTGGAAGCCAGGAAAGAGAATGGTAAGAAGGAATAGTTAGCACTCTGAACCTAGACATGCGCAGGGAATATATTCCCCACTGAGGATACTTTTTCCTGGGTTATGGCAAAAACAGGGGCCTGCTGAATGTTAATTTAGTAATATAATTTTGGAAAAATGAAGAAAATATGAATTCAGATAGTTGTGGGCCACATATTCTCTTACAGGCCCCCACACTCTCTTATGAGTCTCTACTGTCCCTGATGAGGAGTGGGTTCCCTCACGACATAGGTCTGATGCTTTGTGGAGACACTGTACACTTGCCTAAGCTCTCTACTATGATGAGATCTGAAGCTAGTGTTTTTAATACCTAAGTTACAAGATTTGAATTTGGGGGCTACAGAGTTGGTGTTGTGAAGGGCCCAGGTTCAATTCCCAGCATCCACATGGAAAGATAAACTACCTCCTTAGGCATCAGGCATGCCTGTGGGGCACAGACGTACATGTAAGCAATACACCCATACTCATAATGTAATATAAATAAACCCTCCAAAATAAGAACTAAAACCAGATTTGAATTCAAGTATTACCCTAATTGATAAAATAATCACTTGTTCTGTTCTTCATTCTCGGCTCACGGTCAGTCTTAGTTAGTGGCATGTATCTATTGTTAGAGTGTGTCATCCTAAATTATAGCCGTAAAAGCAGCAGGTTATGTTTGGAGAGTATCATGTCTAAGTGTGTTTCTGTAGCTCTAAAGTGTAGTTTTGGGTGAGGGTTTATCTTTCCTGCCTCTTGTTGTTTTCATTGTTTGTTTGCCAGAACTGGTACTTGGCAAAGGCAATTCTGAGATTAATGCAAGAAAAAATTTTCAGGTTATACTTGATTCTAGCAAACTGAGTTAAGTTTGGTTACATTTTATAGTTAAAGCCTATATTGAGCTTAAAAGGCTAGTTCTTGGAGCTGGAGAGAAGGCTCAGCCTTAAAGAGCCCTGGTTGCTTTTGCAGAGGACCCAGGCTGAGTTCCCAGTACACATATGGTGGCTCACAACTGTCTGTAACCCTAGGTCTAGGGGATCCTCTTCAGGCTTCCAGGGGCACTATCCATACATGCAGGTACATGAAGTAAAAAAATAAATAAAAAATTAAAGGCTATGTTACTTGTTTGCAGTTTGCAAATTTAGGAGCACTGTCACAGATTTGGGATTTGTGGAGACCTGAATTTAATAGAAGGGCTGAGGGTTCATATCAACTTAAGTTCTGTTCATGACATTCTTGAAGTTTTCTGATGATGACGACGACAACCATGACGATGATGATTATTATTACTGAGACAGGGTTTCTCTGTGTGACAGCCCTGGCTGTCCTGGAACTTGCTTCTTACTCCTGCCTCCTCAGTGCTGGGATTCATGGTGTGTGCTCGGCTCTGAAGTTTAGAAAATTCTGTAGTACAGCCGTCCCCACTTTATGAGTTTTTTGTTTTCTGTAGTGTATAAACTATAAGCCTGTGTATATACAGCTTTGGTAAAATAGAGATTTTTAAAATTATATCATCTAACATATATTTGGCTAACTTGTGCCAAATATAATATCATAAAATACCATAAAATCCAGCCATGAATTTGCATCATGGAGTAGCTCGAAGAAATGAAAGCGAGGGATAAAGGAGCAGCTGCTTGGAGGTTAAGATATAACTAAGTGTAGTCTTTTTTTCTCAGTCTATTAAAACGTTATCCCATTGCTGGTGTAAGACAAGTTCAGCTTGAGTTACTGATTTAGCAGGTTTCTGCATTTTGCATGTGAAGATGGTGAGGATGGGCTCTGGTGTAGCAAAGACAGCCCCAGAGGAAGGCCTCAGGACTGTGATCTCTTCAGTACACAAGGCAGGCATTTGATCTTTATATTTGTCTGTTGCTTGAATCTTAATAATCACTTGATGGCTCTTTCACAGTTGGAGCAGCATAGGGTGTTGGGTCATTATGGAAAACGGGGTGTCAGTGTTAAGCAAATGATTTTAAAGCCTGCACCCCAAACTGTGAAGCTTCATGGTGAGTCTGACAGTGTGAGAGCAAGTTATGCAGTCCTGCAGCCTTTTGTAATTATTAGCCACAGGGTGATAGGAGTCAGGTGCTGCCCCATGCTTTTCATTTAACCTGTTAATTGTTCAGTCCTGGTGAATTGCTTTGAGAACCACTGAAGGATTTCTTAGTTGCACATGCATCAGGATACCGAGCTTACCTCATAGAGAGTAGGTGGCTCCAGGACAGTTGAAGAGCATTGCTTATGCATGCCTTAAAGCCAAGTGTCTTCAAGGAGTTTCAGTGGCTTTTGCAAGGTCCTCCTTAGGCCTGGTAAACCTCTTGGGTGATTCATATCTGCTTTATGGATCCTAGGATTGAGAGCTGCATGAAGAAAGGATTGTAAACTTGGCTACGAGTATGGAGACATAAACAATTGTCATGGAATTTTGCCAGGTGAAGCGAAGATGAGTTTTTAATTACATTTTTATATTACATTTAGTTATTTAATGTTTGTCTTCATACCTGCGTGTACCACAGCTTGCCTGTGCCACAGTGTGAGTGGAAGTTAGGACACTTTGCAGAAATTGGTCTTTCTCTTTTACTATGTTGGTCTCAGGGATGAACTCAGGTAGGCCGGCATGTGCCTTTACCTGCTGAGCCATCTTGCCAGCTTCTAGATGTGCCCCGTGATATAATAATGTAGACCTGGATATATTCAGAGTTAAAATTATTCTATATACCAACTCATTGGGATGCTAAAGAAAAATCTGGTTTTTAAAACATTCACTTAGGAGCTCGGATTGAAGGAAACGTCCCTTGAACAATCTTTGTTGCTTATTTATTTAATTGAAAACAGATTATTTTCTCATACAATATACCCGGATTATAGTTTGACTTCTCTCTTCTAAGTTCCTTCCTGCCTCTCCTTCCCTCTGGATATACTCCTTTTTTTTTTTTTTTCTTTTCTTTTCTTTTCTTTTTTTTTTTTTTTTTTCTCTTATTAGAAAAGAACAGTCTTCTAAGAGATAATGACCAAACATGACTCAATAAAATATGATAAGATGAAGCAAAAACTATCATATCGAAGTTATACATGACGACCTAATAGGAGGAAGTTGCAAGAGTCCCAAGAGTAGGCACAAGAGTCAGAGAATCATTTTCATAGTCAGGAATCCCCTAAAAATACTAAGGTGAAACCTGCAATATATCCAAAGAGGACCTGGTGCAGACGCCTGTAGGTCCTGTGTTTGCTGCTTCAGTCTCTGTGGTCTCATATGTCTGCCTAGTTGGCTCAGAGCGCTTTGTTCTCTTGGTGTCTTCCATCCTCTCTGGCAAGACAGAGCCAGTTTTTCGCCTCCTTTTCCTTGAAGTTTACTCAACTCTGAGGGGAGGGATTTGATGGAGATCTCCAATTTAGACTCTTTCCAAGTAATGTCTGGCTGTAGGTTTCTGTATCTGTTCTCATTTGCTGCAGTAAGAAGCCTCTCTGATGACTGGATAAGGCATTGATCTATGAGTATAGCAGAATACTATTAGGAATCATTTCATTGTTTGGTTTAATCCTAGGTCTCCGGGCTCTCTAGTCTCTGGTTCTCTGACAGTGTTGAGTTTCGGCTCCTTCTTGAGGAGGGAGCTTTAAGTCAAATGAGACATTGGTTGACTATTCCCATATGTTCTGGGCTACCATTGCCTTAGCACATTTTGCAGGCAGGACAGCTCATACGTCAAAGGTTTTGTGACTGGTTGGTGTTTCTTTTTTAGTTGCCTGCTGAGTACCTTCCTACACCAAAGAGACTAGAATGTAGGGATAAAGGCTCTATGTAGGTTATACCAGCTCAACCTCTCCATGTTTGATGAGTTGTGTGAGTGTTGTCCTTGGCAATGGGGCCCTCACTGGCAGTTTGCAGAGAGCAACCTTTTGTCTTAGCAACAGCTTGGGGTGTTTGGAGATTTCCATGGAACCCCCTTGGCTAACAACTCAATTGAATGCAACCCAGTCCTGCCACTGGAAGCCTTTTCTAGCTACAAGAGATGGCCAGTTAAGATTCTATATCTCTCATTATTAGGAGTCCTCTTTAGGATCACTGGTGGTTTGAATAGAAATGGCCTCTATAGGCTCACGTGTTTGAATGCTTGGCCCATAAGGAGTAGGGCTATTAGGAGGTGTGGCCTTGTTGGAGTAGGTGTGGTCTTGATGGAAGCCTCCAAAGCTCTAGTCAGCTCTCTGCCTGTTGGCCCGAGGATCAAGAGGTAGAGCTCTCAGCTCCTTGTCCAGCACCATGTCTACCTGCATGCTGCCATGCTTCCTGCCATTACTATAGTGAACTAAACCTCTGAATCTGTAAGCCAGCTCCAATGAAATGTTTTCCTTTATAAGAGTTGCTGTGGTCATGGTGTCTCTTCACAGGAAAAAAAAAACCTAAGACAATCACCTGCATATATTTTAGGACGCTTCCATTCCACATCACCCTTCAAATACCATTCAATTTCAGCCTTTTATCCCCCAATCCCATCCCCCTTCCCTCACTTGATCCTCCATTGTGTCCTTACCAGCCTCAGTCTGCCTTAAATTTATTGTATGTCCCAATCCCAAATGTCACTGTATTGCATTAGCTAGCCTATGTAGACATTGACTGGCTCACTATGTAGACAGGGCTAATCTCAAAATCGTGGAGATCCACCTGCCTCTGCCTCTTGAATGCTGGGATAAAGGCATAGAAAGGGATCAAATTCAGATCTTCAGGCTTGGCATCCAGCACCTTTATCTGCTGAGCCATCATCATCAGCTTGCGCCCAGAGTTGCTTCTCTTTCTCCCCCACCCCCTCTCTCTTTAGGAGACAGGGTCTTTTTACATAGGTCACCTGTGCTGGAACTCACTATGTAATTCAGGCTGGTCTCGAACTCACAGAGCTCCTGAATGTTAAGGTTAAATGTGTGTGTGTGTGTCACCCACCATACCTGGCTCAGGGTTGCTTTTTGTTAGAATAGATCAAAAGTAGGTCTTTGGCTAGAAGCAAAACATGCCATCTGTCAGTTTCTAAGGTCCCAGTGGTATAAGTGGTTGGGTCTGTATTTGTCCTAACTTTTCTGTGTAGACAGAATAGCTGTTTATAAAGATGAGCTGAGGTGCAGACTATCCGAACTTGAATGAGTTATCTGAAAAATGAGTGTGAATCTGAGAGACAGTTCAGGTGGTTTGTACTTGGCAGTCCGAGTGGGCTTTGAGCGTGAGGACAGACTGCATGACATTATAGATGGTCCTAAGGGGATTTTGTAAGAAAAGTGTCAAGATTCTTGTGAAAGGGGTCCTGTGAGAGTAAGGGAGACACAAGAAGCTATGTTAGGACTCTTGTCTTGCCATGAACTTTCAAACAAAGCTGACTTTTTGAGAAAGTTGAGGAAGGTAATATAAGATTAGACCAGTGTCTAGAAATAGAAATACTCATAGGAGACTTGGTGTTTTGTAGATTTCCTTTGTTACAGGATTGATAATTGTTGTTGCTTGAGTTTGCTGGGGGATAAAGGAGCTTACCTGAAGAATGATTTACTACTTTAAAAACATTCAAACACCAGTTTACATTATTCAGACCTAAAAACCTTGAAAACAGAACAAGCCTTCAGGTATGCTGGCATGCTGGCATGCTGGCTCCTCGGGGCAAGCCTCATGAAGCTGGTGGTTGCAGGCGAAGACTGCTCCTTTTGCAACTTTGCCTGCCTTTGTTCTTAAGCGTGATATTAGAGTGGCCGGCTTTGGTTGGTTTCTGGTCTGGAGCCCGCTTGGATGAATTTAAAAACCTGTTTGTTTCATCCGTCAGCCAGCTGGGCTTTACCCATAATTCCTGAACTTTGATTATGGGGGTTATTATTGGACAAGAGCGTCTTTGTCAAGGAGCATGTTTAATACTCTGGGGTCTAGCGTGACTAGCGGATGTAAATTGTATGGAAGTAATTAAATGTGAAGGAAATGTCATGTGGGCTGAATTGAAATGTTCAGACTTTGTGGCATTCATTTCTTTCTTTCTTTTTTTTTTTTTTAAACGTATACTAAGAAGGATGGAGAGAGAAAAATAAAGGTTCAAAGAGCTAAGGAAGCAGATATAGAGACGAGACTGCTTGTCTCTCCTGGCTAAAATGTGAAGTCAAGAGCAAGTATTATGTGAATGCCATTGCCCTTCAGGTGAACCCTTGGAGTCTCGATGCTAGGGGAGCTTCAGCCTCTTCCCAGCCAAGTGTGTGTACAGATATATGTGTATATATTGTCCAAATATATGTGTATACCGCAAGGGAGTGGGGTTTTTATGTTACAGAACAGACTTGGAGGGAGCCGTGTAAATGATGCCTGTTTCTTGAGTCTTTGTTCCATTTTGTAAATAGGAATGCCACGAGTGTCCATGCAGAGTGGCTCCTCTTTAGATTTCTGGACATAGTTGTGATTTCTCTTCTTGCATGCGGTGCCCTTTACCTCTGTGCTTGGTTTTTTAAGACAGCCAACTCCATCTCCTCCCTAACTCCCGAGTGGTCCAAACAAGCAGAAGGCCTTTCTACCTCTTCCCAATCCTCATAGTAATTTAATCTGTACCGAGTAGTATTTGGGTGTTAAAATGTTGTGTAATGCTTATTGTCAAAAGAATAAGGTTAATTCATTTCTCTGACTTGTCATCTGAAAATATGGACTGGGCTTTGGGTTAGCTTTAGCGTCATGTACACCGATACCAAGAAATAAAGTGTTGGCATTCAATGTTGTAAAATTTTGTGTGTGTGTGTGTGTGTGTGTGTGTGTGTGAGTGTTTGTACACATGAGTGCAGTTCCAAGGAGGCCAGAAACATTGGCTTGTAAACTGCTTCGTGTGGATTCTGTGAATTGAACTCACATCCTCCACAAGAGCTTTTAACTGCTAAGCCACCTCTCCAGCTTTTGAAATCATTACAGTGTCATTGGGTGTTCAGAGGCAGAAATGGACACATTTAGATTTGATGGAATAGTACGAGTTTGGTTTGCAATTGAGTTTGGTCCTAGTAGGCTACCCTGGTCTGCTCTGATTAGAAGGGTATTGTGTTTTATTTTCATTCTTTATTTGTAAATTTGTACAGATAAAAATCAAATGTTGACCACTTTGTATTTCTTGAGCATCTAGCCTACAGCCAGATAGTTAGTAGGGATTCAGTTGATTCGTCTTGAAATAAACACAGCTGATTTTTCACATCTCTGCTTGATCATGTGATCATTTTCCAGTTGATGTGTGTTGAGCTCATTTTGTGTCCCACTGTCCTTGGCATAGTAGCTATATATAAAGTAGATTTCATTTTGTAATATGCTCTACTATTTTTGGTATTTATTTTCTTGTCTGACTATACTTTCTAAGACATCACCTCCTCAGACTGAACAATGGAGATCCAGGAGAGAGTCCTTTGCTGTGAATAACACATGGTATATATCCATTCCCAGATTATTTCATGCTCTATTTGGTGGAAATTTACCACCCTTACCTTTCTGCTTTCAAAAGCTCTCGAGACTGAAACTTTCTCAGCAGAGCTGGAGAAAGCGGTTTTTGTTTCAAGGGATTTTACAGGAATTTAGCGGGATTGCTACATTCAATACAAGAGATTAAATGGGAATTTGGGATCTTTGCTGTAATTAAGCAGGTTAGCTTTATTAATAGCGAGCTTATTGATGTCAGAGGACCTAGTCGTCAGTCTTGAATATTAAACATAGTCTCAGGTTCATTCTCAGTGACCCACCATTACTTATAAATAAACTTGAAAGGAAGTTTCATCAGTTTAGTCAGATAAACCCAGGGGAAACTGTATTCCTGGGATTACTCCATTTTAAATCATTCATTCATTACTAATATTTTTACGTAGACCTTTGTCTTGAGATGCTTATTACTAACATGTCATCAAGGATTGTATAGGCTAGCCCATGTCATAGAGGATTATATAGGCTAGCCCGAGAGTTCCTTTACCTACTCAGTACCTTGCTGCCCACTTCATCATTTTTAGGAGAGAGTTTGATTATCCAAAGACAAGGCATTCAACAAGTTTAATTACTAAATGTACATTGTTTTTGCATGATAATTTACATTTATCTATTTTTAGTTCCTTTTAAAAAATGTGTGTGTGTGTGCGCGCATGTGCGTGTACATGCATATATAGATCATGTTTAAGCATTCACGATGGTTGTACTTTGTTAGGAAATAGTCACTAGTCTGTTGGCTGTTTTTCTCTCAGAAGGTCCATCCTCAAAGATCAGGGCCAAGTCTTATTTTTTTTTCTAGAACCTAAGAATGAATAACTGGACAAGAGACTGAAAAAGGAATGTTTTGATGAGAGACCATGAGGCTTTCTTTCCCTTGCTTCTGCTGTTGTCTTCAGGAGCTGGGTCACTTAGTTCCCAATACACCTACCTCTACATTGACTTGTCTAACAGAAATCTCACTCTTATGTCAGTGTGTGTGTGTGTGTGTGTGTGTGTGTGTGTGTGTATTTAAAAATGGTGTAGACAGCATTTCACCATGTAGTTCTGGCTGGTTTGGAACTCACAGTGCAGACCAGGCTGACCCTGAACTCATGGGAATCTTGCCTCTGCCTCTTGAGTGCTGGTATTAAAGGTGTGAGCCACTTTATACATTCCTTTTGATACCTTCCATATTTAATCACCTCCCCAATGGTTTATCGGTTTATCCCCATTTTACTCAGGAAACCAAGATGGAGATGTTTAACTTGGCCAAAGTTATATACCAAGCAGACCTTGGCCCTGGCTTCCCTTTTCCATCCTTGACATGGTTGACTGTGCTGTCTCACCTCTTTGGGAGCTCATCTTTCTTTCCTGCTTCTCCGTTCCTTCTGCCTCCACCCTCCTGTGACTTGATTGTTCCTTTGTAGGCTGCAATTCCTTATATCGGACCTTGGTCCCTTGTGGTTGTAACTAGACACTCCCATTCCATTGTTCTCCATTCTCCCATAGTCAGTGGAGTCCTGTCCTGTCAGGGCCGACCCTCTGGCAGGTTTCTTACCCTTTCCAATATGAACACCTCATTCTGCTCATTGAGGCTCACTGTTTGCTGGCCCCTGAGTGGTGCTTCCTTCCTTTCTGTAGTATCTCCACCTCTTGTCTCATCTTTTACCCAGTGCATTCTATGATTAGATCTATCTTGGCTTTATTTCCTGCCCAAATGCTCAGATTTTAGTATTTTTGTCTCCCTGGAGTCTAGTACCAAAAGTTGTTGGGCATAATTTCATTTTCTCAGACGTTAAAAACTCCAACAAGGCTTATATACTTTTGTGGGGTCATAGACCAGTCTAGTACTGAAGTGTGCCCCATATTGGAGGACATTGAATAGTGTGTCCAGTAGGCAGAGTACATCAGGAAACTGATTTAGACCCAAGTATTGGATTTGTTACTTGGTTTCCTCATTCTTGAGTGAGGAACTTGAACATATTAGCCAAGGTTCCTTTTAATTTTATTATTGGATTTTTTTTTTTAGAAAGACTTGTTGGGATATGATTTAAATAACATGTGATTCACCTAAAGTGTATATAATCCAATATATTTAGTGTATTCATGGATAGATAGTTCAATTTTAGAGCATTTTCATTACCATAAAGAAAACCCCTACTATTATTAGTAGGTGACTATTAGCTGTCACCCTTCTCTATGCCCACTCCCATCCCATCTGTTTTTCCTTCCTGGCTTTAAACAATCACTAGTGTCTTTTACATTTGCTTATTCTGGCCACCTTGTGTAAGTGGAAGCATGTCATAGTGGACTTTGATGACAGGTCTTTTTTTTGCTTGGCCTACTGTTTTCAATGTAGCTCACAGGAACAGCACCTCATTCCCCTTGTGGCTAACTGATATTGTAAGCAGATGAATATTGTTAATGCGTTCATCTGCTGATCTGCTGGGGAACACTCAGGTTGTTTCTTTTGGCAGTTTCTTCTGGTTTTTTTTTTTTTTGTTTGTTTTTTTGTTTTTTTGAGAGAAAAGTGACCTCTTTCTTCTCTTCAGTGATTTCTATGGTCGCCAGTTACAGTTTCCATTCACTGCTTCAAACGTAGGGATCTGGGCCTAATGGTGGTGTCTGCCTAGCGTGGATAGACAGGTCGGATACTTGGCCGTCGTCATCATCAGAGAGCAGTCAGGGAGTGCTCATGAGTTTTGTAGTTAAACATTCTGGTTTGAATCATGGCTGTGCCACTGAATGAGATTACATAATCAGCAAGCTCTCGTTTCCTTGTTTGTAAAGTGGAGTCTATTTTGACTGTTTCCTTAGAGTCAGAGCTAGGCTAGGAAGGCCTTGGAACTCAGCAGTGCAGCGGGACCTTACTGTGGTTATAAAAGCAAGTAAGTGTGTAAAGAAATACATAAAAGTTATAAAATAAGCGCTCAAGTTGTCTGTTTTAGAATAGTACCTTCAAGACTTCCCTCTCAAACAACTGCAGTGGGCAAGTGTGTGTGTGTGTTTGCTGTGTGAGTTTGTATGTATTACATGAGTGAAGAAGGTGCCTGTGAAGTCCCCAGGAGGGTGTCATATCTGCTGAAACTAGTTACAGGGAATTATGAGCAACCATGTAGGGCTGGGAACCTAACCAGGGTCCTCTGCAAGAGCAGCAGCATATGCTCTTAACTGTAGACACCTGTCTTACCCTCTCATAGCCCTAATTCACCTTTGTCTAGTTTAATGCTCTGGCCCATGCTTCATCAGGCCCTTTGAGAATGGCTAGCATGACTGAGGTACCTGCCATTGCTTGGAAAAGATACAGAGGGTGCATGTTTTATTCTTTATGGGGACAAGATGGGTTACTTCTTTTTCATGGGATTTACTTAAAGGTTGTCTCCCTGAGCTAAATTTCTAAAATCTACTTTTGTATTTCTGGAGATTATACGATAATTGTATTATTTTCTTCTCCATTTTCATCCCTCCAAACCCTCCTCCTGTGCACATGACACCCTCAAGTTCATGGCCTTAAAAAAAAGATGTTGGGGTGTGTGTGTGTGTGTGTTTATATTTATCTTTTTAAAAAACACAAGTTCTTACTGCATACTGCATAGTCCTGGCTGGCCTGAAACTTGGCTATGTAAATAGGGCTAGCCTCCAACTCACAGAAATCTGCTTACATTTGCCTCCTGAGGGCTGGGATTGAAGGCATGGACCACTACCCTGGCTTATATTTGGGGTTTGTACATGAGGCCTGAAATATTACCTCCCCCATAATTAGTTGAATGAGAAATGAAATGCTAATTTGGCCCTGACTTACTTTGTAGGTTGTTATTCATAACAATTATTCTGGGTGAAGTAGCTAGCAAATTGGGGAAATTGTAAAGAATCCTTGAGAATACAGACTCAGATTTTAGGTAAAACTTTCCTGCACATACAGATTAACCATTTTATAAAAAGTGTTTTAAAGTAAAGTTTTAAATGCATATAATTTTATATTTACAGTCACTGATCTTTAGAGAGAAGTGAAACTAAGTTTTTTTTTTTTTTTTTCCTAAAATAAATAAATCAGTCCAAACAGCCTCTACTTCCACACTCTTGATGGGAGGTGAGTAAAAAGCTCGGTTGGGTCTGTAAGTCTAGAGTCCCTTGACCCAGGCTAGTGGGACAGGTCCTGCCTCGGCTCCTTTGCAGTTCATTGACCTATGCTCATGAACTGTGAGAAGGTCATTTCCTGACTCACCATATTGTGTGTAGGAGATGCTGACAAAAAGAGTTTCATCAACTCTTGTCCTTCCTACCACTAGATTGTGACCCTTCGGAGTTGAATAGAACTTAGACACGACACGAAGTGAGAATTGAGAATGGACATCACTTACAGGGAGACTTCTGGGCCTCTTGGTCTTTATCTTGGCCCTGCAAAAGGAAGGCTTAGTCATGGAGTCATTAGCCATTCGTGTTACCTTAGGCTTAGGCACCATGAGTCAGCTTCCCCTTGCTCTGTTTCAGAGGTTTCCTGATTTACCTGTAAACTCCTGTTCATCTGCCCAGCAGGGCTCAGGCATGTGAGCAGGGCATCACCTGGAGTGGCAGTCCTTGGCCCTGGGTTTCTAGTTTACACAGAGTCTAGCAGGACCATGCTGGTCTACAGGAAGAGCAAGAGGGAATTCTTACCATCCAGTTATTTTGTCCCCAGATGAATGCATAATACAAAAGAGAGTAGAAAATTTAAAAGTTTTATCTTTTGTTATTACCGTAGTCATTTGGGTTTTATTTATTTATTTATTTTTTTATAATACTGATGCTCATTTTCAGAGCTAGAGGAAGAAACAAAATTTAATACTGATTTTATATAAAAGTTATTTTGAGACTACTCCTTTTATAATTATCCTTGCCTCAAATGTTAGCATTTAAGTTACTATAAAAATAATGCAATAATGAAATGGGATTTGAAATAAAAACCTTTTTTTTGGGGGGGGGGGTGTTAACTAAGGTGGGCAGGTTCTGTAGCCCAGCAAACCTTGACCTTTCTCTCAGGTGACCCTTAGCATCTTTTCTTACAAGGCCGTGAGTAGCCTCAGTAGACAGGCAGGAAGCGGGCTCATGCGCCTGTGTTTGAGAGCCCGAGGAACTCTGTTGTAAGATCACAGGCACTTATTTTAATTTGAGAAAGAAGTGTAAACATTTTTGAAAAGTAAACAAACAACATTCATTAAATAAGGCTAAGTATGGTGGCGATCCTAGCCCTCAGAAGTCTGAGGCAGGAGAATTCATAGTTTGAGGCAGCTTTGGGCTGCCTAGTGAGAAAGACTCTTATCTCAAAACAGAATAGAACAAAATGAGAAGAGACACAGGGAGGCTAAGGCCTTTCCTGCCTTCAGACTTGATAGTGGTGTAGGGGTTGGGAAACACCTTTTCTTCTTTTCTTTTGAGTTGTTCTTTGAACTGTTTGGCAGAGATAACTTCAAGACCGTGTCATCTGATTGGAATTTTTCTTGGTACTGTTTGAAACAGATACACTCCTTCTAAATAACCATTTTCCCCAAGCCTCTGAAAACTCACATTGTCTCTGCTCTTGTTAGGGCTACACACATTCTGCCAGCTGGGAAAGACACTGGCAAGAATGAACTTGTCACCTGACGGACTGAAGCATACCAGTGGGCAACAGTCACTTCAATGGCAGTGTGGTAGAATTTGCTCGTTTGGTTTTCTTTGCTGCTGAAGGTGCAGCTCATAAAGTTTCTCCAAACTGTCTTAACAGTAGGCCGTTGCAACAACCAAACAAACTGCTCCAGGGATATGCCGTATGAAAAAAGCACGGAAGACCTGACCTGTTGATGAAATCTCATCCATGAAAAGCTCACGTGTCCTCATGGGCTATACAACATGGATTTCTCCAGTTGGTTTGACGTCGCCTTTTCAGCACTTGTGATCTGAGAGTGCTCTCTCTAGCCACAGTGCTTCTCCTTAGGCTGTTACCATGAATTCAGTTTTTCCTGGCTTAGCTATAAGGCACCTAGCCTGTGTTCCTCTCTCAAGCCTCTTCTCCTTTACGAGCATCAGGAGCACGGTATTGCCATCAAAATTTGGTGTTCATCTGCTTCATTTCATTGCTTGGCGTAAATATGGGGTTGACTTCCTTACATGCGACTCCCCGCCCCCATGGGTGAACATGAGGGTAAGTGGCTTCTAAATTTGGATCGTAGTCAAGAAGAAGGGGAGCAGATAATGGGTACTCAACAACAAAACTTCTTGCCAGATAAAATACTGATGTCCACACATTTTTTTATATGAGTACAACCCAAATTTTGCAGGAGGCAAGCTTGTAAAAATAATTATTTGTTGTTTCCCTGAAGTTTATATTTATCTGAGCATACTGAATTTTTAGTTTTTGAGTGAAGGTCTCATGCCTAGGCTAGTTTAATGTAGCCTAGGCTGTCCTCAAGATGGCCTTGAACTCAAAATACTCCTGTTCTTATGCCCTTTCTTCACCCTCTTCTTCCTCCTCTTCCTCTTCCTCCTCCTCCTCCTCTTCCTTCTCCGTTTCTAGCTTATGTGGCCCAAGATTTCTTTGCTGTGGAGAGCTGTTGGGGAGTGGCTCAACGGGCAGGATATTACACTAGTGTGAATTAAGAGAGGGCGGGGCATAAATAAAAAGTATTGGCCAAGCAACTGCTTGATGACCTCAGGACAGAGTGGGTGTTCAACTACCTGCTTACTATGTGACAAGATTGGGCAACACCTTGTTTTTGATGCTATTTTTGGATGTTCTTCTGTGCTGTGTGTGTTTCAGCACCGAATCACCCACACCTTCAGTGTGGGCACCTTTCCAACTGATGCTCTTTTGTCCACAAGGGCAAGCACCTGCAGCATCTTTCCTTGGAACTTATTTTAAAAAGGAGTAAAATTTTACTTCTAAGCAAGAATGACTCTTTTGGGGAGCTTAATACATATATTAATGAAGTGAGAGCTGTTTTCATTTGTATGCTAAATATTACTTTGATTCTGGTCAGTTTTTTTAATATGCTACAGAATACATATATGGTTGCATTAGCCATTCTCTTTAAATTCTGGTTCATACAAGATAAGGGTTGTTTTTTGTTTGTTTGTTTTGTTGTTGCTTTTTTTCCTCCCTTGGGACAGAATCTTTCTATGTAGCCCTATATGTTCTGGAACTCTGTCTGGACCAGGCTGACCTCAAGGTCATAGAGACGCTCTTGCAGTTGCCTCGGAAGTGTTGGGATTAAAGGTGTATACCACTCTGTTACACAGGATGTTGAGTTTTTAGCTTTGTTTAGTACCTGAGTTGAGGATTTTATGATGTGTATAAGATGTTTATCTGACCTGGTTTGCTCTAGATTACTGAAAATCTACTGGGCTTTTTGGAAATCCCAGTTACAGAATAGTAGGATTCAATGATACAGAAGACTGAGAATGAATTGTTATTCAGTTACCCCCCACACAGTCTCCGCACATTAAGACCTGCCCATATTAGCTGACGTCGGCTTAGAAGGCCATCTGAGGTGTTTTTAGTTCCCTTAGCCCTGCAGCAGAACTCCTGTTTCCTGAGTGACAATTACCTTGCTGTCATTATTGTGTGGTTGTATGGTTTAGGAGTGTCACCTTAATCGTGAGCTCAGCTGTGTGTCAGGCATCTAGGGCGGGACTTGCTAGACACATAAGGTTGAGTGGAGGTGTGTCAGTGATTAAGGAGGGAGCACATGGTTTGCGTCAGGGAATTTAGTGCCAGGGCTTGCTTGTTTCCTCATGAGGAAGTACCTCTTTTGCCCTTCGTCTTAGTATCTGCTTCATCATGACAAAAACAAAGAAGGGTAGGGTAGTTTGTTGTCAAATTCTACTTCATTGATAATCAGCTTTTCTTAGTATGACAGTGATTATGATTTGTTTTTTTAAATTTTTTAAGAAACATACATACATACCCTTAGTGCAAACGTTGGTGTTTTATTACTTTTTTTTTTTTTTTTTTTTTTTTTTTTAAACTAATCTGTTTCTCTGTCTCTTTTCTGAGATAGGATTTCTCTATGTAGCTCTGTCTGTTCTGGAACTCCAGCTATAGAGGAAGCTGACCTTGAACTCACAGAGATCTGTCTCCTGCCTCCTGTGTGCTGGGATTAAAGCTATTCACCACCACTACCCTGCTATTTTTATTTTTTAAACATTCACTTTATTTTAAATTCTGTGTATATATGTGTGTCTCTGTGGGTGTGTACGTGTGAGTCCAGAGGCGTCAGATTCCTTTGAAGTGGGGTTACACACACTGGTGAGCTGTCTGATGTGGGTGCTGGGAATTGAACTCAGGTCCTGCAAGAACAGTGCATTCTCTTAACCTTTTGAGGCTACTCTCCAGCCTGCTATTTTAGAAAGATGCAGCAAATTGGGTCATTACAGGGAATGAATTACTTCCACTGAAGAACTAGCACCACTGGGAGTATCCAGTCTGTAGGGCTTGGGTCTTTGGCCATAAATGTAGCACAAATTAATAGTGCTCTCCTTTCCCACCTGCTCTGATCAAGAGTGAGCCTGTTCTAGCCCAAGAAGTCAGGACTGTTCCAGCTGAAACTGGTGGATGTCCAGTGCAAGTGCGTGTACCAAGTGAGGCCCAAGTTGACTCTGTATCTAGTGTCTTTTGGAATCTTCAGTTGTTTCCTTGGTGTCTCTCTACCCCTCGGCCACATTCTCTTTTCCAGCTGATGGTCCTATGGATTCAGGCAGCTGTAGGCTTCCATATCCCAGGTGAGCAATTTTAGAAGGCATGAGAGGGTTTTTCCCCCCAGCTGCAGTGAATGTCGTATCTGTTTATGTGTCTTCCCTATGTCATCAGAGCAAGGTATTGGATTAGTCACTGTCCAAGAATCACATAGTTACCGTGAAGTAAGAGCAGTTTCCTCAATTGGAATGGTTATGTTAGTGGGAGGTAGGGTGGAAAGTTCTGTGGCCAGAAGGGATCTTCTGGGCAGATAATAACCACATATTAAGAAGAATGCAAGCCATGCAGGAGGTGAGGAGCCCAGCCTGACCTTGTGTGTAAGCTGTAAGGAATAGAAACACACCAATGTAGTTTGTGGCATTATCCAAACTATATAGAGGCAATGAGGAAATTCTTGTTAAGTGTGAAGAACCTTAGTCATTCAGAGGGGTTTGTGAAGTTTTACATCATACACAATTTCCCATCTGTGGTAACTTTATCATGTACTTCTCTTGTCCTCGGTCACTCAGAACAATCCAACTTCTGCTTTTACAAGTCTGCATTTACCCATAAAGAACATTTCTCACTCATTCAGATAGGTATGTCAGGATGCAGTTTCATGGGAATGATGTTGTTAATTCAGTGGATAAAGGCTTTGATTCACAAAACCAGAATCAGCCCGTTTTGTAAAAATAATCTGTGCTGGTTCAACCACTGAGGCTCTTGATAGGATTTTTAGTGACTGTCCAGGATTCCACTTAAAGCTGTATGCCAGTTTGTTTATCCAGTTTCTTAAGTTCACATTCTAAGTAAGCAAATGAGATAAACATAGTTTTAAAAGATGTATCCTAGTTGATTTATTAGAAATGATTCTTAAAGCTAGAATTACTGGATGTAAAGCTATTGCTGCCATTGTTTTAATAGGGATGAGGGGAAAAGAAGACAGTCAATCCAGAACCATTTGAATACTAAATCAAGTGTATTCTCTTCCTTTACAAAAGATTTATTTTGTATTTGTTTATTTGTTTGTGTCTGTGTGTGTGTGTGTGTGTGTGGTGTGGTGTGGTGTGGTGTGGTGTGGTGTGGTGTGTATGGGGGTGGTGTATGAGCCACAGATATGAGGGTGCCCACAGAGACCAGAAGAGGGCTCTAGATTTCCTGGAGCTAGAGTTACAGGCTGTTGAGCTGCTGTGTGTGTGCTGGGAGTCAAACTCAGGTCCTTTGGAAGAGCAGCCAGTGCTCTTAAGACATAGCCATTTCTTCAGCTCTGGTTCTTTTTTTTTTTTTTTTTTCTCATACTACATGTTATATTGAGTATAACTTTAAGTACCCAAAATTTTTTATTATAATTATTTATATGACATTATTGGCATAAATTTATTATTTAATGGCTCTGATATTTTTCTAGTTCCTGAAAAAAATACCTTCATTATTCAAATTATAACTAGCTTAAGAGAAAGATATTACCAGTTGGGGAAATAATAACAGCCACCCAGTTGTACTTTAATAAAACCGACTGGCACTAAGCATCACTGTTAGAAGCGTCTTGAAAGGCTACGATAAGCCCCTGTTATATTAAAGAAGGAATAGTGACTACTATCATGTCATGGCGTGTTATGTGTAGATAAGTTAAACAGTATTGTTGCACGTATAAGATGTGAGGTATGGATTTGTCCACCCAGCTGGTTTTTTTTTTTTTAGGTGAAAGTGAATGACTCAAGAGTTAACAATAAAGATGAAGGAAACACAGTGATTGACAGAGACATTTAAGTTCTTTGGGACCTGGGCACATATCCTCATGGAGCTCGAGAAGCTGCCAATTATATACTAAAACGGAGTAGAGAAACTGAGAGTTTAATGTTACGGCCTGTACTATATTGCATGTAAACCTTTTTTTTGAGACTGTCTGCAATACATAATGTTATTATATACAAAAGATGTCTGTAGTTCTTTAAAAACTGAACTGTAGTATAATGAGATGTAGGCCATCTTAATGACTGTTGTCTTCTGCTGAGTTGAGTAAATTTTTTTTTTTTAATTTCTCACTTGATTTTTGTTTCTTCTATAAATTTTCTGTTACCTGGCAAACATTTTCTAGTCGCACCTGGTTACTTTTGATCAACACGTCAAGAGGACTGAAAAGTCTGGTTGCTAGTCTCTCAATAGTCCTGGGCATGGCACCATACCACAGGCTCTGTGGGACAGTGGCCTCCTGCTTCAGAGACTCCCCTTCATTACACATCCTTCTTAGCAGCCGTCACTCTGTTTGGGAACTGTGGTTTTCTGCTTCCTTCCAATAACATTACTTGAATTTAAGAAAAAAATTACAGAAATATAGTTTCACAAAGACTTCAGTGATCAGAATTACTGTCTGGAATTTTAAAAGGTAGACAGCAAAGAGGCAAAAGGAAGGTGCTGAGTAGTTTAAAGGCAAGAACCATTTCAGGTTTAGTGAGCTTCAAATCCATTCAAGCAGAATGCCAAGGTAGAGAAATCTTTTCATTCTGTGAAATTTTCAACACGATAAAGTAAAATTGGCAACAACTTTGTTTCAGGATGTGTTATTCTTTCAGGAAAAATTTAAATTTTGGCATAGAATTGTTCTTACTGCTAGTGGGTGAATTCTTTAATGATCTTCAGATTTCTGGTAGTTTATCTCCTTGCATTCGTTTGCCTCAGTCATCACAAGTAAACAGAACATCCCAAAGAGTAACAGTGGAAAATTCTATGTGTGTGTGTGTGTCTGTGTGTGTGCTTTCTAGCTTTGCGATCCAGAAATATAATTTATTCTTGCTTTTGAACAGACACAGTTATATCTTATTTTTTTTTTTTGCAATGGAAATATTGTTAATGGGAACTCATAGGTATCTGAGCTGGCATTTGAGGTTATGAAACGGACAAGAATCGAGTTCATTTCAATTCCTATAAAAATGTCCTGTCATATTCAGTAGTTAAGACTGCCTGTCTTGTCTTAACTATCTCTTTCAGTTGTGTCTGTCTCTGTCTCTCTCTCCCCCCTACCCCCAACCTGGTGTGTGTGTGTTGTGGTGTTCTATAGAGCAAAGGAATATGGGTGGAGTTGTAAGATGCTCAACTCTCCAGAGAGTCATAATGATCTTTGGAGCTTAATTTGAAGGCACTTGACCCTTCAGAATTGAAGGCAGTTCTCTCCTTCATCCTGACCTCAGTGAAGGGGGTCCTTTCGATCAGACTCCACCTTCATCTTAGTGCATGAATTCTGTTGTTGCTTCAGCTTAAGGGGCTGATGGACCAGACAGGTTTCAAGAAAATTCAGCCCTGTTTGCAGCCTTCACACTACTAACCTTGTGACTTTTGCATGCTGAGTTTCCACATGCTGAGTTCTCTTGTAGATACTTTATAATAAAAAGAGACCAAATGCTCAGACCCCTCTTTATGGGATGTGGCCTGGTGGACTCAAAATGTTTGGGTTTAGTTCTGAGCTCTATGTCTCATTTTCTTATCTCAAAATGGAGATGGTAAACATCCTTCCTTAAATAAGTGGGGAGAGGTCCTACTATAAGGGACTTCCTCTCATAATTGCCACGAATTTTTACTGTCCACTTTTGTATGTCTGCTTCTAAAAGTTCTATGTGCATGTATCTACAATGATAGTTATTTTCCTTTGGCTAATGATTTCCTTTAACTAATTCTATACTTTACTTTTATATCAGTAGGGTGGGGGTGGGGTAGAGTTCACTGATACTTACAATGCAATTTATCTAGAATTTTATTTAAATATTTTATTATGTGTGTGTGGTTGGGTGGGAGTTTGGGACAGGGTCTGTGTGTGGAGGTTGGAGGACACCTTTTAAAAATGGGTGCTCTCCTTCTCTCTGTGGGTGCTAGGGATTGAACTCAGGCCTCTGGGCTTGGTGAAAAGAACCTCTACGACCTGAGCTGTCTCACTGACCCTGATTTATATAGAATTTCAGAAGAGTCCACATACTTTGTTAAAATGGGGACAGCTAAAATTAATGAAGTATGACTAATTTGTGGGAACCCATAGGTTCCCCCCAAAACCTACAGTTTGCAGTTGAAATTTAGTGTAAGCAATGTTGTGTAGCTTGGGCTCATCCACATGAGATTGGAGAAAGGTGGGGACAGGAAAAGAAGATAAATTAATTAATTTCACAATATTCCAGTCTTACAGTGAGGGAGTTTTGTTGTTTGTTTTGTTGTTTTTCTTTTCTTTTGAAATGAAGTCTTGGCGACCAAGGGGGAACTTGAACGCCTAATTGTCCAGCTTAAGACACTTAGGTATCTGGATTATAGCTGTAACCAGCTGCTGCAGGATGAGATAAAATTTGAATCTTCTTTTTTTTTCTTCTTGTTCATTTTGTTTGCCAGCGGCCCTTCCGAGTGTGACTACCCTGTCATGGAACTCTGTGATTCCTAAGTGGAAAACAGCTATCCATGTTAACCTAGAGAGAAAACGGGATGTGCTGGTTGCACTCAGATAAAATGCATTAAAATGGCCAAAGAATCTCCAGTCGGAGAAGATTTCAACAGCAGTTTCCCCTGCTTTTTACCTAATGCCAAACAAAACCCAACAATCTGCTAGTTAGATTCTTGTCTGACCTATGTGTAAAAAGTAACATTTCCTCCGTGCCTCCTTGGAGGCTTAGAGTAACTAAGTATCTTTCCTTCCACATTGATCCTCTGTATCAGGAAACTCTGTAATGTGTTAATGTCTGTCTTAAGCAACCGACATCTTTACAAGTCTGAAAATGACTTCTAATAATGCATCTCAAGATGAAAGAGATTTATTAGACTAGGCGAGTACAGAGGAAGAAATACTTTGTGCTAGCCGGGGGATTTGAATACATGAGCTTAGGAAGAAGCCATCCCAGAGCTGAGACTTTAAAGACAGGGTGGAAAAGAGGTTCAGGAAGCAGCTCTTCTAGTTTTAAGACATACCATGGAGGCTCTGAGGGCATGTGAGGATCGGGTTTATGGAGATGAATTGGAGATAAGACAGGAAATGACTACAGGCACAAAGCAAGCGCCAGTTGCTGGCTGAATGAAGGAGAACTTCGCCGTATTGTTTGGATGTTCATGCTCATTTGAGCCCTCTCGGAATGTTCCTGGTGTGTGTTATGAAGGGATGTCTCTCACCGAGGATATTGACTCAGGAATGTTTCCGTTTACAGTCAGGATGGCTTCCACCAGACCAATATTGTTCTCGGGCCTTTTCTGTTTTGTTTTGTTATCTTGGATAAACAGAGAGAGAGAGAGAGAGGGGGTGATTCATTTTTCTGGAAAAACAGGATACAGTAAAATACTGCAAGTGACAGCGAAGCAGACATGTTCACATACAATAATATTTATAAAGGAGCTCAACAGTACGCGTGGCAGACGCCTCCGTGATGTGGCCCTTCTCCCGTCCCCCTTGCTTTCCTTGAGTCCTTGGCCAACTTGGTTGTTTCTTTGGATCTCAGTTTCCTCCGATGGCAGGTCAGGCCATCGGACTACTGAATGCGTACACTGAGTGTAGCTGGGAACAGTTATGGGCTTAGAGTAATTGGCACTCTAGTAAACTTGATTATCCTTATGCTGGGTATAAAAGACCGATTCATTCACATTCACGGCCATACTAAGAACTCGACTGTAAAAGAAAATGGCCAACCATTTGCAAAATGAAAAGAATTTTCTCTCAGTGGCCCAAGGTGTTGGAGTCTCTTAATGGTACTCCCCTGAAAAGGAGATACCACTTAATCGATGGGAAATAGAAGCTTCTAAGGGACTCATTCAGAAATCATTTATTGCATACTCTTAGGTACCAAGGGACAGAGAGATGAATTGCAAACAATGTCTTTTTCTTTAAAGAGTCTGTTTTCCACTGTCCAAAAATGAATGGTATCCAACTACCCAGGTGTACAGCATGGGTAGGTGGGGGGTTTAGTTTGGGTTTTTTGCTGTCTCCTTCTCTGAATTCAGGTCAATCCATGTGCTTATGTTAACAAAATGGTGCAAGTCGGGCAGATTTTGTCAAAGCATGGAAGGCTTTTACCTCAAAATCTTGGTCTTTGGTTTAGGCTTTATGTAGCTCCAGTTTTACCTACAGCAAATATCAGGCCACAGTTGAATTTTGACAGGTTGAATAAAAACTGCATTCCTGTTTGACTACCTGCTTTTTTGTTTTTAACCATACCTTCTGGTTTAGAATAAAACCCCTGCAATGTGAAACTTGGTAAGTTGTAAAGTGGCATGGAAAATTCAGGGGTCTAATCCAGTCTTTTGGCCTAACTCTGTATGTGTGGAACATGAGGTGGATCACCAAGTTCTTCTCACTTGCTGAAGGCAATAATGTCTACCAGTGGGCTCAATGCAACACTGGGCAGTAATGGAAAGGAAAGTTTTTTGTTTTTGTTTTTGTTTTGGAAGTTTACCAAGTCCCAGTGGGATTTGCCATGGATATCAAAGAGGCTAGAAGAGCAAGGGAAAGCTCCAGTGGTAAAGTCAAAAAACTATGCACAATCTGCGTTACCCAGTAGATGTGTGCTCTGGGTAAGCTCCACAGGGCAGTTGCCGTGGCCCCTCCCCCACTCTTCTTACACATTTCCATTCATGCTGTCTGTTCATCATCCTGGCTCCTTTTCTCTCAGTCATTCTGACTCTCAAAATTTTCTTTCCTGGTTCTGCACACATATTGTCTTAGCTTCTGTTAATAGATTTTAAAGGACAGTGTTAGGTCTTTTTCCTCTTGTAATTCCCTGGGTGTTGTATAGACAGGAAAGTATTCCGTTGGCTGTTTGACCAGTGAGTGTCCCGCAGATGAATGGAATCTGTGTTCGGGAGTTGGCAACCCCAGAACACCCCGAGTAGCCTAGGTCTTCCAGTCTCATGTTCTGCTCACCCCACCCTCACCTTTAATTTGTCCTGCTACTAAGGGGGACAAGAAGACACCCTCCCACTCCTCTTAGCAATTACCATTTAGAACTCAAATAATTATTTATATTGTGTTGGAAACTGTTTACCTTGCTGAATGAATACTAGGTTTCTTTAAAGGTGCAATTAAAATGAAAAGTAGCCATTTTTAACATTAAGGGCATAAGAGTTGGATTCATGATGTAAGTGAACAGAGACACTCTTGAGTTATTTCCAGAGGCTCCAGGAATGGGTTTATTACTAGTTTATGTATTAGAGGGCATTGCTTTTCATAGTGGTAGAGGAAAATAATCTAAAGAAAAACCCAAACAGAAACCTTTTTCATTTTAAAATCATTTTGAGTGCGTATAAATTTTGTATTTTGTTTTCAATTGCATTTCATCATTTTTCAGTGTCAGAAGGTGGACAGCTTACGTGTTTTGATTTGGAACACCATCTCAAAGGAACAGAAAATGTTCTTTATTTCTATGTGGTGTCAAAAGTCTCTTCTCCCCACACAGGGTCAATTAACCTAGTATCTTGTTTTTTTTTTTTTCTTTTTTCTTTTTCATTCCTTTTCTTTTTCATTCCTTTTCTTTTTCATTCCTTCTTTTCTCTTTCTTTCTTTCTTTCTTTCTTTCTTTCTTTTCTCTTTCTTTCTCTTTCTTTCTTTCTTTCTTTCTTTCTTTCTTTCTTTCTTTCTTTCTTTCTTTCTTTCTTTCTTTCTGCCTGTAGAAGTGAACGGGGTTGGAATCCTCTGAATTCATTTAGGGAAAACCACATAAACAAACCCGTGTAAATGGAGTGTTGCTTTAATTTCACTGGAAGTATGGCTGATGAGGATCTTGGCAAAGGAAGGCTGTTGTTTCCTCTGTGGAAACTTTAATCTTTGTTTTCTGGTGACTGTAAAAAACAATCGGTTGCTGTGGGGTTTCAGTAATCGAAGAGGAAGCAGCCTGTGAGTGACTACAAGCCGCTTGACCGGGATAAGGCTGACTTTGTGGAAGATGAAGTCCAGTTAGCTATCTCCATTTTCTGTCAAAAGCCCTAGATACTTAAATGTCGCAGTGCTGTATATTCTCTGTCGAAAGTGTGCACTTCTGCTGCTCCAGTGTGAAAGGTGGCCATTCTCAATCTACAAACAAGTGGATGTATTTGTGCTCAGTCTAACACACTGTTTTAGACTTTCCAAGTTACATAGAATTATTCTTTTAACGTCCTTCAGCTATTTAAAAATCTAGAAACCATTCTTAGATTGTCTCACATACACTGGCTGCACATCATAATTTCCTTACCCTTCTCTAATGAATTAGCAAAATAGTTTCCTGAAGGGGGTAGTGGAGGGTGTTCTGAGTATTTTATTAGATAGTTTGTTTATAGTCAGTTAACCCAGACTGGGGGAAGACACTTGAAGGATCTGAGGTAGGCCTTGACTCATGTAGGGTTGACTGATGAACCTTAGCTACCCGGCTGGCTTGCTGACATTAGACATCTCGACTTGGCTTTATTTTTGAGATGTTTATTAAGCTCCCCTCAAACTCTTTTACCTCATCCTCTTAGCTAGACTGATTACAAGCTCACCACAAGCTCCAGTAAAGCACATGACCTCCCAGGCTCCCTGTAGATCTTATCTTTATCACGTGATTTAGCTCTCTCTCATACTTCCTTCTGTTTATCTTTCTCAACATTACATAAGCTATGTGTTGAGACATTTAATATTTGCTAATTTGTTTGGGTCTTGGTAGTGGTAGGTTTGTGTTTTGAGGAAAAGTATTGTCAGAAAACAAACTATATTTCATCAACTCAGCTGCGTTTGTTTTCTACATGGTGTTTGTTGTATGGACTTACTGTTAAAAGCAATATGATAGGTAATTAATATGCATCAAAGCAAAATAGTACAATTAGATAATTCAAGCTTCATTAAAAAATCAGATAGCAATGAGAACATTGATGTGCTTTATTTTATGTGTGTAAGTGTTTTTGCCTGCGTACATGTAGACCGTGTTTCTACATGCTACCCATGGAGGTCAGAAGAAGGCATTGGACCCCATGGAACTGAACTTGTAGACTGTTGTAAGCTGTCATGTGGGTGCTGGGGACTGAACTTGGGTTCTCAGAAGATCAGCTGGTGCTCTTCACCACTGAGCCACCTCTCTCTCTAGACCCTCAGATCCGGACTTATGTTCCTACTTTCCACATTAATTTCTTTATTCAGCATCTGCTACTGGCACTACTCTGTAGTTGGAAGGATGAATTTTTCTTCTCTCTCTCTCCTTTCTCTACTCTTCTGTCTCATTTGCTCACTAGCTTGCTTCAGTTATTTCTTGGCAAATTTTTGTGTGATGCTTTTGTGGAAATGCTATCAGAAGAAACTGTAGAGCCTTTCAGATCTTTATTGTGTCTCCTAGAAGTCTCCTAAGTTAATCGTTGAGGGTTGTGCTGATTCCTCGCTGACAGAATGAAGTCATTAATTTTAGTTACATTAGTTAAATTGGAAAATGCTTCCATTAAGATTTTAGGGAAAGCCAAGCAAGTGAGTCTTAGAAAATTGCTACAATAGCCTCACATTGATGTGTGCACTGGCAATCGTAGCGTTTGGGCATTTGGGGAGCTTAGTCAGGACTACTGAAGGTTCAGAGCTAGCCTGTGTTACCTAGGAAAAACCCTTTTCCAGCAAACAGCCTAAAAATTACTATGCCAAATTCACAAATGACACAGATGACAATCCATACTGTAGGCCTTCTGTGCAATAGTGAGTTCATATTTGTTTTATATATATATTTTTTATTGAAAAAAGATGGTTAATCTTAGTTGTTAACTTGACACACCTGAGAAGAAGGAACCCTAGTTGAAGAGTTTCTCTTATCAGATTGGCCTGTGGGCATACCTGTTGAAGTATTTTCTTGGTTCCTAATTAATAGAAAAGGCCACAGCCCACTGTGGGCGGTACCATTCCTAGGCAGGTGGGTCTGGGCTATATTAGAAACATAGCTCATTGATCCAGGGGAAGCAAGTCTATGAGCAGCATCTCCTGTGATCTCTGCTTCAGGTCCTTTCTTGGCTTCTCTAGATAATGGACTGTAACCTATAAACCAAATAAACTCTTTTGTGTTCTGAGTTATGGTGCTTATCATAGCAGCAGAATGCAAGCTAGAACATTGTGAGCTTATTTAACGGATACTAAAAAGTCTTTAAGAAGGCCAGCACTTGGAGGCAGAGGTGGGTGTATCTCTTGAGTTTTGACCTATTAAGTTCCAGGCTAGCCAGAGCTACACAGTGAGATCATGTCTCAAACAGAACAAAACAAAATAAATGTGATAAGAACAATAAATACTGAAAATACTTAGAAATGGCTGGTAAAGTTGCTTCATGCATTGCCCCACAGGTCTGTAATTCTAGCACTTGAATGGCTGAGGCTGGAGGATCATGGATGCTTGGTTTCAGATCCCTGACAAGGCACTGAGATGCATATTTTACCTATCAAAGTAGACCTGGCCTCCTGGTTCTCACAACATCCCTCAGTCTCTACCTGGCATACCCTGTTTTCAACCTTGAACTTTCCAGCCTAGGGGCTAGGGTGCCCCTCCCCCACCACCCCAGGCTCTTCCCTATTTAATCCAGACATTTTGCCTTCCCTCCCTCCCTCCCTTCCTCCCTTCCTCCCTTCCTCCTTCCCTTCTCTTCTTCCTCCTTCCCTTCCTCCTCCTCTCTTTGAAGGCATACTTGTACCCTTTCTGTTTCTCTTCACCCTTCACCTACCCCTCTGTCTCCAGAGTGACCCCCCTGGCTTCAATCCTTGGAGGGTCTGTGAACGCACTGGAAAGCAGCTTCCCAATAAACCTGCCTTTAATATAATCTGGCTTGGTTTGGTTCATTTCACCGGCACTGAAGAAATAACCTATCGATGACGTTCAAGAGTTTGAGGCCAGGCTTTGCCCCATTCCTCAAAGCTTTGCCTCAGTAACCACATTTTTCTTTCTTTTTCTCTTCCTTGTTTTAAATACAGGGGAAGTGCTTTTAGGCTGTTAGGATAATAGAACTGTAACACACAATAGGAAGATGACTTTTCCTGTCATTCCTCTTTAGACGGTTGTCCTCTCCTCCTTTTAGTTAGTGGTGATTTACCAGTGTTTCAGAATCAAATCAACTTAAATCTGCCCTTAGATCTTTCACACAATTTCAGCCATTTCAGAAGTTAATAACAACAAAACACCCCTCAAAAACCCCTTGAGAGCAACCAAGAACAAGAAAGATCTTTCCTCTTGGAATCTCGGGGCTTGGGGACTTAGAGTTCTCCTTTGGTATCCTGAGGTCTTGGAGCAACTGTAATTACATGTAGGTGTTTATATCATTATCATGAGTTGTAGGAAGGTGGATCTGTATTGCCTATCATTTGCTATGGACAAACCAGTTAAGTTTCTCTACCATCTCCCACAAAAGAAGCTGTTAATGTACAAAGAGGTTAAATAGTTTGCTCATATCACCTCCTTATACATAACAGGGCTGGGATGCCAAGCCAGGTCATGTGACAGAATCTTACTCTCACCTGAGCACTCTGATTAGAGAAGCTGCCATTGAAGTGATCTCTGGAGAAATATTGGTGCTTTCTCTGAATGTAGTTCAGTATCTTTTATGGCCTTGGACTTTTTATAAGGTGTATGTTTTATTTTAAGTTACTGACTAGATTGGCTCTGTTACTATTGGAGGGAACATTGGAACTTTTTATAAATACGAATGGCACAAGAACTCATTGGACTGCACTATTTTGAACCAACACATGTACCTTTGAGAGCTTCAACTTTGGGGCTGGAGATGGCTTACAGGTAAGAGTAATTAGTGTTTCTACTGAGGATGCAAGTTTGGTTTCTAGCACCCGAATCAGACAGCTCACAACTTCCAACTCCAGGGGAGGCCCTCTTTTGGCCTCTGGGTATGTGCGTGCACATGATGCCCAGCGTACGTGCAGGCACTCAGACATACACATCAAATACATCTTTTAAAAAAAAACTTCAGCTTGGGTGGCAGGAAAAATGCATGTGTGTGAACTACTTGATATGTGTCTCAGTATGTTCACAATGCTATAGTACAATAAGTTTGCTGGTTAATGAATGATAAACATTTGTTTCCACAGTTCTGAAAGCTGGGAAGTTCAAGATGATAGTAGATGTTGTTGTGTGACCCCATGGTTCTTTCTTTTTGAGTCTTTCACCAAAGGGACATATCCTTCTGACCTGTTTAGCAGGACACTAGTTTTGCTTATGAGTCTTTAGGATCTAATCCTTTCAATAATTCTTCATCTTGGGAGTTTAGATTTCAGTGGATGAATTTAGTAAAGCCACAGCTGTTAATGGCATCTGTTCATATTCTTACCTTCTTTTTGTTTCAACAGTTCAGTGAACAGGAAAGTTCAGAGTGGGAACTGTTTCTGGGAGTGGATAGGGTTTGGGGGTGTGTGTATATATGTGTAATTTATGACCACATTTCAGTAACTATGAGGAGAAATCTCAGTAACTCTAATTAGACAACTTCTAAACCTATAGCATAAACCTTCGAGTGCTAGATCCTTCTATCCATTGGTCTCTGGGTATGTCCCATTAAAGGTGCTGTGCTGTGGTCCAGTAAATTTTCCTCAAGGACCTCACACATCCTTTCTTCTTCATCTAAAACTGTCCATCTGACCTTAAAATGCCTTGTGTACCTTTCATGTTTTAGCCGAGGTCTAGCTCATCACAGTCTTTGCTTGGATTGTTGCAGTCTCTCACTGGCCGCTCTCCCATGAGTGGTCTTACTTTTCTTTGACATTTTTATTGTCATGCTGTGACAAGAATGTTTTCTAGTAGGATGGATGTCTTAATATTCTGGTTATGATTTAGATGTGATTGAAAGCACTCCATTTGGCATTTAGGATGAAGCCCATGTATCTTCTGGTGCTCAGAAGGCCATCTGGTGTGACTAGACCACTACTCCTCAGCCTTACTGAACTTAGTTTTCCTTTTGTATGCTGCATAGTCCAGGGCTCATTCTGTCTCTTGGGTTCCTCTTCCCTTCTTTAGTATACAGGCTTTAAAAGCCACCACTCAGCCGGGCAGTGGTGGTGCACACCTTTAATCCCAGCACTTGGGAGGCAGAGGCAGGCGGATTTCTGAGTTCGAGGCCAGCCTGGTCTACAGAGTGAGTTCCAGGACAGCCAGGGCTACACAGAGAAACCCTGTCTCGGAAAAACCAGGAAAAAAAAAAAAAAAAAAAAAAGCCAGGACTCAAGTGTCTATAGACGCTCTTGCCTCTTGGCTCTGTGAAGGTTTCTCCTGGCACCCATCCTGCCTTGCCCTCTGGTTTACCAGAGTGTGTGATTGGAGGAGAGTGTGAAGACAGGTCAGTACCCTTTCAACAGGAAGGACGGGACTTGAGGGCTCAAGGATAGGAGTCCTGGCCTGGCCTGACATCAGCCCCCAACACTCTCTATGGAGAAACACTGAGCAGCTGGTCATCATGTGGGCTGGGAGGAATGGGGCTGGGCTAGGGGCTGGGATTAAGGCAGCCTTGTGGCAGCAGCTGTGGAATTGGGAACACCTGGCCCTCCTGGAAGTCCAGGGGCTCTGTCTCTGACCTCTTTCCTTCATTTCCTGCATTCTCCAAATTACAGCAGAACATTGAAATAGAACAAGAGGAGCGCATGTCCTGCAAACGTTTGCGTTTCCTGAAATGGGTCCCTCTTTCACTTGAGGAGGTTCTCTCATGATGAGTAGTGATCAAAGCTAGTTTAGATGCCTCAGAATCTCATGTGAAGCCCTTGAGAGTCTGTGGAGTGTGTGTGTGTTTGTGTGTGTTTGTGGGGTGGGGTGAGGATTACATGTAGTGAGCTGCAGTGAGCAGGCCCTACATCACAAGGAGTTAGGCTCCAGTCTTGGTCTAGCAGCAAGATTTGTAGGCAAATTACAGAGCTTCTGAGCCTCACTTTCTTCACCTATAAAGCAAGACAATAATACTAGACCATAGAACAAAGATTAGGAGAATCTAAAACAAATGGATTCCATGTTATAAAATACCAAGATTTTGCATATATTACCGTTCATAGTACTATCGCTGCTTATAAATTATGGGAATCTTCTGCTCTTTGAGGATGGTCACCAACTCCTAGTGGGTTGGGAATGCATCCTAAGCCTGTGGCCACGGCAGGATCCCATCCCTGACTTGGGATGTAGAGAATGCATGTGTCGCAGATCTGTGCAGCCTCTCTCTCAGCTGCCTTCTTGTACATGGCATTTACTAGCACCACAGAAGCATTGTTACTGCAGCAGCATTTTTTCCCCACTGACATTATCTCATAATCCAATTATTATCAGGAGAAAATGTCAGTTGACTTTCTGCATTAGTAAGGATGTGAACAATGAAAACCGTGTAACACAAAAACTTTCTGTGCGGAATAGAAAAAAAAAGTCATTGCTTTCATGATTTTGCCAGTGGGGTAGTTTATGGCTCTATTTCAGAGTTTCCCAGAGACTGGGATGGAATGGGGATTGGGAATGGGATATAATTATGGGAAGGAGGGGGAGAGCCCCCAGCTTTATAATTATTAGCATTATTAGGAAGTAACTGTCCTTTGAATTATATTGTAGCTAAAGAAATTATAAAGCGGTATTTTTATGTGAACTTCCCCTTGTGTTTGAGAGATTCGCTGACAATTCTTCATAAATCTTAATTAAGACGTCAGAATTCCTTGTGAAGCTTCTCTTCATGTGTGTTTCCTTGTACAGTTATCAACAAAAGGCCCTTTATGTCTCTGCCCAGCTTGATTTCAGTCATGAACTCCATGTTCCTTTATTACTTCATAGAATCTGGTTTCTTGACTGACTCAGTAAATCAGTTCTCAAGGACTTGGTGGGGAGCCAGAGGACCTGAGTGAGACATGCTTATAGTCCAGGATGGGTAGAGACAAAGGGAGACTGGCTGCTGGTAACCCACTCCTTCCCAGTAAAGCCTTCCTATGCCCTCACAGTTTCTTTCTTTCTTTTTTTTTTTTTGTTTTTTCGAGACAGGGTTTCTCTGTGTAGTCCTGGCTGTCCTGGAACTCACTCTGTAGACCAGGCTGGCCTCGAACTCAGAAATCCGCCTGCCTCTGCCTCCCAAGTGCTGGGATTAAAGGCGTGCGCCACCACCACCCAGCGCCCTCACAGTTTCTTAATCAACTTTTAAAACTGTAGCCCAAAGTTAGTGTCTTTTGAAGGTTGTAGGTAGATTTTTACATGTGCGGAGAGTAGAGAGGAACCTGTTTATTTTTGGCTTTAAAATTGTCCTTTTCTTATAAAAAAAAAAATACTTGAGCACCAGCCCCGTTACCTTTAACAGTGGTGAGCCTGTTAGCCACCTAAAGGATTTAGTGACCCCCTTAAGAGTTGGAGGCAGAGGCAGGTGGATCTCTGGGTTCAAGGGCACACAGTGAGACCCTGTCTAAAATAGGTTTGCTTTAAGCTAATGTCCTTATTTTAGTTCCTTTCGAGGGCTTGGGTTATCTGACGTAATGCCTCCAGTCACTTATGATCCAGTATGACTGCTGGATTTCAGATGTCTCCAGACTGAGGCTGAAAGGAAAACTGGCAGAAAAAAGCGCATCAGGTTGCCTCTGTTCTCAGAGCGTTAGCCATTCTTGCCTCCAAGAACTCAGCTTGCTCCAGAAGAGCCGATCGACTTGGGAATGCTCATTCAGAGAACACAGAGGACTTTAAATGTCCTCTTACACCATGGCCGATGATGAAACTTCTTACTGACACACTGCCTTCAGTGTCCCAGAGCTTCTCTCACAGATCTGCAGAGACACGTTTTTTTATTTTTTTTTTCCTCCCATGAGAAAGCTTTATTGTTTCTTTGTCCCCTCCCCCTAAACTATTTGATGCCTGCCAATGCATCTTGGTCTGCTTTGTGTCTGTTTGTGGTGAATGTGAAGAGAACATGTACTCCATCCTCTGATGGACTTTGAAATGGGAAGAAAAATTGCTTACTGCAACCGCCACTGTAAACTCTGGATTGATGCAACTTGCGGTGTGATGGACTCCATCTTTCACATCGTGTGTGTGTGTGTGTGTGTGTGTGTGTGTGTGTGCGCGCGCACACGCTGAATTATTGTGTGTGTGTTGAATCTTTTCCCCCAAGGCAGCCATTCCATATCATAGATTCCATGGCTGATTGTTTGTTGCCTGACTGCCTTTAGGATCTTTGGTGGATATTGCAAAGGTGCACCTATTCTCAATTATGCCGGAAGTCTTTTAGAGTCTGCGAGAAATAGATCTAATAGTGTTTTTTAAGTCTGATTTTTGAAGTCAGACCATATGGCACTGCAGGTTTGTATACAGGATATTATAGGATGGAGAATTGGAACATATTAGTTTTGGGAGTATTTGGGTTGATGGTGAACTCAAGAAAAACTAAGTATTAGCTACTGGAAAGCTTTGAGTAGTATGTGATCATCCAGTCTTAAGAAAAGGTAAAATGGTCATTGTAACTTTAATTTTTCCAAGCCTTATTTTTAATGATGGCCCGCAAATGCTTTAACCTCCCTTGTAGCCCACCACCACCAGAGGTAGTGGAAAAGAAAGGATACGGGTGAGGGTGGGAGTGAGGGGGTTGGGGAAGTGGACTTGTTTAGAAAGGTTTTTTGGAACAACTCCCATCTGTGTTTGTCTGGAAATCAGCAGTTCACTTCACAGGACAGCAGGCAGTGGCAGCTCGATCCACTTGCAAACACCTCAGGGATACACCAGCAGTCCAGTTCCGTAGTGTCGGTAGTGTCTGGTTACCAACAACAGTAACAAGACCTAGAAGAGACAGCCAGACCTCAGCCTTAGCAGGAGGGAGTCAACAGGAGGGACCAATAGGAACACCCAAGAGAAGTTCTCCGCTGTGCCTCTCTCAGGGAAATGAAGATCAGTGAAGACAAGAGACCCATAAGCATTGCACAGCTAGCTGCACCAGCAAGCCAAGCTGTGTTTCCATCACTCCATGCAGTCCTATTTATAATCTTCCAAACGTCACATGTTCTCAGTGTGATTCTTGCCTCAGCATGTGCATCCAATTAGCCCGGGTCCTCAGAGTCCAGACAAAAGCAGCTCGTCTATGCAGTGTAAGGTGGACCAAAACATGCATGTTGTTAACAAAGAATCCTTCATCACATGTCCTTTCATGTTCTTGCTTTAGCAAAATATAATATCCTCTCTCTTGTGTCTGCTTCAGTGCTTCTTTATGAGTCTGCCTTAGTCTCTCACCTGTGTCCACTTTAGGAAAACCCTCCTTCATGTTTTTGCCCCAGCAAAACACCATCCAACACAACTGATTCTCCAAAGAAGTCTTAAGTTTTCACTTCAGGTCATGATGGGTCATTTGTGTTGTTTCTTCTGAACTAGTACCTATTTCAAAACACACATTTGTGTGTTTTTGAATGTAGGAATATTGATTTATTAGAACCTGAACGTTGGTTTTAAGATACTAAGGACTGGGGTGTTGGTTTAAAATAATCATTAGTCTGCTTTCACAAATCTCATTTGTATAGATTCTTGGATTTATACATGTGTTTCTCCACACAGTATCTTTGGGGTAGCTGCAGTATCTGTTTTCAAAGTGGCTGTCAGCTGGCCTCATTGGTTTCTTCTTTTGTCCTCTCTGGATTGCTTGAGCTTCCTTACAGCATGGTGGCTAGGTTTCAAGGGTAAGCATTCCTAGAGATAGAAAATATAGAAAATAGAAGCCATAGCTGGGTTTGGAAGTACATGTCTGTAATCTGTAACCCTGGAAGCTGGAGGTAAGCAGAGCTTAAGGTGAATTCTATGCCAGCCTGGGCCACCTAAGACTTTTGTGTAAATGCCATAATTACTTAGGCAGCCACAGCTCTTGTGGACAGTTGGAAAGTGCCCAATTATTCAAAATGTGTGTGTGTGTGTGTGTGTGTGTGTGTGTCTGTGTGTGTGTGTTTTAATCAGTTATCAGCTTTCTGGAAGCCAATTCTATAGTCTGTCTCTTGCAAATGTTACCCAGATATATGAATAGAACAAACTTGCTACTATATTCCTGTGTGTATCCTGATGTCCCTTGACTATGCATGTCTACAATGTAAAATTTAAATAGGCAGTTGCATGACTTGCAGCAATATTTTATTGAGATTTCATTGTTATCAAATGAGTAACCCCAGTGGCACCCATCTTGGGAAAATTGGCCTTATTTCAAGCAAGAAGTGAGGGAGAGTACCGGGCCTGTGTCCGTTTTACTGTTCTCATTCAAGTAATTTAAATGTCAAATATAAGGGGCCTGGGATCCCAGTTTTGGCTGGCTGAGAAGGATCCAGAAGATATACCTGTTTTAGTATTGGTTTGGCAGGCTCCTTGTTTCCCTTTTGATTTCTGTCGGCTTAGTGAATGATGGGCTTGCAATGTTCCAAGCAGTTTGCCTATGGTACCCATTGTATTTGCCTAGGAGACTATGGTATGTGTGAAATCTTAGTTGTTACTATTGATTTTTGGTAGTGATATTAATGTTTGAAGAGGTTACTGTTTTATCCCTTGCCAGTTTTATTACTGTGTAGTACAGATTTTGTTGCCTTTTCGTTGTTCCAACATTGAAAATGTTGATGTTTTTAAACAAAACTGAAGCATCCCTGTTGTTAATTTCTAGCATCTCTAGAATATATATATTATCTTGGTATGTTTTACTTTTTAATGATAGTGTTGAGTATTTTTATTCAGGAAGTCAGTACACTGACGGAGTTGGCGGAGTTTTAAGTCTTATTTCCACCCAGCACTGTTTAAATAGTTGGAGGACTGGCTATAATAGACAGACCCTTCTTTTTACTGAGTTCAGTTGGCAGCCAGTGGACACTTTTTTTTTTGGTAAGGTTTTTCCCTGGGCAAATACTTAACCAAATCCTGCTTTTCATCTGTTTTTGATGGCACCAGACTGTACTTCCCAGCCGTTTGCAGACAGTGTCTGTCTGGTGGCGGGATTTCCTGGGCACAGAGCCCCTAACTGGTACTGGCTGGCTTCTTGGGCTTCACTGATATACTTGATTATTTGCTCCGTGTTTTCTGCCATGGGAAGCAATAAACATACCCTTTCGTGACAGTAAAGCAGCAAGAACCATCTGCTGTTAATTAGTTACATACTATCTTAGCCTGTGAGCTAGGCAAACTTTCCTTCTGCTAGGTATGGTGGTACAGACCTGTGATTCAAGCATTTAGGAAGCCGAGGCAAGAAGATTGTTCAGAGTTTCAGGTCGGCCTGGGTTACATAATGATTTCAAGGTTAGACTGGGCAAATATGGCAAGACACTGTTAAAACAAAACAAAACCAAAACAAAACAAAAAATGAAGACCTTTCTTCCAATATCCAAGTCAGTAATCTAAGTCAGATCGGCAGAGATTTGAGTAAGACTGCAAATTAGAAGCGGCACCCAGGGAGTGGGTAAATATAGTTAAGAGAAAGGAGCAGAATTCTTGGGTTATTGCATCAAGCTATCCTCATCAGTTTCTTTAATGGCCAACCAGCATTTGTTGTACATGCCAGAGAACTCCCACTGATGGACCCAGGCACCCACTGCTGGCTGCTGCTACTGCCAACACCACTATACCCATCCCCCTAATCTGTACTAGCTATGTGCTTGCGAACATCTCATAGCACTTGAAATAACAGACACAGTGGTATTGCAGAGTGAACTGGAGCAGGAAAAGCTCAAAAGTATGTATAAGTGTGACCGGGGAACTCAGGCTTGAGATAATCATGGGGAGAGAAAATGGCTGCCTTTCTGTCAACATTGCTGGGGAGTGAGCTATGTGTATCACGGGAATTATGCTGTGGGAACCCAGTACAGCATTCTGCCAGCACACCAAGGGGCAACATTCTATATCTCTTCAGAGTCTAAACCCCTCCCTGGGGAAAGTTTGGTCTCTGATTTTGCTAAGAGCAAGATTGACATTTGCTGGGGTGGGATACAACATAGAATAGTTATGGTAGCTAGCAATCTTCTGTAACTCCCGTTCAGGGGTTCTGATGTCTGTGTGGGTGCCAGGCGTGCATGACCACATGCAAATACATACGGGGAAGTAACATTCATACATCAAAAACAAAAACAAAAACAAATCAACTAACTAACCAACTAACCAACCAACCAACCAACCAACCAGCCAAACAAAACCCAGCTTTTTTTTTTATGTCAAGAATGAATTTGCTGAGAGAGAAATTAAGGAAATAAAAAAAGCTTAAAACGAAAGTGTACATAGCCAAGGAAGTGCTGCTATCATGAAAACTTTAACACACTAAGGAAAGAAATTGAAGACACTAGATGATGAAAAAACCTTCCATGTTCCTGGAGTGCCAGAAATAATAATGAGAATGGCTGCTCTACCAAAAGTAATCTACAGACAGAGTTAGTGCAATTTGCATCAAGAGTCTAGTTGACAGTCTTCATTGGGAAAAAAAAAAACTAAAACACAACAGTAGCAACAAAAAAACAACCCTAAAATTAATATGAAACTGAAAAGCACAGATAGCCAAAGCTATTTAAGCAGAAAGGGTGTCACTAGAGGTATGGAAAATACTTGAGTTTAAATTATACCACAGTCATGTTGTCAAAGACAGTAGTGTGGTACTGGTCTAAAAACAGACATGTAAACCAATGGAGTAAAATACAGGACCTAGAAAAACAATCCTACATAGTAGCTCCTAATTCTTGGCAAAGGATTCAGAAACAGACATCAGAAGAAAGGACAGCCTTTTCAACAGATGGCTTTGGGGAGACTGGACTTCTGCCTGCAGAAAGTGAAGCTTGATCTTCATTTGTTACCCTGAACAGATCAGTTTTAAATGGAACAAAGACTTTGCAGAAGGAAAAATGGAGAGAAAACTCTTCCAAGTTGTAGACCTAGGCAAGACCTTTCTGAAGGTACAGGGAGTAGCCCTAAGAACTGATACATTAGATTCCGCAGAGTTCAAATGCTTCTGGAGAGCAAAGGTAGATGCATTAATCACTTTTCTGTTGCTATAATAAAATACATGACCCAAAGCATCTTACAGAATAAAAAGGGTTTTATTTTGTTTTATTTGTTTTTTGAGGCAGAGTCTCACTGTGTAGGCCTGGGCAGTCTGCACCTTCTGCTTCCACCTCCCAAGCAGTGCGATTAAAGGTGTGTCCACTAAGACTGGCCAGAAGAAAACAACTATTTGGCTTATGTTTCTGGAAAGGGGAGGCTGTGTTAGGGAAGGTGTGGCAGAAGGTGGCTTGGACGGAGCAGGGAGCTGGCTGAGGACATTTTACTTGTATGCAGCAAGCAGTGAGAGTGGGCAGGAACTGGGACGAGGGCACAGACCCTCAAAGTTTACCTCCAGTGACATACTTTTTCAGCAAGGCTGCACCTCATAAAGCTTCCATGATCCTGTCCCCCAAACAGTGTCACTGCTAGGGAAACAACCCAGCTATACTACAGACTTCAGGATGTTAATATGCAGAATATATAAAGAAAATTTATGCCGAAGATTCCAAACTTCCAATCATCGAATGGCCTGATGAACTCAAAAGAAGAAGCACAAATGGCCAATATTACAAACTGTTCGACTCTATTAGCCATGAGAGGAATGCGATTTGAATTGATTTGAATTGAGATTCCATATTACCCAGTCAGAATGGCAAACATAAAAAAAGAAAAAACAAATACTGGCAAGGCAGAGGGAAGAGGAACCTTTATTCACAGTTGGTGGGAGTGTAAACTGGTACAGCCAGTATGGGAATCCGTATGGTGGTTTCTGAAGAACTTAAAAATAGAAGTCCTGTATGACTTAGCTATCCACTTCTGGGCATGTACCCAAAGAACTCTGTCCTACCTCAGAGACACTTGCACTCACATGTCTGCTGTTCTCGTCACAATAGCAAGAAAATAAAGTCAGCCTGGAAGCTCGGCAGTAGTAGATACATACATACATAAGGAAAATGTGGCCTTAGCTATACAGTGAAATTTTATTTATGTGTAAAGAAAATTGAATTTTGCAGGAAAATAGATGGATCTAGAAACTCTTAGATTATGTGAGGTCACTCAGAAAGACAAATTCCACATTCTCTCTCAGAGGCGGATTCCAGCTTTTGATGTTTATATTTGTATATGTGTGGGTGGGAGTGTGGGCAGACAGCATGAAACAAGAAGGGAAAAAGAAATTTTGAGGAAGGCATTTGGCATGAAAATGGACAGAGGACTGTTAGGGGTAGAAAGATACAGGTGGGAGAGTCGTCAGCGGGATGAGGGGAGGAGAAGGAGCAACAAAAATTGTTTATTACTTTGTACGATAAAACAAAGTACTGTGCAGTGTGTGTTGATTTCTGAACAATGTTCCTATGGGATCTTGACCTCGGTCATTCCTATGATGAAATTCTTAGACCAACATATTACAAGCATGGCAGGCTTTTGGCATCAGTGGGTGTCTTAGTGTTCTACTGCTGTGAAGACACATCATGATCAAGATAACTCTTATAAAAGAAGACATTTAATTAGGGAATTGCTTAAAGTTCTAGAGGGTTAGTCTATTATCGTTATGACAAGGACAAGGAACACTTGTGGTATTAGAGCAGTGTGTGGACTTTTGAAGCCTCAAAGCCCATCCTAGTGACACATTTTTTTCCAACAAGGCCACACCCACTTCAAGAAGGCCAATTCTTTCAAACAGTTCCACTCCCTGGCATTCAAATATATAAGCCTATGGTGGTCATCCTTTTTTTCCTTTACTTTCCTTTTCCTTTCTTTCCTTAGTTTTATTTATTTAATGTATATCTGCATGTACACCTGCATACCAGAAGGGGGCATCAGGTTTCATTATGAGATGGTTGTGAACCATCATGTGGTTGCTGGGAATTGAACTCAGAACCTCTGCAAGAACAGCCAGTGCTATTGACTGCTAGCCATCCCTCCAGCCTGGTCATTCTTATTCAAACCATCACAGTGGAATATGATTAAAGATAGGTTGGCCAGTGAGAAACAATTGTATATTGCAAATGCTATTTAGTTTCTTTTATACTTTCCAAAATTCATATTTATTATGAGCCATTTGCAATATGGTAACAGTTTTTTTTCATCCTATAAAAGTGAACAAATATAGGACTATGTAACTGTTTTAGAGTACTAGCTTATCACATGCAAGACTCTGGGTTGAATTCTCAGTATGAAGAAAAGAGTAATTAGGAGCAGATAAAGTATCTGTGTTCTTTTACCTAATAGTTCTGATCCTGGGACTCTACCCTAAAGAATAAGAGTAAGAAGAGGTATGCAAATGTCTAATAGTAAGGGGCTTGTTAAGTAAATTGTGATACTTAGGAACTTTAAATACTGTAGGAATTTTGTCACAATATTATGTTGGATAGTTTTCTTTCAACTTGATACAAGCTAAAATCATCTGAGAGGAGGGAACCTTAGTTTAAAAAATGACTTCATAAGATTTGATTGTAGGCAGGCTTGTAATGCCTTAGTTAGATTCTTAATTAGTTAATTAATTTCTTAATTAGTGATTGATGGGCTAGGGACCCTTTGTGGGTGTGCCATCCCTGGGCTGGTCATCCTAAGGTCTATAATAAAGCAGGTTGACAAGTCATGAAGAGCAAACTAGTAAGCAGCACCCTCCATGACCTCTGGATGAGTTCTCACCTTCAGGTTCCTGTCCTGCTTGAGTTCCTGTCCTTACTTCCTTTGATGAACAGTGATGTGGAAGTGTAAGCCAAACCCTTTCTTCTCCAACTTGCTTTGGTAATGGTGTTTTATCACAGCAATAGTAACCCTAACTAAGACAGATAATAAGGAAGTTAGTTGCTCTTATTGCTTACTAGGCTTAGTGTCAGCCTACTTCTCTAATGTTAGTGAGCTAAGCTTTTTTTCCTATCCTTTGCAGAGGATTCTTAGGGAATGGAAAATTTTGAGGAGCAGCATTGCCCTAGTTAGCTTTAATTTCTACTTAACATAGCCTAGAGTCATCTGAGAGGGAATTGCCACAATTGAGCAATTGACTAGATTAGATTGGCCTGTGGGTACAAATGTGGGGGACTGTCTTGATTATTCATTGAGATAAGAGTCTATCTCCACCATGGTAGAGAACTTGCCAGCAGGCTTGGAGACATGATGCTGGAGCAGTAGCTGAGACCTCACATCCATCCACAAACAGGAAGCAGAGAATACACTGAGGAAGGTGAAAGGCTTTTAAAACCATTAGTCCTCAGTGACACCTATCCTCCAATAAAGCCACATCTTCTAATCTTTCCTAAATTTCCACCAAGTGGGGACAAGTATATATATGCTAGAATATGTACATGGGGGAAAACCACCACATTCTACCCACTGGACATAGTCTTGTGGCTATATCATAATGCAAACCATGTTCAGTTCAACTTTAAAAGTCCCTGTAGGTCTTTAGTTTCAACACCTTCAGTGTCCAAGTTCGCCTGTAAACTCAAAAAGCAAACTAAATAGTTTTCTCATACAATGGTACAGAATATACATTAACACTCCAAAAGGGAAGAAAGGGGATTAATGAGGAAATTTGGGACCAAAGCAAGACTGAAACCCAGCAGGATAAACTTTAAATCATGTAGCTCTATGTCTAATGTCAGAGATAAGATGCTTCCTTCCTTCCAGCTTTGCTGACTTCAGTACTCCTCCTTCTTGGGCTGGTTCCACTCTCCCAGCTTAGGCACCTCTAACATCTTTGGGTCTTCACTACAATTTGTGCTTCACTTCCACAGTCTCATACGTGAGCCTGTCAGGTCCTCCACGCAAGGACTCCACTGCCACAGGCCTGGCCTTAGTGGATTTCCTTAACCATGGAGGAAGATTCTAAACAAACCCCTTTACTCATGCATTATTTATGAATCTAAAGGTAGAACTATGTGGTCTCATCTGCCACGATTGGGTGCCTGCTTGTGATGAAACTTGGCCTCCTTGAATCACATTTACAGCAACTTTTTCTTTTTTCTTCCTTTCAACAAGTGGACACTTCCTTAGACTGTTTTTTCTTACACATTGTAATCTTAGGTAGGTGGGGTTCTGTCCTAAGGGTGCCCCTCCCTGTATTCCATCTCAAATTATCTACTCTTTCATCACAATCTTTGGCTCCAACATTAAATTTCCTGGTGCTCTTTGTCTCTTCAAACTTTACATTTTGTAGTTCTTTGTTCTGATAGCTCTTGTATTGTAGATCTGTATAGGAATGAGTGCTAATAATAAAACAGCAAAGTTAATATTAGGCTGTCTTGAAATCTCCTCCACCAAAGAAAGTAGTTCATTACTTTTCAATTTATCCTCAGGCAACTTCTTAGGACAGGAAGAAGGCAGCCATATTCCTGGTCCAAATACAGCAGGAATGGCCTCTAGCTCAGCTGCTGTTGAAATTCTTACTTCCCCCTGAAACCTTTTGAGCTGGGCCTTCACAGGCCACATAGCTCTTAGTACATTGTCTTTGGATTATGTTTAGCTTATAGTATCCAGCTGCTTGTCTACTTCAAAGTCCCAAAGTCTAACACATTCCCCTTAAAGGCCACATGATCAGATCTGTTACAGGATAAACCCACTTCCTGGTACCAATTTTAATATTAGTTACTTTCTTTATTGCTGTTACTAAACACCATGACCAAGGCAATTTACAGAAGGAGTGGTTTATTTTGGGCATATAATTCCAAAGGGACAGGAGTTCATCACCAACATGGTGGAACATATTAGCAGGTAGGCAAGTTGAGTGCTCACATGTAGGAAGCAGAGAGTGCACTGGAGAGAGTGGGATGCTTTTGTATTTTAAGCCGCATCAAGTGACATGTTGACCAACAAGGTTATACCCTCTAATCCTTCCCAAACAGCCAGCAACTGGGGACCGAACATTGAGACTTATGGATGCATCTTATTAACACTTCTACATCCCCCAAGTCATTTTTCCTTTTCTTTTATCGTAGGAACAGTTGAAACTAGGATATGTATACAATAGTAGAATCATTGTTACTAGTTTGGGGAGAAGGGATATCTTTGGATTTTTTTGGTTCTTGGTTTCCATTAGTAAAATACTTACTGGCAGTAGTCAAGACCAGTAGTCATTTGACAGCCTTATATGTATCAGGCACAATATTAAAAGCTTGGCACACCTTCATAGTTTAATTTCAAGGTAACTTTTTGTGTGGATACCTTTGTCCTGCTAATAAGGTTAGCTGGTGTTTACTGATGGTTTTCTACTGTACAAGCTTTGCTTCAAGTTGTATCATAGGCATTGCAGAGCAGCTAAAGTACTGGAAATGACTAAGCTATTTGCCCAGGTTTATGTATCTAGTAAGTATGGGAGGTAGAGTTGGAACACAAACTAGATACAGATTTTGAACTACTATTTGCTAGTCCATTTTATAGGTGAAGAGTCTGAGAAGTACTGAGAAGCTGGGGAACCGGCAGAGCTATCAACCACAAGGTCGTACAGATAGCTAGTAAATGGCAGAGCTGTCTGTCAAGCAAGACTCTTTCTACCTGGCTGTCCTCATCATTCCCTGTCATGCAGGGTAGAATCAAAGTCTGAAGACTGTAGCATTAGATATTTCAAAGCCCTTTTGCCCTTTGCTGTCAAAACAACTCATAAAACATGTACTAGGAGTCAATCCCCTAAGGGTATGTATTCGAGCAGGAACTTATTACAATCTATGGTCACTTGGGGCTGGGTAGTATATAGTGTGCTTCACATGCATCAATCCCTATCCTCAATTCCATGTTCTTCACCCCCAAATGTATTGTTATTTTCTTCCCGAGGTTAGACAGTTACTGGAAGCTGGCTCTATTAAAAAGTTAATCAGTGCCCTGATCTGGCAGCAGGGTCTTAGAAGTAGCAGAGCTCATTCTCCAGTGGAGAATGATCTAGAATGAAAAATGAATTTCTGAAGCTGTCCTCTGCTTCTTTCCGGCAGGTCCCAATAGCTTTCAGATTTCAGAGTAGACTTTAGAATGTCTCTTAGGTTGCCTACCACCTCATATGCAGCTCACAACCCTCTAACTGTAGCTTCAGGAGGTCCAGTGTCTTCTACTGACCTATGACCTCTATAGGAAGCAGTCATGTACATGGTGTACATTATACACACAGGCAAAATGCACATACATAAAAAATAAAATATTAAATAAACCATAACGATATTTTCCTAGTGTCTTAGTTAGGATTTCTTTTGCTGTGAAGAGACACCATGACCACAGGAACTATTATAAAGAAAACCATTTAATTGGGGATGCCTTTCTGGTTGAAAGGTTTATTCCATTATTATCATGGTGGGAAGCATGAAGGCACACAGGCAGACACGGTGCTGGACAAGGAGCTGAACATTCTACATCTGTTTCAGCAGGCAGCAGGAAGGGGGGGGGGGCAGCACTGGGTCTGGGTTGAGCATTTGAAACCTTAAAGCCCATCCCTAATGACACACTTCTCCAAACAAGGCCACAGCTACTCCCAACAAAGCCACACATCTCCTAATTGTATTAAACCTTGTGAGCCTATGGGGGGCCATTTTCATTCAAACCATCATACCTAGTCAAGTGTCATGGCACACAACTGTCATCATCCCAACTATTCTAGAGGCCAAGGCAGGAGGATCTCAAATTGGTGATAGTTACTATTAACTCTCTGATCACATATTATACACCACAGAGCAAAACTATCATCCATCCATCCATCCATCCATCCATCCATCCATCCATCCATATGATGGTTTAGTGGCATGTGGCAGAGTCCTAGGAAATTCACACAAAGCCCTCATGCCCTCATACACATAGAATAAAAATAATAATTTTCAAAAGAGAAAATTCATTTTAAAGGTGGGCTTGGTAACTTATGCCTATAATCCTGGCACTTAGAAAGCAGAGGTAGGACAATCACCTATAGATCCGAGTCAGTCTGTACTAAATAGTGAGATATTGTATAAACAAACAAGCAAACAAGTAAGGAAACACACCCAAGAGTAGATGAGAAGAATAAAATTGCTTTAACTAAAAAGCCTCAAAAAATAATTAGAAAATAATTTTGAAGTCTTCTGGCTTGGGATAATTACAATGAAATTTCAGTTAAAGAATAGTGAACACTCACCCTAGTTTACTTTCTGTTTAAGTGCTGGTTACTGAATCCTAAGGGCTTTGTGTACAATACATTTACTGTGGAAAAGCTTGAAGCCTACATTGTGCTAAGAAAGCAGCATCTAGCAGCACATGGAACCCAAAGTTGGTCTTCTAAGTGTCTAGACTTTGCGGTGGGGGGGTGGGAGCTTTGGTGGCTCTCCAGTGGGCTGAACTGCAGGGGTCAATGGCAGCCTGGTGGTTTGTGATATCTGGTGAAGTCATCGATCACCGGAATGTTCTCTATATATTAGGTTGTGTGTATTCTGTGAGTGGTGTCTGACTGACTGTGGTTAGCACTTAAGTGTGATTGTGCTTTGTCTGGAGTTTTCTGGGGACCGTATAGGAATCTGAGGTGTGGGTTTTCAGTGTGGCATGTCCTAGCAACACTAGTGGAAAGTGACTTGCTAAAATAGAAAGTAAGATTCAACAGCTGGGTTGATAGCTTGTTGCTCGCTTCCCACCAGTTGTCTCAACGGGATGGAGGAAGAGCCACCCAGAGTGTTTTCTAGCAGCTGTGATTTCAAACTAAGCAAAGTTTTGTTTTGAAAGTACCCTAAGAATAGATATAGGCTCTTGGTTTTAAAGTAAAGAGGTAGATTACAAGATTTCTGGATACAAATAGTTCAGATCACTTTTTAAAAACACAAGCTTGGTTTCAAGCTATAAAGATGTTTATATATGCATATTTATATATTTATTGGTGGATGCGTGCGCGCGCGCACACACACACACACACACACACACACACACACACACACACACACATGCATGCAGATGTTACTCTCTCATGTTCTTGATGTCCGTTCCTCTGTTTAATCTATGCTGGTTCTGCTCTGGGGGAGCTTTGGAAGATGAGCATAGCATCATGCTTTTGTTTGTCCAGGAATTCCTTTTCTTAGTGGTGGTTGGGTTTTGTTTTCTTTGTTTTGTTTTTGAGATATGGTCTCACTGTGTGCACTTCACTGGCCTATAGAACTCACTATGTATACCAAATTGACCTCAAGCTCACAGTAGTCTGCCTGTCCTTGCCTCCCAAGTGCTTTGTGTGCACCATTACGCCCAGAATGCCTTGGGACTCTGAAAAGAATCAGCCTGTGGCTTTTAAATTCCGGTTAGCTGGTTGTGAACATAACTATGTCGTCTCTGAAACACTGTGATTGCTCAGATAGTGATGCTCAGTAGAACTGCCATGCTTGGGGTAAGTAGCATACGCAGTGTAGTTTGGAATTTAATCCCTAAACATTGGGATTAAGACAGAGTCTTACTATGTAGTTGAGCTCAGCCTTATCCTCATAGCACCCAGCTTCTCAAGCACTGGGGTTAACAGGAATGTGTGTAAAACTGTATTTTAATAGGACATTAGTACATGTAAAGAAAGTCACTGTAGAATAAATTAAGGGATATTTGGGACTAAGCCAATTTTAAATGAAAGCCTTTTACTGTGCAAAGACTTTCTAAATTTTAGGGGTAACTGTATCTTTCAGTGATTTCTAAACTCTTTGAAGAGAACCTTTATAGGTTCAGAATTACTTTCTACAGTCTCGTAGAAAACCATATTTGAAGTTTTTCTGTTCAGGAGACAGCCTGACTAAGCCAGTTTTTGATCCCCGAGTCCATAGACAGTAAGCTATACTTGAATCAGGTAGTTCCCGTGACTACACAGTGAAGTATTGACTACTCTTCAATTCCATTGCCTACCTGTCCTCTTCCTCTCCCTCCTGGTCTTTCTTCTTAAAATAGTCACACTTTTAATGGAAAATTTCCAGGCTAAAACTTAATTTCTTGGCTGAACAAAATATATTGTTTCAGGAATATTTTGGAACAAACAAGATACATGTTTATTTAGAAGTCACATGGATTCAGGGTTTTATCATTTTCTTCATTTCCTGTCAGGGTAATGATAGACTTCACTGTGCATTAGGCATGATGGGTTACAATGAATGTTACACATATCCCCATATCTTTGCATTAATATTTGTTATATGTCTGAGCAGCACTCATGAACCTCTTTTAAGAAAGAGTCATTTGCAATGACTTGAGACCCTTACCCAAAATAAAGTCAGGTTTTTTTCTCTCTCATCATTTTTTTCTTCGTTCCTTTTGTTTGTGATATAAGTGTACATGGTGCTTGCCTGTGACTGTGTGGATGTGTGCAATAGTGGGCATGCATAAGGATGCCAGAGGAAAACACTGTGTATCTTTCTCTTGTTCTTATTGCCTTAAGACAGGGCTACTTATTGAACAAGAACCTGGCCCATTTGGCTAGGCTGGCTATTCAAAAAGGTCTTGGGATCTGTCTTGTCTTTCTCAACATCCCATGTTGGTGTTACAGGCATATGTAGCTCTTTCTGACTTTTCACACTGGAGCCGGGGATTCAAACTCAGGTCTTTGTGCATTCACAGCAAGTGTTCTTATTAACCAAGCCATCTCCTCAGCCCCTAAAGGTTTCTTCTAATAGAACACTTTTTCTTCATTTTCTTTTCTTTCCCCTCAAGACAAGGTTGCTCTGTGTAGTCTTGGCTGTCCTGGAATCACTCTGTAGACCAACTGGCCTCAATCTCAGAGATCACCTGTGTCCGCCTCCTGAGGGCCCGATTAAAGGTGCGTGCCACCACTGCCCTGTGAACTGTTTTTCATTTTAGCATTAACCACAAAATATACTTTACATAAATAAATGTTAAATGTTATAAAATGTAAAAGTAGTAGTTTAGAAAATTGGAACTTAACTGTACTGTTTTTTTATTTTTTAATTACATACAAAATATTTTTTAATAGAAATATTGAGGTAGGCATTGGTGGCACACACCTTAATTCCAGAACTCAGGAGGCAGAAACATTTGAGGCCAGCCTGGTCTACAGAGTTAGTTCCAGGACAGCCATGTCTACACAAAGAAACCCCTGTCTCAGGGGAAAAAAGTGTTAGGTTTTAGTTAAGTAATTGCAGTTATGGTCAGTTACAAAGGCTTAATTTGAAATAACAAATCAACTATATTTGATCTTTTTTTTTTTTTTTTTTTTTTTACATGTTTTACATTCACATTTGAACACTTATACTAAGTGACTGGGAGCTTTGAGAGAAACAGAGTGATGCTGGTGTGTTGTGGGACCAAAATGACTGAGCTACAGTAGGTGTTCAGGGTAGGGTCAGGCTGGGGCCAGCACTGACTGCCCATACCCTCTTTTTCTTCCTGCCTAAAGAACCACACTAAGCATACCAACCTCCCGGGGTTCACAAGACCAGGGTTTTGCATGCAAAAAGTCTTAGGTCTGCTCAGGAGAGTAGTTTGACTGTCTAATCTGTAGCATAGAGACTTAAGAGTTGCAGTCATAAGTTTTAGAAGCTGTGCTTAGTGTTTCCCATAATTTCAGTTAACTCAGTCATTCTGGATTTCTGATGGGGTTGAAGACCTATAGTCTCATAGCCAATCCTGGCTATTTACTTTGAGAGAAAAGATCTGAGTGGATGGTTTTCAGCTGACATTCATTCTCAAGCCAAGAAAAAAAAAGCCAGGTTCAAAACTAAGTGCTTTAGTTAGGAGAGAAGACAGAGGTTCTGGTTAGTCAACAAAATTATGGACTGGGTATTAGGACTATCTTGTACCTCACTGGTACAATTAGGAATAACTATGCTGTAATTGCATTTTGAGAGAAAAGTTTTATTTTAACAGGAAGGGTGAAGCTAGGTGATGAGAGAAAGGGGGCGGGGGGGGGGGGGCTGGAGGCAGATGTTCACGTGTATCCACCAGTCAAAGATAGTTTATATATCTAGGTTGGGTATTGGGTTACACTTCTGATTGAGCATCACCAAACTTATAAAGCCTTTGATTAACATTAATTAATTAATTAATTGATTAATTAAAAATTGTATAAAAGCAAAAAGGAAAAGGGGGCATGGGATAGGGATTTTCTAGGGAGGGGAAAGGGGATGGCATCTGAAATGTAAATAAAATATAAAAAAATAAATAAAAGAGAAAAAACCAAGAAATTAGATTACTAGACATGGGACTCAACTGACAAAGACGGTTTTTGCATTATCAATGAACAAATATTAATTTAAAATAAAATATGTAGCCCCCCCCCCAAAAAAAAAAAGAGTTGCAGTCATTTAACTTCTCCAACGCTGGTTTCTGGACCTAAAAAACGGAGCATAATCAGCCTGTTAAATGGATCAAATTAATTTTTGAGACTTTAATAAGATCATCAAACATTGTTACCATGATGATTGTGAATATTATGGCCGAAACATGAGTCTGTATTACTGTGACTTTCATTGTTAGAATCAGTACTAATTTGCTCATTCATCCATTCTGCAAATGTGTATTTACTGTATGGCTATTATATATAAGACAGTGCATTTTCAGGGACCATGGTGTATGGTACAGTTAGATATTGGCTCAGTCAACCTGTTCACTGAATTGAACAGGAATGCGCTGATAGAGATGTAATTTGTTTGAGATGGCATAGTTTTTATATCCTTGGTAGAAATAAAGAAAAATCTTCCTAAGTGAGTTTTATGAGTGTTTGTTGAAAAAGATGTTTAGGTATGAGTAATATTCCTTTGATACATTGATACATTTGAAAAACTTTTTTTTCTTTTTTAAAGACAGGGTCTCATGTAGCCAAAGGTAGCCTTGAACTCCTGATCCTCCTGTTGCTGCTTCTCAGTTGCTGAGATTACAGACACGACCGGATCTGGTGTTACAGTTGATGCTGAGAGTAAAATGGCTTGTTGGATTAAACTCGTTCAACTTGTTCATTCATTCACTATTCATACATTCAGCGCTTTATTCATTGATTCCATTAGTAGTTTTTAATACCCACTGTATAGGCCTTCTTCTGTACTCTCAGTCCATGGCTAGAACCACTCAGAGGTTGAGAGCTTTTTCAAAAATCTCCTTTAGTTTCAAGCCTGGTGGTGGTTGGCCAGCCGTTGGGAGTCAGAGGAAGAAGCTTGAGTGCTTAAAGCCAGGCTCGACTACAGTGGCATCCTGTCTCATAAAACCAAAGGGGAAAGGGTTCATGGAAAGGAAAAGCCCCAATGTATCCTGTAAAGAAAATACCACTTCCTTTACAAACCCTGTGATTTGTATCCTTGCTCAGAGTTCCTCTCAAGTCAGTGGGAATTGTGCAAGGAATGTGAAGGCCGGATATGCCTCCTGGTCTGATGAGAAGGAACCTGGTGGCTAGTCGTGAGACTAAATTTAAACTGTTATTTGTAGCGAGTATATAATTAACATGGAATTAATGGTCAGAAATAAGCAACCAGAATAGGCTTTTTCCTTTACTAAAAGAAAAAAGAAAAGGAAAAGAGGAAAACACAGTTATATATGCTGCATGCTCTTTCATAATGGCAATTGGAGGAGGGCATGGAGGTGGTTCTTTAGTTAAGAGTGCTTGCTGCTCTTTCAGAGGATCTGAATTCAGTTCTCAGCACCCACATTAGGCAGCGCAGTGTCTTTAAGTCCAGTCCTAGGGGATCCAATGCGCTCTTCTGGTAGATACCAGGTGCACACACATACATACAAGCAAAACACCAACACACATGAACATTTTTTTTTAAAAAATTAAAGTTGAACGATATTTTCAATCCCAATATTTCTAGATAAAATATGTGCTTCTTTTTCTTGGACTGGTCAGTTGTCAGTAAGAGCTGTCCTACAGCTGACTGGCTCAAGGATGACAGGTGCAGGATATAAGATGCCAGATTGTCATGTTGAGGATAGACAGTCCATAAAATGGTAGTCCCTGCCTGCTCTACCCAAGGAGAGGGCTGCTCTTGTGTCTGCTGATAGATCTTTCAGATTTCCCTTCTCACTCAAGCAGTTGCTATAGGCAGCTGCAAGATGCTGCTTATAGAATTTTCTCAGATTCTTTTAATCCCTTGGTGCTATCCCTTTTGTGACTCCCTGATTCCATGTACCTTCAGACTGAGCATTAAGGGAAGAGTCATCCATGTTGGATTTCTAGCTAGCAGATAAGGAACCAGGTAGACTGCTAACTCTATTCTCTGTAGAATGATTTTTTAAAAAATATATATATTTTAATTTTGTTTGAGATTTCATGTGCGTGGGTATGTTGCACTTGTGTATGGAGCACCATGTGTGTGTAGCTCCAGAGGCCAGAAGGGAGCACCTGATGCCCTAGGACTGGAGTTACAGATGGTTGTGAGCCATCATGGAGGTGCTTGGAATACAATCTGGGTCCTCTGCAAGAGCATCCAGTGCTCATAACTACTGGCTATCTTTCCAGCCCCATGATTTGCTTTATTTTTAGTTGTGTATGTATGTCCACATGGATGCAGGTACCCACATGCGTGGGTCAGGGTCAAGGACTCAGATCTCCTAAGGCCAGAGTTACTGGTAGTTGGAGCCACCTCATGTGGGTGTTGGGAAACACACTCACATAGTCTGTAATAACAGGATGCTCTTGGAACCAAGCCGTTTCTCTAGCCCCATTGCTGTGAAATTAATTTTGTGAGGTTGTGATTAGAGAACATACATTCAAATGTGGAAAAAGGGATCATTTTTGAAGAAGAAGAAAGTGAATTCTGTTGAGGGGAGGAAATGAAGAGTATTTTTTTCCAAGTTAGAAAAAAATATAATGCTTTAATGAAGAAGATTCAAAGAAATCCAAGGCCTGCTTCCGCCTCATTCATATGTATTCTATTATCCAAAATAGGATTATGTTTTCTCAGCAATATATCATGGACATGCTTCCATTAAAAATATATATATAGATCTCTGTCATTTATAATAGCTGTTCAGGTTGTCATTGCCTGGACTATATCATAATTTATTTACCCATTGTATCAACATGCATTTAACAGAGAAAGAAGACTGTAGTGTCTATCTTTTTAGATGCATTTGTATACTTTTTGTCTTCATAACACTTCTGGTGCCAGGTTGTTTAGCGCACTACGAGGGTATCATATAATTTAACTCGGTTCTGAGGGCATGTAGTCCAGTGGTAGGTCATTTCGTTAGCATGCATGAGGCTTGTATTTCATCCCCAGCATCACAAACTTCTAACAAACTTCTGAGTAAGAAAAACTTCTAATGCCATCTTATTAGAGACAGACACATCTTATAGACTGAGGGCTCAGTCCCCAAGATTGTACATCTCTTTCCAGATGCTGATAGCAAATCGTAGGCTTTTCCTTGTGCTTCTCATTGCCTGTCAGTCATGGTTCTTGTGAACCCCTCCTGATATTTGACTATCTAATTTGTTTTTTTTTTGTTGTTGTTGTTGTTGCTGTGATAAAACTCATTATGTAGGCCAGCCTGGTAGCAGCGCTTTTCAAGATAGGTATAGGCAAGAACTTTCCTAAGCAGGCCTCCAGCAGTCCAGGATCTAGCCCTAGGAATCAAGAGATGGACCTCTGTGAGAGTAAAATGTTTCTCTTTAGCAAGAGAAACTGTTATCAGAGCAAATAGCTCATGGGATCGGAGTAAAAGTTTACTATATAAATGCTTCAGATAGTAGACTAGTAATCAGAATTTATAAAGAACTATAAATTTTAAACAGTCAGTCAATAAATGGATGATTTTTTGAAACAGGGCCTTTCTATGTATAGTATTGAATGTCCTGGAATTTACTATGTAGACCAGGCTAGCTCATAGAGATGCCTTTGTCTCTGCTTCCTGAGGTGGTATCAAACTCACAGAGGTGACTTTGTTTTTGCTCTCTGAGTGCTAGAATTACAGGCGTCTGACACCACACTCAGCTTGGACTGATGAAATGAATAGACAGTTCTCCAAAGATGAAATAGAAATGGATAATAATTATGTAAGAATATGCAGCATTACTGGCCTCAGGAAAATGCAAATTAAGTCTGCTTTAATCTTTACCACTTTATCTTACTCAGAATCTGACAGAGGTTAGAGAGATGACTTGGTGGTTAAGAACATTTTTTCCTCTCACAGAGGACCTGTGTTCTGTTTCCAGAATACAGGTGTCAACTGAAACTATCTTTAACTCCAGTTCCAGGGGAATCAATCCAGATGTCTATCAACATGTGTTTATGTGTAAAGAAAAAAAAATGGGATCCTGAAATTTGCAGCAAAATGGATGTATTTGGAAAATAAATTAGGTAATGTGACCCAAATTTAGAATGATGGAAGTCATGTTTTCTTTATTATGTAGATCTTAGCTAGTGTGTATGTAAGTGGTGTAAGTGTTGGCAAAAGATGTGGAAAATAATTATAGGGTGGGGGTTTCAGGTCTCAGGTAGCTGGGGTCAGGGAAGTGAGAGGGGAGAATACCTCAAATGTACTTTGTTGGAAAATGCCATAATGATATGTAACATGTAACATGTAACATGTAATATGCTAACTTAAAAATTAAAAAAAAAGAGAGAGAGAGAATATCTTCATCTCAAGGCCAGTTATTAGTCATCCTGACTATATGAAATCTATATGTTTTGCAGTAAAATGACTGCCTTTATTCTCCCTTCTTGGGTTCTCTGTTAATCTAGGGTATTTGTAGATTACTTTTTCTTTTGTTTCCTCCCCTCCCATCCCCCCTCCTGCTTTCCCTCCCATCCTCTCTCCCTCCCTCTTTTTCTTCCTCCTTTTCCTTATTCTTTTTGCTTTGTATTAGTTAGATCTTTATGTAGATAGTATAGACAGATGTTCATAAGGGAAACCATGTAGTTTATACCTGGCATAGTATGTTGTTTCTGTTACATGATGAAATACTCAAAACAGCACTGCATACTAGATGTTCTTATGCCCTGTTGGAGGAAACCAAGACTTGGAGAACTGACAGTGGCATCCTAATTAGTCAATGACAGAGGCAGAGTTCAGTGTCTCATTTTGCTACTTTCTACCAAAGATGCCAAGGTATGTGTTATAAAACACAGTGGACTGAGTTGAAATTATGACATATGTTTGCCTGGCATGCATAAAACCCTGGGATTTTACCCCTGGCACCGCTGAAGGACAGGAGACCTCATGGTGTACTTCAAGATCCTCGGTGGCTTGATCCCTGCCTCAGAAGTCTAATATCACCATATCATTACCTTGGCATGTGTCTTTGACCCTTCTGATTCCTTTTTACAAAAAGTGAAAAACACTTTTGAGTGTGTCTTCAGACTCTGGGGTTCACACCAGCCTTCTTGTTGTTGATTCATGTTGTTGTATGCCTCGAGAACATGAACAGAAAGTGGGTCAGACAGCCCGAGCCTGTGGCTCATCTTCCTAGAATTAGAGGAGAAAAGAAACCAAAGCTAATACAAAAGGAGCAGATCTCCCCAAATAAGGAGATGAGAAACTCACTAACAAAAGAAATTGGGGGGTTTAAAAATCATTGTTGGTGCAGATGTGTGTCCAGAGGGCAGATGTTGGCATTTGCCAGGAAGTAGTTTGTTAAGGGGGAGATACAGAGGAGGTAGAGGCGAGTCTCTTCTGTGGCCTGCTTCCTGGAAGCCAGGAAGGGGGAGAAAGGGCAGGGACCTTCTGTGATGTCATTGGTATAGTATTAGACCCCTGACTCCTGCAACACACCTTTTCAGAGTATATGCCCTTGGTTGAATGAAGCTTAGGTAGGCTAAGGCTGCCAGTCCTTCATTTGTTGTCCTTCTCATCTTAATCTTTAGAACATTCATTCTCCATTAATTCCTATTCTCCTGCCTAAAAGGAACTGGCTTTGTCCGAATTTTCTAGCCAAGCGACATTTACTTCATTTGGCCCAATTAGAGGGGAGAGAAAGAATGATAGCTGTAGCCCAACTTGGAGACATCTGATATTTGGAGTGATCTGAGAGCAACCAAGCATTGGGTCAGTGGATACCCCACTTAAGAGCAACTGAAAAAACAGCACAGAGAAACATGTGTCAGACACAGAGAGCCTGGAAAAACAATTTACAAAGTTATTCAAGCATTTATCATAGTTTGGTGACTTTCAAACAAACCGAGCTGCTTTCCAGATGTCAGATGTAGGCAGTGTGGTTGGAGTATCAAACCAGAAGCTATTGAGACATAATGTTGGGCTTTGGACCATTTATAATTAAAAACAATAGCTCTCAGCCACCTATGGTTTCTTATTTTTACTTCTACCATATCCCCACCCTTGGCTTACTAATCTTTTCAGGGCCCACACACTGTAGGCCCTTAGAGCACCTATATTTAAGTGGCAGTAGTTCAATATTCCAGGCCTAGCAAATCTCAACACATGGATTTGGTGAGTGCAGAATAGCTTCATCTGAAGCTGGGCCAAGAACGGCTGCTTTGGACTTACTGAAAGATAGTATGTGCCGCACTAAGCCTTAGTAGACTGTTGCATTAAAGAATTTAAGTGGTAATTTCCACTATACTCAGTGGACATTTACACTGTATTTTGCACTATATGTGCAAAATGTTATTTTGGGGGTGGGGGGGGGACAGAGTTCAGTGCTTCGTGTGTTTTACCACCAGCCCCAAAACTGATTCCCCGTGGAAACAGCACCACTGTAAATGTTCATTAAATGAAAACATTCCACTTCCGGTGGATAACAGACCTCATCTTTTCTACGCCTCCCTTTTTCATCACATGTTTCTGTCGTTGAGAAAATACAGAATACAAACACCAAGTATATATTTTGAAATTGTCATTTAGAAATAAGAAAATGGAGAGAGTGAAACAAACGTTTACATTCTGGTTGAGTCCCAGCAGCAGTGCATCACAGGGCCCTGCACATCTTTAATAGGATTATTCATCCCAACGTGAGGAAAGAACAAAAATGCTGGGTGTTCATGTAGCCAGGCTTCTTCTGTGGGCTTCTTGGCTTGACTCGAGCAGACAAAAACAACCAGGCCTTTCCTTCTTGTGCTCTTAGTGGGTTATGAAAAATGAGGTTAAGCAGGAGTTTGGCTCTACTGGCAGAGGCAAAGTCAGATTTGCTTGTCCTGGATGATGTTGGTGAAGGTCTGTCTCTACACTGTGGCTGGACCTCTTATCCTCTAAAGACAGGTCTGTGAGTCACACTGCTGGGCTGAATTGATGAACCATTTCCCAAAGCGGTTTTGTCTAAGAAGTGGTACATTCTTAGTGTTTCTTTCTTTCTGTCCTGAACACACACACAAAAAAACAAAACTGGCAAATAAACCCTTTTAGGAACCACAGATATTAAGATATTACGGTTCCAAGCTGGCTCTCACTGGTTTCCTGTGCTGAGGGCCACTCTAACTCCCTTCTGCCTTGGCTGAGTAGGTTCAGAGAGAACGAATAAGAAGACAGCTCAAGTGAAGCTCAGTAGAAAAGATCTGAGGTAGACGTAGACAGATCACCACAGTTGACTTGAGTGCGAGGCCTGTTCACACTAATGCTGCTAACTTAAGTGGCTTCCTGACAAGACTGTGATGGAAGTCAAGGATTACAGCCATGGTCGTTAAAAATACAGTCCCTTCCACTCATTTAGAATTCCAGAGACTGGAAGCATGCACTGCAGTAATGCTTGATAGCATCTTTTACTAAGACATCCTAAAGATCCCCTATCTGTATATGAGTTGGCACTTCGGTGACAGATACTGCAGTGATATCTGTATGAACTGTGCAGTGAAAATTGGACTGGAACCTTTGAACCACAAATCCCTTGTGGTTTCCGAAGCTGAGCACTCTCAGATTTCTGTGGTGTGAACAGTCACCTTTATTGTATGTCACCCCTAAGTTTTTTATAGCGTTGGGGCTTAGATGTCGACTGTTTTGATAATAGATATGTCAGCTGCGTACTCATTTGTAGTTTGACTCTTGTCTCCATTTGCCTTGTATTCTAGGTTAGCAAGGATGGTGTCATAGGTATTTTGGCAGATTGAAGAAGAAGGGAAACCAGTTATAGTTAGTGGAAGCTGCTCTGGGACAAGGATTGATTGGAGTGAAAGCTAGAAGGGTGAACTTAACTTAGAAGGGAGACGGCTCACCTCAGCAATAACAGTAAAACATAAACTGCGCCCATTCATCCCGGGTGGCAGCAGTTCTTTGTTTCTGATTGTCAGTGTGTTGACCTCAAAAGCAAGCTCCCCATCAGTGAAGTAGCTAATGCAGTAAGCAAAGGGTAGGCCTCTGATCTCAACGATAAACAGGATTGACGAGCTGTGCAGCCAAGCATCCACGGTAGTGTCTGCTTCTGCTATGGGCTCTCACGCTCACGTTCTGTGGCATTCTGGTTTTAGGTGGTATCAGAGGAAAAAGTGTGTGCTCAGGCCCTGGGAGAATTGCTATTATTACTTTTTAGATTTATTTATGAGTACACTGTAGTTGTCTTTAGACACACCAGAAGAGGGCATCGGATCTCATTACAGATGGTTTTGAAGCCGCCATGTGGTTGCTGGGAACTGAACTCAGGATCTGTGGAAGAGCAGTCGGTGCTCTTAACTGCTGAGCTATCTTTCTAACCTCCCCCCAGCCTCCTCCAGAGAATTATAAAGATCATGTCTGCCACCTTTGTCTTTTGGTTTAAGACAACTTGGGAACCCTGGTATTGAAATCATGAAACCTGTAAGTGACTTTGATAGTCTAGGATGTTTTACTGACCTGCTTTACTTGCATGTGGTTTTGCTTAGCATATCTGATTAGGGCTTTTGCTTGTGTGTTTTGTGTCTCCTTGGCTATGGATGCCAAGTTTTGTGGGTTATCCAGTTAGGTGACGCAGGGTCCGTGCTAGCTAGTATTAAAGTTCAGGTTCCAGGGTATGTTGTGATTTCAATACTGTGATCTTTTAGGCTTGTAAAGAGTCTGTGGTAGGTTACAGTGGCAGTAGTGGCCCTGGAGAGGCCTGAATGGGGGTGTGTGTGGCTTTGTAGACCTATTCTCAGAGGCAACTTAGATTGCATATGGACTTGGGATGGGATGAGGAGAGGAGAAGGAAAGAAGGAAAGGAAAGCCAGCAATACCGAGGGCACAGCCTTCCTCATCTGGAGGAAAAGTACTATATAGGACAAAGCAGTAGGAGAGGAGAAACCAGACAGTCTAGGCTCATGGGCAGGTGACCTGAGGACGAGAGTGCTTCCTCTCTTTATGGCAGTTAATCTTTACACCACAGACTTTATCTCATAATTAAAATGGCTTTGTATTAATCCACAGAGAAAGAGGATTTGACACATCAGTTTCCCAGTAGCCACCCTTTCCAGTCCAGAATCTTCCCAGAGGCATGCCCAGAGACATGTTGGCCTTTTCTGTCCCTGGAGCTACTCCTGGTCATTGGTGACTGGCCAGTTCTGGAGCAAACGCCTGCTGGGGTTTGAAGCCTAGTACAGGTCTGTCCTTCCAAGGAACGAGAATGGCCACTCCTTCATACTTATGGGTGCTTTTCCCACCACATGCTACTTGAGGCCCTTCATGGGAAACCTTTGTAGGGATTTTGTGTTTTAAGTCTATGGAAAAGTTTATGGTTGTCAAGAAAAGTTTTCCTTGCTCTTAGAAACTGCTATTCTTTGTAAACTGCATGAGGCCAATGAACTGGTTCCAACTACTCTTGATTTTTTTAAGACTGCATGATGATATGGGGGGAGGGGCATAATTATTTTATACATACATATATATTTGTTGTTTTGCCTTATTTTATTTGTTTGAGACAAGGTTTCTCAATGTAGCTTTGGCTGACATTGAATTTAGAGAGACCAGCTTGACTCTGCTTGGAGCTTGGAGTGTTGAGACTAAAGGCAGGCACCATCACACCCAGCTCCAAGCTTATAGTTGAAGACCAAATTCTTTTCCTATGCTGTGAGAATTTCTAAATTCTTTCAAAATGAAGTGTCTGCAGTCATTCCTATTTTTTTTATATATATATCTGTATAGTCTTTATGTGCTGAAAAGAACTTATATTCTTTCGGGAAAGAAATGACTATTCTCCAGATTAAGAGGTAGTGAGGGAAGGTTAGATTAGAGGGAGCTTCATCAAAGGGGACAGACAGCTGACTTAAGTCTGCGGTTTATCTTCAGTATTGACTGATTCAGGTAACCTACATATTTGTACATTAATTTTTCTTTGTTCTTGTGTGTGTGTGTATGTGTGCCTTCATGAGCATTTCAGCCTTTGTTAGCTATAAAATCAACTCACAGTCACTGTTAAAAACCTGATTAAACTATGTACATAGGAATACACAACAACAAAACAAAATCAAACAAAATCCCCACTAATGAACCCATTATTTGCATATGTCACTATACATGGTTAGTCCCCTCCCCCCCCTTTAACATTTGGAAATAACATGTATTTATAGAATATATAAAACATAGGATGTAAGAATATATGGATGTGTTGGTGTTAATTTCCACAAGAGATTATACTTTTTAAATAGAAGTCCTTTTCTTAAAGTAGACCCAGCAGGAGAATAAAGCCAGGAAGGAGGTGGGAGTAGAAAGGAAGTGGGATTAATCTAGTTAAACTCCCAGGCTTGGCACACAGCGTGGTCACACTGAGAAACAGGAGAAGGGAAGTGACTCAGTCATATTAATAGAGGCAGCCGGGATGAGACAGGGAATGGCATCTTTTGGGGCTGGGAGCTGGGTGAGGGGAGCCAAAGCTGAAGGCTCTAAATCACTTAAATAATAGAAGTTAGTTTTCAAATCAAATCTTGAACACTATACTTAGCCTTGTGATCAATACAGTCTTCCTTGAGTTTTTGCATTTAGACTGGGAGATATCACATAAACCAGAGACAGGTATCCAAACTTTTCAGAGCGTGACAAAATGTGGTTTACAAATGTATTGTCTCTGTTCGTAGCCAATTTAAGAGTTTTTGTGGGTGGTTTTCATTGTTGTGTGTGAATTTGAGAAGAAGATCACTCAAGAAGACCATTCAAGTTCCTAACCCTTTCACAGCAGCCTCACTGATAACAGCTTAGTTTTCAAGTTTCGCACCAAAGTAAGGTTCCTCCTTTATTGGAGGCTTGGAGAAGACGGTGAAAGGCACAATTAGCAGCTCTGGGAACAAAATTTTTTAAAGAGGTGATGGCTGGTTGTAGATTTGGAAGGGTGGACTTCAGAGTTTACCAAAACAAGGTGTGAATCCCAGGACCTCAAGCTTTAGGGTAAGTTTTATATCTTTGGGTCAGACCCATCTGGATGAGGCAGGAGAGCATTAACTACTACTTCCTATGCCAGCTTTGTGCACTAGATGCTCTGTCCCACTAAGTTGACAAGCTATCAATCACCTGCTTGTTTAGAAGTGAAGAGAGTAGGCTCAGTATTTGGGAATGTAGCATTCCAGTTGCTATGATAATCCTTCAACTTTAACCCTATGTCTGATGTCAGCAGTGACCTATCTCTATCAACAAATCCTGTATACTGATGTATCTCACTATTTGGGGTAGACTGGGGTTTGAATGATGGTTCTCAGATAGTATTAGTATTCATGATGCTGGCATCTTAGAACAGTTCAGAGAGAAGGGTTTATGGTACCAGAACAGGAAATACTTAAGACAAGCCTACAGAGAGAGGGGGGAGGGAAAGGGGGAGGGGGAGGGGGAGAGAGATACACACAGAGAGACACGGTGTACATTTGTTGCCTGAGAACATGCCTTAGTCAGAGGACCACCACCTCAAGTGTTTTGAATTTTACAGTTTTGTTTTAGACTGGCTCTCATTATTTGCTGCTGCACAGGCTAATTTAGCCATGTTCCAGGGATTCTCCTCTCTCTAGTACCCATCTTGCCTCTGGAGCATTGTGACTGTAGACATGTACGGCAATGCCCAGCTTCGCATGGGCTCTGGAGCTTTGAGGTCTTCTTGTGTATCTGCTGAGCCTTTTCAACCAATAAGCCATCTTCCTAGCCTAGAAACAGGTTTTGGATAGGACCTGGCCCTGTAAGAACAATTTTAAGTTTCTTAGCTTTAATTACTTTGCCAAAGGGAATTTATTTCATTTTGACATTTAGTTCCCGTGATGTCAACTATTTATCATTTGTGTCAGTTCCTTAATTCTGATGTGACAAAGAACCTGGGGCTATCTGAGTTTCCTCATGTCCAAAGGCTGACTAAAGGGGTTTATTCAAGTCTTTAAACAGAATTAGGCTATCAAACTGAAGATATAACAAAGGACATTTCCCCTCCACCCCCTTCAGTGACTGGGGACACGGACTCTGGTCTCTTTAGTCTTTAGCTTTTTACAGCATAACTTTTAATTGTTACTTTAGTTTGCTGCTGACATCTTTGGAAGATTGAGCTGCTGCATTCAACATCCAGTAATCAGAATTAACCCCGAACCCACCTCTCCCTCCCCATGTCCGGCACAGAGCTATGCTTGCGCTCAGCCCCTGGTTTATTGTTTAGTTATTTTTTAAAATTATATTCAATATGAAACTGTTAGAAGGGCATCCATGTCTTCATTCTTGGCAATGGGAAGAATTCCCCATGCTACCACATCCCAGTCTTGGAAGAAGCATTTAACTATGAGGAAAGAAAAAAAATCAAAACAAAATGAAGAAAGAAAGAAAGAAAGAAAAAAAGATAGGAAGAAAGGAAGAAAGAAGAAAAGAGAAAAAAAAATCCAAACTAAATGTAACTTTACAGAAAGGAAATTTCTAGACCTAGCATAAACCCAGAGAGTTTTTTTGTAGTTTCTGGCACTAAAGATAAGAACACCTTTGTTATTCTAAATTCAGGTGTGGTTAACAGAAAGAACAGTCATATTCCTTTTCTGTTTTAGCTAGTGTGTAAGTGGGGCTTGACAGGAAGAGGCAAATCTGGTTGTAAGACCAGAACAAAGGGATAATATTCACTTTTGAATATCATAGTTTACTGTCTTTAATGGATATAGAAAGATCTTTGATTCCATTTATAAAAAGCAAAGCAGGGGCACTGTATGAATTTATTCATGTTTAAAATAGACCCACCCAGCCACCTACTTCCACACACTAAAGGCTGCATGTGCTGGAGTGACACAGGTCTGTAAGCAGGAAGAATGACCTGTGATGTGGTTTGGGAGCAGAGTATGGGGCCAGCTTTTGGAGGGCACCTCTCTGAGATATCTGTGAGTGGGGAGTTGGGAGGGGGTGAGGAAGCAGTTGAGGTGCTGATGTGTGGGTATTAAGCTCCTTGGGTTAAGTCATCTGCAGTCCTTGTCATGGCTCAACCAGAATGCGGGGCCAAATGGGTTAGGGAAGTCCCTGGGTAGAACCAAAAGCAATTCATCAACCACTTGTAAGCTGACCCAAGGGGAAGATGCAGTGTCATTGGGATACTGTTACTGGTGATGTCGATGACAATCCTGACGGTTAAACAAGTAACCAATTGTTTTCCTTTCTTTAGTCACATAGAGAAAATCACCACATGGCAAGACCCTAGGAAGGTGATGAATCAGCCTCTGAATCATGTAAACCTCCACCCCTCCATCACTTCCACATCGGTGCCACAAAGGTCCATGGCAGTGTCCCAGCCGAATCTCGGTAAGCCCCAACCTCTGACTCCTGGCTGAAGAAGGAGCCTGATGAAATTAAGGATATGACCGATCATAGTTATGATTGAGAAGAGTTTGATTGTTGATATGAGGGGGAGGGTTCAGCCAGAGGCATCTGGAAGCATCTAGATTGAACCTGGCCATGAGAGGAGAGAGTGGGGGGAGGAACCTAGGACTTAGAGGCAAAGAGAGGAGCCAAGGACCAAAAGGTCAAGAGCTAGCCAGCTAAGAGCAAAGAGTGGAGGACCTAGAGAGCCCAAATGGCTGAGAAGCTGAGGGAAGGGAAGGGAAAGGAAACCCAGGCCCTGGGCTGGAGAGGTTTAGGGGACGGGATAAGGAGCCACAGGTACTCAGAAAGACTTGTCCCGGGTTTTTTTTGGGACCTGACAGAGTCTATCCAATGGATTTAGGGGTTCAGAAACACCTCTGCTTGCCTTGTATCTCTTCATGTACTGGAGTGTTTTCTTCTTTCAGTTATATCTTGATTTTTTTTGCCACACGATTTTTGACATTGGTACTGGCTTCTAGTATACTGCTGACATTCTCTTTATTTCCTTGGTCTTGTGTCTTCATTCAGACCAAGCAAGGCAAGCAGGGCATATGCTGTCTTCCTGTAATTTGGTTCCTGCAGAGTACACAGGTGAGCCTGCCAGCAGGCAAGGTGCTTGGATCCCTTCTCTCTTAAATCGTGACACCATGCTGTAGCAGTATTCTGCGTTAGACAGGTGAGGAAACTTTCTGAGTCACAGCTTGAGGACAACAGAGCCAGACTTTGAACCTCAGTTGTTCTGGCTTTAGTATCAGGTATTCACTATATAATATGCAGGTGGCTTCTTCCCATTCAGTCTACATTGGCAATATTTCAGTCTGTTTTTTAGAATTGGGAGTATTTTCTGCTCCTTGATTTCACTTTAAAAACACTAAGGTAATGTCCACTGTAGATGAGCAGAACTGAATAAACATTCTGCAGGGACCGAAGAGGTCAGCAGTTTTTGGTGTCACTCCTCTCCATCCCCCTGAAGGGGGCAAAACTATGAGGTCCGGTTAAAGGGTTTTATGAAAGATGGTACTGTTTTCTGATGATGTTTTCAATTTCTGATTAGATATCCAGCTGATGCGTTATCCACCAGTTAGTTTTAGGGAGTAAAAGGAATCTCTTCCTGGATCTTCAGTTCTGCGGTTCTGGGTATCAAACTCAGGGCATTATGCATGCTAAACACTTTGCTCTGCTACTGTAGGTATCTCCTCAGTTCTTGACCTCAAACTTTAAAATCAGTTATATTTAGAAAATGTCTTTCATGAGCATGATATTTTAAATTCTACCACTTGGAGCTTTGGCTATTTCTCAGGAGAAGCTGAGAAGCATCTCTAGAACCCATGTGAGAAAGCTGGTTCCTTGCAACCTCAGTGCTAGGCACAGGACATCAAGCAGATGCTGGTGTTGCTTGGCAAACCAACCCAGCCTATTGGCTAGTCGTAGAATAGCAAGAGACTCCTTTTCTTTTTTTTTCTTTTTTTTTTTTTTTTTTTGGTTTTTCGAGACAGGGTTTCTCTGTATAGCCTTTGGCTGTCCTGGAACTCACTCGGTAGACCAGGCTGGCCTCGAACTCAGAAATCCGCCTGCCTCTGCCTCCCAAGTGCTGGGATTAAAGGCGTGCGCCACCACCGCCCGGCGAGACTTGTTTTCAAATGAAAGATTGACGTTGTCTGAACACTAACACCCCGATCTGCTTCTGCCCTTGGGATACCAGGGAACCATTGTGCATCTGGCTGGACTCGAGGGAATGAAGTGTAGCTGGGTGGGTGGATTCTGCCAGACCTTGGTCAATGGCAAAATAGCCTTCTCCAAGATGGTTTTCAGTGAAATGGTTCTTTTTTAGATTAGGGGTAACAAGGCTGTATAAACCTTGGGGAGTGGTTAGGGGTTTTCAGGGTGAGTGTACACTATTGGCTGGGCTGAAATGCTGGTAACGCATGAAGAGGAATTCCAGATGCTTGTTGGATATGTCTTTTTTGGCCAACAGGCTAAGTGACTACCTCAAGGGTGGGAGAGGGACATGCTCTGGGACATGCTGGCCCAGAACAAAGAGGGAACAGTTCTACTCCTGCTGGTCTCAGGACAAGATTTTCTGGGATTGAACACATCTCAATTTCCAGACTACTCCAGACTGGCTTTTACAATAGCATAGCTTTCAAGTGGAGGGTGGGGGGATATGGGCATAGCACCCATGATTGTGCTCTGTCTTCTCTCTATACATACACATAGATACACACATGCACAGACATACATAGAAACACACACATGGACAAACACACATGTACAGACCTACACATGCACGCACAGACACACACACACACCAGAGAAGTGTTCAGAAACTCCCTCCAGTTGGTATTTTCTCAGACCTTCAGTGTGCTTCCTAGAGCCATAAGAGTGTTTCTAGTCATATGTGTCCTCTTCTTCTTCTTCTCCTCCTCCTCCTCAGTCTGTTTGCATATATTATATTACATTTATTTATGTATATGTTGAGCTAACCTTGTGTGGTTGGGATAAAATCCAGTGTGGCCGTGTCCCTGGATGACATGACTCTTCTTTCTCTTCTTTGTGTTTGAGACAGGGGTTCCTTGGTAGCCCTGACTAGCCTGAAACTCATGCAGACCAGGCTGTCCTGGAACTCTTCCTTCCTTCTTCCTCTAGAAGCACTGGAATTAAAGGTGTGGTCCGCCGCCACACTTCTTTTGTGCTTTTGATACTGGACCAGACTTATCCCTAGCTCAACTTGTAGAAAAGGATGACCTTGAACTTACCTTCCTGTTTAGACCTTCTAAGGGTTAGCTTACTGGCCTGAACTCCTGAGATGCTTCTTAGCCGGATACCTAATGAGTTCCAAGTGCTTTGGATGTATTCCCAAAGTTTAGCATGTAGATCCAATCATGTTTTAGTTGTGAGAGAGGGGAGGCCTTTTGCTTATCTCTTTATCACGGAATTAGTGGCTTTGAAAGAACAGGGGATCCTGCAGGTTGACAGAGTGCCTGTAGGCTTAGACTCCCTGTCATTTTTTTCTCTTTAGTCTCTGAAGAGGAAATTTGTAAAAACCAATTTTCTTCTACTTTAATTCAAATAATTATTCCATGCATGGTATAATATAATTTTTCACCTTAAAATTTAATTTTCATATTTTTTACATTTGGTTGACTTGAATGTTTTATTCAGTTTGATGTTGCCTGAGTAGATTGGTGGCCTTTGTGTCTGAATTACTAGACATCCCCAGGATGAAGGAAGATGATGGAGGACTTTAGGTAAGACAGGTGGCTAGGTGGGAGTCCTGTGGGTGCTATATTCAAGTATCAAACGTTTTCCTTTTTTTTTTTTTAAATACATCAAGAAATCAATCTTTTCACTCAATACAAGAAACATAATTTACCTGGTGAGAAAATAACAGAAAAATATGCAAAAAGTCTTAACTATAAAGGAAACTAACATTTTAATCATATACAAATGATGAGTTGATATACTGAGTAAATATGTTCTTTGAATAGTAAATGTCTCTGTTGGGAGTTTTGAAAAGAATTTGATAGTTTACATCTGGTTTATCACCTGCCTTTGGGAACATCCTTGCCGTGGAGGATTTTACCCACATGAAGTTAAAGCCCCATCTCTTCACCCCCCCCCCCCCCAGTGATGCTGGGGTGGCTGTCATTCAGGCACTTGCTCCAGATTGCTACATGTTGAATGACACTGGACACTGCTCTCTGACCTTAGCTTTGGGTCCTTGGTGATGTTGTCTCTGCTCCTGTGTGACCATATACTCCCCACTCTGTCCCTCAACCCTCAAACCAGGGTATGAACTGATTAATTTCTTTTTCCTGTCTAGAAGTCTAAATTTATTCCTGGGTGTTTTGCAGTTGGTGACGGTTAGGGACAGCTGTTCTTCCATGCTTTGTCTGAACAGTTTTTCCATGATGAAGTCAGCAAAATAGTACCATATGAGGGCCCTGGAAAACAAAAGGCCTTGGTTAATACTCTTCCCTACTTGAGCACTGAAGAGAGAATTTTACTGAATAAAAATTTTTAAAAAAGGTAATGACAACAGCAACGAAAAATAAGGCCTTAATATGTTCTTGGCTATGAGATTCCAGAAGCCTGCCCTTATGAAATAATTGCTATTTGGTCACTATTAGCTAATGCTGTCCAGCAGTCACCAAGAGAGTAAAAAGCTACTGTAATTTTGCTGTTCAGAATCTTTCTGTAGTTCCTTACATGCTGGTCTTGTCTTGGCAGAACAGGAATGAATGACATTTGCCTCGAAGCTGGGTAGCCTAAGCTGGATCTCTGAAAACCACATGGTAGAGGGAGAGAAGTCTTGCAGGTTGTCCTATGACTTCCATATGGTGCATCCATGTAGGAACACACATACATGCAATGGGATTAATAATTTTTCTTATGTTGTGTGTGTTGGAAAATCCTCTACTTTTTTTTGTGTGGTTTGCTTCAAAAGTTAATGTATCGTCAATATCTTTAAGTTGCAGGTTTTCCTTCTGTGTAATGCCTTTATCTTCTTTTGTTTTATGTGTATGGGTGCTTTGGCTGCATGGATGTCTGTGTTCCACTTTTGTGTGCCTGATGCTGCAGAAGCCAGAGGAGGGCATTGGAACTAGATGCCACTACAGATGGTTGTGAGCTGCTGGTGCTGGGAATCAAACCCAGGTTCTCTGCAGGAGCAGCCAGTGTTCCTCTGAGCCATTCTGTAGCCCCATGCATGATCCCTTTTATGATGTGCTCTCTTTATTAAAAGAAACATTAGCATATGGAAAAGAAGCCCGAAGTTGGTTCTGAGAATATTCAAGGACAGTAAGCCCCCTTGCCACCATGACCTCTGACCCCTTTCTCCCCACGGACACCACCACTAGCAGCTTCCTTGGATTTGTGCTAGTGGCACCCTAGCTCACATTCTGGCATGGGTGCATATTTCCTTTTAATAACTTTAGCATGTGCCAGAGAGTGTTGTAAATGAGTGTTTACAGAGTGATTCAGTCTTACCAACAGCATGTCGCAGTCACACAGCTGATACACTGTGTTTTGTTTAACCAACCCCTTATGCTGACACTTAGATGATTGGTCAATGCTACAGTGTACATCCTAGAGCCAGGTAATGTTTATGTAGAGGGTAATTTGGCTAAAGTAGAATTCTTTAGTATATGAATTTAGTATATGCATTTATAATTTTAGAAATTATTATTTTAACTTCTTCTTTCCTAATCCAGTAAACATTTGTCTTTTCTCATATGTTGGCCAGTGATGTCTGTTATCAAACTTTTTTCACACCATTAAAATTCTTTTTATTTCAGGTTTACTTTATTTTTACATGTATATATGTTTTGCCATATAGTTTTTGATAAAGAACAAACAAATTTTAGGTTATCAATGGATGTGGACATGTTTTTCTAGTTTATAAGTTGTTTATGACTGCATGATGATCCTTCTGTGATTATTTAACTAGCAAGGCCATTATTTTTTTTTCTATGAATTAACTAGTCTATTTTGTTGTTTTTCCCTTTTAGCAGTAGTGGAGATTGTACTCAGGGTTAGGCAAGCACTCTATCACCAAGTCAGACCCTAGCCTAGTTATTGATTTCAAGAGGCAGGGTTTCATTGTGTAACCTCCCCTGACCTAAGAATCTTTGTTCTCCTATCCCAGTAGTTGGAATTAAAGTTTTGTGCTACTCTGTCTCTAGTTTTTATAATTTCTTGTTGGTAGCCATAAGAGTTTACTCTACTTTTTACCATCACAAGCGTTGTTGCAATATACTTTTAGTGTGCATGTTTGTGCGAGCCTTTACTTCATCTCTTTTTCCAGTTTCTTTGGGCATTTGAGAGTAAAGATCTAGAAATGTTATTTACAATATAGCTTATAAGAAGTTAAGGAGTATTGTCTAGAGATTCATTGTGGTGAAGAGGGATTGTTTACAATGCTCCATTCACGTTTGTTCTCTTCTGGTTTATCTTATATGTGTATAAGTGCTTTGCTCACCTCTGCTGGCTTGTGCACATGTGCATACTTGGTTCCTGTGGAGGTCAGGAGAGGGCAATGGATCCCTAGAACTGGAGTGTATGGATAGTTGTGTGGTGTCATGTAAGCACTGAAAATCACGTGTAAGAGAAGTGCTCTTTACTGCTGAGCTGTCTCTCTAGGCACCAGGGTATTGATCTTTTAATAAAACAATCTTCAGTAGTGGTAAAAATATGCCTTCTCAAGGCACCTAGCTTTCTACCTGGCTTTGTTTCTCAACCTGTGTATCCAGGTGCTTCCTGCCTGTCTATCCAAGTGTCTCCTTTATGTCCATATGTTTCCGACCTGTGTGACCATATGCATTCTACACGTATATTCAGACATATATCCAGATGCTTCCTACCTGTACATCCAGATGTTTTCTAACTGTACATCCAGATGTGTTTTCCTAAGCCATAAATGGGAATCTCAGAGGGAGTTACTCTGCTTCCTAGCACGTCATGCACTTTATGTCGTATTATTTCTGTCCTTTCCCTTTTCAGTATTATATTTCTCAGATAGCAGAGAAGAGCGAGTTGTGAGGTTTGAATTTTGCCAAGAGTTTAAATATTTGCAGAGCCGGAAAGAATAAAGTTGGAAAAGAAAGAGAGAGGAAAAAAATGGGGGAAAAAAAAAAGGAGACGTAAACATGGCTGACTTAGTTCTGGCTTGGTTTCATTTTGCTGTTCCAAACACTATACTCAAGATATCAAGAAAAACATTTTTCCAGTTTGTCCACTATTGTCAGTGCTTAAACTAATTAAAGCTGTGGTTTCTCCCTCAGCATGATTGGGTCATTCCATCTTCTTCACAAAACAAATGCCCGGAGTGGTTCCATTCTAAAGGCCCCTGGGTGCCGTTTTGTATCATACAATATTTATTGTATTTCATTTGTTGTTGCCGGGGTTACCGGAACCTAGGGATGTTCCCGAGAGGTCTCTCTTCTTAGACCCCAGCACGCATCATATGCTGGTGCCCTCTCTGCAGCCAGTCTTCTCTTAAACATGCAATATATTTTCTTGCAATCTGAGGAAATGTCAAGGCCTAAATTATACAAATAACAAAATGGCTTTGCCTAAGATATTCCTCACTCAGTATGTTGACAGTGGCTGGTTTCTTCTCCATCTTTCTCTTGGCCCCCTTTGCCTTGTTTATTTGTTACTGTCATAAGGGAACAATGACAGTGTTGCAGTTCTCAGCTTGGATAAGTAAAGGCTTTTAGACAGGCCTCCGCTGTTACTGTGAGAGCTCCTGGTACACAGCTTCCTCCTTCCTGACCTGGGTGTCTTGGTCTGTGACCACTTTCCAGAAGATTTCTTATGAAGGCTACTATTTGTGAACTGTGTATCTTGCCTTACTAAGCTGCTTGTTTTTATTTAACTCACAGTTTGGTCAGGAGCTAGGAGGAACAGCAAATATAAAAAGTATAAGTGTAACACACACACACACACACACACACACACACACACACACACACACAACCAACCATATTATAGCCCATTTCATAACCAGGGTTCTGTTTTTCCTTGCAAACTCAAGTCACTTAACAGAACCATTGTTTAATAAGGGTGGAGGGTGGGGAGGGGCGTGTTCCTCAAAACCCAAGAATGTAAAGGAAGCAGTGGCCAAGTGTAAACCCAGTGTCTCTCTGGATCCTACCAGGCAAAAATTGCTAGTCTCTGCAGTTTGGATGATGTTCACATGGGTTTTATGTAGGCAAAACAAAATCTTAATTTATTTTGAAAGAATATTAAACTTCAGAAAAGTTTCAGGTTCAGTACAAGGAACTGTTGTATTTATCCTTTGTCACATGTACCTTTATGAGTTGTTGGTAATTTGCTTGTCAGCAGAGCTTGATTTGCTTATCTGTGTATATGATCTTTTCTTCTTCCTTCCTTCCATCCATCTATCCATCCATCCATCCATCCATCCGGCAGCATCTCACCCAGGTATCCTCAAACTCGTGGCTATCTCAGCCTCCCTAGTAGTTGGAATACATGCATGCACTACCACACATCATAGTAACAAAGTTTTGTTTGTGTTGCTGAAGATTAAACCCAAGACCCAGAGGATTCTACAGCCATTCTCCCACTTTACTATCCCAGTAGCTCTGTCCTTAATGGTGGAAGGTAAAACTGGAGACACCATGATTTGTAACTGTAAATATTTGTAGTGCTTAAATTGTGTTTTCTGAGCAGAGAACAGGTATCAAAATTAGGGGACCCTACCACTGATACAGTTCTGTATTTAATGTGCAGTCCATATGAGTTGTGTTTTGCTAACATGTGTTGCGTTTAGTCTGCCCCTGGTCCCCTTTCCCCTTCTTTTCTTTCTTGGGTGCTGGAATGAAACCCAAGACCTGAGTCATGCTATGCAAATGCTTTATCATTGAGTTGTATCCCCAGCCTGTCAATAAATTCTTTTAACCCAGAGTGATTCTCCAATTCTAGTTTTTTTGGACCTTGACTTTTTTTTTTTTTTTTTTTTAAAGACTATAGGCCAGTTATTTGTTAGACAATCTTTAACTTTGCATTTGTCTCATGCTTCCTATGACTTAGGTGTCGGTCATACTGTTATACTTGTTTGACAGGAAGCAGCAGGAATGTGTTATCATTACATGATCTTAAGAGGCAGACCGTGTTGATTGGCTGTAGAACTGGGGATGTTAACTTTGATCATTTTGGTTGAGAGAATTGGGGGTGGAGGCAGAGTTGCTGGGTCACTGGCTGCAGCACATTTAATATTCAGTACAGAGAATGAGCTGTGACGAAAAGCATTTCCATCTTCAGTCAATGAGGTGTGCTCAGAGACACGGAGATGCCTTTGGGATGAATGATTATCAGGTGATAATTTCCAGTGTGGTTCAGTTAGGCTTCACTGGGTATTTACCTGATATCATTTACATGACAAACAATACATTGTATAGCTATAGGTAAGTTTAATTTTAGCCTATTTAAGTCTGAATTCAGAAGTACTGCTTGAATTTGCTTATATTTTCCTGCCTTATTTTATGTGTAGTTTGAGGACTTCAGTCACTCTCCTTTTGGATGTTTCTGCATGCATGTTTTAATTCTTTCTGGAAACATTACTTTGGATATTTTTGTGCTACTTATTTTTATTTTTCATAGCATGGGAGTTTTTCATGTTGCATGAGTTCATTCAGTAAATATGCCAGCTTCATTCACCAGGACATTTGAGAAATGGTATATGCATACCTTTTGATGTGACCTTTTTAATTATAAGGAATTCCTGTGTAGCTTTTAGGATCTTTGTTTCTTAATAAATGATGCTAGTTGTCTAAATTACTGTTCTGTTGCTGTGAAGAGACACCATAACCAAGACAACTCTTATAAAAGAAAGCACTTAATTGGGGGTGGGCTTACAGTTTCAAAGGTTAGTCTGTTACCATCACAGCAGGCATGGTGCTGGAGAGGTAGCTGAGAACTGTACATCTTAGTCTGCTGGTATGCTTGCAGAGAGATTGGACCTGACATGTTCTTTTGCAACCTCAAAGCTCCTCCCCCCCACATGACACACTTCCTCCACAAGGTCACACCTCCTAATTCTTCTAATTCTTTTAAACGGTTCCACGCCCTGGAGACTAAGCTTTCAAATATATGAGCCTATAGGGGCTACTCTTATTCAAAGCACTAATTCTTGGTAGGGAGGGGAGAGGAGAAAAAAAGAAACTGATATTTTCATCCATTTATTTCTTCATTCTTTATAGTATGTAGCATTTAAAAGAATAAAAGTAAATCACCAAATTAAATCGGACTAAGGGGAAACTATAGCTGAAACATGGAAAGAAAACCAAACTCATGGAGCTAAAGGGAAAAATGAATGACAGGAAGCCCTATTTGGTGACAGAATGGACTTGAACTTGCTGGGCTCTCGTGGATCTACTTACAGGAGCTAGGTCATTCATGAGAGATAGGCCCACATTTTGAGGATAATTATGCTTTTTTTTTTCTGGGTATAAAGCACAAAGCAGTGATTCTTCAAGATTGGACACTGTCTAGAGTATTTTCAATTATCAGGGGCAGTGGGAGTTCTCGGGAGGTTTTCTGTAACCTTCCCTCATAGGGGTTGGGTTGCAGGCCTCATCTCAGTTTAATGTGGATCAGATTTAGACAGTTGAGAGCCACAGTTCCTGTCTTGAGTAGTTTCTGTTGTTAATGACACAGCCCTTTTAAGCTTACCCTTCCCAATATATAGGCATTTCTGTCATTTTACTTGGGGCCAAACTTTGCTACTTGTGTTAAAATCAAAGCCTGCTACTCCCCACTCCTTGCAAAATGAAGTTACTTTTCTCTCCCAGTACGATTCCAGCCTCCACATAGGGCTGAGAGAGGCAGTTGAGAGACATTGGTTCTGAGCCTCCTTTGACCTGATGTGACTGAATCACTTGGCAATTTTCTGTGTCATTCAAGCAGGGTGTCTGAAGAAGATCCCTATGCCTCTGGAATTGAGGCTAACATGGTGCCTTCCGTAGCCTTTAGGCCATACAAAACCTGTATGCTGTCCCTTGCTCTCTGCCTTGGAACACATGGACTTCTTTTCATAAGTACCCCTATGAGGTCAGGAATGTTCTCACCTTAAGAGTATTTTTATTAAATCTTTGATAACTTCAGACAATGTATTTTCATCATCTTCACTTCCCCTACTTCCTCCCAGCTTCATCTGTACCCATCTCCCTATCCCCCCAATTTTGTATCCTTTTAAATTTTAATTTAATAACCCATTAATTCCAATTTGGGAATTGGAATTAATTAAGGTGGGAGCTCATGAGCCTATGGGGGACCACTCTTGTTCAAACCCTTCACCCTAGAGTGGTAGTTGGTTTGTGCAGGCACCCACAGTGACTGGGTTCATATGTGCAGCATCCTGCCTTGTGCAGAACACACTGTTTTGTTAGTGTCCTCTTGGACCCCTTTCACCCCTTCCTGGGCTTTGGTCCCTGAGTAAAAGGTTATTATTTATGTGTTGCTGATGTGTCTGCCCTCTGGACAATAATCTCTGGAGGGAAAGGGACCCTGTTGTCTTTTCCATCATTGAGTTTAACAGTAGAATTCCAGTAATGATGCAGTTTAACATTCCCAAATCACCAATATTCGTATTGGTCATTTTTTATTTCCAAGGCAATTGACTCTTACAGGACATTTTGTTATGAGCTAGGTACAGTATTCTGTGAAATTCACACATGTGCAAGCCACACAGTTTGACACAGCTTTCTTCATGGGTTAAATTATAGTTTGCTAATCTCTTGTCTGGTTTCTCTGTCCCGAAGTGGTTTCAAACTGAAAAGTGCTGATGTCTCATTGCTATTTTTGTTAATGCCTCATCATAATTTTTTGTGATTTTTCACAGAGCCAATAATATCCAATGTTTGTTACCTGCAAATTCCCTTTTATAAAACACTCCAGATGCTTGGACTGTCTCATGCACTCTTAGTGTCAACTGTGTGATCTCTGTAAATTGTTTACTAGAATGATATACAAAAATCAGATTAAAACAAGCACACTGGCAGCATTTTCTCTGTTCCTTGAGGGTGCCCATTTTCTGCTTAGCACCTGCAGTCGTGTGGAAAATTGTTTGGCAAAGCTGACCAACACAAAGTGTCCATAGCCTTTCCTAGCTAGTGGGTAGAAATGGCAAGAATCAGAGTTGTCATTTTCTGTTGGGATAAAGGTATACTTACTGTTTAACGATAGCAAAGCAATTTTGTTTTTCCTGAGCGTGCCCACCAGTGGAAACATTCAAAATCAGAAGGCTGCCTTTCTGGGACAGCACAGTAAAGGTCTTAGTTTCTGCTGTTCCCTACGAGACACTGGTAAGCTCACCATCTCTGTTGATGTGTTTCCTGATGGATCACTTTAGATAAATCTTGAGATATTCCAGCAAGTAGGTGGAATTGGGGTTGCACATTCTAGTGCTGCTTTAGGTGAACACACACACACACACACACACACACACACACACACAAGAATTGAGGAATTAACATGACAGAAAAATGGGAGAGTTGGTTACTGTGCCCCACTCTACCCCATTTTTCTGGATATGTTATAATGATAAGAGCCAGTGTTCTTCAGTTAGATCCTTATGGTTAGTAAACTACACACCCAAGAAATGTGCTCAAAGAGGAGCATCAAAGCCAGTGGCACAAGCCTTTGTCTTCTTCCTATCCGAGTAGAGGTTTCCAGTTAGTTGTGCACTGGTCTGTGGATAAGATTACTGTTTTAAATGGGCAAGCAGGACTAGAAGCAGGAAAATAATTTCTTGGTACTAAAAAGTCAAGGTTGTCTGGGAAGTAAATGTGAGTTGGGTTGTAAGTTCTTTTACTAGAAGGGTCTGGAGCATTTGGAGCGTTGCAAGCCCCGTCTCTGGAGATTTTGTTTAGCTGAGTGTATATTGTCCTTGAGCTCTGTGCTTATCAACTGAGCCAGCTGAGAACTTTATAGTCTATTCTCCCAGAATTAGACTAAAGACTTTAGAGTGAAGTCGGGGTACTGAAACTATTGGTTTAATACTTTACAGATTTTTGAGACCAAATGCACCTGGGAGTGAAAAGCTTGTTTCTTCCTGCTTGTTTATTTGTTTGCTGACATCATTGGATGTTAAATACGGTTTCTGGGAAATAAGAGATACAAGTAGCTCACTGTTGACAAAAGCTGAGAAATACACAAGGAAGACAAGAGATGCGTCTGTAGTTACTATATCATGACCACAGCAAGACTGCACTGTGGCTGGGTTTCCTTTCCTCTGTGGACATGTGTTTTCCATCAGACAGGGCTGCATGACACGTGAGGTTGGCCAGCACAAGTCAAACCATGCATAGCATATAAACAGAGTTTAGGAAAAGGCCTACAGCTGCACTCAGACACTCTTCCTGCTGGAATATTTTTGCGAACTTGGTGCACTGTGTCTGTTTGTAAGTCAGAAACGAAAACGATTTACACCTTTATGTTTTGGCTTGGCTTCTGTATTGTTACGTGGTCAAGTCTAGTATTACCTGACAACAGTGATATGGATCATGGCATGTAATCTTTCAAAAGTACATCTGATTTTGTTTCTCTCTTTTTTTTTTTAAATCTAAGAACAAAGTGCTGTAACCTCTGTGTGTGTGTGTGTGTGTAAAATTAGATCATACAGTCAGATCACCATCAAAATGTGACCCAAGTTTTCATCTGTTTAAAGGGTCTGCATGAGACTTCTTCATGAGGTAACACAAGGGAAACTAGCTGTCCTCTCCACCTTAGCTTATCAACTATTTCTGACTTCTGGATGAGGGCAGGGCAGGGATAGGAGCCCCTTAGCGATACCTATGCAGCATTCTGGTGTGTGTGTGTGGGGGGGGAGGTATTAGGATTTCTCTGTGTGATCTTAAATTAGTGAGTTGATGGAAATTATCAGTTTTAAAATGTGTCCCAAGGCCTGTGCTAGAACCGTAGGAGGGTATGTGCAGTAGCCAATATGGAGTATAGTTTTCAAAAACTTAGTGTAAAATTTTAACATGATAGTTGACAAATGCCTGTAGGGTGAAAGTGATCCCCAGAGACTTAGAGAGCACAGTCAAAGAGGCTGATATTCTATTATGGCCCTAGTGACTAGGCTCTTGGCAAGCTGCTGAATGAGCCTCTGGACATAAAGGAACCCTGGCTTCAAGCTAGATACGGGCTCATGACAAAGAAAGTCTGATAAGCCCAGGTCTAAATGGACTGACCCCATCACCTGACCTTTTCTTGGTGACAGTATACAGACTAAATAAGATTATATACCCTCCATTAATAATGGGTGTTTTGGAGCACTCTGACTGCCATCTTGGATTGCTGGCCTTAGTCTTAAATATTCACTAGTTATGGCAGCTGGTTCTATAAGAGTTCTGTCTTGAGGTAACCCTGGGGCTTCTGAGAGTCACAGACCTAAAGTCACAAGCCATTCCATTTGATAGGGATTTGCCCTAAATTAGTCCAGTCTCCTAGGAAACCCCTCAGTTACAGGGAAGCCAGGATGACTGGTCAGACCTTAGTTTCAACATTTGAAATGGAGAAAAAATGGGGTCAAGGGTAAGTTTTTAACCCTAGGGTCTATGATTTTATAGCTCTTAGCTTCTCTTCTCTCTTGGAGGACTTACACTGCCAAATGTGTTACTGATGATTCAGCTTAATAAACTTCTTAGCTCAGACATTGGACTGAATGACACACTGTTCTAAGGAGAAAGTTTCCCAGGTTACAAATCCTAGGTATTATCCAATATGGTGTTGGCTTGCTGCATGCTTACTGTTTTGAGGAAGTACCAGTCAGTTTCCAAACAGTATGCCAGCCTCTTCTGTATTGCTGTGTTCAGAGATGATGCTAAAGGGTTGCTTGGTGTTTTTATACTGTTTTATCACAGAAGCAAGTTTTTTTTTTGTTTTGTTTTGTTTATTTTTTTAAATCAAGCCTTACTGTTTACTCTTTAGCTATCTTGGGACTCATTATGTAAATCAAGCCTGGCCTTGAATTTATAGAGATCCTCCTGCCTCTGCCTCTGGAATGCTAGAATTAAAACTGTATACACTACACCTAGCCTACAGGCACCTTTCTTTCTTTCTTTTTTCCCTCCCTCCCTCCTTCCCTCCCTCTCACCCTCTCTCCCTCCCTCCCTTTCTTCCTTCCTGTTTTTTGATTAAAGAGATTATTTTGAAAATAAGGCAGCAAAGTTTTTCTAAGCCCCTGTGAAACTGCTGTGCAGATTAAACCATCAGTGACTCTTTCCTACTTATCAGGGTTTGTGTGTGGAGCCTGGGTCGATAGCTAGCCCTTTCTTTGTTTTATGGTCCCTTTCCTATTATATTTTTTGCTTGTGTTTTCTGTTTCTTTCTTTCTTTCTTTCTTTTTTTTTTTTTTTTTTTTTTTTTGGTTTTCGAGACAGGGTTTCTCTGTGTAGCCCTGGATGTCCTGGAACTCACTCTGTAGACCAGGCTGGCCTCAAACTCAGAAATCCACCTGCCTCTGCCTCCCAAGTACTGGGATTAAAGGCATGCCCCACCACTGCCCGGCAGTATTGCTCTTTCTAATTAGACTTGCATAATGGTTTTAGGAAAGAAGATGATGGAGATTTTTAATTTTAAAGCCAAGGGACATTGTTCTCACCATGTCCTGTCAAGGTTATATACCATTATCACATCTCGTCACTGTTAATGCTGACTCTGGTCACCTGGAAAAGTCGTGATTTTCAGGTTTGTGTACAGTAAAGCTTCTTCCCTCCTCTTTGGAACTGGGGATTTTTTCAAGAACTATCTGCATGTCTGTTTCAGAGTTTTGTCTCTCATTCCCCTTATTCAGCTAGTTAGTTCTGTCATCCAGTTCTTTGTATATGTTAGTATAGGTTCCATTGGTCTTGTGCTCTTATTGATCTGATGAGCCACAGTGACTCCCAGTGTGGAACTCTGCATGACTGGTAGCAGTGGGGACACAAAAAGAAATAGGTGCAGAAATGGGAAGTCTTGGTTTATAGGAAGACCCCAGTGACTCATTTAAGTGGAGCTATGCCACTGAGATGTTGAGGAAAATGCAGTTTCAAAACTGTAACTCCAGGCTGTTGTCAGCAGAGGAGGAGGAGAAGCTGAGGATTTGACAGGAAATGTTGTTAGCTTTGGATATGCCCTCCTTCTCTCCTGCACTCAAGCTAGACTTGCAGAGAAGAATTAGACGTAAATAAAGTGTCTCTTTTTGGCTTCTGTGTAGCACTTGGCCACAGGAACAGGGTCTTGTCTTTGCACAGTCTACCTAACAGATGGCTTCATGCCTGCCTAGGAGGGTTTCTGTAATCACGCCTAATCTTATTGTTTGCCCTTGTTTTTTCCACTTCGCCTTCTGTGGATATAGAACCAAAAACTGTTTGAAAATAAGGGAAGCAAGACTCGAACCCACAAGAGCAAGGCACTGCATGTCTGAGGCCAAACAGACATTTGTCAAACATCCTGAGCACTGAGCCCAGCAGCCTCTGAGTTCCAGCTCCCCCTGCTCTGGTTCCTCAGCTCTTGGACTTGGGTAGTTGCCAGAACACTTTCTCCTTGGATTGTCACTCTGTTGTCTGTTTCCTGGTTCTGCAAAGGGCAGTAATTCAAAAGCAAAGAATTTTCTTACCTCGATAGAACTGAACTCAGGAACGTTCTTCACTTTGAGCTCATTTTACTCATGAGGTTTTGTGGAAAGGTATTGTACTAGAGTGGATAAGAGAATGTCATTGCATATTGTCTCAGGGCAGCATTGACCAGAGGGTCATGTCCATCCTCAGTAACCCTTACCCACAATGCTTTGCCAAAGATGCTGTTACTGCACCACATATCAGATGCTTTGGAGTTTGATTTTCGTGGTGTTCTCTCTCTCTCTTTTTTTTAAAGAATTATTTATTTATTTTATGTATGTGAGTACACTGTAGCTGTCTTTAGACACACCAGAAAAGGGCATCAGATCTCATTACAGATGGTTGTGAGCCACCATGTGGTTGCTGGGAATTGAACTCAGGACCTCTGGAAGAGCAGTCAGTGCTCTTAATCACTGAGCCATCTCTCCATCCCTGCTGTTCTCTTTTATATTAATAAAAAGTCTTAATTTTTTAAAGCCAGTTTTCAATAACAGAAGAAAACCAATCTATCTCCTTTCCCCCAAATAGAACAAAGATGAAAAAGATAATTTTACTCTCTTGGAAGCAGGGAAAACAGATGGCTCAACTTGAGCTTGTTGCTCTCTTGTGTCAGTAGAAGAACTATGTGTTTGGATTATTTCTTTCTTTGGAGGGTAGTAAAAGGTTTTGAACCTGTAAGGTCTTCAGCCTTTCTGACTAGTTAATGATAGTTTGGCCTCATACTACATTGGGGTACTCTTTTTAAAAGTAGGGGCATCCCAAGGAGCTTTGTGTCCATTGCACAGTCAGATGCTTTTGAGTGTGTTTTCCTGGGTGACCTTCTTGGTGCTGTAGCCATCTTTATCTTCTCTTCCCCTGACCCCCAAAGATATTAAAGCTATTCAACCAGCAGTGAAGGTCATGAGCTCCAGTCTAGTGGCATCTCAGGAGCCTTTAGAAATTAAAGTGGGAAGGAACAGAGTCGACTACTGGATGCCTGAACTAAGCCAAGACACCCGGCTTCTGGGCTGCTTCCCCTGGGTCTTGTTTTCCTCATTTCTGTATTGCAGTCTGAGCGGTTGCAACACTCAGACTCTTAGCTCTGATGGTCTTACCTTCTCAGCTTTATTTGTTGTGTTTGAAATAATTCTAGTGTCATTCTAACCTACGACACTAGGAACATATGAGTCTGGTATTTGTAGGGCCATAGTTTTTGTGTTTTGAGCTTTTGCAAAAAAAAAAAAAAAAAAAAAAGATTTATTTTTATTTAATGTGTGGAAATATTTTGCCTGCATTTATATATATGCACTGCATGCATGTCTGATGTTTAAGGAGGCCAGGAGAGGGCACTGGCTTCCTTTCCTGGGAACTGAAGTTTAGGAGTGTTAGGAAACCTTCTGCGAGAATAACAATTGCTCTTAACTGCCTAGTCATCTCTCCAGCCCCTGTTATTTCAACTTCTATGACAAGAGCCTGATATAGCTGTCTCCTTAGAGGTCTGCCAAAGGCTGACACATTCAGAGGCCAATGCTCACAGCTAACCACTGATATGATCAAGGGTTTCCCAATGGAGAAGTTAGAGAGAAGACTGAAGGAGCAGAAAAGGTTTGTGGCCCCGTGAGGAGAGCAACAATACCAACCAACCAGATCTCCCCAAGGTCTAAACACCAGCCTGGGAGCACATAGGGAGGGACCCATGACTCCGTCTGAAGGGGAGGATGGCCTTGTCGGGCAGAGGTGGGAGAGGAGATTCTTGGTCCCATGAAGGATGAACACTGACTGGAGGGGGAATTCGAGGGTGGGGAGGTGGGAGTGGGGGGGTAGGTGGGGGATAGGAGGGGGGATGGGATAGGAGGTTCCTGGGTGGTGGGGGGAAGGGAGGTTAGGGGATAAAACTTGAAATGTAAATATAGTATCCAATAAAAATAAATTTAAAAAAAGAAAAAAATTTGGCCTGTGTTTTACATAAGTATTATGTGCATGTTGGCAGAACGTAAATGATGAAGAGTGGGAATAAGGTCTTTTATCTTTGACACCCACCCGGCGCCCCCCACAGAGTCACCACTGTCACCAGTTTCAGGCTGATTCTAGAACAAGTGGTATATATGCATAATCCACTTCACCCTCCAGAGGATCTGACATCCACCACACACAGACATTTGTGCAGGCGAACCACTGATGCACATGAATGAATGAATGAAAATAAATAGGTCATGCTTAGGCTTACTGTTGTAATATTATTATAAATATCCTCACATGCTTGGTGAATGTGTTGTGCTTGGCTATGTTTTATTTTGAAAACAAAACGATTGTCTAAGTCCTGCTTTTTCCCAGACTCCATAGTTAATAACCAGAGATGTTTAGTCTAAATGATCAAATCTAAATTTGGTGGAAGAAAACTCTACTGTCCCTTCCCACCAACATCTCCTGTGAAGTGAACGCCTGTAAGAGCAGTTGTTCTGAAGATCAGCAAGGGTGTGGTTTGGGAAGAGCCAGCCCCTGAGTCTTAAATTCGCAGACTTAAAAAAAATCAGACATTAGAGCATCTGGTTGTGGTATGGAGTTGAGTGGTGGAGGAGTGTATGGTTTGTGAGCGAACCCTGGGCAGCAAGGATGCTCTTCAAGGATGCTCTCTCTACCTAGATTGCTGAAGACAGTGCCATACAAATCTTATGTTAGTAACTTCTCAGACCTCAGTCAGATTTTTAAACACTTGAGCCCTTGGCCTGGAGATGTGGTTCGGTCAGTGTTCTAGAGTATGTGCTGTTCTTCCAGAGGACCTAATTCACATCTCAATGCCTATGTCTGCTGCTATGTTTGTTTGGCTTCCCTGAGCACCCATAGATACACAAACACATAAATGAAAAACATTAGATAATTAACATTTAGGAAAAAAAAGCCAATAGTATTACCAGCCCATGCTTTTTAACCCCACCTACCCCCGATCTGAACGTTTCTGATATTTGGAACATTATGTGTCTTTTTCTTGCCTACAGCAATTACCTCAGACAAGTAGAAATGTTCTTTTCTAGAGAGTTCAGTAATGTCTATTCTTTGAGATAATTGTTTATCACTTCCTTCCTTTGACTTGAAACAGATTTTATGTTTGTTTGTTTGTTTGTTTGTTTATTGGTTTTTCGAGACAGGGTTTCTCTGTGTAGTCCTGGCTGTCCTGGAACTCACTCTGTTGCCCAGGCTGGCCTTGAACTCAGAAATCTGCCTGCCTCTGCCTCCCAAGTGCTGGGATTAAAGGCGTGCGCCACCACCGTCCGGCCGAGTATTCTTGTATAGCCATTGGATATTGGGAATTGATTGCATGCCTTCTGTAATGCTGCTATGGCTATTCAAGGTGTTTGAAAAGTTCACTCACTCCTGGGTGTCCTAGCGAAATTTTTTTCCTACCTTGTAACAAACTTTGTGTGACATATTTTGACCATTATGTTTTATGTTAAGTTTAATATGTATTTGAGGATGGAGCTTGAGAGATGGCTCAGTGGGTAAAGGTACTTGGTGTAAGCCACCTGAGCCCAACTGTGGGACCCACATGGTGGAAGCAGAGAACCAACTATGGTTTACATGAGTATGTGCCCACAGGTACACGAGCATGAGCACAAAAACCTACACACATGTACACACACATAATTAAGTGTAATAACATGTATTATAGGTATAGGAAACATATGAAATACGTTTAACAGTATAGAAAAGTAACAGTAGATAGTATGGAGCTGGTACCTGCACCTTCATGAACTTGTACCTTCATGAATTGAATTAATGCAATAATTGTTAAATAGTAATGATTAATGGTGAAGTGCTTGAAAGGAATTCAGGAATCCATACTCCAAAGCACAAAGCATTCTGATGGTCTCTATGATAAGGTATCACAGGCCTTGGTCATTGATCTGTTTGTTATTCCCTTCTGTAGCGATGAATCACCAACACCAGCAAGTCGTGGCCACTAGCCTGAGTCCACAGAACCACCCAACTCAGAACCCACCCACGGGGCTTATGAGTGTGCCCAATGCACTGACCACTCAGCAGCAGCAGCAGCAGAAACTGCGGCTTCAGAGGATCCAGATGGAGAGAGAGAGGATTAGGATGCGTCAAGAGGAGCTCATGAGGCAGGTACGGTCTTCCATGGTACCTGTTGGAGACTCCGAGGCCTTGGGTGGCTGTTTGCTTTCAAGATAAGGCCAAACACTCATATTCACAGCCCAGTTTCTTCTCCCAACTCTCTCTGCCTGAACTGTCCTCAGGGCTAACCTTAGGAGCTCAAGGTCTAAACTAGCTCATGGACATGCTCATATTGGCATGGCTGCTTTGCCTTCCACTGATAGTGTTTAAAGAGAGAGAAGGGAGAAATTGAGAGAGAACAGCTTCCAATTAGCTATTACTTTGTAACAAATTATCCCCCAAACTCAGAGACTTAAAATCGTCATTCAGTTTAATCACAGTCTTGTATGTGAAGAATTTAGAAATGGCCAATGTAGGTGATTCTTCTGTTGCCATTGACTTGAGGTTACTTAGTGGTAGTCAACTGGTGGGTGGTTTGCAAGGTCCAGGAGGGTGTTAGCTAATGGTGAGTATTGCTGGCAGGTTGGGCTTAGTTGGTATTACAGGAAGAACATATCAATCTCAGGAGTACCAGGACATTATGACAGCAATCCTCTAGAAGACAGAATAGAAAGAGATGGGAGAGAGAAGCTGCCAGTGTCTTAGGGTCTGGTTTTAGAAATGGAGTCAACTTTACCCCCTTTGCCTCATTAAAGGAGATAGTAGACAACAGGCATTCCATAAAACAAGCCCCCTGTAACCAGCCATCTTGTTTAACAATAGAGCATGAAACAGAATGGAGCCAAAGCAGAATGAAGAGGAAAACTGGCTTGGATATGAATTTGATCAGAATGTTCTACAAAACTACATAGGCATCAGTTAGACTTTTTGGGTTTTTTTGTTTGTTTGTTTTGTTTCTTTGTTTTTTTTTTTGTTTGTTTTTTTTGTTTTTGTTTTTGTTTTTTGTCTTAAGATTGTCTTGTGGTACATTCCTTTAAGCCCAGCCCTTGGGAGGCAGAGGTAGGTGGATCCTTGTGAATTCAAGGTCAGCCTGGTCTACAGAGTGAGTTCCAGAACAGCCAGAGCTAAAGGATGAGACATTGTCTTTTTAAAAAAAAAAAAAAAAAAAAAAAAAAAAGTCTTGTTGTCTATCCCAGGCTGGTATCAAAGTTAAGATCCTCCTGCCTCAGCTCCTAAATTCTGGGATAAAGATGTGCCACCATATCTGGCTCAGTCTGGTTACTGTGTGCCCTTCTATGCATATTTATTCACCGATTTGGTCAAGAGAAAACTGTTGTATGTCTTTTGAGGGTTCGGCACTGTACTTCATAAGCAAAATTAAAAAGCCAGATGTGGCGGTGCATACCTTCAATCCAGAACTCAAGGCCGACTCAGGGTTGAGAGTTTGAGGCCCCAGAGTTGGCTGGGGGTGTAGCTCAGTGGTAGAGCACTTGTGTAGAGTGTTCAAGGTTCTGCTTCCCAGCAGAGGGAGAAAGAAAGACAGAGAAAGAAAGAAGGGGACATGGGACAGAGGAAGAAAGACACCTGGGTGAGTTTGAGTCTTTTTGCCACTGTTAAAGAAATAGTTTTAACTGTTCAGAGTGTCTTTGGAAGGGAGTATGGGGGTGTTTTAGAGAAAAGACTTTCAAGTTACAGCTGTTATTTTAAAATCTATACATCTTTTATCAATAATAATGTCTTGCTCATCAAATACATCTCAGATATAGTGTTTGAAAATAGGAAAAATGAATATTAAGTTAATAAAGACTACTACCAAGTAACTATAGTTACAACTTTTACTCATAGAATCTGTCTTGCTTTCTTGGCTACATCATGGTAACATTTTTTATTAATGTTTTTAGATATATACTATCATGTTTCTTGGCAGGAGATAATCATACTATTTATTGTTTTTCATTTTTGGATATTTCTATGTGAAATCAGTTAATTTCTTATTTGGAAATATAATGTGAATTAGCATTTATAAATTCTCCCTGGTTTTGTATTTAAATGGTCTTGTGTGTATGACTGTGTGTGTGCATGTGTGTGAGTGTGTGAGTGTGTGTGTGTGTGTGTGTGTGTTCAAGCCACTCTTTTGTTAGAAATGATTTGTAGCCCTTTCTTCCTCCTTTCTTTTGCCCTGTCTCCTCCTTTCCCACAGAAAGAATTTTAGAAAAGGGGTGTGAAAAAGTGCCTGGGATTGTTTCCTTTATTCTAGCTGTAGGTGCCTTTGAGCCAAGGATAGTTTTGATGGTTCATATTACAGAAATGCCAACATAGTTCCTTCAGTACTGATTTGTGGCAGCTGGGGAACTTGGTAGGGAATCCCAGTGTACAGTCTTTCACACAGTGCAGCAAGAGAAAGGCTGGCAATGTCTTCTCAGCCTCCCCCCTCTCTCTGTCTCTGTCTCTCTCTTTCTCTGTGTGTGTTTAGTGTATGTGCCTGTGAGTACCAGTGAGCATGTATGTGTGCATGTGTAGTTAAGCAGTAGGACGAATGGTTTTGATTCCTTTAATTTTGTTACTGGAGTATGGGGGGGGGGGAGCCTCTAAATAGACTATTAATCATGGAAGGTTGGTTTCCTCACCCCAACCCCATCCAGAAACAGTATGTTCTCTGTTACAAGTCAAAGGCCATATGATAATGGTATGAAAGTGTTTTCTGGGGATATTTCCAGAATATCTTGTATATCATCCGGGTGGGCCTCAATTTTTTAAAGAAGATGTATCTTATTTTACATGTATGAATGTTTTACATGCATGCATATGTGTGCACCACAGGCATGCCTAGTTCCTTTGGAAGAGGTCATTGGATTCCTCAGAACAGGAGTTGAGGATGATTGTGAACACCACCTTGTGGGTGCTGGGAACTGACCTATAGCCTCTGCAAGAACGGCAATTGTTCTTACCTGCTAAGTCATGACTCCAACCCTTTGGCAGGCTTTTTACTATTAGTGTGTACGCGCATGCTTGTGGAGGTCAGAGGACAGTCTTCAGGAGTCAGCTCTCTCCTTCTAGTCCTGGATTTGAGGGGTTGGCCACATACGGTCAGGCTTGCTCAGCAAGCACTTTTACCTACTGACCCTCATTGCCCAGCCCTGGAAGGCTTTTTTTGACTTCCTTCTTCTGGTGATTTTTCATTTTGTTATTTGTGCCTTCACCAAGGTAGAGGTAGGAAAAGACTCAAAGTAAAAGTGGTCTTTGGTTCACCTGTTGAGCTGCTTTCTAGCACCAATGGGAATTTTTAGTGTGGAGGACTGAGCTTTTCCTGATGAGATCTCTGGGGTTTCTATAAACTCACATTAGTTTGTTCTGTCTGAGTCTCCAGCAGCTGCCTGGATATCTCTTGCTCACCTCGAGGCCTGTAACTGGCTCTCCCGTCTGCAGAGATCTTGATTGTACAGCCTGTCTTCTTGGTCCTTGTTCATTTCTCTTCCTCCTTCTCTTATTCAATTATTACTCTACACCTACAGTTTGGTGTTGCCCTGTGGAGAAAGCAACTCCTCAGTCTGTGTAGCACAGCCATCTGGCCTGTACTCTCTGCCACCAGGCCCAGTGTAGCTCTGTGTTAGTTTATTGGTGCTAAAGTCACTTAGGGCAGTAACAAAATAGATTCGGAGACGGGTTTGATTGCAATTTTAAAGCGAGTTTCCATTGGTTTAGGATGAAACTCCTATTTCCCCCTTTCTTCCTTTATCTCCCTATTGATTCCCTTAGCCAGTATCTATGAGATTGAAAATAATTCAAAGATAAATGGGACATGCCTGCCTTGAAATGGCTTTTATGGGTAGCAGATGAGACAGAATGGTTAGTCCTAATCTAAGTTGTTGGCCAAAGGGTACATTAACACCATTACCTCCTTGGTCCCAGTGCTTACCTCTTTGACTTTTACTGAGCCCAGACAACTTCAATTTCTGTGAAAATAGTGTAAGTTACTTCTGTATCTCTTTCCACTAACCACTCCTCCTGGCCAGCAAGCTATTCAGCCACTGCTGATTCAGAGCCAAAGTAGCAGCATCTCCATGGATTTAGCATCTTAATTAGGCTAGGCCTGGTTGTAGCATGCCTCTTTGAAAGGCTAGGACAGGAGAATGGAGAGTTTAGGCCATCCTGGGCTGCCAACTGAGTTTAAAGCCAGCCTGGGTGGATTAGTGAGAGACCATGTCTCAAAGTAGGAAATAAAAAGAGGGGCCTGTAAAATGACTCAAAGAATAAAGGCACTTGCCACCAAGTATGCTGCTTGACTTTGATTCCTGAAAATTATAAGGCAGAAAGAGACCAACTACCACAAGTTGTCCTCTGACTTCCATGCATGTATACACATGCATGTGTACATGTGTATACATGCATAGGTGGGTACACATATTCCACACACATATGCACACATATATTCATATACATGCATAGGTGGGTATACATATTCCGCACACATATATGCATACATATATTTGTACACGTTGTGGAACTTTTTTATAAGGATATAGCACATGTAGATGGTTTGCCTGGCATGCCTGAGGCCTTAGGTCTCATCCCCATATTATATCATACGCACACTCACGCGTGTAGGCACGTGCGCACACACACACACACACACACACACACACACACACACTTTCTGTCTCTGTCTTTCTGTCTCTCTGTCTCTGTCAACTTGGAATATTTCCTTAAGTGTAGTCCCCAAATTTAGCATTATTTACTGAAGCAGCAGCATGGCCTTTTGAGTGCCTGCCTGCACTGTTGAGAGACTGTTGCTATTTTCAAGGGAATTCCATACTGTTTCCCCTGTCTTCTCTTTAATTGGCACTTGAGGGTGGGGGTGGGAGCAAGAGAACCCAGCTTGTAAACAAAACTGCTGACTAAGGTTGGCCTTTCTGTTTCCAGGGCAACAAGGACACAGATGGAGGGAGGCACAGAATTCTTTTAGCAGGTCTTACAGATTTCTGTCAAGCTTGACAGCTACTGGGGTTTGGGGGTGGGGTCATGGATTGCGGGGGGGGGGGGGGGGGGGACGGGACTCGAGGCAGGTCGGTTGGCCAGCAGCTTCACAGGGCCATTTCAAATTTATGATTCCAAGGAGATCAGTGTGGATTTCAGGGAAGGTTTAAAGGGCTGTTTTCTGTCTTGAGTTTTAAAGAGATTTTCAGAAAACTTAAAGACATACCTAGGAAAGCTTGTAGGGTAAACGGTGGCTTTGGAACATGGGGTATAGTTTTTAGGAAAGTGGACTGTAGAGTTAGGTTTCAGCATTGACTAAGGCATTTGACAGGTCATACTGTCCTACGCTCACCATATACCCCTAAGTGAGATGGCTATTTTAAGTTCATTCATTCATATTATCTGTCCAACAAATGTTCTTGTATATGTCTGTAACCTAGGTCAGCATTCAGAAAGCAAAGGACCACTGCTAGCTACAGGCCAGCCTGGTCTACATAGCAAATTCGGGCTAGCCAGAGCTACATAATGAGACTTTGGTTGGAGTAAGGGTAAGGAAATGGGCAGAAAAGAAAAAGGGAGCCCCCCTCCTCACCCCCCACCCCCGTCTCTCCAAATCAACCTACTTCCCTACTTCGTGGTACTTACTTGTCCCGTTAAATAAATACATACATAATAAAAAGCCCCGTGGAAAACAAGTTGGTCATTGTTTTAAAACGGAGACTCATTTTGTATTGAGGAAAATGAAGTCACAGAGGTATGAGGAAGTATTCCATTTCAAAACTCCACTTCACCTTTTTGTGTAAGTCAGAAGTATACCTACATGTTGCCTTCCTTTCAGTGTTTCTAGGAGATAGCAGGCCTGGGGTAATAATTACGGACTCAACAAATGTTTCCTCCAAAGTATCAAAGTTTCGAATCTGCACTTTTATAGAGCCAGTCTGGCGGCCAAGCGTGCGTGAGGAGGTGTTTCAAAGAGACACTCCAGGAAATGTGGCAGTGAATTTCTAGAATCACTTGGCACAGGGTTTAGAAGAGACTGACATCAGAACCCCCCTTCCTAGGCATCCTACCTCTGCAGTCTCCATGGTTTTGAGAAAGAGGGAGCTGCATCTCTGCACTCAAATAACTGTTTTAACGGTAGGATTTGAAAATACTGCCTTCATTTCTTTTCATTTGTTTCTACTTGCCCCACCCTTTATAATTAAAACAATTCGGTCTTTCCTTTTTTTTTTTTTTTTTTTTTTTTTTTTGGTAGAATCTCGGCTACACACTTAAGTCAAGCTGAGCGCCTTCAGAAGAGGTTATTATCATTCAGTTAGCTTCCTTTGAAGTACTTTCCAGCCAGGGCAGGAGCTGGCTGGTGGGAGGTGCCCTGCGAGCCAAAAACACTCAGGCCCTGCTTTCCATTCCCATTCCCATTTACTTTTCAGCTTCTTCTGTTGATTTATTCCACAGAACTGCAGGCTCGGGAAGGGGGGGGCGGGCGGCGGCGAGGGGGTGAAGCTCCCAGAACATCTTAACTCACAAATCATCTGATGGCCTTTCGTTATCCCCTATATCCACCACACAGCCTCCCAGCCGGAGGAAAGTGTCTTTTGAATTCACAATTTTTTTTTTCTTTTTTTGGTTTTGTTGTTTAAGGGAACTAACAGATTACCATAAACTCACGAAGATTCCAAAGAGCCTGTTTTGCAAAAGTTTTCCATTCCCAGCTTGTATGTGAAGAAAACTTAAAGCGGGGGTGGGGGTGGGGTGGGGTTGTGGGTGCAGGGGGAGGGAGGCCTGACGCTGGACTACTGTGGCAGCTTTTCAGAACTTACTGAGACTGGCCTTTAAAACTGAACCTTAAAACTTTGCTGTGTTGTGGATTCCCAGGACACTAGCTCCACCCATGTACATCGAAAAGGATCATAAGACACTTTAAAACACTTCCAATCCCTTCTTCGTTCCCGCTCATGGAGGGAAAACTATGCTCAGCACTGTTGAATAGACTGGGTCATTAAATTCTCTTCTAAACAAGCTGTATGAGGTCATGGGCTTGGCATTTCCATTTTATAGCTGGGAAAACAGGATCAGAGAAACGAAGTAACTTGCCCAAGTTTCATCTCCAGTAGTAGGTGAAAGGGTCTGAATTTGAGGCTTGCCAACCTCAGCCCTCACTCCCTTCTCCCTTGTCTGTGGAAATTACTGGAATAGCCTCTGAGGTCAAACCGCCTGTGTTTACACACTGGCTCCACCTGCCGTTAGCTACAGGGCCCTGGGAAAGCCACTCAACTCTTCCCTGGCTCTCAGTTTCCTCATCAGTAAACTAAGTTAACAGAGTCCTATGTTCAGGCTTCACACGTAGCTAGCAGATTGCAAAGTCTCCGCCGGTGGCTCTGCCTCTCAAATCTTTCTGTGCCATCCATGATGCCTTCTGTTGTTTGTCTCACTATGCTCTTTGGCCCATGTCCAACAGGCTAGGTTTTATAAAGCATCTTAAATCAACTGTCAAGAATGTAGTTCAAGGGGCTGCCGAGATGGTTAAGAGCACTGCTTGCTTGTCCAAAAACCCAGAGTTCAGATCTTGGCACCCACATGGTAGTTCACAACCAGTTGCAACTCCAGTTGGGGGGGGGGTCCCATATCCTCTTTTGAACTTCTTGGACACTGCACACATTTGGTGAACAGACATACCTGCAGGCAAAATAATAATAATAATAATAATAATAATAATAATAATAACAACAACAACAACAGCCATGTAAAAATAAATAAATAAATATCAATTTTTTAAAATTAAGTTTTTTTAAAAAAGAATTTAGTCCAAAATTTCACAGCTCTATTGTAACTGAGCTGGGATTTGAACCCTGATCATTGTAATTCTAAAGTCATCTTCCCTGCATTGCATCACCGCTTTCTGTTATGCCAAGCTCAGGACAAGTTCAACAGCATCCTTAACTACTGCTTGAGAATTACACTGGCCAATAGCTCACAGAACTGAGAAGTAGCCAGTACATTAACTGATTACAACTAGAAAGTTCTTCACTCTGTCTGCCACAGATCTGTGACTGGAGGGATCTTGTAGTTCATTAGTAGTTTGAGAGCCGTTGCTAGGCCTTTGAGTTTTGTGATATCCTAATTCTTCTCAGACCTGTAATTCTCGAAGTGGTCGAGTATTACGTGACTTGGTGAAAGCGTTGATAGAACCCGCCCAAAGCCTGACACACGGCTTGATGGCACGGCAGGGAAGTCAGCTGGAGTACTTGCAAGACACACAATCCAGGTATTTTATTTATAAGCTCTAAGCCTAAATTGGGCAGGTTTGGAGCTATTCTAACTTACGTTCCAGCCATGTGTCCCTTGTTCCTTGCTGTTTCTCCTGGCCACATGCTCATAGTCCATGGAGGCTTCCTCCTCTCTCGGTCTCCTATCCTCCTTTTCCCTCTCTCCCTATAGCCCCCAGCAGGGTATCTGAAAACCCACCTACCTCTAGCTACTGTGCAGTCATAGGCTTTAGCCATTTTTTTTTTTTTTTTGACCAAATAACTTGAGAAGCAAGGTTTGCACAACAAAAGCTGATAGATGTTCGATATAGTATTTAGCATTTGAATTCATAGCAGTACCAGACCAACCCCCTCCAGAATCTTCTAGGAAGACAGGCATTGTCTTAGCTGTTGCTGAGAATTTTATCTGGAGTGTGATAGGGAAAGGTTTACTTTGAATCAAGGTTCCAGGTGATACAATACAGCTTATCATAGTACGGAAGCCGTGGAAGCAGAATGTGGTCACCTTGTGTCTAGTCAGGAAGCAGAGAGAGCGAGAGAAATAGAGTACAGCTAGCTTGCTCATTTTTATGTAGTCCAGGATCCCAGCCCATGAATCGGTACTGCCCATACTTAGGGTACATCTTTCCACTTCACTGAACCTAGATTATTAGTTTAATCATAGGTAATTCTTCAGGAATTTGTCCAGAGGCTTGTCTTCAGGGTATTCTAAATCCTGTCAGATCGACAGCCCCAATCACGTTGAAGCTGGACTGGATAGGGATAACATTAGGTAAAATCTGAAGATTATAGGGGAGCTGTTTTGAGCCCAGTATGTGTACTTTTGAGTACCAGCTAGGCACATCATTTAGGTGTTTGAAGCTGAGCTGGGAATGTCGCCACCCTCTGGGGCTGTGATGGTCTGGGAAGGCTCTGGAATGTGGCTGTATAACCTAAATACTAAAGCTGGGTAAGATGTGTCTGGAGGAAGAGAGACCTGAAGTACTGAGATGTGGAGAAATCAGAGGCCTATTTTAGAGGCCAGGAAGGGTGAAGTAGAAATGACAGGGCTGGTGGGGTCCTGTGATTGGACCACAATATTGCTCTCGGTTCTCACTGACTGACTGTCCAACTGTGTTAGTTTGCTTTTCTGTTGCCATGGTAAAACACCAGAAGCAGCTTGAAGGAGACAAGAGTGTCTTACCAGCTATGGTCCATCCTTTAGGGAAGACGCCAAGGCTGGAGCTCAAAGCAAGAACAATGGAGGAATGCTCTCTATGAGGCTGCTCAGCTTGCTCTCTGGTAGAGCCATTTGCCCAAGGATGGCACTTCAACATCTGTCATCAATCAAGAAAGTGCCTCACAGGTCTGCCCACAGGCGAATCTTACACAGGCAATTTCCTCTTCCCAGGTGACTCTGGTTTGTGTTAAGTTGACGTAAACTAACCAGCACACCTGCCAAGACCAGAGATGTTGATAATTAGTTCTGAGCACTTTTCGTGGTCGAGGTAAAGATGGATGTTTGCCCTTTTGCTTATGTAAGGGCTTCAGCTGTCAGGTGACAGTCAAAAGCATTCTGATCTAGACTTTACCCCAGTTTTGATAAGGAAATATTGGTAAGGTTGGTTCTTTATTTTTAGCCAATTTGTGGGCAAATATGGGGAAATTTTTACTTTCTAGAATAGGAGTGTCTTACTTGGGTTTCTGTTGCTGTGATAAAACACAAAAAAGCAGCCTGGGAAGGATGGGCTTTATCCCATCTTATGCTTATCCTATCACTGAGGGAGGGCAGGGCAGGAACCTACAGGCAGGAACTGAAGCATGGGGCCTGGAAGAATGTGTTCTCTGGCTAACTTTGACTGCTTTCTTGTACAGCCTAAGACTACCTTCCGCTGCCCTGCCCCACAGGGAGCTGGGCCTCCCACATCAGTTATTAACCTAGAAAATGCCTCCACAGACTCGTCTGTCAGCTATCTGATGAAGGGATTTTCTCAATTGAGTTTCCTCTTTCCAGATGACTTTAACATATGTCAACTTGAGGAAAACAAAACAAAACACAAAACAGCAGGAAACAAGGCAGGTGGAATTTTAAAAGTTCTCAATATAGAAGTATTATATTATAAAGTAGAACTCTCACCACTCTCTAGTCAAACCTAATTTTAGTCACTGTTGGTCTATAATGTTTTCTTAGCCTTGTGATGGATTTCACATTTTGATTTAATCTTTTCAAGGTGAAAGGTGACTAGGAAGAAACTCTTGGGTGTCAAAGTGGATCAATTCCACACAACAGGGAAGGATACTTTTTAAAGATATCTGCTTACACACTTATTTTTTTGTAGTTCTGGGGATAGAACCCAGGTTTTTCTTCTTTTCTTTTTTTTTTCTTTTTGTTTTTTTGAGACAGGGTTTCTCTGTGTAGCCCTGGCTGTCCTGGAACTCAGTCTGTAGACCAGGCTGGCCTCGAACTCAGAAATCCACCTGCCTCTGCTTCCCAAGCGCTGGGATTAAAGGCGTGCGCCACCACTGCTCCCTAGGTTTTTTTCTTATAGCTCTTAGGCAAGTCCTCTACTGCCAATGAGTTTATTTTGGTCTTTAACCTGTGTTTTTGAGATAAGTATGCAGAACACATGGTGAGGTGATCATTAGACATCAGTGCAGTGATGTCTGGAGCAAGCTCTGCTCTGAGAATCTTTGTCATAGCAGCAATACCTTGCACATACAGCGTTATTATCCCCACTGTGAGGTGGCAGGGGACACAACTGTGAAATAACTCAATGGGACACAGCAGGACCAAGATTCAGATCCAAGTATTTGGTGCTCCTGTTTCTGTCACTGGCCACTTAGGACTGTGCATCTTGTGTTAGGGACAGGTGAGGAGGCTTCAGGTGAACTGTTAGCTAGGCAGAGTGTGTGTGTACTAATTTGTGGTTGAACGTGTGATTTTTTTTTTTTAATGTCCCATTTTGTTATTACTAGCATATTTTTAAAGATTTATTTATTTAGTGTATATGAGTACACTGTAGCTGTCTTCAGACACACCAGAAGAGGGCACTGGATCTTATTGCAGATGGTTGTGAGCCACCATGCGGTTGCTGGCAGTTGAACTCAGGACCTCTGGAAGAGCAGGCAATGTTCTTAACCACTGAGACATCTCTCTAGCCCGCATATTTTTAAATGTTTCTATTTGTATAGATACTATTTCTCATTTACTTACTCAGAATGTATTTTATGGATATCTACTTACTACATACTTAACACGGTTACAGGTAGTGGATATGTCGGCATGAACATGGTGAACGAGGTCCCTTTCTTCTTGGGTCATTCACTGGGGAGGATGAGATAAAACCCAAGTTGGTGTGAAGAAAATGACAGTCATGGGGAATAGGGGTGACCTTTTAGATAGAGGCAGGGAGGAATGTCTTGATACGAGACATTTGTAGGTTAGTAACTGAGGGAAATGGGCTTTGTTGGGAAGCATGTTCCAGACAGAATAATTGTATGGATTCAGGAGGTGGAATCAGCATTAAAGACAGACCCTAAGATTGGGAGAGTGTCAGAGCCAGGCTGGGATGGTAGTTAGGACATGGGGCTACAGACAAGATGTACCTTCACTATCCATCCTGGTAGGGTAGGAATCAGAGGTCTTATATTTAGATGCTCTTTGGAATGGTCTGTGGCCCAAGAATAATCTTACAGTAATCTTCAGCAAGTCATTCCATTGCATTGTTAATACTAAATGGTTCGATTTATTTTGTAATGCCACCTTTAGGGTTAAACCAGCCCTCTGCGAGTTATTTGAAGATGGTAGAAACATGATCTTGTGAGCCCCCTACAGACAGGATGTGGCATTTCCTCTTTTGGTGACGTGGAGCTTGGTGCAACTAGTTAGGACCCAGTGATGACTGAAGTCTAGCACTTCTCTTGGATTTACAAGAAGAAGCAGTGAACATTATACCAGCATAATGGTATAAAGGTTCTTTACCCTTTATTATATAGTCTTTAATTTTTTTCTTGGTTAGCATACAAAGAAATGGACTTCACCCTGACATTTTCAAACATATATATTATGCTTATTTACCCCTCACTGCACTCTGACATTTTTCTACTTACCCTCTCGATTGTCGATTGTCTCCACCTTCCTTCCAAGTAGTTCCCTTTCCTGCTTTTAAGAAAGGTTTTACTTTATCTTTTATTTAGTGCGTGCGTGAGCACACTTGTGCCATAGTACACATGTGGGGATCAGAGGGCAGCTTTCAGGAGTTGATTTCTCTCCAGTTGAGAGGAAAATGCAGCTATTCTTGTAAAGTGTGTGTGTGTGTGTGTGTGTGTAAGCACAGACATGCGTGTGGAGGCAAGGATCTTCTTCAGTTGCTTTCTGCCTTAGTTTTTCAGACTTTCACTGAACCTAGATCATACCGGTTCTCTCGACCTAGTCAGGGGCCTCTGTGTCCGCTTCTCCCCAAGATTTGGTGTTACAGGTGTGCACTGCTACATCCAGCTTTTTCATAGGCACTAAGAATCTGAACTCAGGGCTCTGTGCTTCTGCAACAAGTACTTTAAAGCCATGTCTCAGCTCCTGCTATATATAACCTTTGTGTTTATAAAAAGGTATTAAATCCTTAGAGATAGTGGTGCATCTGTGTCCCCATCTCTCAAGAAGCTGAGGCAGAAGAGTTGCAAGTTCAGGGCCAACCCAAGCCACATAGTGAAATTCTGTCTCAAAGGAAAAATGGAAGGGAGTTTGGATGGGCAGAAAACAAAAAAGACAGCTGTTTTATACTTATTCTGAATCGTGCAAGAGGGGAATGCCAGTTAAATCAGTAGTTTTTGGATAGTGAAGATAAAGGATTCTTGTGTTTGCTAGAATATAAACCACTGACCAGTTGTTTTCGTGCTGAAAGGTTCAGCATGTGTGAGTGCTTATAAGAGTTTGTGGTAGTCTCAAGTTTATTCACCCAAGATTCAAGCTTTGTCTTCTGCATAAGACTTTCAGGAAAGCCTTGTTGGGTAGTCAAGTTTCTAGAGAATGCATGGACTACTATAAGAAAATAATTTATTTTTTCTAGATCAATTTAGAAGCTGCTTTCAAAACTTGCTGTTTTGTGTATTATTGAATGAAATGTATTTTAATTATTTGCATCAAGATAAACAGAAGTGGGCCAGGGCCCCTTTCTTGCCAGGTTATTTTATTTCTGCTCATATCAACAGTGCAGTTTCGTTTCGTTTCTCTTTCTTTCTTTCTTTCTTTCTTTCTTTCTTTCTTTCTTTCTTTCTTTCTTAAAGAGCTTTACTGTATGGCTTTTAATACATAGATCTGTGATTACTCTTGTATGCCTGTAGTGTGAAGAAGGGGACCAGTTTCTTGGCAGGATTTCCCTAGGTGTTTGATATCTGCCTTTCTCCACTATTTTTCAGTACCAGCTTTGTTAAGGATCAAGCATTTCTGACGTCAGAGCTGTGTCTGAGTATTTCCCATCCACTAGAAATGTCTTCCAGCTTTTTTTTTCTTATTGACAATGTACAACAGTTTGCATGTCCACACGTACAATTCCACAGCTTGTCAAGTTCCTATCTCTTGAAAGTTTCACTTCAGTTTTTTTATTGGATATTTTATTTACATTTCAGATGTTATCCCCTTACCCCATAGTCCCCCATTCCCCCCACCAGGAACCCCCATCCCATCCCCCCTCCTCCTGCTTCTATGAGGATGTGCCCCCACCTACCCCCCCCCCCACCTCCTCACTCCTCACCCTCGAATTCCCCCACATGGGCCATCTAGCCTTAATGGGACCAAGGATCTCCTCTCTCACCTATGCCGGACAAGGCCATCCTCCCCTACATATACAGCTGGAGCCATGCAGTTTCTTAACAGACCTTTCATGGTTTGTAAGAGTTATACCACCATAATCAGTACTAGTAATGGTACAGCAGACACGGGAACCAGAAGTTTTTTAGCTGCTGACTTCACTGCCTAAACAGCAATACTTTAACCATCACAGGAAGAGATCCTAGAACTCAAGGTAGCTAGAATGTTCTCTTTCATGGTTTAGGAGTTTTAAGGGCGTAAGATCAGTGACTTCAGTTTGCAAATTGTGTAAATGTAGCCAGGCCTCCACCTTGGTTTTGCATGTAAGCATGAGCATTTGGAGAACATTCTTCCCTGGAAATAGCTACCAACTCGAAAGGGGTCTGATCCCTGGTCATCTCTATTTGGAGTGTACCCATCACTGCAGTCAAGTTCATAACATTTTGGACTGATTCTTCTTGGTTTTAATGCTAGCTTAAGAAAATAAAATCCATAAGCATCTAATTGTCTATGGGATTTTGTTTGGATCTCCAGTTTTTCCCAACTTTCAGCCATTTTAATCAGCTCAACACTATCATTATTCTATGTATATGTGAGTAAGTATGTTGTGTGTATATAAGTATAAGCGTACCTGTGCCAAGGCTTGTATGTAGAGGCTAGAGGACAGTTTCATGGAGTTACTTCTCCCCTTTCACTCTTATGTGGGCCTGGAGATTTAATTCAAGTTGCTAGGCTTATACAGGAAGCACCTTTACCTATGGAGCCATCTCAACACATACATTCATGATATAACATGCTTATGAAGGTCAGAGAGCAACTATTTTTTTAAAGCAAACTTTTAAACTGGTTGTTTTGTTCATCAGGTGATTAACACCAACCACTAAGTGTAAATTCATGTAGAGTCTGAATTCTGAACCTCTCATTTACATTAAGCATATAAGTGGGAGAGACCAGATGTGCATGCTAGTCCAGAGATGTCCAGAGGTGTCCAGATGCTTTTGATTGCTTTAGATTTAGTCTGAGACCCTAGAACAGAACTAACTTTTCAGTGAGAAAGTATCTTGAGAGACTATGATATGACTTGTGTATCTTAATAGTTCCATGGGCAGGTACATGTTTTCAACGTAGGTGCCCAGAGGCCCAGTGTCCTCTTAGGTTCTGTTAGCTGGGGGTGGAAATGAGGGACATGCCTCAAAGACTGTGGAGGAAGGACAATAATCTAATGACTTTGACCTACTGATATATAGATATAGATATAGATATAGATATAGATATAGATATAGATATAGATAGATAGATAGATAGATAGGGTTTTGTGTTTGGTGAGCAGTTTTCCCATGAAGTGTATTATGATGCAACCCTTTGTGGCAACTGACCCTTTTCCTCTGACTCTTATATAGGAAGCTGCCCTCTGCCGACAGCTCCCCATGGAAACCGAGACCATGGCTCCTGTCAACACGCCTGCCATGAGCACAGATATGAGATCTGTCACCAACAGTAGCTCAGATCCTTTCCTCAATGGGTAAGTTTACACTGGGGACCACTGACTTTTGCTTTCTCACCGGTGGTTCAGACTGTGATGGGTGTTTGTTTACACTGAGGAGAGGCAGGGAGCTTTGGGGAATGGGAAAGAGTTGGGAGTGGATGACAGATAAAGGGGGAAAAAAGCTTTATGGGGAAAAAAAATCTCAATTTCAAAATGTACTCACATGACGTGGAGTATATCCTTCAGTGATTTGCACATGAGTGTGAACTTCACATTTAAACAGGACAGTGCTATTTGGTAGTCACTTGGAAGAATCTTGAAATCCTTGGGAGTAAAGGTGGGGTTAAAAGCATGTCATGGCAGACAGTACAAGAAAATTCACAGGTATTTATGGTGAAAGGTGAATAATGTTTATAGTTTAGTAAACTATAATTTTACTAAATTAATTTTCTGCCTTGGGTAATTACGTTGTGCTTATGACAACAGTTTTAATTAAGGGAGCCAGATGGAAGGTATATAGAAACAGTGTTCTTTTGTGCATCTTTGGTGTGAGTTTTAAGTTATTTCTTAATTAAAAATTAATTAAAACAAAGAGATGTTGGCTTTAAAAGAGAGAGAAAGCAAAGTGGTAGCAGAAGCAAAAGGTGATTTAGCCAGAGAAGTATGCGATCAGTGGAAACAGAAAACCGTGATTGTAGACTTAATGGGGGGGGGGGGGGGCACTATAGGTCCATTGTGGTTTTGCTCTTCTCTGCTCTTAAGAGGCTCCTAGCGAACAAATACAAATAAAGATAGAGTTGAAAAGACAAGTAGCCAGAATAATGAAAAATAGATTTTAGAAAACTGTGGTCCTCCGGGCGGTGGTGGCACATGCCTTTAATCCCAGCACTTGGGAGGCAGAGGCAGGCGGATTTCTGAGTTCGAGGCCAGCCTGGTCTGTCTACAGAGTGAGTGCCAGGACAGCCAGGGCTACACAGAGAAACCCTGTCTCGGGGGAAAAAAAAGAAAAAGAAAAACTGTGGTCCTCACACTCAGGCTTGCTATATCTCAAGGGTATATATAGCAAGGATCTGTTGGAGTGCGTCTCTGCCACTGCTAAGTTTCCTCCCTCCCTTCTTTCCCCAGGAGCAGTCACTCTTCAGAAAGTGGCATGTTTGTCACCATGAACTTTGCTATTTTTCTGGATCCCCTTCCCCTAGCGTCTTGAGTGTTGAGATTATAGACATGGGCTCCCACGAGTGGCTATATATGTACATACTTCTTATGTGGGTATCAGTGAGCACAGCTCAGCACTATTTTCTGTTTTTTTTAAACTATTTATATAAATAGTATCTGTATATAGAATAGGGTCCAAATGGTTATTTTGAGACAACGAGGAAACCAGTACCTTTGATTGCATTTTAAGTGTGAACTTTATTGAGTAGACTCACATTGAGGCCTCCTGTGTGTATGTATGTATATATGTATGTATGTATGTATGTATGTATGTATTTACTTATTTATTTATTATTTCTGCAGAGGGCCCTATCACTCACGGGAGCAGAGCACAGACAGTGGCCTGGGGCTAGGATGCTACAGTGTCCCCACAACTCCAGAAGACTTCCTCAGCAACATGGATGAGATGGACACAGGTGGGCATACAGCCTGCAACTGTCTGTAGTGTGTTTCCATTTTCAAGTTGTCCCCTTGATTTTTGGATTTTGTTTTTCCCTTTCTTCAGAATCATACTATATATAGCTGCAGTGGGGTGACTGTGCTGTACCCCCTTTTTAGTTGTAATGAATAATCCACTCTTTCTATTGGGAAACAATACTCTTCTTGGTTCTCCAGGCGTGTCGACATTTTCCTGTTACTTACTGGTTTTGATTTTGGATCGACAGTGATCATTTAGAAAATCAACAACTCAGAGGATCCTATTCTAACATAACACTCCATTTCAGCCATTGACAAGAAGACAACAAGTTTGACTTTCCTAGTCCCCAGCCTATGCATCCTGTAGAGTAGGCATGTCCAGACTCTTGACATTGGGACATGGTGTTGTCATCTGCTAAGTTCAAATTTGAGAACTGCATGATTGAGCTGTTTAAAAAAGTGCAAAATACTCTCTTTTTAAAGTAAGTTTACACTTTGGTGTTGGAACACAGATTTTCTTTCCCAACCTCCTCTCTCTCTCTCTCTCTCTCTCTCTCTCTCTCTTCCTCTTCTCTCTCTCTCTTCCTCTTCTCTCTCTCTCTCTCTCTCTCTCTCTCTCTCTCTCTCTCTCTTCTCTCTCTCTTCTCTCTCTTCTCTCTCTCTTCTCTCTCTCTCTCTCTCTCTCTCTCTCTCTCTCTCTCTCTCTCTCTCTCTCCTCTCTCCTCCCTCCCTCCCTCCCTCCCTCCCTCCCTCCCTCCCTCCCTTCCTTCCTACCTCTCTCCTTACCTCTCTCCCATTCTTTTAATTTTGAGACAGGGTCTCTTTCTGTACCTCTGGCTGGAATTTGGTATGTAGACCAGGTTGACCTTGAATGTCAAGAGCTCCACCTGCCTCTGCCTCCTGAGTACAGCACTAACAGCAATTAAAGGCATGGATCACCATGCTCGGCTTACATACAGTTCTTTTTGGTCCTGCTAGCCAAGCCAAAAATAAATGACAGCTTGAGTATATGCCCTTTGTAAATACTTTTGCAAGTTTTTCTTTTATTATTATCCATGACAGAAAAGCAGTTGTTGTGCTAGAGAGCTGGTTCAGCACTTGAAGCTCTTCCAGAAGACGCAGGTTCAGTGTGCAGCATCTACATGTGACTTATAACTATCCATAACTCCAGTTCCAGGGTATATGACACCCTCTTCTGACTTTTGTAGGCACCAAACATTCAGGGGTTATACAAAGATTTATGCATGCAGAACACTCATACACATGTAGTAGTTCTATGACAAAAATCAAAGATTGCCTCCTGAATCACTGGTTTGCATACTCTGTGCACGTCCAACTGCTGTGTGCTGCTATGAGTCTAAAATGTTGAGTCTAAATGCCAGACCCATAGCCATGTTTACAGTCAAGCCTTGCAAAAGTACAGGCTGGATGCTGGATACTGGGACAGCATCTCCGGGTCTTGTAGGCTGACAGGAGTAGGTAGAGAGCCTAGGAGGAGGGGTTGTGAAGAGTCACATAGGGGCGGTTTGCACTGTGCTGTGTTTGATTTATTACTGCTCTTCTTTTCTGCACCCCATTTATCTTTTCACACACCCCTTCCCCCACATTTTGCTTCCTTATGAGGTGGCATCTTTGTTTGTTGTTTTCTTTAATCTTTTAAACACTGGGAATCTAGTGAGGATAAAAAGAGAAATAAGGGGAGAGGGTGGTTCGCTCAGGGGATCTTAAAAAGATAGATTCTCTCCTATAGGTTTCTAAAATAACAATGTTAAGTAGGTGAATAGGGTGTGGCTTTGAAGATGTGATACACAATTCAATGGTGTCTCGTTCTCTATGGAACTCCTGTGAGCTTCAGCTTCTCACCAGTGAAATGAGTGTTCTCGTGTCTGCCCCGCCACTGAAGAAGTCTGTTGCTGAAATAGATTTGATAAACACTGTGGTTCCTATTCATTGGGTTACGTGACTGTGAACTCATTGAGTTCAGCATTACCTCTGTGAGGTGTTTGTAGGGAGTGGACATAAACTGTTAAAGAGAGACATGGAATATTTAGTAACTAGCTGAGGGCAGGCAGGGCTCAATAGTGACTAGAAGATTGTTGAATCTGCCAATCACATTGACCACTTCCCCTTGGTCAAGCCGGCTAAGAACCCCCCACCCCCACCCCCCCCCCCCTTTGCAACAAGCACACGTATCTAGACTTGGATGAAGAAGGAACAAAGGTGTATTAACATAAGTCTGGGAAGTCAGTCATCCTTCCAGAATGTTCCATGAAAATCTCACCTCTGGAAGAATTGCCTTCCCCCCCCCCCCCACCTTAAGTAGCTTAAGTAACCAACTCAAGTAGTTAAATCTGCAAAGATTTAAAAAAAAAAAAAAAAAAAAAAAGACCACAATGACATTGTAGAGTCACTGCAAAAAGAAACACCTTACGATCGTTCAGCTTGATGAAAAAGCTTGACTTGGCTACTCTTGCAGTCATTTCTGGTGAGGAAGAATAGGAAGAATTCTTTTAAAAGAAGACTTTTTTGGCTCAAGTATGCATTCTCAAGAATTAGAAGATTGTACATTTTGAAGTGTTAAAACGTTTTATTTATTTTTATTTTTGTGCATGTGTAAGCCTGTGTGAGTTTATGTGTCCCACATGTATGCAGGTGTCTGGAGGCCAGGGGACATCAGATTTTCTGAAGCTGGAGTTATAGGGTGTTTGTGCACCAATATGTAGGTGCTGAGTAACAGAACCCAGGTCTTTTGGAAGAGTTCTAAATGCTTTTAACTGCTGGGCCATGTCTCTAGCCCCTGTAATGATAACTTTATTAAACAGATGACACAGCCTTGGATATGGCAGACACTAATTCTATGTGCTTGCTTAACTTTCTGGTGTTTTTTTTTTTTTTTTTTGTTTGTTTTTTTTTTTTTTTTAATTTGTGTTCTGCAGAACTCTAGTCTTATTGGGATAAACTTCCAAAAATAGGAGTAGGTCACTAATGTGATATCTGTCTGCATACATGAAATATGAATTGTGTTAACACTTGAGCTATCTGTGCCATTCTCAAGAACTTAAAAGGCTGACAAGACGACTCAGTGGTTAAGAGCATCAGCTGCTCTTCCAGAGGACCCCAGCTCAAGTCCCACTGCCTACATGATAGCTCACAACTGTCTGTTACTCCAGTTCCATGGGTACTTAACACACTGTGCTCTGTGGGTATGGAGTACACATATGTTGCACAGATATAACATTTTATGGCCAAAATACTCATAAAAATAAAATTTAATTGAACTTTGTGGTACATACCTTTAATTCTAGTGCTCAGGAGGCAGAGGCAGAGGCAGAGGCAGGTGGATCTCTATGAGGTTGAGGCCAGCGGTCTACATAGTGGGATAGTCAGAGGTACATAGTGAGATCCTGTCTTGAACAACAACAACAATGACGACGACGACAACAACAAAACAACACAAAAACCTTATAAGGAGGAAATAACCCAGTTACCCTTCATTCTATTACAGGCGAAAATTCTGGTCAGACACCCATGACCGTCAATCCCCAGCAGACCCGTTTCCCTGATTTCCTGGACTGCCTTCCGGGAACAAACGTTGACCTGGGGACTTTGGAGTCTGAAGATCTGATCCCCCTCTTCAATGATGTAGAGTCTGCTCTGAGCAAGAGCGAGCCCTTTCTAACCTGGCTGTAATCACTACCGTTGTAACGCGATGCAGCTGCGAGCTGACGTGTCCCGGGCCTTGCGGACCAAGCCATGGAGCGGAGCGGACCTGCAGCTGCCCGCGTCCTGCCTTCATTCTCACACTCCTTGTCCATGTGGCCACTTAATCATTGCCTGGCTGTGATTTGCAGGAATCCACAGAAATAAATATTCTCTTTTCATTTTCTGCAAGCCTGCATTTCTGTGGCAGATAAAAAGCAGGATTGATTGTGCAGAATAACTTTTTAGAAAATGCCTGCTGCCCTATGGCCGAGCTTTATTGCAATTAGCTAAAATTCATATATCAATTGATTCTAAGCCATAAAAAGCTGACCTCAGGCAGTGAATTCTGATAGGCAGCTTGGTCCAGGAAGTGTGCACAAAGACCCGATTTACAGTTTCAAAAACTGTACTGATAACAGTAGTAACAAACGCTTTAAAACTTATTTAACTTGATCTTAAAAAGAAAAAAAATCATTGTATGGATAGTAATTTTCTCCTGTAGAGAATACAGTGTAGTTTGGAATTCATGCTGGCTCTAATGGCTTCTCTCATTCTGTGTTATCGCCCTTCATCATTTTCCTGCATAGCAGCTCAGTTCTGTGAGCAGGAGGGTAACTGAACATCTTTCACAATTCTTGCATGACAGGCAGATCATGTGAAAGAGACCAGTATGGTTTCAGTATCAATGATTACAGAACAGAACTATTTTTTATTGCAACTTGGATTTTATTTTTTCAAAATGCAGCTTAGAATTAATGCTTGTTTTTATATATACAAAATAAACCCTTAATTTTGTAGCTATTACAAAGGGTAGCCAAATGTTTTTGATAAATCAGAAGCAACTATGTTTTTGTGTTTTGAACCTGTTCTGAAAACATCAGGCCAACGTAGACCGCAGCCTGATGACCCATGAGTTTTGTATGCTGCATTTTGTATTCTGAGGCCTTATTAGTTCTGCTTTCCAGATTTCAAGTGTTTAAAAATAATCCTGTCTATGAAATTGTTTGAAGAATGAAGCAGATGTCTGATTAACATATACAGAAAGGCCCTTGTCAGGGCATGTGGTGGAGATTTGTATTTCTGAATTCAGTGAAATTGATTCCTATACTATCCTAATCCTTTTGCTAAGTTGGTAAGAAAAAAAGTCTAAGGTATGCACTCAATACCTCTCATGTAACCAACATATTACTTGTTTTGTTAGCTTTTAAGGACTGAGAGTTTCATGTCCATTTGGCAGGCAGACTGCCTGCACTTGCAATGAAGTCCTTAGCTGTTTAGTATTTTGAACTGACATTATTTATAATCTATGAATTTAATCTCTTTTTTATTTTTATTATTTGAAAGACATCGAGAATCTGTAAGGAAGCTTTCAGTTGCTGTGAGCGTGAAGGCTTCTTTGTTGAGGATCTTCAGTAAGACCCCTTTTGATCCATTGGAATATAAGTGCACAGAGTACATTTGATCTTGGTGGGAAGAGGCAAGTTTGAAAAGTCAGAGGCAAAGTAGCATAGCCGGGGAACATGGCAGAAAGGCCAGTTGATGTGTAATGAAGCAGACATGTCAGAAACCCTCAAAAACAAGGCAAGCAAGACTGTGTGAGAGTGCCCCAAAGAGCAAAGCAACAATTTTCTCTTGATGCCTTTATGCCAAGACACCCGTTAGAGAGGAGAGGGTTAGGGTGCACTTTACCGGGGAGGGGCAGAGGAGGAAGGGGCGGGGCTGTGACATTGTCTATGTATTATTGCCAAGCATCTCACAGACAAAGAGCATGGACTACACTGTGGCTTCTGGCACTCTTAAAGTGATTTCTCTTTTCCTGAAGGAACCCCAATTTATGTCCAGGTAATTCTTAGCTCTCTCTGAGCACTCTGAGAGAAGCGCGTAGGTATTTATGTTGCTACTAGGTTGAAAGGGAACACTCTTTCGTTTCCTCTTTTGTTAGCAAAAGTTGCAAAAAAGTTGTACATTCTTTCTGAGGAAAACCAAAAACAAGCCAAAACACAAGGGACCTAACAAAACTCAACAGTGTTACTGTATTTAAAAAATATTTTTCTAGATGCATTTCAGGTTATTAAGTGTAAAAAACAAAAGAAACTCTTTTTTAAAAAAAAATTAGTTAAATCATAAATGATTTATGTTACCAAGTTTTAGAAGCAATTTTTTAGCAGGCTTCTGGCATTATGTAATACTAGAATATTTTTCTTAGTAAATTAGTTTAAACCTTATTAATTAATATAGTATTTTTCTAGAATGAAATATGGCCCTTGACTGTTTACTAATAGATAAAACCAGATATCCTAATTGTTGTTTTTAAGAACATAAAATGTGCTTTGTTACAGAACACTAAAGTTAGAAATCAGACTTTTTTTTCTAGTTCTGAGTGAACCCAAGACTTCATGTGTGTTGGGCAAGTGCTCCCAATGGAGTGTCATCCCCAGCCCTCACTCAGAGCAGTCTCTCAGTGGTTCTTCAATATTATTGTAAGTATTAATATTTTCTATGAATTCATAATAAGGTGCTATTCATATACTATAACGCCAATTCTCAGACTATCTAGTCTTCTAAGTCCTAAATCAATAAATTTTACCATGTCATCTCCAAATTTTGTCATAGAATAGAGAAATTTTTTAAAGTTGGATTTAAAACACGTTTTTCTTGGTAAGATACACTTTACTGAAGCATTTACATAGCCAAACATGTCATTTGTTAATAGTAGGTGATATTTAGGTCATGTTTCACAGTAGTATCTAGGATAGAAAATTTATTTCTTTCAATGATTTCTCAGTGTGTGAGAAGCACATAAAACAGAATAAGCCTTAGCCTCCTGGGCACTGCTCAGCAGAAAGGAATCTTCAGAAGGTGATGTGAAGTGACGGACATGTCACGGAGTACTGCGTTTTTGTGATGTAATCAGAAGTAACTTCTGAAAGTACAACTTTCGTGAAACAAAACAAGCCATTCAGAAAACGGTTAATTTAAAATGGTGACTGATGGAGACCCCTTCCCTGACACTGTATTATACAATGTGCTAATACTTTAACTTAATTTTTTTTTTAATTTTTACTTCTATGATTTACCAAATGGGACCTATATTGTTGATTTATAATCCAGTATGTTCTACATACAGGAACTGTGCAACCAAATTCATCAGATCAAGCCATTTTATCTAGAGTTTGGTACAGGTTTTACTTCTCAGTTCTATATAAAAAAATAAATATGATTGAACTTCCACTCGGGCCTTTGTTTTTGTTGTGTGGGATGGTCACTGAGTGAGGGCTTTGGGTGGAACTGAAGTGGCTTCCACAATCCCTGTCGGACAATGAGAAAGACAGGAAGACCTGAGGTTCTGTAGGCAAATATGCTTTTGACTACATGGCCTTCGACAATATGAATGTTCACAGACTTTCAGATTCCATTTCATTTGAGGTAACCGGGAAGACTTTTAAAGGTACGAACTTAAAAACAAATTAAAAAAAAAAAAAAAAAAAAAAAAAAACCAACCCTCATTATCCTTCCAAGACCCTCATCAAAATTATGTTTCTAGGATGGAATCTTGCTTCAAAATTTATGTGGCTTTAAATTTGATGTATTCTATCAACTATTTTACTTAAAAATGACTGCCAATTTATGCTCCCAACAACATGTGCAAAAACCCTCATCACCACTGCCAGTCTAGGGTTTGACATTGTATACTTCTTTAATCTTTGCAGATATGATTGATGGAAAGTATTTTACTCTTAAACAGTGCATTCCTTGTATTATTGCTGACGTAAGTTTTGTTTCTTTAGTACATACTGTCAGTTTACCCAGTTCACTTTAGATCCCATCTGACCTTCCCCTGAGTCCATTTGACCCTTCATAGGCCAAGAGCTAGAAATGCCCTAAGTCACTAACAGAGTGACTGCTAGTGCAGAGTCTCCTGGGGATCCAGGAGAGGCCTGCTGTGGGCTTCTGCCTGGGAGAAAGCTCTGGCTTTGTTTCTTACTATATTAGTTACTTGTTATGGCTGTGTTGACACAACATGACCAATACAGCTTTCAAGAGAAAGGACATAAGAGTCTAAGCAGGGAGACATGGCTCCCTACTAGCAAGCAGCAGACATGCTGGCTGGAGCAGAAAGCTGAAGGCTCAAGTCTTGAACCATCACAGCAAGGTTCTCAAGACCAAGTCCAGTGACACACTTCCTCCCTCAAGGCCATATCTTCTAAATTTCCCAAACTGTGCATCTTTTGGGGCCACAGGCTATGGAAGACGTTTCATTTCAACCACTACAACTCCTTTTCCTGCCTTTCTTTCGTCTTACCAGTCTCCCTTGCCTACTGTATTAACTTTTCATTGCCATGACAAAATACCAGAGTTTAGAGGAGAGAACCTAGGAAAAATTAATTTGGTCCATGGCTTCAGAAGTTCTATTTCATGGTTTTATTCACTGGCTCCATTGATTATCAACCTGAGTCAAGGCTGAAACATCATGGGAGAAAGGCATAGTCAAGGAACGTTTATCATTGGGTAACCAGGAAGCTGGAATAGAAAAGAGTTCAGGGATAAGACATACTCCTTCAAAGACATACTTCCATCTAGACCCCAGCAAGGGCCCAGCAATATAAATAAATACATGCATGACAAAGCTGGGGGTGGTAGCTCATTTATAACGCCATTACTACACTAATCAAAAATTGAGACAATTGTATGATATTTCACCTCCAATAAAATTCAAAATTCAAAAGGACTAGTACCAGGTGCTGGCTAGAATATAGGAAAACAGACATACTTGGGGCAGTGTTGGTGGGTGTTTGAGTAGATACCAGAGCTTTAACCTATGTAGCTGGCAGATAGTTCTGTTTTTGTTCTGCACCATGTCCCTAGTTCCTAAGCACACAAGCAAAGCAATATTTGATATAGAGAGAAGACACATAGAAAAACAGTGCCACAAAGAGGGGAAAGAGTTTATAAGGAAGATTGGTTAAACAAGTTGTTTGCCAATTAATTAATTAATTAATGGCACAATGTCTCAGTAAGTTCATGTAGTGGAAAATGGACGAACAGATCTGTGACAGGCACTGCTGCTGACACTCATGTTCAGTAATTTCCTCCCTCTAGTCTCCCTCCCCTTCTTCCCTCTCTCTCTCCCTCCTTCCTTCCCTCTTATCTCCCTCTCATGCCTTTCTCTTCCCCCTCCTTCCCTCTGTCTTTTTCTTACCACTTCCTTTTTCTCTCTCTTTAAAATCTTTCCTTAAATCATAAGGTATGGAGAATTTGTGTTATTGCCAGTATTAAAATTTATGACTTAAGCTGGGCATGGTGGCTCATACCTTTAATCCCAACACTTCAGACACAGAGATGGATGAAGCCAGTATGATCTATAGAGCAAGTTCACAGACAGCTAAGACTACACAGAGAAATCCTGTTCTCCCAGCCCCCAAATGACTACAATGTGGTAGTTTTTTCCCCCCCTTGGGACACTTGATCTTTAAGATTAAACACTGTGTGGATGGATGTGTGGACAGTAGAGCTGCTGGGTATATAATTTACTTGCACTCCACTGGGAGCATATTTGACAAGTCTTTCAGGTGGTATGCTGACACTGGAGGGCTGACATATACCTTACCCAGAATAAGCAAGTTCTTTAAATGTATTAGCATGAGTATAGAGTCAGGATCAGAAACCTTATCCCCTGTGGATGAGTTTCTGGTCACTTGAGTGAGTCAAGTCTGTGAACGCTGTTCCTGAAACAGAATGAATCTGCCTGGTATACTTGATCAAATGCGTCACATTTCAGTACCTACTGGTTATAGCAAGGTGTTCCCATATATTTACATTGAAACCAGACAGCTCATAGATAAGTGTACCCAACTCTGTTCCCAGGAAGGTATGGTGTTAAAGGACTTGGACCTGTCTGGGGTGGCATTGGAATGAAAAAGGACAAACATACGGAAAAGCTGGGGCTAGGGGACTTGGTTCTCTGATGGAAGAAAAACAACAACAGCAACAACAACCACAACCACAACCCACAAGTGTTTTCTATATAGAGCTGAACAGAGAGGCAGAGTTTTTGCATACAGCTGAACAGGAGGTAAGGTTTATGGGGCTAGAGCTAGATCAAGGAGCCAGGTTTAGCTAATTTTCATGGAACCAATCTTCAGGCCATAATCATCCAGAGACAGAAAAATATGGTGCAGTTATGCACACACTATCAACAGCTATACTTGGGCTCCAGAGAAAGACTCTTATTTCTCTCTGGATCCGAGGCAAGGGTGCTTGACATAGTCAAGTTTGTGTCAACAGCACACATTCACTTAGAACTTCATCCACTGAGGACTTCCTCTGCCCCCCCCTCCCCCCAGCACAGTTCTGATAAGCTGATAAATCTCTCTAGAGAGGAGTGAGTTTTCTTTAACCTTGTATTCTCCATGCCTAGGCAAAGAAGGAGCTAAGTGCTCATCAAGAAGCATGTGGCTGATTCTACGGTGCATCACGGGCACTGTACAAGCATAGAAAATAGATATCGGTGGAAGTAAACTTGATCACCTTTCTAAAATCCTGAGAGTGCAATCAGTGCCCGTGACAAAGTTACGGGAACACATAGCTGTCGAGGAAAGTATGGACAGTGTCGGGTGGGTGATGCTGGCCTGAGCCTTCTTTTTCTTCAGGAGTTTCCCAGGCATCTTAGGCAAAGGAAACAGAGAATATGTAGTCACTCATTTGTCTCAAGGCAAGTCTTGCTATATAGACTACGCTGATCTCAAACTCAGCATCCTTATCTGAATCCCATGAGTGCTGTGAATATAGACATGCTGGCACCATGCTTGACTCAAACACAGAAGTTTGAAACTCTGTGGCTGTGAATGAGGGCAGTGAGGTGGGAGGCAAAACCAGATAAACCAGGTATACAGAAACTTTGAAGAGACTATGCTGTTTTAGAGTTAAAATTTATCTTATATGGTAGAACCCACTAGAGCAGTGGTTCTTAACTTGTGAGTTACAACCTCTTTGTGGGCCACACATCAAATATCCTGCATATCAGATAGTTACATTATGAATCACAACAGTAGCAAAACTACAGTTATTGAGTAGCAATGAAATAATTTTGTAGTTGGGGGTCACCACAACATGAGAAACTGAATTAAAGGATTGAAAAATTGAGAACTACGGTACTAGAAGGTTTTGATGTATAGATGACTTAAACGGAGAGAAGTTGGCCTTTCCCATGAAGTACCGGGAGCTTTAGGAAAAACTGAAGTCACTGTCCACAGGGAATTGGTTTGCGGATGCCCTGTGGATGCCAAAATCTACAGTCCTTTATATAAAATGGCCAAGTATTGTAGCAGTGAATTAGTTAACCGCTTTGGCTGTGAGCTCTCTGGATTCTCCAATGAAAGACACACACACAAACCAGCTAATTTTGTTATGCCTTGACTAGCTCAATGGTTGGATACTTCTAAAGCTCCCCGCAGTGAGCACATTCTCCCCTCAGGCATTCCTGACTTAACACCTCTTAAATCTATATTTTATCTTGTTGCCTTGGCTCCTTCTGGGTGCCCACCTTATCTTTGCTGCCTAAGATGCTTCTGGGCAGCCCCTCTGGGGCCACTTTCCTTTTCGTACGTACATTTTGGCCAGTATGCCCTCCTTTTCCTTCCTGGTGTGGTCCATCCTATCCCTTTTCCTGCTGGAGATGCTTTTATCTCCCTGTTTTTTTTTTTTTTTTTTTTTCTCCCAGGAACCTAGAAGTCCTACTTCTCTCTGCCCAACCAGTGGCCATTGGCTCTTTATTGATCAATCAAAAACCAATTCAGGACAGGGACCTTCAGCATCCGAAGGTGTAGATTCCAGATTTGGGGCCGAATCAACACAAAGCATTAGAACTAATTCCCAACAGAGTATTTGTATATACCACCTACCTGTACATCCTTTCCTACACTTTAAATCAGCCCTAAATTGTTTATAATAAGTGAGATATCAGTAGCTGTTGGATTGTTTAGGGAATAATGACAAATGGAGAAGTGAGAGTTCTGGAAATAAACTAGTGGGCAAAAGGATATGCAAAATAGAAGGAAAGAATCTCTCTCTCTCTCTCTCTCTCTCTCTCTCTCTCTGTGTGTGTGTGTGTGTGTGTGTGTGTGTGTGTGTGTGTGCATGCCTGCATGTGTGGAAATATGTATATATATGTTAGCTTTGCAGAATACCTTGGAATTATTTACACAGAAATGTCACCTTTATCCTACTGAACAACACTCCTAAAACCTTTCTTCTTGAAGTCAGGTACCAGGATCATCTCAATTAAAAAAAAAAAAAAACAACAACAAAAAAGAGAGGTAGGTTTATATTTGTCACCTTTAGAATTCACTTAATTTTGGGAGGGGATCTCACTTTTTATTTTTATAACTTATGAAGCATAAGCAGTGAAATCCTACTGTTTTGTTGTCTTGGTTAGCATGTGAGTAGATGTTCTATGTATGGAAGATGGGAATTGGTGGAATTTGTATACACTCATTTTCTTATAACCCTTTTGTTAGTCTTCTAGTTTGAGCAGATTGAAGGCTGAGAATATGGCATTATGTGTAGACGTGTGTGCCATTGGATGTGTATGTCAGAGGACAGTCTCAGGGGTTGGTCATTGCCCTCCACTTTGTTTGGTACAAGGCCTCCTGTTTGGTGCTTGCTTGTGTCAGTATAGCTGGCACAAGAGCTCCTGGGAATTGTCCTGTCTCCACCTTTCATCTCACCCTGGGGATGGTGGGATTACACAGGCTCACCACTGCCCACAACTTTCCTGGATTCTGGGGACAGAACTCAAGTTTTCACACTTGCTCAGGGAGCCTTTTATCTTACATCTTAGTTACTTCTTTATTGTCATAACAAAACACTATGGCCAAGGCAAATTATTATTATTATTATTATCATCATTATTATTAAAAATAAGAAGCATTGAACTCGAGACTCATGATTTTGTAGAATGATAGAGTCCATAACCATCAAGGTGGGGAACATGGCAGCCAGCAAGCAAGCATGACTCTGGAACAGTGGCTGAGAGTTTACATTTGATCCACAAGCTCCAGGCTGTGCGGAGGGGTGGGGATGGAAATAATTAACAGGGAATGACAAAGACTTTTAAAACCTCACATCCCACCCCACAGTGACACACCTCCCCCAACAAGGTCATGCGTCTTAATCCTTCCCAAACAGTTCCACCAACTGGGAACCAAGCATTCAAACATAGGAGCCTGTGGGGCCATTCTCATCCAAACCTCCCCATCCACATCTCTCCAGCTGGAGAATTTGGCATTTTGATTACAACTTTGTTCTGCATAAATGACAAACCAAATCATAGATCATTTCACTACTACATAGACAGGAGACCTGATCTTTCTTCCCATCATTAGAATGATAGGCTTCACTCAAACATCTGGGTATGATGATGTGAGTTAATTTGTAGGGTTTGCAAAAACTAATAGTGACTAACCTCTGATAACCTAGAAACAAAACTCATCTATAGGGTCATCCCAGAGTCAAATAAGAGCTTCAGAGAAGCAAAATGAGAGTGCAATATTAATGAAAGAAAAGATCCAGAACATTTCATGCAGCACATGGAGTCCTGTAGAGAGTGGATGTGTGTGTGTGTGTGTGTGTGTGTGTGTTAATGAACGGTGTGGTGGTCTGAATGAAAATGGCCCCCATAGACTCATATGGAGTGGCATTATTGGAAGTGTGGATTTATTGGAGTAGGTGTGGCCTTGGTGGAGGAAGTGTGTCACTGGGAGGGTGGGCTTTGAGGTTTCAGAAGCTTAAGATAAGCCTAGTGGCTCACTCTCCCTGCTGCCTGAACGGTCAGCTACCTCTCCAGCAGCATATCTGTCTGAATGCTGCCATGCTTCCCTCCGTGATGATAATGCAATAAACATCTGAGCTGTAATCCAGCTCCAGTTAAATGTTTTCCTTTATATGAGTAGTTGTGGGTATGGTGTCTCTTCACAGCAATAAAATCCTAACTAATACGAAGGGCACATGTGGACAGTCTCCTTTACAAACCTCCCCTGGGCTTCATTTCTATAGCTAGTTAAGACATTCAATGCCGTGCAGCTGTTACGATGTCTTAGGCAAGTTTGTTAAAGTTTAGTTTCCTTATAAAATCAGTATAAGAAAGAGTGGACAATGAGAACATGGTGAAGATTACAGAGCGTTGACTTGTGTAAAACACCAATGACGTGTGGTCAACACACAACTCCCCTTCTTCCCAGGCCAGATATTTCTCACAGCACTTATCATTATCTAAAGAGAATGGACTTAACTTGGTTACCGACTTGGTGCCTCGTTACTTGGCTGCATCATGAAGCAGAGATTTTTGTCCACAAGTGAACCCTGAACCCCGAACCCTTTTATTTCTGATTGGTTGGCTTTTTGTCACTTCCATTCCTCGTAGTTTGAGATTTTTGGAAACTTTTTTTTCCGTGGGAAGCTATTGAAGAAAAGTTTAATTTTCTAGGAAGGTAACTTGGACAAATTGTAGGCATGTAGTGGCTGAGCAGTGTTGCCACTAGAGGGCAGCAGATAGTTTTGTCTAGGTATGGTGCCAGCTCTGGCTCAGAGCACAGAACAGGGAGGGCATCATAGGAAAGGAAAGGGTGTGTAGGACAGACATTTTGGCGTCCTTCTTTGCATTTATCTGTTCACTCTTTGATGGAGAGAGCTGTGGTTTTTAGTGATAGTGAAGTTATTAAAGACAAAGGAAATATGAAGGAATAAACTTTTTATAAGAGTAGGTTCACAGTGGTGTTGATAGCTCTCCTGCTATAGACATCCTACGTCTTTAGCATAAAATTAGATGTCTTGGCTCTGCAGGAGGCTGAGGGATGGGGATTTTCTCTAATTCAGCAAGCCAGAATGCCCTCACGTTTGAGAACCACTACATTTACTGAAGCCAGAAGTGGGTATGTCCACTTGCTTACTTCTTAGCTTATGACGTAACAATGGCTGTTCTGCATTACTAATTTTTATTATAAAACATACACAAACATAAAAATTAAAAACATAAGCACCAAACTGAAGTGTACACGGCAACTTTCTGTACAGCATCTGGAGGATAGTGGAAAGAACAGATACCACTTAATGCTATATAAGTGACCATTCTGGCGTCATGACTTCGGTTTTTTTTTTTTTTTTTTTTTTTCCAGCAGGAGTAGGAGACAGCATGAGTCTTGGTAAAGGCTTTAATTTTGCTTCAACTACATCCTCAGGAGTTTTCTCTTTACCTTCTTCTCTCTGTTTTTCTGCCATCTCACACTATAACATACTTAAAGATTTGCTTTTATTTTATGTATATGGGTGTTTTGCCTACATGTATGTCTATGCACTATGTGTATGCTTGGTGCCCTTGGAAGCCAGGGGACAGCATTAGATCCCCTGGAACTGGAGTTGGGAATGGTTGTAAGCCACCATATGGGTGCGAGCAATTAAACTAAGGCTGCTTGGAAGAGCAATTAAACTAAGGCTGCTTGGAAGAGATAACTCAGAGCTCTTCGTGACTGAGTTATCCTGCTAGTCTCCCATTATTAACATTTGATGCTTGAAAATGTCATATTTACTACATATGATCTTAAATGATCTCCAAAGGTCCATGTATTAAGGACTTTTTGTTTTTCCTGAGCATGACAACTTAGTTCCATTAATATAGCAGGGTTAATGTCTCCTTAACGATCACTTACTGTATACCTGACCCAATGCTCAAAAGAAGTGCACATGCTAAGGCCCTCCACTCCTGAGGAAAGGAAGGAGAATATAAGATGTCTGGGGTTACCAAAGCTTCTACCCAGATTTCAAAAGAAATAGTGGGAGGCCAGGCCATATGTGATAGGACTGAGGTCCCTACAGGCACTGAACAAACTATGGGAGAAGAGCCAAAGATACTGTGGAGAGAATCCAGGAATATGAAATGTCCACTGAAGACTGCAGGCAGTGGGCACATCTGACCAAAACAGAGAAGCCATGTCAAAGTGGGCAGGAAAGGAAAGAATTTTAGGTGCTATGATATGGTATATATAGGGGGTCATGGGAGTGTGCAGTGGAACTGGCAGCAGGTATGGAGTTTCTCAACTCTGGCCTAGCTTAAGTAACAACACGAAGGGCTGGTGAGATGGCTCAGCAGGTTAAGGTGCAGGGTACCAAGTCTGACCACCAGGCTTCCATACACATGAGAGATGGAAAGAACTGACTTCTCAAAGTTGTTCTCTGACCTCTATACGCGAACCCCCCTACATGCACAATAGCTAACTAAAAGTAGTTCTTGAAGAGAAACAACATGTGCACACACATAAGAAAACTAAAAACCACTTCCCACCTCTAAGCTTGGCATGGCAGCTTTGTAACATGTAAGCTTGGCTCAGCTGAGTGACAGCTCCTCATACCTGCTTCAAGAGTTGCCTGGCAGGGCACTACCCAGACAGGACTCTTGAGAGTCCTGGTGGGCAGGGGGAAAGCAGCAGCTATCTGTTAGCTCATATGGACTCTTGCTGATCCATGACTTCACTTCTATAATACACAAACTGCCTCTGCAACTCTCTGCTTTCCCAGGATTCCACTTAGTGCCTCTGACCTTCTTAGTCCTGTGATAAAGGTTTCTCATTTCTACAGGACACACATATCATAGATGTCATAAGGAAAAAGAACAGCTTGTTGGTCCAGCCACATGAGCTCCAGCTCATGTCTGTGTTTCAACTACATCTTGTTCTGTCTGATTTTTACATCCATATCTGATTGTCAGACTGACAGCCTACAGTGAGCACTTCAAGCCCCAGCATCAGAGATGAAGACAGCAAGCTGGCTGCTTAACTGATGTTGAAAATTAAGTTGTTGCAAGTGAAGTCACTGTAACAAGTATATATGTATGTACACACACACACACACACACACACACACACACACGTGCAATTTAGAATTGTTATGGTATGTGTTACAAGAATCCTGGGGGAGGCCTTGTAGTCACCAGATGGTGCCAGGGAAATCAAGGTTCCTTCCTGTAGTTCTTAATAAAATGAATTTAATAGTGGACTCAAATGGAGGCACAAGAAAACAATTTATTAGAGTTTAAAGTAAACCCCCAGGCCAGGCATGCTGCCAATGTCTGTGGAAGCCTGGAGAAGAAAAAAAAAAAGTCATGTCATTTGAATTGCTGGTCTGGAGGTCTACCACAATACTGGCAAGTAGCCACGTGGCAGGGAGGGAGGTAGTAGGGAAAGAGTAAGAAATTCCAATTCAGGAAAAGAATATTTAGTTTTTGTCTAGCGTCTGAAGGAAAAGACATGGTGGGGGGAGGGGAGAGGGGAAGGGGACTTTGGACTCAACAAACTTCATGGCAACCTCTTGTGAGTTTGCAGGGACTATGAACTAGGGTCAAGAATTTTGGGAGGAAAAAGTACAATATCTCATTAAAGAAATGATTTTTTTTTTTTTATTCCTCATAGCTTAAGGTGAGCCTGTCTTCCTAGGAGTGATCTTTTGGACAGGTCATTGATCCTGTTCAATTGTGGGAACCCTCTTAGGTCAGAGGTTCTAGTCTCCTGACCAGGAGTTTTTCTTTAATGGGCCTTTAATGATAACACTGGGGACATGGAGTGTCCTTCCAAAAGGCTCTTTGAAGGATTGGTCTTTAGGTGGTGGTTGTTGAGAGGTGAATGGATTTCTATGAGGGTGCTGACTTCACTGTGGATTTGACCCTAGTTTATTGGTGAGTTCACAGCTGCTAGAATGGGCTGCTAGAATGAGAGGCCTAGCTGAGGGACATGGCTCTGTGGGTCATTAGGTGTGCGACTTTGAAGACAATCTTTTACTCCTTCTTGGCTGCCATGAAGTGAGCATCTTTCTTCAGTGCTGTCCTTCTACCATAAACGTTTCTGCCCTTCCACAGACTTAAAAGCAACAGAGCCTGCTGTCTTACCAGGCAAGCATAAACCCAAATACATTTTCATCACTTACTACATTTCTTATCTGGAGAATTTTGTCAGATGGATGAAAGTAACTAATGTGATACCTGGAAGAACAGGACAAATTAATTTTATAGAAAGGCAGATACTTCCTCCCCACTTCTAATCTGTAGGTCCTCTCGGTAACTGTTTTAAGCCCCTCACCCTTTCTTTTCTTTCTCCCCACCTTTCCACTCTCCTGTCCTCTTTTGTCCTCTCCTGGTCTCCTTTCCATCTTCCTTCCATCCTCAGTGTCTTTGTATCCTCTTTCTCCTCTTGGACAACTACGTTAACAGACTACACAGTGTTCTAGTAGTTTCTCTCCTGTATCTCAAGGGTTGCTTGCCAAGCTTCCCATGACTTGCTGGGTAAGTTGTGGTGCAACTCCCATTCAGCCCACATCCTTCAGCCCTTTCTTGCTGCCACCTGGCTTTGGGTAATCTGAATACTGGTGTCTGCGTGTGATGTTTTGTCTAGTCATTTGGTCCTTTTGCCCATTTTGAAATCTTGTGGAGCCTTCATGTCTTTCTTAAACTGCTCGAGATAGAGCAAACACCACCAAGGTTTGAGCAGCGGGAGGATGAGCTGGTCTTGCTTTACCTTACACTTGCCTTACTTAGCAGCTCTTGGCATCTCTTGCCTATAGCAGGGTGTATGGCTAGGATGCTTGGCTGAGTCTATGGAGAGATTGCCTTTCTCTGCCTCCATTGCCACAATAGCCTAGGTTCCTTAGATTATATGGATGCCATGGAACATTTTTTGACATAATAACTCTTTCCCCTCCTAATATTTCCCTTCTCCTGTGCAACTTGTCCCATGCTCATGGGTAAAAGGTAATGTTCCAGTACAGTAGACAACTCCAAGAACAGCCCACATCCTAGCAGGGCACTTTGGTATTCAAACTTAGGTTTAGAGAGGCTGTCAAGAACTCAGTTTTTTGAGAATGTATTTTGAATATGATATTCTTACTAACAATATGGGAGAATGGAAAGCAGGAGCTCTGAGCCCCTGCTCATAAAGTAATTCTATCAATTATGTTAATACCTCATGTTGTCTCTCAAGCATATAAGTGAGGCAGATACTATCTTCATCTCTGTGGTGGTTTCAATGAGAATCGCCTCCATAGGTTCATAAGCTTGAATACGTAGTCCTCTAGTTGATTGGATTGTTTGGGAAGGATTAGGAGGATTGGTCTTGTTGCAAGATACGTGTCACTGGGGGTAGGCTTTGAGGTTCCAAAAGCCCACACCATTCCCATCTCTCTCCACCTCCTACATGTTGATAAAGATGTACATTTCTGTCATTGCTCTGGTGTCATGTCTGCCTGCCTGTTGCCAGGCTCCTCACAATGAAGGCAAGAGACTCTAGCAATCTGCAACTGTGAGGTCCAAATTAAAATTTTTCTTAAGTTGCCATGGTCATAGGTTTTGGCAAGGCACAGTAACTAAGACAATCTCCACTTGAGTGCTAAGCATAGAGGACTCAGGCACTCAAGTATACAACACAAGGTTGGCTGCTATGAGAAAAGAAGTTTCTGGAGACTCTAAATGCACACACACACACACACACACACACAAGTGTGGATGCATATGCACACATACACACAGTTGGAGAGGTGAGGAAGAGGGAGAGTGAAAGGAAGAGAGGGAGAGAGGGAGAGAGGGAGAGAGGGAGAGAGGGAGAGAGGGAGAGAGGAAGAGATAGAAACATGTACATATGTGTAGAGAGGAATCTCCCCAGGGAGAATTTCTCTCATTGTCTTCCAGCTTCCCATTCTAAATACTCTTATCTGAGATACGTTATTTCCCCTTATCTTGTGGATAAGACTTGTTAAATACTTGTTTCTGTTCTTCATGTGTAAAATAATGAGACCAGTTGTGATTATATATATATATATATTTTTTTTCCTTCTAAAATAGAGAAACTGTGAAAGCCCCACATAATTGGTCCTCTGATGCCCATTCCAATTTCCCCATTAAAGAACTCAAATGAGTGAATTAGCTATAATGGGCAGGCACTTTCCTAAGCTCTGTTTTTAGGCCACACTGGTGTACATGTGCTTCAAGAAGGTGGAACTCCTGGGAGCATTAATTTGGCCTGCTTATACTTTTTTTTTTTTTTTTTTTTTTTGGTTTTTTGAGACAGGGTTTCTCTGTGTAGCCCTGGCTGTCCTGGAACTCACTCTGTAGACCAGGCTGGCCTCGAACTCAGAAATCTGCCTGTCTCTGGGGATCAAAGGTATGCACCACCACTGCCCGGCACCTGCTTATACTTTATCCAGGTTGACAAGCTTTCCTAGAAGACAATGGAGGTACAACACAGTTGGTCCCAGCATCGTCTCAATGTTCATATGGTGAAGGTTAGTTAGGGCTTGGGAACATGTAGTTATAGAGTATTTCCTGGGTATATTTGAACCCATAGTCTAAACTGAATTGAAGTATGCTGTACGCGTGTGCTTGTGCATATGTGCATGTTAAACTCTGACAGAAGATCCCAAGGGCCCATAAGCCTGGCCAAATTGGCCATATTTCTGCTGTCAGCTAAATTTCAGGTCTTAGACATGATCATTCACCTCACAGAGTTCACTGCAATACTCCAATAAGGGCATGATCATAGCGTGTGGCACTTTGCATCCTCAGTGCCTGACCTTTTGGGTGACTAGCACATAATAGGTGGTGGGGTTTGAGTGTGCCTTACCCGCACGGTGCAGTTCACCCAACTGGTGGCTATGGAAGTGAGACTGGGTGGTATTTCCCTCTGAGCTCCTCTGTATTCTTTGCAAGTTGCATTGATCATGCTGAAAACCTTTGTTTCATACTTGTTGACTTCAAAGTACCCCAACTAAATGTATTTCAACACTCCTTTTACAAATGGGGAACAGAGACTTACAGATTCCCTTTCAGGCCCCTCTAAGATGCTGTGTTGTAGAAGTGATATTTGAAGCTAAACAAATTTTGATTTCACATTAGTGCCTGACTAATAAAACCAAAGTTAACCTATTATCAGTACATGGAATTAGCGTGAGCTCTTTAATCTTGCCCAATAGACTGAAAAATTATTATCCAAGTCAGCTTCATATGACTTTTTAATGCTTGTTTGGCAGACAGGATGGCATATGCTTATAATACCCACACTGAGATGGTAGTTGTGGGAAGACCATGATGTTTATAGCAGCTTGGATTATATAGCAAATGTCAGAAAATCAAAAAAAAAAAAAAAAAAAAAACCCAAAAGACCAAAAAACCAAAATCAACCAACCAAATATAACAACAAACACAAAGTTAAAAAATGCATTCATAAAAAGAAAAAAGACAAGCAGGTATGATTCATTCTTATTTTTTCTTCCTCCCTAATGGGTGCATGTGCACATGCACATTTATTATTTTAATTCTGAATTTAATTAATTTAATATACATGTGGGAACCCTGGCAAATTATGACAGGCTCATAAAACTAGTTACAGGTAGTCCAGACAAGTTAGACAAAACAGACTTCACATAAAAATTATATGTAATATAGCAATCATTCTTTACCTATGCATCCTGAAAAACTGGTTTTTATTTTAATGTTTCATCCCTCTGAGTTCAATGCAAATATTCCTAAGATATGAACATCTTTATATACAAAAAGACAATGTGGTAGGACAAGTGACCTCATCTATTTTAGCTTTTTTTTAATGGGAAATCATGAAAAAAAAAATCTGCTTTGAGCTTGTTCTGGAATTCAAGAAAGGACCTAATTTGTAAAGTTATCTAACTAGTTTTTTTATTTGAAAAAACCAAACCCACCAAATTTTTAGATTGAACTAAGTTGTTTGGTGAGAGAAAAGAATCTCTTGTGCCTCCAAAGTTCTGCCAGAGAGGAACCAGACAGGAATTGGCAACCATGTGGGCAGGGATGGCCTGGGGCATGTCTTCCCATGCGCTGGACTGTAGATTTGGAGCGGCTCATCATAACCTGTTAGACTGGTCCATCACCCTAGAGGGTAGGAAAAGAAAATGAATTAAGATGCCTTTCTTTTTCTTCAGTTCTCTCTCTGTTCTAGCCCTCCCTTCCCCTGCCTTTTGACTTCTCTCATCCATTAGTGGGTTCTCTACTGAGTGCTCTAAACACTTTGATGACTTAGTTTCAGAGTTAAATCTGTAAATCTGTGGCTTACTTGTTTTCGGGTATAGGCATAGAAGCTTTTTTTTTTTTTTTTTTTTTGGATCATTTATTAGTAAACACGATTGTAGTGGAAAAGGTGCTTTGTTGAAAGCCACAGTGAATATACATAGGCGTGAGGACTTGAATCCTGAGGCCAGCTTCTGTTGCTCTCCTGAGTTTTATATGGGGATTAAACAATTCTAAGTATCATTTGCCGAGTCTCATGAGTGCAAAAACCGATGTGCAGCAATTACCCTGTCGCACACACTGAGCTAATGCCCCCATTTTATAGATAACTAAATCAGGGCACTTGGCCACTAGTTGGCCACCCACCCAATTCTCATAGCTAGGATTTTAAGGAACCCTCCCATCTGTCACTTTTAAAAAGACACCAGGCTTTGAGGGCTCTCAGCTTGACTGAACCAAAGTTGACCCTCATGACTTCTGTATAAGTGAGGCAATGGGTAGTTGGGATATCAGGATGCTAAGAAGTCAGCCAACTTCCTGAAGTCACTTGACTAGCAGATGTGGTAGTGGCTCTTTCAACACTGTGCTACTGGGGTAGGGATGATGTCTCTGGCAAACTGTCCACAAGAAAAAACCTTGTGAGAGGGCATTTGGAACTGAAATACGCAATGGGGTTTCACAGTCTACAAATCACTTCCTAACAGTTCAGACAGGGAGGGGGAACAAATATTGACAAACCATGAATACAAGTGAGAGAACTACGTTTACATTGTATGCCTATTTCATTTTTCTATAGATTTGTTTTCAAAATAAGAAAGTTGGAGAGAAGGGTGTGAAAGAAGAAAAGAAAAATGGAACTCACCCTCTTTGTCAATCCCCCTGTGCCCACATTCTGAAAACCATGAATCTGTCGATTGTCTTTCTATTATCAATGATTTAGTCATTATATCATCAAAGAACAGAGTCTTGGCAAATTAAATGCAGTGAAGAGACTCATATACTGGCATTTATTTATGCCTATGCTTTTAAACCAACAGATATCTTTAGATTCAGTGAGCTATTACTATCTACCTAAGAATGGAAGAAAATGAAACATCCAGCTAAAATATGACTATCAGTTTAGCTGGTTTAGGAAGCATTCATTCATTTTAAATGAACTGTGAGATTTAAATGTTTAACATTCTTACAGTTTTATTTATTTTTGTTTTATGCATATGGGTATTTTGCCTGCATGTACATATGTGTACTACTTTTGTGCTTAGTGCTGGAGAGGCCAAAGAAAGGCATCAGATCCCTTGTAACTGGATTTACAGACTGTTTTATGTTACCATGTAGATGTTGAGAATCTTGAAGAGCAGCCAGTGTTCTTAACCACTGAGTCATTCATCTATCTATCTATCTATCTATCTATTTATCTATCTGTCTACTTATCTATCTGTCTATCCTCCAAATGATCGGTATTCTTAATTGCTATCACAAAACATACTGTGTTGGCTGATAACTGGTAATCATCCTTTCTAATTGTTTAAAGATTAAAAAAAAAAAGACCAAGTGTGGTGGTGCATGCCTTTAATCCCAAAGCACAGGAGGCAGAGGCAGTTTCCTTCTGCTGCTATGAGTTCTGAGAATTGAACCCAGAATTGCATTTAAAAACATATTTTTATTTATTAAATCTTTACAGTTTTGTTCATTTATTTGTGTGTTTGTGTGTGTGTGTGCATTGCTTGAGGGGAGATCAGTTAACATCTTTGAGAGTTGGTTGTCTCCTTCCTCTGGGTGGATCCTGTGGATTGAATTCAGGTTGACAGTTTTGGCAGCCAGTGCTTTTACCCACTGAGCCATGCTGACAGTGCAGACTTTTTCATATTTTCAAAGAAATATATCAGCATTAACTTTTGTAATGCCATAATTTAGAAGGAAAGAAAAAAGTAAGTCTTCATTTAAAATAATTCTGACAGTACTTTTCTTTGGATTTTTTTCTATTCCTAGTTATTGTTTTTTATTTTTGTAATTGTATATTATTTAATATGTATGTTTTATATTCTATTTTCAAATGACCTCTCCAGCATACTCATCCTTGGTCCTACTAATAGAGCCTCATGTATGCTAGGAAAATGCTTTACCAATGGACTAGTCTATCAATACCCTCAGTCTAGTGTTTTCAATATTATTTTAGTTTTAGTGAGAATATTCTTTTACACTTGGTGAATAAAAATAATTTTAAAAGACTGGGAAGACATATAAGAAAATTTTCAGCTTTATACAGTGAGAACCTTGGAGAATCTGAGAGAGTAGAAGGGAGGAAGGGAGACTTTCCAGAGACAGGGTTTTTTTGAGACAGGGTTTCTCTGTGTAGTCCTGGCTGTCCTGGTTGGAACTCACTCTGTAGACCAGGCTGGCCTCAAACTCAGAAATCTGCCTGCCTCTGCCTCCCAAGTGCTGGGATTAAAGGCGTGCGCCACCACTATCCGGCTCATCATATATTTTTGTGTATGTGTCTTCACACATATTTTCAAATATATAGATATATAGATATATATATTGCTTATTTGAAATGTAAGAAAATATTATTGTTTTAGTCATATCTCAGTCTGTTTATAATAAATATGTGTGGATAAATAATTGCCCAATTTATTTTGGTTATGTGTTGAAATAATCTGTTTTATTTTCTACAGATTTATTTTTATTTTTTATATTTTGTTATTGATATTTTATGAAGGAATTTAGAAAGTCATCTTGACTAATTTCCCATTTTCTCTTCTTGTATCAGAAAGTTTAGATTCTACATTGATCCTCTTCAATGGAGGAGGTGAGAATTCTAGGCCAGACGTAATGTATTGTTACAAGGAACATGCCCATCTGGCAAACACTTCCTCAAGACCCTTTTGTAAATGTTGAATGTGTGAGTGTGCACATGCACACACGTGTGCATGACACACACACACACACACACACACACACACACACAGAGCTAGGTGTGAGGGTGGGAAGTGTGGTAACTACACTTGCAGTAATATTGTTTCTACACATGCTGTTTGTATGAGCTGGCAGGAACCCCAGAGTGGCTAGTTCTTTCCCAGGCAGCCAGACTCACTACCTCTCTCCACATGTAGATTGTGGCCTGACTTGCCCTCCTTTGCTCTGAGAAGAAATAATGGAATCCTAACTTACCCCACAGCAGCCACAGCACTGGCAGTCTCCACAGAGAGTTCCTAGGAGGCCATTGACCACCTGGATGGCACAGAGAATCATCTGGATTCCTCCGATGACCAGCAGAATGGAGAAGAGGGAGAGATTCCAGGGGACCACATTCTCGGGCTCTTGACACTTGCTCCATAAGGCTTGGTCTTTAAGATAATCACTACAGGTGACAGGGATACAGGGAGGAGGGAGACATTTGTCAAACATATGTGATTCCCTAGACTAGAGAGTTGCCATTACGATTTCTCTTGTGCAAGACAGGCTTTATGACCTTTTAATAACAATAAAAAGAACTCAAGCAAACCTGAGTAGGTCTTTCATGCAGACACTTTTCTAGACACTTCACATTTTCACCCCTTTATTGCTTACAGAAACCAAGGACTCTGTTTCTTCCATTCCACAAACAAGGATGCTGGCACACCATCCTCATTTGTGGATAATGGGGACAGGGAGGCACAGAGACTTTAAGTGACTTGTCTCAGTCACAAACTACTAAATGACAGAGCCATGTTTGTGAGCTGGTCAAGAGGATGGATAAGCATACACACATTTAGAAAGAAGCAGAAAATGAAGCTGCAACAGGTATGCACTACATCCATGTTGATGGCCTTCATCCTAGGTATCATTATTAGAGACAGACTTTATTGTCAAAAATTATCAAGTGGCCATCCAAAGCCATGTAAAATAGATTATGTCACATGACTAAAAGGAAGCATCTAAACCAGGCGTGATGGCTCACAGCTGTAATCTCAGCACTTAGGAGTCGGAGGCAAGATGCCTTGCGTTTGAGGCAAACCCAAAGCTATGGTGTGATAGCCTGTCTCAATAAACAAACAAAAAACATCCCCAAACAAACAAAAAAAAAGATGCATCTCAGTTGATAGAGTGCTTGCCTAGCATGCACAAGGCCCTGAGTGTTATCCACTACACAGCGTAAAACAGATGAGGTGGTACATATTTATAATTCTAGAACTAAGGAGGTGGAGGTAGGATCAGACATTCAAGTTCCTTCTTGGCTACATAGTTAGCTAAAACAAGAAGACCCAACTAAACAAATCACACAAATCAGAGACATGGAGAGACTGTTCAGTGGCTGCTCAGGCTCACTGGCTGCCCACCCAGAGACCCTGGTTCAATTCCTGGCACCTACATGGGATCTTACAACCATGTACAGTTTCAGGGGATTTGGTGCCCTCCTCTGGCCTCCTCAGGTACCAGGCACATGGTGTAGAGCCATGTACATAGTGAAAACAATACAAATAAAACAAAAACAAAATATAAGAATAAATAGGGATTTAAATGACAGCTCCATGATTAAGAGTTTGTCCTGCTTTTGTAGAGGATGCAAACATGAGTGGCTACCTGTAAACTCAAACTGTAGGAGATTTGATGTCTTCTTCTGGCCTCCACATGTTCCTGCACTCCTGTGCAGACACCTCTATAACTTGCACAGGTATACACACACACACTCCAAAATGGAAAATAAATCTTAAAAACTAAAAGACTGGATTCTAACCAAATTTTAAGTGTAATTCAAGTTTTTGTCAGTATACAGGAATTCCACACAGGAAAGGACTTAAATTTCTGTACAGGGAGAGCTTGTAGCAATCTAAAGGTGCGATATTTTGAGGGAGAAATGGGAAGTATAGTTCCCTAGAGACAGTGGGTCAAAGTTGTGGGGTCACACAGGGCTTCCTGCTTACATGCTGGGCTATCTGTCATATTTAAACCAGCCTGGGACACATGAGATCCCATCTAGAAGAGAAAAAAGAAAGTAAAGCGGAAGTGTCCCCTAATGGCTCTTTACCCTAGGATATGTCTGCAATATGGATCTCGTGGCATATAAAATTTACTCCTTGTTTCTTTAATATCACCATCAGCAAGCATTTCCAAGAAATCCAGTGCTACGCTCCTCAGTATTGAAAGACTGTGGGTTTTATGGTCCAAGCTGGAATCTCAGAAGCCACCTTGGTAACATTTGTTTTTCTTCCTCACTCTTAATCCTGGGGACTTTCTTCTACACTGAACAGAGATGGGAGAATTCTGAAATCTCGATCCTTCCAATCAGATTGATGCTGTGCTGTTTTCATTATGAAACTGTTACCTGACACTGCTGATGAATGAGTTGTCTGTCACTGTGAGGAACAGATGGAGTGACATAAAATGAGAACACTCGTGAGAGTAATCCACCGGAAGCAGCCGTGAGGTGGGGATGGTAAGAACAGGCCTCATTCAAAGCACCAGTACACAGTGCTCTGAAACTCGCTTTCCTGCTTTTACCTTAGTCAACATTCTGCTCTTATCTACAGGGCAATGGTCACTCTCCAGACCGTGGTCATTGATTCCATTCTATCCCAAGCAGGATGTGAATTTATCCGTTCTAGGGGCCAGTGAGAGGTCTTCCCGGTCAGAACCACTGGGCTGTTGTATTGCTTTTGAGAAGTACTTTGCCCCTATGTGTTTCTGTTTCTCTAGCCTTTGTTTTTGACACAGCCTTTAGGCTAATTGACAAGTTCATGGAGGGCAATGTTTTTTACACAGAACACCACAGAAATCTATGGTAACACTGCAGGGGTGCTATTGATGGAAGCAATAGCAGAAGTGTCCATCAGAAAGACATAATCCACTGCTTTCTTGATTCTTCCTAGGAGAGAGACTGAGCTATTGACAAAATACCTCAAGAGAAATCTCAGCCCACTGGTGTCTGAATGCTATGTTCCTCAATCCAACCCCCCACAGTGATGGAGTCTCAACAGTTCGCTGAAAGAAATGGGGGCTTTTCCACATTTTAGAATCACTGCATGAGTTGTGAGGATGACAGAGATCTTGACTTGGTTTGTTGTGAGGATAAGGTTGATGTACTTGGTGCCAGTGAACACGCCAAGGCCATCAGATCAGAGCCAGTGCCTCTCACTTCCCTAATTGAAGATAATTCTTGAAGTTTCTAAGGATTTCATTGTAAATGAATAAAGAGGAGTCTCAGTTCATACAGCTATCCCTCTGCACACTCAGTTTCCACACACGTAAGTTTGGTCATAAGCAGCTGATAAAATGACATCTGTAATGAACATGTCATTGTTCTCCAAGCAAAACAGTCTATGAGTTGTTTGCATTGCATTTACATTGCATTCAGGATTATAAGGAATATGCAAATACTGTGTTAGCCCGTGCAAGGCTAAAGTTATTGGGTATCAATAACTACAGATGTCCTGGAGCCTCTGTTGATGATGAAGGACAACTGTTTACTGGTATACTTTAGATTTGTTTTTTTTTTTTTTTAAATGGGACCATTCTTTATGCGTTATAATATCCAAGGGTCATACTTCCTGTCTCCCAGTGATAATCAGTAACTGTGTGAAATAGAGGGTCTGAGATAATGAACAGATGAGAAATGGTCCAAGCTTCTCAGAGAATGGAGAGTAGTTATCTAACAGTACATCAACCGAAATGGAAATGTTTCGTATGTTTGCTATTCAGCTCATTAGCTACAAGCCACAAACATCTAGTGAGTACCCGAGATATGGCTAGAACTGTGGAATTCAATTCACTAGCGCAGAATTCCTTTATTCTGCTGGGACTGTCACTATGGTGACTATGTTGTAGGCAGATTTTGCTCATGTTATTGAAAACCAGGCATCCAGATGTTCTGACTGCTAGTCTTAGCTACACTTCTTGAGGACAAAAAGTATTTAATACAATTTGCTAGTGTTTGGATGTGACATGTGACACACCAATTTTCTTTCTGGACAACTGGGGTATCCTCTTCCAGTTACTTCTCTTGTGTTTGTCCAAAGGACAATCAGAAGTGAAAAGGGAGCCGGGCAGTGGTGGTGCACACCTTTAATCCCAGAACTTGGGAGGCAGAGGCAGGTGGATTTCTGAGTTCAAGGCCAGCCTGGTCTACAGAGTGAGTTCCAGGACAGCCAGGGCTACACAGAGAAACCCTGTCTCGGAAAACCAAAAAAAAAAAAAAAAAAAAAAAAAAAAAAAAAAAAACCAAACCAAAAACAAAAACAAAAAAAGAAGTGAAAAGGATACAACTTTTCTTAACTACACAGCCAGCTTTTCCTTGACGGAGTGACATGCTGAGAATACATGATGGAGAGGCCATCATGCCATTATGGTCCTTGTGCAGTGCCTTGTGCAGTGGAGCCTTACCCATCGTGGAAGGGGTATCCCCATGTATTATTGGTCATGAGGCATTTAGGACCCTTGTTGATGGAAACAGCTGAGACGATAAATGAGTATCCAGCACCCAAGAATCCAATCACAGCAAACAATGTGGAGGTGAACATCTGAAAGTGAAGAGAGACAACAAAGTTCTTAGGCCAGGCAGAGAGTAATTATGTCAAGTTCCGTCATTCAGCATACCTGCCCAGCCTGATGCCGAACATGATAGCCATAGGGTAGGAGCCACTTGTTATTCCAAGGGAGACTTATAGCTCTTTAGGAGTGAAGCTTTGTGTCCTGTGCTCCCCCTTTTTACTTCACTCTCATTTGTTGCTTATTCATTGATTGAGGAAAGCATCACTGTCTGGTACACAATGGTATACCTAATGGGTTACAGTTTCAGAAAGCTAGAGGTGGTATTTTTGAGCTCCAGTTTGAAATACCCCACTGCAAAATAAATAAAACAAACGCTCTGATTTTCATAATCTTACAGAATAGGCGAATCACAGAGAGGAAGGCACACTTTATAATATGTTGCTATAATTTATATCACACAAAAAATGTCTTAAAAAGTTGTTCACTAGTGAGTTATATGATATTTTTAATTTTTTTTTATCGTTCTGATATAAGGTCTACATCAGCTAGGCTGGCTTAGAACTCACAGAGATCCACCTGCATCTTCGTCTCTCAAGTGTTAGATTAAAGATCTGTGCCACCATGCCTAGCCAGATACAATCTGTCCTAAACCAGTATGGGTTAAGTCTTATTTATCATAGATTTTATGTTAAAACTTCTTTAATTAAAAAGAATTTACTGAGATCAAATTAATTATGTTAGGGTAGCTACTCCCCAAATGCTAATATTTAAAGTGGATAGTCTTGGGACTTGGGACAGCTTCCAAGGTGGTGCTTCTTAAGATCAGCACTGTCTGTCAGATTTTGGAGTCCAGCATGGGCACATTCATCCTAGCCTTTGTACTGCAGGATTCTTTATTTCCCTGAAAGGAATACATAGAAAAGAGGAGCACTAGTGTGTAATGACTACAAATGGATATGAGTTACAGTACCTGGGTCTAAGTCCTGGCTCCTCCTACTTGACCTTGAGAAGTTAATCATTCTTTCTCATTTCCTCTTCTGTATGATGAGGTTCAATAATAATACATAATGAGTAAGAGAACCTATTCAGTAGTGACTAGTGACCCTTCTAGATGAACCAGATATTCCTCAGGGTTAAGGTAGTGTGAGTTACTAAATAATACCCAGCAGGCCAATCACTGACAAGACACCAGGGATCTGTGTGCTTATTTTACTCAATACATTAACATTAGTACATAATAATGTATTATTATTATTTTATAGTATTTTAACTGTCGTGCCCCTGCCTCCCTTTTTACAAATTTAAAAATGCAAAAATCTAGGGAGAAAAGCAAAAGTAAACAGATTTCTTCCCAGATACTTGTTCTAGAAACCCATTCTGTAGCCAAATGCTCTACTGCTGAGCTATCCCCCAAATCACATTCTACCCACATTGCTAAGCATGCGTATCCACATTGTATGCTCTCAAAGCTTTCCTTGAAATGGATGATAAGAAATATCTGGGATCCAATGCTGGAAGTCACTCCTGCCAGCTTTATGAGTCCCCTTGCCCTAAATCAGGGTCCAGTGATAATTGTGCCCAGGTCTGTCATTACTCAAAGTGTGTCTTTGACCATTTATTTTATGCTGATATTGGACAGAACACATGGGAAGGACAATAGCCCTGCAAGGGGGAAGAAACGTATGTGTCCTGGGGATGTAGGGTTTACACTGTGAAGCAGTTGCAATGTGTTACGGATATACCTCTGGTGGGCACTGCCCTTTCTACTTGACAACCATCCTAAGAGACCTGTAGAGGCTACCTGAAGTCGGTTCTCTCCCTCCTTCCTTCCCAATCCTTTCTCTGGAGACTAGTCTCCTGAGTTCTGGGATTACAGTGTACAGCAAGCCCAACTGGTTTTCTCTGAAAACAGTAGTATCCTGTATTTTTTTGCTTTGGCTCTGCTTGAGAAAGCTAGGGGAACTATAATCAGAAACTTAATGTACAGACTGGCTTTCCTCACTTGTAAAATGAGGACTTGGCTGTGTAACTCAAGGGGCTTTTGTGAGGATTAAGCCTGAGAAATCCCCTGACACTCCTGGTACTCTGTATTGTAGTCAGCTGGCAAGCATTTATCCAGAGTTTATATGTCCTTGACACCAGCACACTTCTCTGAGACTTCTCTTCCTTCTCCTTACAATAATGTTGTGACCCCTCTCTCTGATTCTGGTAAGGTCTTTCCAAAGTTAACAGTTGTTGTGACCAGAACCCATTTTACAGCAGGGCAATCTACTTTTGTATTTTGTTTTGCCTTTGTTTCAAATATTTGGTATGCTAGGGATTAAATCTAATGGCCTATGCAGGATACAGAACAAGCATTTCACTATTAAGTGTCCTTCCTATCTAAAGAAGAGATAATTTTTAAAGAGTAGAGAACAATAAAGAAATGTAGATACATACTTTAAGTTTTTACCTCGTGATAATGTAGCCTTTAAAAGCATTGGCTTTTTAAAAAATTTAATGTTTTTACTTATTCACTTTATATCCCATTCACTGACCTCCTCCTGGTCACCCCTCCCACAATCCTCCCCCACCCCCCTCCATTTCTCCTCTGAATGAGTAGGGCCCCTTGGGTATCCCCCTACTCTCACAAATCAAATGTCTGCGAGGCTAGGCTCTTCCTCTCCCACTGAGACCAGACAAGGCAGCCCAGCTAGACGAACATATCCACATACAGGCAACAACTTTTGGGATAGCCCTTGCTCCAGTTGTTCAGGATCCACATGAAGACCAAGCTGCACATCAACTACATATGTGTGGGGAGGCCTAGGTCCATCCTGTGTATGTTCTTTGGTTGGTGTTTAGATCTGAGAGCCCCATGAGTCCAGGTAAGTTGACTGAGTTGGTATTCCTGAGGAGATCCTATCCCCTTTCGGGGCCTGCAATCCATCCTTCCTCCTATTCTTCCATAATGCCTTGCTTTAATTTCCTTTAATCTGGCTGCCTGTGTAAGGGATAAAGAGCTAGATATTCTGGATCTGCCTGCAGGGAGCAGTGGTTAGCTGAGTACAAGAAGTGCTCACTCACTTAACTACACACAGTTGCCTTATGATGACACCAAGATCTTTCTTCAAAATGTCAATCACATTGCCCTGCCTGGGGTGGGGATGTAGGGATTTATTACTTGATGTCTGCCTTGCCCCAAGCTGTCTCCTTATCAATCTATTTTCCATCCCATTATTAAAGACACTTAACTTTGAGTCAAGTCCAAGGTTTCTAAACTGCCCTTTCCTAAATTGAACGAGTTGATAAAATTAATTAGTTGTTCCATTGGGCCTGGGGACATGAACATTTCTCAAAGGTTAAAGAGAGTACAGGGGGCAGTGACCAAACAGACAAGGCATGGGAAAAAGAGGTAGTGACCTAAAAACAAACGCAGATCAGAACTTCAAAGGCCACCCTGAAAGGTACTTGCTCTTCTTCTTTTCCTGGCTCATTTCAGCTTAATTAATCTGAGTTTAGACCTTTGGGCTGAGCCTCTATCTCCCTCCCCCTCCCATGGGCCTGGGCCTGTTGGAAGTTAGATGTGTGTGTGTGTGTGTGTGTGTGTGTGTGTGTGTGTGTGTGTGAGAGAGAGAGAGAGAGAGAGAGAGAGAGAGAGAGAGAGAGAGAGAGAGAGAGAGAGAGAAACTGAGAGAGAGAGAGAGAGAGAGGCTGAGAGAGAGACTGAGAGGGGGTGGGAGATAGAGAAATAGAGGCAAACAGAGACAGAGAGTCCAGGGAGACAGAGATACACACACACACACACACACACACAGAGAGAGAGAGAGAGAGACAGAGAGACAGAGAGACAGAGAGATAGAGACAGAGACCATCGGATTCATTTTCTCAGGCTTCACAATGAAACTGTGAAGTAGATGATTTCAAAGTTGTTTACAGTTCACAGGTTCACTTTATCTTCACAGCTACCACATCCTGCTGCTTCGACCTTCCAATTCCTGCTTTTTTATTATTGAAGGACAAGAATGGTATAGGCTCAGTTAACATTTGGGGAATGTTCTAGAAAAACATAGCAATGCCAGTGGGGGTGCGGGGGACGATCACTCTGGGTTCTTCTGTGTTTGCTCACAGATCTTTCTACTGGCAGAGTTTCTCAGAGCTCCACAGATAACTAGGGCAATGTCCATTTATAAGGAAATGCCTTGAGCATTTACAAAAGTAATTCATATAGGCACCATAGTAGTACTTAAATGAAGCAGCTGTGTGTGTGAGTGAGTGTGTGTGTTGACAAAAAATGTCTATTAACTATCACTCGGTGTTCCAGAGCCTCTAAACAGAAGTACAACTATAAAGCATAGGCCTTGAACCATGAACATGGTCTTGGAGGGGGATAAGGACACTACGAAGTTCCACAAATCATCCGGTATGGAACCTAGAGCTTAGCCATGACAGCACAGGCCATACCAACACAGCGTAGGCCGTGGTTGTACTGAGGCCAGTGATACTGGGTTAAATTCTTATTTGAAAAGAAGTAAGGCATACATCCTGGAGCCTCAGGAGTCCTGGTAGATAATATATTGACCAGAACATATATTTTGCTCAACTGTGCTGGGAACAAATGATTTTCTTGCTGTACTCTGCATTTAAATCTAATGAAATTAAAGTTTTATATAATACTTATATAATACATGGTTTCACTTCTGTCTGTGGTTATAGAGAAACCTAGGAATGGAACACACAAGCAAGGCTGCCCACCTGCTGGCCTGTTTTGTATCAGCCAGCCATTATCCCATAAAGACAGGTATAATTTTTATTTATTGTCATCCATATTCCTTAATTGGTATTGTTTCAAATTGTTATCTCCCATTTATCTTACAAATTGACAAATTAGAAATGCTCAGATGGGAAGAAAGAGTTGTATCGCACTTCCTTTCCTTTATAGTCAATATGAACATATTATCAAATGTGTAGAACACTTGACACATAATTATATCAAATGAACTGCTGCTACTTCTTATGCTCTTCACAAATGATGGTTCTGAATGCTGAAATGACTATTTTCAGTACTTCTGATGGTTTTCTAGAAGGTAACTGACTAGTCTAAGAATGATGGGACGTCACTCGAGAAACCACAGTGTATATTATAATACATCGAGCACAGTAGCCTTTCCTGTGTGCTTGGTAAATACCTTCTTTCTGGACTAAATCAATACATGTTGATGAGAAAGAAATGTCAGGGTGGTTCTGTTTTAGAATGGGTAGATAGAGTTTCAAGAATTTAAGGTGGGCTTGGGAGTCCCCTTGATGGGAACCTGAATCCTGGGAAAGTGCAGTAGGAACATCCTTTACTCTTCATCAAACCCAGGATCTACCTCCACTGAATTTTTGCCTCATCATATACCCAAATGCTTGATAGCTTTTAAGCCAACTGTTATATTCATTTGTATCACAACTTTGAAAGAAAACTGAAATTGTTAGCAAACATGAACATAGTGCTATTAAATCTTAGTTATCTAATGACCCCTGTGTTCCCAAAGATTTAGGTTGTTCTTCCTTTGTTACAGAGGAGATTTGAAGGTTTAGAAACAGCAAAGACTTATCCCCATCAAAATAAGAATTTCTTTCCTACATAAAATGAAAACAACTGGGGGATAAGTAAAAGAAAACATTCTTTGTTGTTTGGATACGTGTATCTTTGTACCAGGGTTTGGCCCATATCTAGGGAATTCTAATCCAGTCCAACTTGCTTATCTTACACTTGGTGTCTTGCCCAGTTGCAGAGATGGAACATGACCCACATTCCAGCATTCTTTCTGCTCCCCTGGGAACATTCATACCTCCCTAGTCTCTGCTTCACCAACTAAAAGATGGATGGCCACATGAAAAAGAAGAAGAAACTGAAATCCTGAAGCTGATTCTGAATGGCAGTGGGAAATACAGAGCCTACTTAAAAAGTGTCCTTTGCTGTGCTAAAGAAGGGAACTTAGCTATTAGGGAGGAGAAGATGCTATCTTTTATCCTGCCCTGGTCTCCTTCAATGATGATACAATTGAGAGCCAGAAGAAGGACATGATGTGTTCAAGTTCTCATGTCTTCTTAGTGGCAAGGGGGGAAACCTGAGGCTCCATCTTTGCCTTCCTTCTGGGGTCTCACTCTGGTTTTAAAGCTCTGGCATCTCTGTACTTGTAAAACTTAAATGTAGCTATACCTCTATGAAGGCTGTAGAATATATTTATTCTTATTATTCTATAGCAGTGAGAATTAGAGCTCAATCATGTACCAGATAACCCAGGAGTCTTGGCTAGGGCTGACTTCTTACTTGTCACACCCATGCTGCCCAGTGCAAGCTGACAGTGAACCCCAGAGGTTCTGCCAGCTGACCCCATAATGACTCACCGCAAATCGCTTCCCACAGCCCTCATTGCCACAGCATCCACAGCAGTCGTTGTTCTGCAGGCCCAAGAACACCAGCGCAGGGAAGATCATCTGCCAGCAAGAGAAGCGCTTAGAGGGTCTGGGGTGAAGGGAAACCCACATTTTTTTCTTGCCAATGAAGACCTCAGGTCTCAGGGGGTGAAGGGAGCATGCAAGACCTAACGGTCAGTATGGCTCATGGGTAGATAGGTGGTTTTGAGTATGGGGGTTCCATTTGGTCAACTTCTGTGAGAAGATTTTAGGAGCTGATATGCTGCGTTTTCATTTACAGGGTGGGTTAAAGGCATGGATATATTTATACTGGGGATATATAAAAAGTGAGTCCCTCCACTACTCCAAGCTGGTGGTCCCACGCATATTGAAAACAAGGTGATGAAGAAGTAGTGAGTTCCTGAATGAGGGCTAACCTGAAGCTTCGGTATCCCTTCCTTCTAAGTCAATCCATTTGTATAAAGCACTGTGTTCTGTTTTTAATTCTTATAGCCATGATTGATTCAAGTAAAGTAATCAAGTGGCTGTTAGCTTGCTTCTCTGGGCTCAAATATCCTGGGGTGATTCCAGCCCAAGCTTGGGGATGAACCATTTAGTAAACCAAGCTGCCCCTAGTCTCAAATAGAAAGGGGAAGTATGTTAAGGCAGAACGGCATCTCATGCAGTAAGGACTGAATGGGAAACGGATGAAAGCAGGGTGATTCTCCTTCGTGGGAATGTTAGGATCTCTCTACTCACCAAGACTCCACTTCCCAATATTCCTCCGAAGTACCAGACCTCTTCTGAAAGGTGGCTGTTTTCATCCGCCACTTTTCCTCCAGGAAAGAACAACAGGATATTTGCCAGGAGGCCAAACACAGCCAGGGGAATGAGGGTGCCCCCCAGGCACCTGGCACAGCCCCCGGTACACATGCTGGGGTGTCACAGTAAAGCACAGAGATCAAAGGCTCCTCACCACCAGCTTCAGCTCAGGGATTTTGGCAGCACGTTCCAGCGGCTGTCCCGGGTTCAATAAGAAATTTGGAACCGAATGTCAGAGGTTTTTGAATCTTGGAGACTGACTCTTCACTTCTCAACTACAGCAGGCCCACAGTGACAATGGGCATTTATATCCCTGACCCTATGTCTTTTTTTTGCACCCCCATAAATGAGATTACGTTCTGTGCAATCGTTCAATTATTTTGCCATGGAGACCAATAACCTCTGTTAATAATCCACCAGCACAGACAAGACATTCCAGTTGTTGCAATTGAAGAGAAGGCTGGAATAGGCAGTGCTCGGCACTGGCCCTTTAATTTCATAATGTCTCTGACCAAATGAAGAAGTATTCCCTAGGCATTACATACATCACTCTCATAATCCACTAATATCCTGATTAACCTTATGTCTCTCAAACACTAAGTGATCTGCTTGGCTCTTCCTTGGTCTTGTTCATGGAAAGCCTGAAACACAGGCTTATCCAGATGGGCTTGCTTTTCTTAACAGAGAAGTAATTCCATGGCCTTATTGAATAGTGCTGAATTCAGGCCTGGGGTTTTTAAAGGATAAAAATCAGAATAGCTATTTATTTTACTGCCTGACTGCTGTATTTCTTTACCTGTTTACTCAATTAGGTAATTAAATACCGTGTTCCCAACACGTCATAGAATCAGCAAAACTGACTTTTTAAATTGGGTTGTTTGGTTACTTCATACAGAAATAGAAACCTGTGTCTAAAGGGCAAGGTGAGTGAGCCCTGGGAGAAGCTAGATGCAGATGGAGGCAGAGAGGATGAGACTGGAGGCAGCTAGAAAGTGGGAGGAGGGAAAACATACCCATGGTGGAGGCTTTGTTGCCTTTCAGGAGTACAGTTCAGTTACTAGCTTGTTTTGTGTCACTTATGATGTCTCAGGCACACTTACACCAGCTCCACATGACGTATTGTCTTACCCTGGTACAGGATGATGGGGACTATGGGGGTGGGAAAGAGCTCCTTTCCAGCTGTTTACTGACAGTCTAGAGGTCAAAACTAAGGGCAATAAAATATTTAGGGGTTCGAATTGTTGCAAAAACAAAACAACCAAACAACTGACATATAACTGTCATGGAGTCCTTGCTCCTTGACAGGGATGGCCAGGGAAACAGTGGACAATGCTTTGTTAAGTGTCTGGGACCACTGTCTGGGGGAGCTGGCTGTGGGAAGGATTATAGAGAGGCAGACACTGAGGTTCCTTCTAAAGAGTCTACAAAATGTGCCTTGGTTGTTCTGTATACACACTGAGAGAACTCAGGGTCAGTGTGAAATAAAAAAAACGGAAAGGAAGTGTTCTGAACACCTGCAAAATCCCAAGTACAAAGGAGTATTTTTAGTGGTCCCTACTACCCAGACTAGCATGTTCCATTTAGCTCAAACATTGTTAGAGAATTCTTTAAAGTCATCCCAGTGGAAGCCAGTGAGCTAATGCTGTGTGTTTGTGTGTGTGTGTGTGTGTGTGTGTGTGTCTCCACATGTGGAGATCAAAGGAGAATGAAGAGTGTCCTGCTTTATTCCTGTGTGACAGGGTCTCTCTCTGAATCTGAATCTGGAGTTTTCTGGTTTCTCTGCTAGGCTGACTGCCTAGCAAGATCCAGGAAGCCTTCAGTCTCCACCAGGCTCAGTCATATTTAGACCAAGCTCTGGGTGATGTACTGGATGTGCTTACTCCCCCTACACTTGAGTGCTGGGGTTATTGGCACCAATGGTCATGCCAGGCTTTTAATTGGATGCTGGTAATCTAAACTCAGGCACTCATGTTTGTGCAGCAAACAGTCATATCCACTGCATCATCTCCCCACTCTAGGCCCTCTCTTGTTTACTCTTTGTTTTACTCTTGTTTACTCTTTGTCCTAGTGGGATATCAGCAATACATGGTTGAGAAGACAGAACCCCATTCTATATCCAGTCTTCTGGGAAGAGCTGATTCAGAAATGAGAGAAAGTGACAGTTATAGAAGAAATGGAAGGCTGTGGGTGGGGAATTTTTGAAGGAAGACAGGGAAAAATAGGAAAATGGCAGTATTCTTATGAGCCTCCCATGAGTGGAGTTTTAATGAAAGGGTCTTCTGCAGCATGAAGTCCAAGGGCTTCCTTCCACTAGATTTAGTTCCACAACAACAGAACAGGGGATCCCTGGCCTCTAGCACCAAGGAAGGGATGTAAAGTGAAGATGTTTAACTTGCTAAATCTCACCACACAACCTGCAGAGAACAACCCATTTGTTCAATGGAGAGAAATCAATCAAAGTGTGTGTTGTCCATCAACGTGCCACAATGTAGCCTTCCCTCAAAAACTTTACTTTCTGCCTTCTACTCATAGAAATGCCCATTCACAGCAAGGCAAGCAGCATCTTTAGCTTGCAGAAAAGTAGATACACATCGTCCCTCTTTATTGACATGTTTAGCTTGCGGGAAAGTAGATATTTGTCCCTATGTACTGAGCATTCAGGGAAAACATGAGGAGGCACTCCACACATTCGTTTTCAGGTTCATACGGATACATTTCAGGTCCCAGTCTTTGCTTGCCTTGGAAAAGACTGCTAAAACTTATTTCCCAAGGTCCCATGAAGGATGGCAGAAAATGATAGAAAAATACCAGTGAGGGGCTGAGAAGCTGAGAAGCTGAGGTGCTTGCTGAGGTCAGCATGATTTTGGTGGTCAGAGGGAAATGGAAGAACATCTGGGATCTAGTCTATACTGAAGATCTAGGAGGCTTGTATATAGTCCACACACGGAGTAAGATAGAAATCCAGTCAGTTAACATCCTTTGGGGACAAGCTTCCCTTTTTCCTTCTCTGACTTTTCCACCTTTTATCTGAAATCTCTCCAGGACTGTTATCAGCAGCCACCCTTTCCAAGTAATTTTCTTCTATAAAAATGGAACTCATGCCTAGTATTATTAATTAAGCACTAAACATATAAACCCTAGGGAAAGAACCTAATACTATTCTGTTAAAAAGTAGATCTAGTGGTAGATAAACTGCCCAAGTTCTTATCTTTATAACATAGACTAGTGCATCTCTTAGCTTGCATCAGAGAAGTTTCGTTTTGCAGTAGATGACAATATAAAGACCCACAAGTAGTAAATATGCATAGAATAAGAGACCAGACTGTGGAGTGCTCTGCTCTAAGTGAGAATTCTGTACAATGTTCAGAGATGACGGCAGAAGAAAGCAAGGGGAAAGACTGTAAAAGCAAGAGGGAGCGATGTGTGTAGTGAAACAGTTTTCTGCACATGACTGTTATTGCACACATAAAATCACAGAAGCTGGGATGACCTGCACAAAAGGAAGCCATACAAATTTTTAGGACAGATGGGTGGGGCTCATGATGTCTTATTACTAGCTGAGGAGTGATAGCTGCAGGGGCGGGTTGGGGGAAGGGAGAAGAGAGTTAGTTTTCTTCTGGAATTCAACCCCTGAGATGCTAACCATGTTTCAGTATATAGTCCTACCTCAATGCACATACAGGAAACACTAAGTTGACTTGGTGTTTGTTTGTTTTGAGACAGAGACTCTTTGTGTAGTCCAGGCTGTCCTGGAACTTACTGTGTAGATTGGGCTGGCCTTGAATCACAGAGATCCTCCTGCCTCTACCTTCTGAGTGCTAGGATTAAAATTTTGCACCACCATGCCTGACCTGACTCTAGTATTGTTTTGTTTTTTCTAGTATAGATTTTTTTTATGAGTACATAAAATTGGGAGAAAAGTAGCTGGGAGTAGAGTGTGTGTGTGTGTGGGGGGGGATTAAGAGAGGGATTGGAGGAAAAAAAAGTTCTCAAATAATAAAAAGAAAATTTTTATAGTTGATGTGTTGGGGAAACACCATAAAGCAAAGACAGAGCTCCAAATAGCAAAACAGTTTAGGGTTTCAACTTGCTTTGTGAATATAGCACCCAGTGCCACTAACTGGGTATACCTGTTGGACCCTGTTGGATGTTACAGCATCTGATCAGAATTTTTTTAGCACACTCTTTAGAAAATTTGGAGCTTGCTTATTTCTCAAAGGGTCATGTTATAGTATGTGCTGGTAGATGGAAGAAAATTTAACAACAATAAGGCTGAGACGGTTTGAGTATGAGTTATAGATTGCGGGGGAGATGGATGTACAGGTAGGGTGGGAACTGAAAGCAGGCTCAGGAACCATCTTGACTCCCTTGACCAGAAGAATAATAAACCAGCTTTTCTTTAAGTGGAACAATGGATTTTGACTGGCACAGCTATCCTTTTCAGGGCCAGGTCATTTAATTATGAGAATTACTACAAGAGCCATTGGTCTGGAATAGACTTGACTATGAAGGGAGCTAATGGCATGAGGAACTGGAGGACAGAGCCTCACTCCTGCCTTCTCTATCTCAGGATCTGGAGTCACTGCAGGTATCACAGGATGTGTCTTAGTCTCTGTTCTGTTGCTGTGAAGAGACACCATGACCAAGGTAACTCTTACAAAGGCAATCATTTAATTGGGAGCTTCGTTACAGCTTCAGAGGGGCAGTCTATTATCATCGTGGCAGGGAGCAATGCTACAAGCATGGCGCTGGAACAGTGGCAGAGAGCTATATCTGATCTGGAAGAAGAGAGAGACTGGGCCTGGCATGAGTCATTCAAAGATCAAATCCCTCCCCTCCTGACAAAGTGACTCCAGCAAGGAGACACTTCCTAATCCTTCCAATCCTATCAAAGAGTTATACTCCCTGGTGTCAATGCATTCAAATATAGGAGCCCGTGGGGGTGGGGCTATTCTTATTCAAACCACCACAGGATCCATAGAACTTCCTGCATGTCAGATATGCTTACCTTACTGCTCCATGGTATTCATGCATTATCTCAGAACAGCTCGAGAAGGCAGATACTATGCTATGGCTTGTGCCAAGATGGACCTAGAATCTAGCGGGAGCTGTGTATACCCAAAGTCAACATGTCAGTTGGTTTCAAATTCTGAATTCATAAATGCAAAGTTAATTCTGCCTTGTGATTCCAAGGAGTGTTGTGTGGCCTTCTTTAGCACTGGTCCTAGTACAAAAGGGCATAGCTGTAACCACTCAGAGAGATGTGAACATTGGCCGATAAGTCTGTCCTGAGCAACCAGCTCCAATATTGATTTGTTTCAGCATTCACCTATGTTGCCATGGTTACAGGTGAGCATTACTCTCAACAAGAACTCATCTCTTGCACTATCTGTGAAGTCAAATGGTAGTAACTGACATATCTCATCTTTCTTCAAAACTAAACATACATGGGGATTTTAAAAGAAACTAAGCTTAAAATCTCACATTAAATGTTTAGAGTAACTTTTTTCACTCCTCCACACAGGTATACCAACTACTCCCTTCCAACTCAACGCAGAAAAACCCTAACACTGGAATTATGTTTTCCCCATAAATCTGACTATTATCTTTTGGTCTATGTCTTTTGTGGTGGTTTGAATATGCTTGGTGGAGGGAATGGCACTATTTGGAGGTGTGGCTTTGTTGGGGTAGGTGTGGCTTTGTTGGAGGAAGCATGTCACTGTGGGAGTGGGCTTTGAAGTTCTGCCCAGAGTCAGCTTTCTTCTAAGGACCTTTGGATGAAGATATAGAACTCTCAGCTACTCCTGCACCATGCCTGCCTTGACAATGCCATGCTCCAGCCTTGATGATACTGGACTGAACCTCTAAACCTGTAAGTTCACATGATCACATTACTGACTCTAAAAACAAGAGGAAAGGGTATCTGAGAGAGGGAGATTTGTCCAAAGATATGATGTCCTCTTTCAGATTTCGAAATAGCTTGATGCCTCACCAGATGCTGGTATCATACTCTTGATCTTCCTACTCCCCCAAAATGTGAGTCAAATTTGTATCCTTTATAAACTACCTGGTTTCTAGTATTTGGTTATAGCAAGGGAATTTGCTCTAAAAAAAGATATGAAGCAATATAGTTTTTCATGACAAATGTATAAAGCAGATTCCATTTCAGTTTGTATTTCCTTCAGAAGGAAACTGAAGCACAAAGAAGTCAGATAGCTTGCCCAAGTTCTCCTACCTAGTAGCAAGTCTTGGCTACTCTTGTGTCAACTGGACACATAGAGTTATCTGAAAGGAGGGAATCTCAACTGAGAAAAATGCTCCAATAACATCCAGCTGTAAGGCATTGTCTTAATTAGTGATTAATGGGGGAGCGCCCAGTCCATTGTGGATAGTGCTGTCTCTGTTCTGGTGGTCTTGGACTCTATAAGAAAGCAGGCTGAGCAAGCCAGGAGGAAGCAAGCCAGTAAGCAACACTCCTTTGTGGGCTCTGCATCAGCTCTTGCCTCCAGGATTCTACCCTGTTTGTGTTCTGTCCTGACTTCCTGCAGTGATTAACAGTGCTCAGAAAGTATAAGCCTAATAAGCTCTTATGTCCCCAACTTGCTTTTTGTTCATGGTGTTTTTTATCACAACAATAGAAATCCTAACTATGATAGTAGGTATGCTAGTTTGGTGCTTGTCAATCAAATAGTCTAGAAAACATATAGCAATTTATAAGTTGTTCCATGGAAGGAATCGGAGGCTCAGAGAGGTAAGGAGCCTGCCCAAGATCATACAGTTAGAAGCCAGCACCTGGACTCAAGCCGTAAGACTTTCTGTTCATCTGGTGGAGAGAAGGAACACTTAAGATTAAGGGCAGATGTAACCATATTGCCCAAAGATGCTTTTATTTTATGTGAATTGTGAGCTGTTTTGAGAGATGCCTAGGGATTATGAATAAAGTACATTTGTTGATATCTGTGCTGGTGTTTCTATAAATGACTGTGCTGTGTAGGTTGTGATCTTTCTAATCAACAGTTTAATTAATAAATAAATAAATCCCAAATTTGACTATATGGGTTAGAGGTAGTGACATTGTGTGAAGTGGGATTAAGTTAGCAGAAGGTCACAGAAGGAATGTCTTTGAACTATATATCTTCACCCAGGACCCTTCTTCCTGTTGCTCTTCCTTGCTTCCTGGTTTCCATGTGAACAATTTTTCCCTTGCCATGTCCTTTCTCCATGTTGTTTCTGCTCAGTCACAGCCTAAAAACAATGGAGCAAAACTCTGACTGAGAGACAGAATGAATCTTTTCTCTCTTGAGTTATTTCCTTCAGGCATTGGTTATATTTGCTTTATTCCTTCAGGAAAAGGAAACTCCGGCTATCTAACTATCCTGACTTCATGGGCTGATCCTCAGTTGCACAATGGCTAAATGAAGAGAGAGTCAAAACTGTAGGTTAAGACTAAATTCTGATGCAGAAAAAATGGTAAGACCAAATTTCAAAAGGAAGTAGGTTAGTGTTATAACCAGGTATAGCATATGACTATCTTCTCGTACGATTGTGCTATTTCTACTTATCACAGTAGAATTTAGAAAGTCGAGGTTGAATGAGAAACATCACTAACTTCACATTTGTTCTTATTTACAGAGATCTAAAGTTTAGATGAACCTCATAAGCTGACTACAATCACAAGCATCTTCTGGAAGTAATCATGATTAAAACTAGAGAGTAGAGAAGTAGAGAATATCCTTGGGTGGTTGTTAGTATGGAGCACAGCACATGGCAGACTGTAGACACCCAATAGTTTTTGTTCTTATTTTGTTGTTGTTGTTGTTTGAAACAGGGCTGCACTATGTAGCTATCTGAAACTTGATATGCAGACTAATCTAGTGCTGAGATTAAAGGCATATGCCACTATACCTTGCTTAGTTTCCCCCTGATTTGTTTGTTGACATTTTCCCATTGTACATGATGCCTATTAACCAATCTCATGCCCCACTCTTTTTTATCTTGTCTCTACCACCTATTATCTCCTATGTCTTTTCTTTTTCATATCAGTGTCTATTTTATTGTTATTGTTGTTGTTTGATCCCCTGAGCCTTTTGTGTGGCCATGATTTTGAAGTTATCTGCTGGAGACTGGTGTGCTAGAAGTATGTGTAAAATTGAAGACAATGATTCCTTCTCTTTCAGAATCTATTGATAGCCAAAACTTAAGCATTAGGTGTAGTGGTAATTATTTAAAAACGGCCACTGGTCAAGTTGACTATCTAAGCTGCAGCAGCTCTGCTTAGCTCAGCTGCCATGTTTCATGGCCAGAGGCTATGTGAGTGCCACAGCTAGAAATGGCCAGCAAGAAACACCAGCCCTGCCACCCACGAGATGCCAGCGTGGGAGATGGCTCTGCCAATCTTCCACACTGTCTCTACAAGGCTGGGCTTTGCTCAGACCACCCCTCCATCCTCGCGGTACCTGGTATGAATGAAACTTTAGTGCTTAAAGAATAATTAAAGGCTTTATATGTTTGGTAATATACAATAACAATATGCCCACACAATTAGAGGTGTTTCCCAATTAGCTAACCTAAATATAAGTTGTTACCCAGGACTGCTCTCCATACCTGCATGGCACTCCATCCTCCTAGATCTCTGATCTCCCCATCACCTTGTTCCTCCTCTTCCTTTTCCTCTTCCTCTCCTTACTCCTCCCACCTTAGCTCCTCCTACAATTAGGAGCTAGAATCATCCCAGAAACCCCTTCTCTTTTGCAGGCTCAATGCAGGTAACCATTGGAAGTGTATGGTTGTAATGGCTGGGTCAAGTCTTTATGATGACACTTGCAGCCCTTTATTTTATCTTCTGGCTCTTACATAATTCCTGTGCCCTGTTCCAAAATGTTCTCAAGTCTTGTTTAGAGCTGATAACTCATTGTATCATTTATTTTTAGCATCTTGGCAACCCAAGTCTGCATTCACTGCTATTCATGGCAAAGAAAACCTCCTTTGATTAAAGCAGAGAGTAGCTTTTGTCTATGGCCATAAACATTGATTATTTAGAAGACATTTTGATGTTGTGTTGATTTAGTTTGACAACAGTAGTGGTTGGGCCTGTTACCTCCCTAGGTATAGGATGTTAACTGCTTCTTTCCTGTGGAGTAGGCATCAAATCTAACCAGAGGACAGTTGACTATTCCTGCTGCAGATGTGCTACCAGTGCATAGGCAGTCACATCTTGCTTAGCAGATTGGTTTTGTAGTGCATGGTATTCACAGTTGGGTAAAACCACTAACACCTCTTTTTCCTGAACAGCATATTCTGGTATTTAGAAAGCTAGTCAGTATGGAGGATATTTCCAGCTCAGTTACACCTTGTTTTCTTTATACTTTATAACTGAGTGTGGGGCTGTGGACTGTGAGAGGAAGACTGGTAAGGTCAAGCTAAAGGCTTGAAGCACTGGAGACCCTGAAGGGACCATAGGAGCTTTACCTGCTCCCAGCACCAGGCCCTTGTCACATAGCTGCAGGCCCCCATAGATTTGTGGCCTTCAGTTAAGTAAAGGGGGTATGGGATAGTGGGTTTCTAGGGAGGGAAAATGGGAAAAGGGGATGACACCTGAAATGTAAATAAACAAAATATCCAATAAAAAAAGTCTATCATTTACTTGGTTAGGTTTACTATTTTTATGGGTATTGTGAGTGAGATTGTTTCCTGGATTGTTTCTTTTTCAGTATATTTTTCATCGGTATTATAAGATGACTATTGATTTTGTTTGTGTGTGCTAATTTTGTGTCCTTCCACTTTGTTGAAAGAGTTAATCACTTCAAGAGTTTTCTTGGTGGAGTTGTTAAGTTCTCTGATATATAAAATCATACCATGTACAAATGAAAATAATTTTGTTTATTTTCTATTTGTGTTTTTTATTTCCTTCTCTTGTCTTATTTCTCTAGTTAAGACATCAATAACTCTATTTAAAAAGACTGGGGAGAGTGGACACCTTGTATTACTCCTGATTTTGGTGGAAATGTTTTGAGTATGCTGTTGGATAAAGTATCTGTTATATTGAGGCATCTCCTCTCTATTTCTAGCCTCTCTTTTATAATAAAAAGATGTTGGATTTTGTCATGTGACTTCTGACTTTTTGTTCATTTATGGGACGCATTACATTGATGGATTTATGTGTGTTGAACTGTCCCTGTATCTCTGGAATGAAGTAATAAAGATCATAATGAATGATCTTTCTAGTGCAATCTTCAATTTGGTTTGCAAGTATCTTATTGGGAAATTTGCATCCATATCTATCAGGGAAATTTCTCTTTTTGTTTTGTCTTTGTCTGGTTTCGTATCAGGGTAATACCAACTTCATAAGAAGAGTTTGGAAGACTTCCTTCTCTAGTTTACAGAATAATTTGAGTAATACTGATGCTAGATCTTTTTATGATGTTCTGGTAGAATTTTGCAGTGGATTCATCTAACTTTGATGTTTATTAGTTTGGAGACATTTTATTTTTGCCTCATCACTGCTGGCTATAGGTCTTTTTAATTGTTTATCTTATGTCAATTTACTTTTGGTATGTCATACCAAATTAGAGGCATATAGTTTTTTTTTTTAAAGGAATGTATTCATTAATTTCTAAATTTCAAAGGTGTCTATTGTAATATCTTTCTTTTCATCTACAATTTTAAGTTTTGTTTTTATTTTTAGTCCTTTGTATACATGTGTGCTCATGTGTGGATATATGCAACTGACTTCAGGTGCCCACAGAAGACAGAAGAGGGGGTGTGATCCACTGGAACTGGCATATCAAGCAGTTTGAACCACTCAAGATGGGTACTAAAAAAAACCTCTGGGGTCCTGTGCAGAGCAGAATGTGCTGTTAACTACTGAGACATCTCTCATGCGCCTTATCTATAATTTTATCAATTCAAGTCTTCTTTCTATTCCTATAGATTAATTTGGTTAAAGATTAGTCATCTTGTTTATTTTTCAAAGAACTACTCAATCTTTCAATGAATCTCAGCATTTTAAAATTTTCTGTTTTCTTAAACTTACCCTGATTTTAATTATTTCAGTCTACTGCTTTGGAGTTCATTTATTATTGATATTACCAAAAACTTAAAGTATATCATTAAGTTATTTATTTGTGATCTGTAAAGATTTTTGATATAGACATTTGGTACATTCAGATTTCCTCTTAGAACTACCTTTATTGTATACCACAGATTTTTTTTGTTTTTTGTTTTCATTTTTATACTGTTCTGGGATTTAGAATTTTCTTTTTTAATTTCTTCAGTGAGACCGTATTTAACAGTGTGTTGCTTAATTTAAGTGTTTGTGTGAACTCTGTAGTTTCTCTTGCTATTGAGATCTAGCCTTATTCTGTTGTGGTCAGATAAAATAAGGATTTTTGTTTCATGTTTCCTATATTTTTTTGAGGCTTGCTTCATATCCTGATATATGTTCTATTTTAGAGGCAGTTACATGACTTGCTGTGAAGTAGATACATTATTTTTTAAATAAACATTTGTCTTATTCATCTTTACTATGTGCATGAAGAAGCCCATGGAGACCAGGCAAGAGAATCTTGATCCTTTTCACTAGTTGTAAGCATTCTTAACTGTAGAGCTGTCTCTCCAGCTTCATATGTATACTAATCAGAGTCTGTTAAGTCTATTTGATTTATCGTGGTGTTTACTTCCAATGTATCTATTTGTTTTATGTCAGAAAAATCTGGCATAGTGAGCGGAGAGTAGGTTATTGAAATCTCCCCCCAAAACTGTGCTGGGGTTAATATTTAGAGCTATTATTGAAAGATTCATATTAATTCTTGTCCTTATTTTTTGATTTTTAGTTTTTGTTAGTGTGGGAGGTATCTTACCACCACAAGTTACGCTGTCTAGTTTCCCACATTTGGGGAAACGCAGGGATCAGCACATCCAGAGTGCAATGGCTAAGTCATGTATAAGAAACAAAACAAAACACACAAAACAACAGCAACAACAATAACAACAAAACACTTTTGTGATCATGGTATCTCCTCTGCCAGGTTAAGTATTCCTCTTCCGCCTCCTCTCCCCCTCCTCTTCCCCCTTCTCCTCCTCCCTCTCCCCCCTCCTTCCCTCCTTCTTCTTTTCTTTTTTTTTTTTTTTGTGGTGTTTTTTTATATCTCCTCTGATTAACTGTCCTAGTGTTTACCATTGCTACTCTATGGCCTTTTGTGTGTTAATCTCTCTTTTAAGCCAAAAATATTTCCCTTAGTACCTTCTGTAGAACTATCTTAGTGGTAGTATATTCCTTTAGTGTCTTTTTAATTTGTCAATAATTCACAGATTAGATATTTTCATGGTGTCCCAGACTTCCTGTTTTTCTGTTTGTGAGTTTTAAAAAATGTATAATTTTCTTTGATTGAGTGATCCAGTTCCTCTACTTTGTCTTCAGACATTCTATCATCTGCCTGTTTGTCTGTCTTTGGTCTTATCACATACCTAGGTTTAGTTTGAAACATGTATAGACTAGGCTGCCCTTGAATGTGTAGAGCTAAGCCTGTTTTTGCCTCTTGAATGCTAGGAATAAAGTTGTGTACCACCATACCTGACAAGTATTTCTGTTTATTGAATTCAATTTTTATATCCTGATTTTTTTTTTTCATTCAGCCATTTGTGTTTTCTTGAACTTTAATCATTGTATCCCTGTCCTCTTTAAGTTCATTCTGGTGTATTTTTCTTGTGTCCTTTTTGAATGTTTTGAATTCATTAAGTATGTTTAAAATTGTTCTTGTCAATTCTGTGTCTTAAATTTTGTCTAAGTTGTTCTTCTTGGGGAACATTACTAAGGAACTGGTGATGTGGGGAGATGGGTGATGTTATTGTTTATCATCTTGTTTATGTGTTTGTGATGAATCCTGGCATCTGGAGTTATGATGGTTACTTGATATTAGTTGTTAGTCTACAGGGCCCACATCCCAAGGTGGTGCAGTGAGTAGGGTAGTACTAGGGGTCTGAGCTGAGGTGGAGTGAGTTGGGAGCTCTAGGCTGCATATTTTACTAGATCCACAGAAACTTTGGCTGTGGTGAATGAGTCCAGAGGCAAACGTAGACAGGCTCTAGGGTAGGAACTATGTTCCTTATTAGGTCTGAGTCCTTAGTAACCACACATACTATTTATCTCTAAAAGTTTGTAATTGAGACTGTGGTGGTTTGGATAAAAATGGCCCCAATAAGCTTATAAGGAGTGGCATTATTTGAAAAGATTATGAGATGTGGCCTTGTTGAAATAGGTGTGTCACTGAGAATGAGCTTTGAGGTCTCAGAAAGTCAAGCCAGGCCCGATGCAATGGATGACTCTTGGTCTCTCTCTCTCTCCTCGCTTTCTCATGCCTGCTGATCTAGATGTAGAACATGTAGAACTTTTGTCTCTCTTGTCTCCTTCTCCAGCACCATGTCTGCCCATGCACTACCAGGATTTTGCCATGATGGTAATAGACTAAACCTCAGAATTATAAGCCAGCTCCAATTAAATGTTCTCCTTAATAAGAGTTGCTGTGGCCATGGTGTCTCTTTATGTTACAAGATAGAGTCAATCAATTCTGTGATTCTCTGTAGTTCTATGAAAGTATCTGGAAAAGCTATTAATCAGTACTTCTCAAGTGGAGTAAGTATATGAATCACCATAGTCTGGACCTTACATGGCCATGAATCAGAGGTATGGCCTCAAGCTTGGTGCCACTGGGAAGGAAGGGCTTGACCATTTTATAATGTGGGAATTAATGAGAGGTTTCAAATGATCAGAGGGCATGTTCTTAAAGAAGATTGTTGAGCCTCTACTCATTTTTTTCCTCTTTTGTCATGTACTAGCCATGAGGTGAGCAGCTTTGTCCCACCACGTAAAACCCAACTATAATGTGCCATCCTGCCACGGACCTCAAAACAACACAACTAACTGATGGTGGCTAAAACTTCCAAACTATGTGTCAGAATAAACCTATTCTTTTATTAAGGTGATTGTTTGTATGTATTTGTTATAGTAACCAAAGGCTGACTAACAAATGAATCATTTGAAGTCTTGTTAAAATCTAGACTCTGACTTGGAAGGCCTAAAGTGGGCCCTGGGAATGCATTTCTAGCAAGGTTCATAAGGGCAGTCTTTGGACCACAGGGTGATGCTGTACGTATTTATTGTTTTATTTATTAGGAATCAAATGGATGCCCCCACCCAGAATTCTCACTTTGTTCCTTTGCTCTCTGTGGGCATCTCAGGTGTCTACCTATACCCTTTGAGTTTCCACTTTGTTCTTCCTGGGCATTTCGGATGTTACCTCCTTAAGTTTCCACTTTGCTCTTTGTGTTAAATGTCCTCTCCCCTTTGAGTTCCTGCGTTCCTATCTGTGGGCACCTCAAAGAGCTGGTGCTTGCTGTAGCACACTTCTGTTCTTGGGCAGCCACTTCCAGTTTAGCCATCACAGAGTGCTCTGGTGTTGGAAGAGACCAGGTATCCCTGCCTCTTTGCTTGCTGCATTCTCTCTTTTGTGTCTTACAGTGTTAGCTCATTAGACTCTCATGTTGACTTCCACTGGACAGGCATTGCCACTGATCAGCAGATGTGTATTTATAACAGCATCCCATCATTGTCATTCCAGTCCTATCTCACATTCTTCAAATTCCTCCCCAAGCCACAGTTTCTCCTCCCTCTTTATTGAAATGGAAGCGTGGAATACCCCCTCTATCTTCTCTTTCATTTTATAGCTTTGTTTGTTTTCTCACCCTCCTCTTTAACCTACATTTTATCCTTGCCTTCATTAATGTTTCTGTGTCTTTCTGGTGTCATAAATTCTCTTATTCTCAGTGTGCCACACCCGAGATGTGTCATCAGCTGCTGTTCTCTCTTATACATCTACTATTCTCTTGTAATTCATTTCTGTATTTTCTTCTCACATGCTCAGTTTTCACCTATTCTCCTAACATAACTGTAAGGGCATTAAACTATATCTGTCAAATAGAAAGGATTGTATACTGAATTCCCATTTGTATACTAGTCAACTTCAACGATTAGTAAAATATGTCATTTTTGAATTCCTACTTTCTCGGGGAATCTTCCTTTGACTTCATTCTTTCCCTCAACTGACACCTCATGTTTTCATTTCCGTGGGTGATCAAACCCCTCTTTCCTTTTCCTGGTCCACTCTGATCTGCTAACTTCCTGCCACCCGATTCCTCTCTGGTCTCACTGCATTTAGCTCATGAGCACCACCTTGTACTGACTCCGGGAGCTATTTCTCAGGCTTTATTCTTCCTGAACCTCTCTGCAATGTCCCACTGTTTCTCTGCCTCTCCACACTAAGCACCTGTAATTAACGTCTTCCCATGAAGGACTTTGGAAGTAAGTGCTCTGAAGCCTTACTCTGGGCTTTCCAGGGCTATATCTTGTTCAAAAACTTATCACCATGTCAAAACCTTTAATCTTACCTCTGCCGTGACAGGGAAAATGAGAGACTCATTAAATTCTATGACGTTGTCATCTGGAAAGGTAAAGTCCTTGATGGTGCCTAGTACAATGCCTTCACTTAATGAAGGCATCATAAAATATTAACTGATAATAGTGATGGAAGTGATAATAACCACCATTCACACAGGAGTATAAAACTAAGCTATGACGAGCACAGGATACAGCCATTTTAACTCTTTTTGGATTCACTGTACATCCAATTACCTGAAAGCAACTATACTAAAAGCCTACATTCTTATAATTTTAATGTATTTTACATTTCAACTTAATAAAAGAATACCTACCCATCACTTCTTCACAATTGAATTGAAAGTTGTCCACATATTCAAATGTAACTGGTGGTAGGAGCTTCATAGGAAATAGGAGAGGGCTGGAGCTGGCAAGGAAAGAAGGGATTATCCTACTTAATGCAGCATATCTCCTCCTCATCAAGGAAAAAAAAATAAACATTTAAAAATGACATCACTTGGAACACGGGCAACAGCCTAGACAATTATATTGGAGAGATGTGACACACTGAAAGTTTAGGTCACATTCCATTGTTACATGTACATACTTGCAGACAAACCCCAAGAGGGCACAATCTCATAGTCACTGTGAGACTTGAGGCCTCAGACTTGAGGCTTTGCCCAGACACAAGGTATGTTTAAAATTCACCTGATGAATTTATTTAGCCGCCAGTGCCTTCAATTGCTGTCTATGAGGCTTTTAGTTCATTTAGTGGCTTTTGAACAAGCAAAGCTGAGAAACAAAGAAATCCCCTCCCAACTCACTCAGCTTTCTTTTTCTCTTTTAAATCAAATAAAAATTATTTTAAATAATAAAAATATGTTTTCCTGATTTTTATTTTTTATTATACTTTTTATTGGATATTTTATATAACTTTCTTTTTCTTTTCCCATCTATCCCTAGGGAAAATAAATTGAAGAGATGTGTGCATGTATTAAATAGCTATTTTGTTCAAAGACTGTTATACCAGTTTTAGAGAGGCTACATCTTTTGTATCAGTTAGTTATAACTGCATAACAAATCACTCAAAAAAAGTCAATGGCTTAAAGTAAGTCTGAGGAGGCAAGAAATGATCTTGTAGTCTCAAAAAAAAAAAAAAAGAGTGTGAAGCTGAAGCAGAAAAGAAGAATGTGGTCAGTATTGTTTGGGCTGAACTTAAAATCTCTGATTCTCTCTTCTAGACTATTTACATAGATTTCTTAACTTTTAGCTGCTAAATGAAAGCATAAAACTACTTTAAAATGATAGTAATGGGTTGGAATTATGTCTTCAAGTTTGACTTTTTATTTTCTTTGAATTGGTCATAATGCCTCTTAAAATCATGTATTCGAAAACTCTGCCATTGTATTGTATTATGAAAACTTCAAAGTCCTTGACTTTAAATTTCTTTTCCCTCCTTCCTTTCTTCTCTCTTCTTTGTTTCTTTCTTTGTTTCTTTCTCTCTCTCTTCCTTTCTTTCTTTTCTATTTTTCTTTTCTCTCTCTCTCTCTCTCTCTCTCTCTCTCTCTCTCTCTCCCCCTCTCCTTTTGGTAGCTCTGGCTGTCCTGGAACTTGCTAGGTGGATCAGACTGGCCTTGAATCCACACATTTGCCTGATCTTGTGTCCTGAGTGCTTAAATTAAAACCATGTACTACCACATATGGCTAAATTTCTATATATGAGCAAGTGTGGCATTGTGGCACACCAAATGAAAGTACTGGTCTCTTCATTCATTCTTCCCCGCCCCCTAGGAAATAAAAGCAGATGAAATAAAATGATGCCATAATTTTACCTTGGACTAGATACTGTATGGCTAAGCACAGAAACACAGCAACGGATGAGTATATACACATACTGTAGAGAGCAAGAAGACCAGGTGAGATGGTGCTCTACACAACTGCACCTCTGACCTCCACTCTTGTGAATCCTATGCCTGTTTTACTAGAATCATATTACATTGTGTTCATTGATTTTTCCTAACTCATAACATAACTTCACCATCATAAAAAAATTGAAAATTATTTTAAAGTATTTATATTCTTGGATCTCCTCAGCAATGTAGGGCAGGAGAAGAATGCTTCATTTATATTATGATAGAAAAAAATTGTATCCACATTTAAAGTATAATTTTATAAACAAAATTTAAACAAAATTACAAAATGTGTAACAGATGCATGTGCTTTATAAAGCACATTGTGCTGAATAGTTTTATGTCAGCTTAACATAAGCTAGAGTCATCTGAGAGGAAGGACCCTCAATTAAGAAAATGCTTCCATAAGACCATAAACTTGCAGGGTATTTTCTTAATTAGTGATTGATGGAGGAGGGCCCAGCCCATTATGGGTGTGGCTATCCCTGGGTCCAGCCCATTATGGGTGTGGCTATCCCTGGGTTAGTGGTCCTGGGTTCTATAAGAAATCAGACTGAGCAAGACCAGAAGGAGCAGGCCAGTAAACAGTACCCCTCCACAACCTCTGCATCAGCTCCTGCCTCCAGGTTTCTGCCCTGTTTGAGTTCCTGTCCTGACTTTCTTTGATGTTGAACAATGATGTAGATGTGTAAGCCAAATAAACTCTTTCCTCCCCAACTTGCGTTTTGGTCATGGTGTTTTATTGTAGCAGTAGAAACTCTGACTAAGACACACATATTCAATATGCTTAATAAATGTAAGTATCTGTGCCTCTCTCTGATTATCCCCCCCCTCTCTCTCTCTCTCTCTCACACACACACACACACACACACACACACACATCCCTTTCTATCCCATACAGTTTGGGTTATGTCTTACTTGAATCTGAATTCAACTTACAGGTTTTTTTTTTTAATTACTGAAAATTTCTTTCCACTTTTTATTTCATTTACTTGTATGTACCATAGTCCCATTAATTAATTTGTTAATTAATTAAACAAATACTTGTTGGGTGTTACTTCTGAGCCGATTAGTGCTGGGTTTGCAGACATAGATCATGTTGTCATGGGGCTGAATTAGGGAGAATAGACAAACAAGGAAAATAGAGATAATAAAACCAGTAAAAGAACCAGACAGGATAGAAAGACAATGAATGCAGGTGGATGGAGAGGTCTGTAAGAACTTGCTTCACTACATATTTGGGGACACTGAGAATGAGATCTGAGAGTGAGAAAGGGGCTCCTATTCCAAGGGATAAAGGAGAGTGTGCAAGGATGCTCTGGTGGGAAAAAGCCTTGTGCCAGAGGCTAGAGGGTGAGGACCTAAAGTTTTACAGAACTGGCAGATCCCTGATGCTACTGCACCTTTTCCAAGCATTCTATATGATTGGGTGTCCCCAGTACAGCCAGCACTTGCCTCCAACCCTACTTGCCCTGCCTATCATAACTCCATGTCCCAGGCCATCCATCCTAATGGTCCTCCCACTCTATTTTTTTCTGGTTTCTAGTATGTTCTTGAAGAGTGAAGTTCTTTGCCTCATTAGAGCTTGAGGATCAAAACCAAGTTAAAACCTTTTTAATATTGATTGTAAAACTCCATAAATAATCTCATTTAAGTCCATCTGGACAAACCTGGGTTCTTTCCACTCATAACAAATGGAAAAACCATTTGACAGTGGTGAGGGCAGAATGAACATTCAATAAGAAAAGGCCCAAGTTTAAGGTGTATCTCTCCAAGTCATCTGTCCATAGTGATTTCTTATAGATAAAATGGAAGAGAGACAGCTCTTGGCAAGCACTAGAATTTGATTATTCTGTGTGATGATGCAGTTGTGTTTGCCCTGTTATGTAATAAAACAAATACCCAAGGTAACTCATCTCGGGTGAAGGGCATCCAAATAAATGCTAACATGTTGGAATAACACTTATCTCCATACATGACATACTGATTTTTGTGCCATTAGATGTTACTGCCATTGTTTTAGACAAAAATATTTTTAAATGATATATACAAAATACCTACTTTGGTTTTTAATAATACAACCACCCCAATATCAATTCAGTCAAGCAGCCACAAAGATTTCGTTTTGTGTAAACTAACTCCTTGGTGCCATTTTAGTTTTGATGGGTACAGATTATTTAGTGTAGGAAATTGTGAAATTGGCATCTATTTTTAAAAATGAAATGGAAAATATTGGAGTAAAACACCATTAGGAAGAATATTGTTTTACAGAATTTTGAGTTTGACAATCTCCCCAACATGTGTGTATATATGCGAAACATTTTTGTGTGCCTTTTTCTGAAAATTCCAGTGTGAGAGGCGATCTAGATATCCAAGGAAGCTGAATGTTGATTAAAATGTCGAACTGACTACTGCTTTACCTAAGTAAAATGTTGATGACTACCAAAATGAGTGTCTGGGAGTGCTTGAAAAAAGGCACGGCTAATTCTTCACCTTTTCAAACAGTTATCCTTTTCATTAATTTAAATATGAATTCATTTTTTTCTTCAGGACAAGATTCAAGGAAGCCTATGAACACCCAAAAATAACACAATCATAGACTTATGCCAGTAAATGTTGACAAAAAAAGAAAAAAAAAAGAAAGAAAAATAGAGCAGAAAGTCAGTAGAGTCAGTAGTGAAGGTGGCATTCAGTGAGTGAGTCTGAAGCTGACAAGACAGTGAGAATGAAAAGAAACCCTGATAGATCAGATTTGATAGTTCTCACTAGAAACTAATATCACAATCAATTTTCCTAACACAGCTCAATATTCTTTATGACAGAATATTTTTATTAGATAAAGTTTTACTCAGACCAGAAAACATAAAACATTCCCCTTTCCTGATGAGTGAGTACCTGTGTCTTCTTCACCAGGGATCACCTCACTCCATGTGATGGTTAATCTTGTCAATCTAATAGGGTTTAGAATCACCATGGAGATAAGCCAAAGGCATTTCTGTGAAGGATTATCTAGATTATATTAATTGAGTTGAGAAGACTCACAAAAACTGTGGTGATGGGGTTTCATTGACTGGGACTCCCAATTAAAAAAAAAGGAGAAACTAGGTTGAGCACAGGCATTCATTGCTTCCTGCTAATGTGATGTTTGTCTCTTGTTCCTAAAATGACAACTTTCCTACCCCAATGGGCTGAACCCCTTAGAAATGTGAGCCAAAACAAACTTTCCTTCCTTCCTAAAGTTTCTTTCATCAGGCACTTGTCAGAACAAAGTAATGAATACAGAAAATTGGTACCAAGCAGTGGGACTGTCGTGGCCTGACCATGTAGTCTGAAAGCCTTTGGAATTGGTGTGCTGGAGAACTATAAAAGGATTTAGAACCTTGAGCTGGAAGACCCTTGTAAGTAGAGCATGATGGTCCATGATAGTGGGAGCCTGGAAGATGAGATTGCTGAAACATGAGCATAGAGGCCCAACTGGTGGGATTTCAGAGGGAAACAAGAACTCTACAAGGAGCTAGGCTTTGGGGCATTTGTATGATGGCCTGAAAAAGAACCTGGCTATATCCTGCCTGTGTCCTGAGAACATGGGTGGTGTTGAACTTGAAGGCAATGGACTCATTTGTCTGGAAGAGGAAATGTCATGATAGGTGGCATTCAGGTTGTGTCATGGTTTCTACTTATTGGTCCTGTCTAGGGTTAAAAAGGATGAGAGAACAAAATGTACAGATGACGGACGAGAAGTGCGTGAAGTTTGACATAGAAAGGCATTCAAGCAAGTTCAAAGTTTCAGACAAGGAAAATGCATGTGACGGAGCATCTGTGGTTGCTAAACAGGTTGATGTTGTTAAAGAGAAACCTTAGCTGCAGCACTGTGAAAATAGGAGAGGTGCTCTAAGCGTGAGACCCACCAAAGGCTCCAATCTTTGAAAATGTGAATTCATTTGAAAAGATGGAGCATTAACCAAATGCTGCTGAAGGGACCCTCTGATCCTGGAAAGCAACTTCATAGAGAAATGTTTCCCCTGGGCCAGAACACAGAGGCTGCTGTGACTGTCGTTCAAAATTCCATCTTGAGTTGGCAGCAGAACTTGTCAGTATCATCCATATGGTACCGGAGTGAACCATAAAGGGTTGAGAGGCTCATGGAGTCTTACACCACAGTTCCAAAGATCTACTGAGACCAGGAAATATGTGGCAGAGTCTGAACTCCTGCAAAAATGTCCTAAGCTCCAGTTGCATGAAGCTGAAGGTGAAGCTTGAGTTGCAATGGATATTTTAAATGACAGGGCTATGAGGAATCCATCAAGGAAAGGTATAGATATGGAGTGCTGGCCCAAGAAAGAAATTATGTGTTCTGCAGGCTGCAGAGCTGAAGAGATGAAGCTTCTTAAACCCTATGAAGCCCAGATGATTCTACCAGGGTCTCCAGATGCCAGATATGGAACCACCAGGTTTAGTGGTTGTCCTGGTAGGTTTCTGTATTTATTTGATCCAATCATTCATTGCTTTATCCTCATCCATCTCTTTTAGTATGAGAATATGTCATTGTACATTGCTGTGTAAGCTGCTTTTGATTGAATATGAACTCCCATATAAAGAGATTGTCTTGAGTCTCAAATGTGACTTGAATCTTTTTTACCTTAAAGCAGGGACGTGTTAAAGGGTATGGGGACTTTTGAAGTTTACTGAGAGCATTTTGCATTATGAAATGGTATATTTTTTTTGTTTGTTTTCCAATTTGACGCAAACTAAGGGCGTCTGAGAAAAAGAAACCTCAATTGAGAAAATACCTCTATCAGATTAGTCTGTAGAAAAGCACGTGGGGGCATTTTCTTGATTGATGATTGATGTGATAGTGTCCAGTACCACTCCCAGGCATGCAGTTTCAGGTTGCCCCTTGGTGTCACATTTTCCACTGGATAATAAAAGGTGTCATAAAAAAACATGTATGAATCTTAAAATGAGTGAGTGTGTGTGTTTACTTTGGGGTGTGAGAGTCAGAGTCCAGAAATTGAGAAGACTAACTTTATTATGCCATTATCTCTTAGATAGAAAATTTAAACTCAATGGCAATTGAGAGTGCCTAGAGTACTTTTAGGTCTGACCATGTATTTATTTGTGTTGTTTGGTAGTTTTCATCAGTATCTATAAGGGCTTGGTTCTAGGCTCTTGCCGAGAATATAACAATCCACAAATGCTCAATTCTCTATAAAATGATACAGATTTTCATGTAACCTACAATATTCTTCTTTAGACTTTAAAACACCTTTAGATTACTTATTTATGGTTTACAATAAAGTATAGATGACATGCGAAAAACTGTTATACTATATGGTCTCAGAGAATGGCAAGAGAAAGACCGTGTATATCCACTATTCTTTTCTAGTTTGTGGTTGGTTGAATCTACAAACGCAGAATGAGGATACCAAAGGTTGACCATTCTCATCATCTGAAGATAACTACCAACATAGATATGAGCCAAGTCACTTGATATATACTATTTGCTTAAAGATCTTTTAAGTGAAAAGGGAAATGGGTTGATGTACAGGTGAAACATAACTTGTCACAAATTGATAATAGCTGAAGCTAAGTGGTTCTTATCTAGGAGGCCTAAGTTCAGTTTCTAGTATCCACATCCAGTGGCTCACAACCATCTGTAACTTCAACTCTTGGAGATTTGATGCCTGGGGCCTGCACAGGCAGCTGCACTCATGTACACATGCCCATATGCAGACACACACCTATACACAATTTGAAACAATAAAAACATGAATAAATATGAAGCCAGGCAGTGATGGTACACTCCTTAAATCCCAGCATCCAGGAGGCAGAAGCAGGTGGATTCCTGTGAATTCATAACCATCCTGGTCTACAGAGTAAGTTCTAGGATAGCCAGGGCAACACAGAAAAACTTTGACATGAAAATCAAAAAATAAATAAAAAAGTACAAATAAATCTTTAATAAAAGGAGTATTCTCAGAATCCAATTGCTTATTTGTGTGTCCAGTTCTGGGGAACACCAAAACTAAATCAGGCTGTATCTAAATATGTTGAGAAACAAGATGTTAAAATTTAGAAACTTTTAGGGTATAGGATTTAGGGAAGATTTCAGAGTGTGGGTGTGGAAGTAAAGCTGAACAATTTTTCAGAAACTATTGCAGATGGGGCGAAGACAATTCAGGAAGTTTTTAGCTCAGTGGATACTGCATCTGAAACGTTCACCTGAACCAGATATTAGTCAGCTGTAAAGGAATTTGAGACACAGGTGTCCTGGAATGATGTGTGGGCAGTTTGAAAGCTGGAAATATTCCTTCAGCCGACCCTGGCGTGGCTGAGGTCATGTCTGTTGCTATGGAGTACATACTTAAGGCTAATCACTTCGTACTGCTTGAGTCACAGAGTCAAACAATTCTCTTTTCTTAATTCGGGCATTAAGGTTTCTAAGGTCTGATCCTTGAAAATTCAACTAATGCTTATGAAAATTGTATTCTCAGTATTAAATTATTCTGATGAGAAGGAGCCATCCATCCATTCAAATAATATTTTACAGCAGATCTAGTATGTTTGAGGTAATACACACGCTGAGAATAAGTGGCTCCTAACAAGGAGAGTTTTGCCCAGGAAACTAGAAACCAATATAATCTCATAAATGTCAAATCACAAACTGAGGTTCACTTTAAAAGAGAACAAGGACCTGTTAAAGCATGAGGCTTATTCGAGTCGGAAGAATTATCTGAGCAACTGGCATTCATTCAAAGCCACGACTATTAGAAACAGAAGGAACTAAAGCATTCAAAGAGAATGAGAACAGGCAGTCATTTGATTGACCCAAGGCCTTGGTTTTACCTCTGAGTACAGCACGCTAAATTGCTTTCATGGAGAATAAAATCTGTAGGTCAAGTTCCATGGCAACAAAGCTGTCTTGGCCAAAAGGAAGACATTTCAATCTGATACAGATATTTGCCTTTCAGGGAGCATTTTCAGGAAAAAGAAGCCCCCACCCTCAAGAAAGATAAGAAATTTGTCTTCACCAGTTTCCTTGCCATGTGCATATACAGTCCATTCCCTGTAAAGAAGTAGTCTGTTCCCTGTTTCCCTTAAACCCTGAGATGTTCTGTTGCTCTGTTGACTGTCAACATATGGCAGAAAAGACTCTGGATTTTTCTTAGTTTCAAACTCTATGATCACTGACAGTTTTTATCTGTTATATTGGGATGATAGACCATCATTGAGAAGCTCAGACTACTGAAGAGAAGTGGCAGGTTGGGAGGGCCGAGGTACTGGAAAAAGTACCTCGAAGCTGCCGAGAAGCTTCTGAGAAGAAGCTGCCGTAGTCAAGTCTTCAAGTACTTCAACTGCCATCTAATTGTCTTCCATGAGAATCATCCCCCCAGCCCCAGTGAACCCACATGATCCCAAGAGTAAATCGTGCACTGTTGTTCTAAGACATCATGCATTGTGGATTTGGCCTAAAAGCTTGCATTACGTTATTTGGGTTCCAAAAATTGTATGGGAATCCCATATGTAAGATGCTGAGGGTCCTTGTCCTCAGTTGGTTTTAATTGGTAAATCAAGTTGCCAGTTGCCAAAGGCTGAGCAGGGAGACAGAGGTGGGACTATAGCATTTGAGGGCAGGGAGACCAAGAGAAGAAGGAGTTAGAATCACCATGCCAATCTGTTGGTTGACGTTTTGTCCTATTTGCCTTACCAAAGCTTTGCAATTTTATGAGGTCCCATTTGTCAATTCCTGATCTTAGAGCATAAGCCATTGGTGTTCTGTTCAGGAACTTTCCCCCTGTGCCTAGGTATTCAAGGGTCTTTCCCACCTTCTTTTCTATTCGTTTCAGTGTATCTGGTTTTATGTGGAGGTCCTTTATCCACTTGGACTTGAGCTTTGTACAAGGGGATAAGAATGGATTGATTTGCATTGTTCTACATGCTGACCTCCTGTTGAACCAGCACCATTTGTTGAAAATGCTGTCATTTTTCCACTGGAGGGTTTTACCCCCTTTTTCAAAGATCAAGTGACCATAGGTGTGTGGGTTCATTTCTGGATCTTCAATTCTATTCCATTGATCTTTCTGCCTGTCTCTGTACCAATACCATGCAGGTTTTTGTTTTTTGTTTTGTTTTTAAATCATTATTGCTCTGTAGTACAGATTGAGGTCAAGGATGGTGATTCCCCCAGAAGTTCTTTTATTGTTGAGAATAGTTCTCGCTATCCTGGGTTTTTTGTTATTCCAAATGAATTTGCAAATTGCTCTTTCTATCTCAGTGAAGAATTCATTTGGAATTTTGGTGGGGATTGCATTGAATCTATAGATTGCCTTTGGCAAAATGGCCCTTTTCACTAAATTAATCCTGCCAATCCACGAGCATGGGAGATCTTTCCATCTTTTGAGATCTTTGATTTCTTTCTTCAGAGATTTGAAGTTCTTGTCATACAGATCTTTCACTTGCTTGGTTAGAGTCACTCCAAGATATTTTATATTATTTGTGACTATTGTGAAGGTTGTCATTTCCCTAATTTCTTTCTCAGCCTGTTTATCCTTTGAGTAGAAGAAGGCTACTGATTTGTTTGAATTGACTTTATATCCAGCCACTTTGCTGAAGTTGTTTATCAGGTTTAGGAGTTCTCTGGTGGAAGTTTTAGGGTCACTTAAGTATACTATCATATCATCTGCAAATAGTGAAATTTTGACTTCTTCCTTTCCTATTTGTATCCCTTTGACTTCCTTTTGTTGTCTAATTGCTCTAGCTAGGACTTCCAGTACTATATTGAATAGGTAGGGTAAGAGTGGGCAGCCTTGTCTAGTCCCTGATCTTAGTGGGATTGCTTCAAGTTTCTCTCCATTTAGTTTGATGTTGGCTACTGGCTCCGATAGAGGGCTAATATCCAATATATACAAAGGAGCTGAAAGGGTTTGTGGCTCCAGGAGGAGAGCAACAATACCAACCAACCAGAGCTCCTCAGGGTCTAAACCACCAGCCTGGGAGCACATAGGGAGGGACTCATGACTCCATCTGTATATGTAGGGGAGGATGGCCTTGTCGGGCATAGGTGGGAGAGGAGATCCTTGGTCCCGTGATGGCTGAACATTGAGTGTGTGTGTGGGGGGATTCGAGGGTGGGTAGGTGAGAGTTGGGGGAGGTAGGTGGGAGGCACATCCTCATAGAAGCAGGAGGAGGGGGGATGGAATAGGGGGTTCCTGGGTGGTGGTGGGAATGTGGAAAGGGGATAAAATCTGAAATGTAAATATAATATCCACAAAAAGTACCAATAAAATTTTGAATTATTTTCTATAACAAAAAAGTGACTCACCATGCCAGGAAAGGAATAAGATGCAGGCTTGAGAGCTGCAGAAGACAGAGTGTTAATCATGTAAGTGCCAAGGAAGAGTGGTCTCAGGCCCCCACAGTCCACTGGGTCTAGGGTAGCAAGGATGGAATGTAGATTTTAGGAAGTGATAACTCAGAGTATTGGAGGGGAGGCATTAGTTTGGGAGTGCCCCAGCCATTGAGCTGATTAAGGCATATTAAATATAAGGCTGCGAGTGTGTGTCTTTCATTTGGGAATCCACAACATAGCGAGTGGTGGGTAGGATGAGCTCATGCCACTGCCACTGGGGACATTAGAGCAGATTAATCCTCTATTGCAATAACCGTGTTTTAGGATTGATGTAAGTAATGGAATCATTAACTCTAGGACCTATCAGGTACGGTGTTTGTCTCCTCCCCCACAAATGCCTGTTAAGCTGCACTGGAGCTACACTGACCTTTGTAGAACACACCAAGTCTGTTCAAATTATACCATGAAGTTAGATATGTGCAACATGATAGTGGGCAAAGGCAGATTGATGACTGTCAAGTTTTCACTACGAGCTAAGGGCAGTACCATGCAACTGGATGTGTGCCATTTTGTCTCATTCCCTAAACAAGCATGCAGAGAAGTAGTATCTCCATTTTAGAGGCAAGAAAAATGAGGTTGCAAATTCACTGAGGAATGGAGTCTATCTTCTGGATGCTTGACTCCAACCCCACATATACTGCTTAAATGCCACACAAGCCTCCTGGAAAGCTACCAACAAGTTCCTATGATGTTACAGGAGATCCTTTTTGTGAATATACACCATAGTTAACATTCTATTATTTTATTGTTTTACAATTATGAATAGGTATTAGTTATTTGTTGCTGCATAACAAATTACCACAAGAACCTAGTAATACAACAAACATGTATTACCCTCCTCCTGTCTGAGAGTCAGGAACTTGGGTACAGCTTAGTAGGGGTTTTTTTGTCTCACAATTTCTCACAAAGTTGAAAGTATTGTCTAAACTGCACATTCCCATGCTTGTCTGTACTGGCAGGGTTCGACTGTGACCTTTTGGAATCCAAATCTTTACTTCTTGGATATTGATCAAAAGTGTCACTCATTTCCTTGGCTTATGGGCCTCTCTGTAGAAAGAGAAACGCAAGCAAGCAATGGCCCAAGCAATTCAACAGTATAGAAATCAGAGTCTTTTTGTAACTCCGATTCAGAAGTTATAACCTACAACTCTCTTGTTAGAGGTAAGCCACTGGGGTGGGTCCACACTCAGAGGAAGGGATTACAGAGATGCATGGATGCAGGGCAGTGAGGATTGGTGAGATCTGTCTGGGTGCCTGCCTACTGCAGAGTAGAACTGCTAGGCATGTGCTATAGTTCTATAGGTGCTATAGTAAGGACAACTGTACCTAGATCCTATGTTAAAGGCTTAATACCCAAGGTCCTGGCATTGAAAGGTGGTAGAACTTTTAGGAGATGAAGGTCTTCTTACAGCATTGGGAGCATTCGTTTAAAGGGGAATTATGGGTTTCTTTTCTTCCTGACTCCCTGTGCTATGAGGTAGGTAGCTATTTCTGCCATAGGTATAACTCTTGCCAGAGATCCAAGAAATATGATTATTGACAATAGGCTGGAAGTGCAAGTCAAAATAAATTCTCTTGATCTGGGGCTGTAGCTCAGTAGCCAAACAGTGGGCTAGCTTTTGTGAAGCTCTGCATCCAACCCCTACTGCTGAAGCATCCAGCTAAAAATTCCATGTTTTTCTACCTAAGTTAATTGTCTTAGGTATTTTATTTTAGCAGTAGGAAGTTGTCTATTGAACAATGATCATTTCTCTCCAGTCATTCTAGGGCTGAAACGATGAGGCCATTCTTACTTGTTCTGCCCTTTTCGATTCCTTTTCAGTGCTGAGGATCAACTTGGGGCCTTGCACTTGCCAGGTCTGCACTCTACTGCTGAAGCACACTCTGAGCCCTTCACAGGATTTTCTACTGCAAGTTGTCAAACTGTTTTCTCCCACATTTACATCATAGTCCACTCCCAGTGGTAATGCACAAAAGTTCCACTTGGCCAGGGGCTCCTTGAGTGATGACGGGATTGTGTTCTGATAAACACATTGTACATTACACGTGGTTTATGTAAATATACATGCATTTAACACACTAAAACGTAAGAGCTTAATTTATAGCATTTATCTTAGCCTGTAGTTGGGAAAACCCATCTAATCCAAAGTTACTTCGTAATATAGTATTGACTATCGTGTGTAACCCCCTGCGTGCTGTCCTGAAAGCCCACCTTATACACACATGCTTTCCACACACTCATCAAGTTCTGTTTTTGGCTTCTGGAGAACCCTCAGAATGATTTCCATGGCAGCTACTCTAGTTTATACTCCCATAACGGTGGTGTGCAAGAGTTCTCCTTTGCCACGCCCATGCCAGCATTTGACATTTGTACTCCAAATGATGGTCACACTTATGGGGTGAAACAGATTCTTCAAGTGCTTTTGATCTGTGTTTTTTTTTTTTTCCCCGATGGAAAGAGTGTTGACTAAGCACTGTTCAAAGAGCTTTCTAGCTTTCTTGTATCTTCTTTTCAGATTTTTCTGTTCAGTTCCACAGCCTGCTTTTCAGCTGGGTAGTTTATTTTCATAATGTTTAGGGTTGTTTTGTTGGGTTTTTAGTTTTTAAAAATATATCTTAGATGCTAATCTTACCTGCTATTATCTATCATTACATACTGATGTTGTCTGCTAATTTATCTGCCAGATAAATAGCTGGCAAAGATTTTCTTCTGTTTTGTGGGCCTCTTCACTTGAGTGACAGATTCTTTTGATGGATATCACATGACTACCAGAGTCCTGTTCAGAACCCCCCCGCCCCGACCTGTGCATGTGTTGAAGCAGACTTCCAACTTTTTTCTATATAAACTGAGATTATCAGGTCTTCTGTTGAGGTTCATGAGTCATCCAGAATTGAGTATTGTGCAGAGTGAGACATAAGAATCCAGTTTTATTTCTCTGCATGTTGAGACCTGGTTTTTCAGTATCATTTGTTGAAGATGCTGCCTTCTTTCCAATGTGTATTTTTTTCATCTTTGTCAAATTTCTACGATAGCTGTGATGACTTATGTCTGCATTTTCTCTTCTATTCCACTTATGTATAGGTCTATGTTCATGCTAATACATGCTGTTTTTATTTCTACGGTTCCATAGTATAGTTTGAAATCAGGTATGGTGATTCTTTCATCCATGGTTTTCTTTTTGCTTCGGATTGCTTCACTGTCCTTGGTGTCCTTTGTTCCTTTTATACATTTTTGCATTTCCCCTTATTTCTGCAAAGTATGTCACTGAAATTTTGATTGAGACAGCATTGAATCTGTAGATTAGATTTGGTAATATGTTCATTTCATAAGATTAGTTCTTCTAATTTATGAGCATATGAGGTCTTTCTGCCTTCTACTATGTTCAGTTTTTTCTTCAGTACCTTAATATATTTCATGGTAAAAATATTTTCCCCCTTTGTTCAAGCTTAGTCACAGGTAGTTAATTTTATTTATTCATTCGTTTGTTTGTTTATGTATGTCTTTAATTATTATGAGGGTATTGTGAATGGGATTGTTTTCTTTGATTTTTCATGATGCTTGTCATTGGTATTTAAGAAGAGTAGTGATTTTCATAAGTTGCTTTTGTATCCTGCCACTTTGCTTAAAGTGTTTATCATCTCCAAGTGATTTGTGATGGAGTGTTTAGTGTCTCTCATGTATAGGACCACATCATCTGCAAACACTTCTTTTCCTGTTTGTATTCCTTTAATTTCCTTCTCTTGCATTATTCCTCTAGCTAAGATTTCAAACAGTACATCGAATAGGAGTGGAGAGAGTGAACACACAGATACCTGATCTAAGTAACAATGCTTTGAGTTTTTTTTCCCACTTAGCATGGTGTTGTCTACAGGCATGTTGAATATAGCTTTTATTGTGTTTTGGCAAGCTTCCTCCATCCCTAGGTTCTCCATAAATTGTATCAAGGATTCTGATCTTTGCCAAAAGTTTTTTCTATATCAGTTTATGTAACTAACTACATTTAGTGATTTATGTATGTTGAAGCATTTCTATACCTTTATAAAGAGAAATAACAATTTTTAAATTATGAATGATCTTTTTTATGTGCTCCTGAATTTGTTAGTCAATATTTTATTGATAATGTTTGTATCTATGTTAATCAGGGAGAATAGTCTATAATTTTCTCTTCCTTTCTTCCTTCCATCCCAAATGCGGCCCCCTTCTTAGTCCCCCTTTAGAGATTTCCTCCCCCATTCCTTCCCCACTTTATCTCTGAGAGGGTAGCCTCCCCCCCTCTGTATTCCCCCTACTCTGGGGCATGAAGTCTCTATGGGATTAGATGTGTCATCTCCCACTGAGGCCAGACATGGCAGTCCTTTGCTACATATGCACCAGGGAGCCTCAGACCAGCCCATGTATGCTCTTTGGTTGGTGGCTCAGATTCTGGGAGCTGCCAGGGAGTGTCTAGGTTAGTTGACACTGTTGGTCTTATTGTGCAGTTGCCATCTCCTTGAAGGCCTTCAATCTTGCCCCTAACTCTCCCATAGAGGTACCCAACCTCCATCCAATGTTTGTCTGAGGGTATCTGCAGTTGTCTCAGTCAGTTGCTGGGTAGAGCCTCTTGGAGGGCTGCTATGCCCTCCTATTTTGCCTTGTTGGTTTGTCTTTATCTGGTTTGATAACAGGGATTTAAAAAAAAGTTTGGATGCTTTTGGTTTTTGTTTTATTTTATAGACTAATTTGAAAAGTATTAGTGTTAATTCTTTTTCCACATTCTGGCAGAACAAATCTTGAGCTTTTTTTTTTTTTTTTTTTTTTTTTGGAGACATTTTATTATTGCTTTGATCTCACTGCGTCTTACAGAGCTGTTTAAGTATTTATTTCATTGTGATTAAGTTTTAATATTATGTATGTATCTAGAAATTCATCCATTTCTTTTATCAATTTTGGCTTTCTCTTTCTGTTGTCTTTGAGGATAGAGAGTTGATTCTGTTCTTGTAGAGGGCTAGGATTCAGTTTACAGCACCCACTTGGTGGTTGACAACTATCAGTAACTCAGTTTCAGGATATCCAACACATTCTTTTGACCTATTCAGGTACTAGGCCTGTATGTAGTCCACATATATACATGTGGACAAAAAAAATTATATACATAAAACAAGTGTTAAAAAACTGAGTCCCATAAATTTAGTTTGTATTTTCTAGTTCATTCAATTTTAGTAATTTAAAAGTTTTCCTTCTGATTTCTTCAGTGATTGTTGCTCATTCAATAATTTTCTTTGAAATAGTTTCACTAAATAGCCTGGCTTGACTAAAATTCACTATAGACCAGACTGGCTTCACAGATTTACCTGGCACTGATCCCCATTGTGAGGAATAAAGGTATATCACCACACCTGACAGTAGTATGTTGTTTAATCTCCATGAGTTTGTGTGCTTTCTGTAGTTGCTATTGCTGCTTATGTCTAGATTTACTCTAATGTATTCACATAGAATACAGGGTGTCAGCAAGCCAGCGGTGGCGCAGCGGCTTAGGGCAGAGGGCGAGCCCATGTCCTTTGCTTTCTCTCTCCCGGTTCGAATCCCGCTTTCCCCGTGTGACTCTGCTCAAGTCTCATGGGAAAAAAAAAAAGAATACAGGGTGTCATTTTGATTTTTCTCTGTTTGTTGAGGCTTGCTGTATATCCTAATATGTGATCAATTTGGGAGACAGTTCTATGACCTACTGAGAAGAAAGTGTGTGCTTTAGTGTTTGGATGGAACATTCTGTAAATGTATGATTTACATTTGATTTATGGTATCATTTTGCTCCACTTTTCTCTGTTTATTTTTATTCAGATGACCTATCTATTGGCAAGAGTGGAGTACTGAAGTCACTATCAGTGTGTGGGATAAACATGTGGCTTTACATCTGATGGCGTTTGTTTTATGTAGTTGGGTTAATCTATGTTTTAGGATCATGTGGGCTGTTTCCTTGATGAATATGAAGCAACATTTTTATCTCTTTTATTTTTCATTTGAAGTCTTTTTTTCCCCCCTTCTTCAGATATTAGACTAACTACACCTGCTTGCTAGCTCCACTTGCTTGAAAGATTCTTTTTGGTCCTTTTATCCTAAAGTTGTATCACACGTTGGTGGTGACTTGTGTTTCAGAGAAGGCTCTAGTGTTTTTGTTTGTTTTGTCTTCCTGTGAAGATCATTTTCTGTTCTGGGTCAGCTCTGGCCTCCTTCATGGGCCTGTCCCATTTTCTGTCAAATCATCTTCTTACCGCTTAATTGCAAAGACTTTACATATTCAAAGTAGAAGTCAAATACATATGCATACATATGTGTACACACACACACACACACACACACACACACACACACACACACGGATAGTCTGAGAGAGTTACAACTGATAAATGTGAAGGCATCTGTCATGTGTTTCCTGAACTTTCAATAACTTATCTCTAAGTCCCAAGGAGGAAGCCACCAGACTATCAGTCTAAAGTGAGTGGAAGGTACCTTTATGCTGCTAACTCAGCCACAGGCCACCCTTGGAGACCTTTCACCAACTCTATTGCTCACTCCTGGACTTTTATCAGGAAAATTGTTACTGTGTCATAGTGTACTTCTTCATAATGCAGCAGTATCAAGCCCAAGGGTCTAAAGAATGATTAAATTCATATGTCTGAAATTGTGCAAGCTAGTTCACAAGAACATTAGGATAGTTATGCTTATGCTAGTTTGATTTTTATTTCTTGCCGGATATCATTAAACTACAGGGCATTTTGTAGTTTCACAAAATGATTGTGTATGTCTTAGTTATCCTCTAGAATATATCATTAGGAAGAATTTTATGGTAGAGAAGGGATGGGGTGGGAGAGAGCCATAGTCAAGCGAGAGAGAGGGGTTCCAATAAACTATATGACTTAGGAAAGTCAGAACTGAAGGGAAGGTTACGGTATACCAAGCCACTCTGGTCTCCTCTGCAGGAATGTTGTATTTTTCTTTTTGACACTTGTTGATATCATCATAGAAGCATGGGTGAGAAAGTCCTTCTCTTCAAGTCAGTGGGTTGGTTAGGGTGAAGAAATGAGGAAGGCTAGAAACTCTCCCTTTTCTATGTTCTGCTTTTGAAACATGGCACAAATCACTTCATTGTTTTGAAGAACCATTGAATATTGTATTAATTTTATCCACCATTATTTCTGAAAACTCAACTGTCTCTTCCTGTTCTAATCTCTACAGTCTTTAGATGTTCATAGATATTCTCTAAAAGGCTCTTCCAGGCTCCTTCCTTCCTAGATAAGACTAGTTACTAACCATTCCATGGCACTTGCTAGTCCCTTGTAGGTAATTGTGGCTGGAGAAGCAGGGTTCCTCCAGGGTGAAGTTAGACACAGCTGCTGTGGCTCCGTGGTTCCTCACTGTGCAGTCCCAATGACATGAGAAAGTCCATGGGTTTTTACAGGCTTTAAAGTCATGGCAGATAGTGGATGGATCTGGATGCACCCCCCCAAAACCCAGGGCAGACCTGAGTTAAATAGGGAGGGACAGAGGGGGGATGGAGAATGGGCTGGGGAAGAATGTTTAATTGGCTTCACCCTCTGGCCTTTAGGTACCTCATTAGTATGTAAATCTCTCTGGGGCCTGAGGCCTGTTCCTTGTGACTGTTGGCCATAGACCTCTCTGTGGGAGTGGTTGTTGGAGGGCTGAAGCTAAATGAAAAGAACCAGGACCTGGGAGCAAAGCTGAACTCCTGCCATCCAATAAGGTTCTGGGGTTCCAAGCTCATGCTCAACCAAGCACCCAGCTGCTTCTCACAGCCCACTGCCCCACAGTCCCTTGCAAGTGATGGAGTTACTTGTGTACTTTAAACAGGTATTTGTATAGACATGGTCACCACAAATCTTTGTCCTTCCCCATAATAGTAACTTGAAATGATTTGGTTCTTAGTTAAGACTTAGTCATTCCTTATGCTTCAAGTGAGTCATATCATTTAGCTCCCATAACAACCCCACACTGTCTGTAATATTATTATGCCTTGTAAGCAGATGGAGGAAATGTAAGCACTGGAAACAGCCTAAGGTCATGCTTTTAGGAAACAGTGGGCTGACATTTCCAGGCCTGTTAGTCTACAGCATTACTCTGTCTTGTCAATGCAGAGTGAGCTGCTGTGTATTTCCTCACTGAATTTAATAAACCTGTGAGAATTGAATTAAATGAGAACTTTGGGAAACAGTGTAGCTATGGTAACCACTGCCTACCTTCATCTTGTAGTGACTAGACCTTTAATGCAGAAAATAGCTTATTACAAAAAATGTAGGAAAATGACCAAAGGTAAGAAATACCAAATGGCATATAGAGAATTGGATGCAGAAGCTAACATTTGTCTGACGTTTTAACATTTGGCAGGTTAGAGTCCTCGGATAAGTAGTCTGGGCTTCTCTATTTTCCCATCATTTGATTAAGTTTAAATAAGGCAATATATGTATGTTTTATAGACTATCATCTAAAGTATTACATAAATGCTTTAGTTCAAAGTAAAAGTATTGAAACTATTTTTTAAAAACATCACCAAGCAAACTAGAATGAAAAAAAAAAAGGAGTTGGGACATATAATTTCAGTAAGCATAGTGACTGAGTTTTCACTAGGTTTGTACTCTATGTGTCAAATCTCTGGCAATTTCCCACTTACCATCAGCTGTGGGGTTCAACAACAGCTTTACTTTAAGTGTTTGTCTGAAGAGGAGGTAGGGGTCACATTTCTAATTCAATATTTTAGCTTTGATTTATTAAGTATCAGTCACATTTAAATAAAACATGCATTAAATTCCAGCTGCTTTCCATTATCTTGAAATCATTCTGCCTTTGGGTTTCAAGTAGAACTTTTCTCCACCAGGCAGCAGAGACACGAATTGACTTTAAAATATTGATCATACTTCTACCCAAAGAATTACTAGGATAGATCACTTTATTTTGCAACTAGTTTTTTTTTTTTTTTTCCTACCATGGTAGTGATAGATTTCTGTAGTAACTGGAAGGGTCAAAGAACATGTGAATTAGATCTCTTACAAAGTTACAGGACAGTTGTACGAGTTGTATAAAGCTACTGTCTTTGCCATATGTCAACTTCAGGTTAGAAATAACACTGGTCTGTGCGCATTTGTGTGAGTGTGTGTGTGTGTGTGTGTGTGTGTGTGTGTAAGTCTTCTTAGTGTGAATATCATATTCTCTTACCTCACATAGTTCATACAGATATTCTGAAATCATAGCTGGTAGCCCCAGGAGCATCTAACCAGAGTCTGGTTGGACTGTTGGAAGCTAGGAAGAACTCCATAGAAAATTGTCACAGTCTTTCTACAGACTGACCCAGAGCTTTCTGTTTTTCCTTTAAAGTGTCTTCTGGGCTCACTAGACAAACTTCTCTGGTGAGGTTTGCTGAACTAAAGCCCCTGACTTGAGTGACATCTCATTGAGATTATGGGTTGAGTTTTACAGCATCAGCCATGTCATTGTTCTTCTATGACCTCAGTATCTAGGTCTCATCAAACCCTACCCTCCTTGAACCCACAGGCAGTGTCCTCAATAGCTAATAACTGGGAGAGCCCTGGCCACATCAGAGCCAAGCAGGGGTTTGGCCATGGCTGGGAGTTTTCCCTATAATGATAGGAGATCTGCTGTGCCTGGAGCAGAGCTATCACGCTGCCTGTTAGTCACCCCTAAACAATCTTGCTTGGAGCCTGGAATGATAATTAAGTGCTTCAGTATCACACTGTGTTTCCTGTGACCCTTGTTCATTCTTAACTTTTACAACAGGCTTTCTTTTCTTCCCTCTTTTTTTTTTTTTAAAAATTTAATTGATAAGAACCTATGACAGGTATGTTTGTAAGCAGAATTCTCTTTGAAAAGAACATTTCAGTGTTATCAAATAAGAACTTAGTTTATGGAAAACTAATTTTAACTACTCAAAGACCTGAGCTAAAGATTGACAAGGTAGGTCAGTGGGTAAAGGTATTTGCTGCCAAGGCTGATGACCTGGATTTGATTCCTTGGACCTGTGTAGTGGAAGGAGAGAATGGACTCCTGAAGACTATTCTTGAACCTCCACAGAATTATTGTGGTACCCTCCCTCAAATCAACACATAAATACAATAAAAAATTGAAATGGGGTTAGAAATGGAGCCATGTTTTCCTACCTAGGTTTAAATCTTGAAGTGAGAGATTTAGTGAGTGTTTGAATCATTGCCAGCAGAGTTTGACACTATCAATATTGGACAAGGCAAGAGACATTGGTGTACTGGGCAATGCTTGTCAGCACAGTTAGGTTTGGACTCAGGACCAGAGAAGACTGTTGGGGAAACTTGACTTCTTCAAAGTCTGCATTTTATAGTCCAAATCATGTAGTTTTTTTTTTTTTTTTTAAGAAAAAAATGCATGAACAACAACAATAAAAACTCAACTCCCATTTTCCCAGGTACCCCAAACACTTAGGCTGTTTGCCAGGAGCCCCAAGCATTCAGGATGTATTGCTGTTCATGCCCTGGACTTATCTCCATGTGTAAAATACCTCAAGCATCAGTCAGGTCTATGAATGCACAGAAGAGATGTTTGCTTTATTGTTACTAAAAATAAATAATACAAACCACACTGTTTGATACTGGGAACCCAGATCTTGACAATGCTCTCTAATAAACACTAATTACTTCCTTCTCTCTAATTGCACATTTATATTTGCAGTTGTCATATATGTATTCCCAAGGACTGGATGTGAAACCACCCAGGGGCTTAGCTGATATTTTATGTGCTGCATAAAATAAACTTGGTTTGGATGGAAGAAGAACATTCTAATAAAGACCCATGAGAAAATGTGTCTGAAGCACCAGGAGGCACAGCTGTCAATTCTGAAGGGTGGCACCTACAGATCTTAGCTGTTTATTGAGTTTCTTGTAAAAGCTGACTGACCTATTGGTTTGGAGATGATGATGGTGTCACTTTTTAATTCCACACTGAATTGTCTTTGGTGCTCTTGTTTCTAGTGAGAAGTATAAATGGGATGTTCAGTAGAATCAAAATATATTAAAATACTGAGGTCTTTTGCAGGTGTAGTTTTTTGTTTACTAGTTGTGCTGTCCCAAAGAAATACCCATGGGGGTTGAAAATTTAGGGAAATGGCTATTCACATCTAAAAGAACAAGCACAATTACTATAATATATTTATGGTAATTTTAGAAATTGTGCTGTGTGTGACACCCTTGACTATATGTAGTGCTAATGTGAGCCATACTAATCTGTTTACATACTAATACTAAATCCTGACAACAGAGAAAAGAATGTGGTACCCAACTGTGTCAGTCAACTTCAAGGTGCTAAAACATAATACTGAGGTAAAAAAAAAAAGTAGAAGATGTTTTGTCTCATTTGTTTCAGAGTTCTGTCAGTATAACTTGTTCCTATTGCCTGTAATGAGACAGAATTTCATCAAAGACAGTATGTGATGAAGTCACCTTATGGTGGCTGAGAAGCACAGAGAGGTTCCCAAAGTTCCCTTTGAAGGTGTACCCCCTGATATTCTAACTTGTGTTCTCTAGGCCTGCCTCCTAAAGGTCCCACCATTTCTCACCTCCTGAGAATACCTTATCCTGGCAATCAAGGGTCTGCAGCTGGCAAAATCCCACTTCTGCTAGAGCATGAAGCAAATCATAATCAGCTAATGCAAACAATCTCAAGCAGCCCACATCCTTATACCTGAGAGAAAAATGAAAGAACATCCTTTAAATATTTCTGTGTTTTTCTAAAGAAACAAAAATTTCAGAATTCTCAAAAAATCTTACTGCAAGGGTAGGCCTTCCTCCAGAAATTATTAATTAAGGAAACTCTCTACAGCTGTATCTTTTGAAGGTATTTTCTCAATTGAGGTTACCTCATTCCAGATAACTATCTTGTGTCAAGTTGACATAAAACTATCCATTACAATACCTTTGTTTATATATGGATTTGCTTATTAACTGAGAAAAATCTAGTAGAGACCAAAGAGAGAATACGATTACATTTTCCCCTGGGCTTCTGTATGCTTCCCTGGGACTCCAGAGGAGAGTTGATAAAAGTCTGTGCTGGAGAAATTACATTGTGTTTGGAGAAATTACAAGTTTCCCTTGGTGTGAAGAACCAGAGCAATTAGGAGGGCCAACACAGACAGAACGTTCTAAATTATTGTCTTCAGTTTGATGACATCTTACTTTTAAAAAACTCAATTAATTATTTATTTGCATTCCATCCATTGCCCCCCTCCCCACAGTTTCTCATCCCATTCTTCCTCTGCCTTGCCTCTGAGAGGGTGTCCCCCTCCCTGTATTCCTCTTTCCTGGGGCCTCAAGTCTCTCAAGGATTAGATGCATTTTCTCCCACTGAGGCCAGATTAGGTGATCCTCTGCTATATATCTATATCTATATCTATATCTATATCTATATCTATATCTATATCTATATCTATATCTATATCTATATCTATATCTATATCTATATATCAGGGGTCTTGGCTCAGTCTCTGGGAGCTCCCAGGGGGTTGGGTTAGTTGAGACTGCTGGTCTTCCTATGGGGTCTCCCTCTCCTTCAGCTCCTTTAATCCTTCCCTCCTCCAGAGGGATTCCCAACTTCAGTCCAATGGTTGGGTGTAAATGTCTGCATCTGTCTAGTCAGCTGTTAGTTGGGCCTTTCTTTCTTTCTTTCTTTTTTTTTTTCTTCAGATATTTTATTTACACTTCAGATGCCATCCCCTTTCCCCATTCCCCCACCCCTTAGAAAACCCCTATCCAATGTCCCCTTTTCCTTTTTGCATTTATACATTGTTTTAAAATAATGTTAATTATAAGCGTTATAAGTTTGGAATTGTTCAATCAGAGGTGTAACCCACTGACCAACCTAGATATAACAACTATCTTTGACTGGTGGAGATACATGAATATCTGCCTCCCTGTCTCCCCCCTCTTTCTCTCTTTCATCACCTAGCTTCTCCTCTCCTTCTTCTTCTCCTCTTCTTACTCCTTTTCTTCCTCTCAGTACTCCTCCTACACATCACCCTTCCTGTTAAAATGAATAGTTGGGCCTTTCAAAGGACAGCTATTCTAGGGTCCTGTCTATAAGCACATCATAGCATTAGCAATAGTGTCAGGCACTTAGTCCCCTACCCTCATTCCCCTTGAGATGGAGCCCAAGTTGGACTGGTCACCGGACAGCCTTTTCTTCAGTCTTTTCTTCATTTTTTGTCCCTGAAGTTCTTTTAGACAGTAACAATTCTGGGTCAGAAATGTTGACTGTGGGTTGGTAACCCTGTCCCTCCACTTGGGGTGCTATCTACTAGATGGACTCTTTGAGTTCCCTTTCCTCAGTGTTGGGCACTTTGGCTAAGGTCACCCCCATTGAGCTCTGGGAGTCCATCACATCCTAGATCTCTGGGACTTTCTAGAGGGTCCCCCCCCTCTCCCACTCCCAGAAGCTGCATATTTTCATTCATTCTCCTGGCCCTTTGCATGGAGGGGATATAGTACCTGTGCTGTTCCTAGCCCTTCACTAGGTTCTCAGATGCCAGGAGATGAGACACATGTCTTCCCCTCATGGATCATCCATTCTAGGCAAGGGCATGAAGTAGGGCAATCTGTGCATGCTGATAAAATGCAATGTCAAGGAGCTATTAAAGATTCAGAAGACTTTAGGCATGATGGGCAAGCCAGGCAACAAATTGTCTCTTAGGAAGAGTCAGGAAATGCCTCTTATTTCCATTTTTTAGATTCTGAAAACAAGATAATCAGGAAGTAGATATTTTTGTCTTGAAACTTCAAAAGTTGACACAGGAATGAATAAATGTTTTACTTCCAATATCATTTTAATCTTTTGAAAGAATTTAAATCAAGCTAATCAAAATTTTGTCACTGTTTTGTGTGTTTTAAAACAATTCAAACACATCACATGGTATCCAACACAAACAGCTTATTGAGTAAGAAGTGTTCCATCTAACAGCAAGTGAGTGACTTGGTTTCTGCAGCTGAACAGAGCCATCAGAGTGTGGGTTTCCACAAGGGGGGGTGGGATCTTGGGATGATGATTCATGGGATCATTAGAAGGGAACCTGGGGTAATGACTGAATTGATATGTAAATTAAAGACTAGGCTTTTGATCTTCAAGAGATGAACTATCCAAAGAGTTTTTAGACTTGCAAAAATTCTGTCTTCAGCAGAGAGCTGTCTGAGATCTCCAGAGAAAGCTGAACGAGAGAGAGAGAGAGAGAGAGAGAGAGAGAGAGAGAGAGAGAGAGAGAGAGAGAGAGAGAGAGAGAACACGAGAGCTGTATGGAAAGCTGTCTTGAGCAGAACATAGACAATCAGCTTGAAACCATGATTTGACCTTTGTTTTGCCACTCCCATACACGCCTTACTCAGAACCCCTCTCCAAGCCTAGGCTGGTCCTTGGCAGTGATGGGTAGGTCCTAGGCCTCACTGTTCTTTTTCAGGGAAAGCAACTTCACATTTTCTTTTACACATCTACCTTGCACATAAATTCTTCAATATCTTTGCATATTTATACCTCTTCATGCAAGAGATAATTTATGTTACCATAGTAATACTTGGTTTTGTAAGTTGTTCAGTAGGTAGCCTAGACAGTTCTTTAAAGTTTCTTATTATAAAAAGGGTCATAGGGATGACCAAAAATAATAATGTTCTCATTTTATAATAGTTCCATAAAATGATCATTTTTTTTTCTGTATATGACAAACCTCCAGAAGGCTGGTGATTGTATGATTGTAGGCTTTTTTTTTTTTTAATTATAAACAATCACACAAAAAAGAATAATGGAATTGCATCAAGTTAACAAAAGATGGAAGCTCTGTGGTGTACTTGCCAAGTGTTAGTCATGGAACTAAACACTCTATATGTATTCTGTCATGTGAATCTCACAAAAATCCTTCAAGATAGAGTAGTCCTGTTCTAGAGAGATAGAAAAGGAAACTTGGAGAGGAAGAGGAGATCCTGTATGCACTGCCGTTGTTTAAGAACAGCTTAAGGGTATTGTGTACACAAAGTCCGGTACCATTCCTTATCACTAGGCCTATAGCTCTTCCCACTGAATTCATCTGAGGGTTGGGCTTTTCACAGAAAAACCTCCAGTTCATCTGCTGCCCAGTTCCCTAAGGAAATCTAGCATTCACTGGCAGTAGTGAAATGCCATTCAACAGTCATAGTGAAACAGCTCAAGAAAAGAGTGAAGGAATACTTGGAGAAAATGTTGAAGTTGATCGTGATTTTAATGTTGGTAGTGATGGTGGTATCTGATGGTATTTAAACGTACAGTCAAGGGGCTGAAGAGATGGCTCAGTGGTTAATATCATACACTGCTCTGCTAGAGGATCCAAGGTCAACTCCCAGCACACATCAGACAGCTCACACCTACTTGTAATTACAGCTCCATGAGGCTCTAACACCTCTATCATATCATGTCCTCACAATCATGTACAGACACATACACATAATCAAAAATAATGAAAATAAATCTTTAAAAAATATAGTCAACAAAAAGAGCACACACACAAATCTTTGTAAATGTTGTCAACATATATGCAACATTGTACCTTAGAGCCTAATTACTTCTAGAAAAAATTATTTAAAAATACTATCAAGATAGAAGGTAAACATAAATGTGTTTGATATTAAAATAATTTATAAAAGCATGATTTTTTCATGGACAAAAAAAAAAAAGATGTGAACATTTCTGTTCAGTAACATAAATACCTAATAACCAAATAAGATGAATAACTTTAAACATAAGCTAAGAAATGCAAATTAAAACCTATAACTCTACACTGTTTTCCCTCTCAAATTGGTGGTGGTGAAAAATACTGATAACATCACAGGTAGGAGCATATGCTAAGTATGACTGATGGACTTATAATGGAAAAAGTTAGCTATAATTTTTCTAGAGAGAAGTCTGCAAGCCCTAAAAAATGTTACATCTATGAAAGAGTTACTGGGTATTATATTAAAATACTATTTTATGACATAAAAATGGTATAAAGTAAAAAAAATGGCGTTATAAAATGATGCTGTCTTTGTCATGAAAACATGTTGCCTTGATGCTTATTTATAAGGCCCCACTTACTGTCACTGTATTTGGAGCTGAGCTCAGTTCCTCGTCTCCACTACAAAAGCTTCATGGTAGCAGTCTGCCTACCATAGACAGTCATGTCTTAAGGAATATCATGCAATGGCTTTGTCTTATTCCCCATTCTGCAGATACTGGGCTTATGGCTGAATTGTCCTGGACAAAGTAAAACATCACAACCTGTTGCCAAAGCCAGCAGGAAATTAATTTGACTGGAACTCAACCTTGTGACTTTAAATGTAGTCTTCTAGCAATTACATTTGTTTAGTTGTGAGAACATTTGTCTTCTGCTTCTTTTAGAAGATTTCCGACCCTCAAAGCTTTGTCATCATTTCAGACATCATCAACATTTTCAAACATGAACGAATGCCAAGGACCAGCCTCACCTTGAGAGGGGTTCTGAGAGAAGGGATGTTTGAGAGCCATGAAACAAAGGACTGGAAGTCAAATCATGAGTTCAGACTGAGAGCCTAAGTTCTGCTCCAGATAGCTCTCTGTAGATAGCTCTTGGCTCTGTAGTCTGCTTGAGACAGCTTTTCAGATTGCTCTCTCTCTCTCTCTCTCTCTCTCTCTCTCTCTCTCTCTCTCTCTCTCTCTCTTCCTCTTCTTCTCCTTCCCCTCTCCACTTTGTGTTCTGCTGGAAACAGCTTTTTGTTGCTATTCTAAAAATCTCTCTGATTGAGACAGCTAGCTTTCTGCTTGACACAGTTCTGTCTGGTTGAGACAACTCTCTCTGCTAGTAAAAATTCTAAAACATCTCTGGATAGTTCATGGTTTTTTTGAACAAAGACAGAAAAGCTGCTATAGAAATTTCTTGGATTTTCTGACCAAGTCAGAAATCCTGTTAGGAAAATTCTAAAAGTATTTCTTGGGTTTTCTGATCAAAATCAGAAAGCCAGAAAATATTTCAAAAGAGCTGTGTTCTCTTCAGCCAACCTTCTCTGCTTAGCTGAAAGGAAACATTCTAAAAGAGCTGTGCTCGCTCTCTAAGTAATTCTTGGGATTTCTGACCAAGCTCAGAAATCCTTTTAGAAAAAAACTCTAAAAGAGTTATGAAAAATTCTAGAAGAGCCGTGTTCACTCTCCATTCATTTTCCAACCAAAATTGGAAGTCCTTTTAGAAAAAAAAAATTGAAGAGCTGTGTTGGCTTTCCAGAGATCTTCTGATAGCTCAGCTCTCACTAGAAAAAAAAATTTTCTAAAGAAGTGTCATCGCTTTCTGCTACCTCATGTTGTACAGACCCAGAGCCCAGTTTTTTATTTACATATCAATTCTTTTATTTATTTCAGATTCCATCTTGACCATCCCACAAATCAGCATTCCATGACCATAGCCCCTTGACTCTTAGGAAAAGGACAGGAAGTATTTTTTTTTCTTTAATACTGCAAAAAAGAATTCAGAGGTATGCCTGCCTTTGTAAATTTAGCTGGGTGGGATCTTGCTCTGGACTAGAAACTCATTGCTTCATAACTTCTCTAACTATTATCCAGATGTTGGAAGTTATTTACTTCTGACACAACCCTGGGGCATGGGAAAAGGGGGGTAGTGTGTCTGCTGCACAATGGGAATTAGGAAGACCCAGTTCTACATTCAATGTCATAACATAGATACCTTGAAATCATCCTTGGTAGGTGTCTTAGTTAGAGTTTCTATTTTTGCACAAAACATCATGACCAAGAAGCAAGTTGGTGAGGAAAGGGTTTATCCAGTTTATACTTTCACATTGCTGTTCATCACTAAAGGAAGTCAGGATTGGAACTCAAGCAGGTCAGGAAGCAGGAGTTGATGCAGAGGCCATGGAGGGATGTTACTTACTGGCTTGCTTCTCTTGGCTTGCTCAGCTTGTTTTCTTATAGAATTCAAGACTACCAGCCCAGGGATGGTACCACCCACAATGGGGTAGGCCTCCCCCCTTGATCATTAGTTGAGAAAATGCCTTACAGCTGGATCTCATGGAGGCATTTCCTCAAGAGAGGCTCCTTTCTCTGTGATAACTCCAGCTTGTGTCAAGTTGATAAAAAAAAAAAAAAAAAAAAAAAAAGCCAGCACAGTAGTAGTATTTACACCATAGAATTTGGAAAAGGTTATTAACCAAAGAATATTTATTATTTTTTGATTATATGGACTTGGGACATGATAGAGAAAGTGATATTCATGTAGCTGGAGACATTACACTGTAATGTTTGAATATTTAAAAAACGATTACACAATTCATGTTGTTATCATTGATAAGTGGCTTTCAGTATGTATCTTCATTGCCTTACTTTCACCTTACTTGTGACATAAGCCAAATGTCTCCTAGTATTCATAGTGAAAGTACTTAGAGTATCAGGGTTAACAATTTACAGCACACTATCCTATGAAAGGGTGCCAGGGCTTTGAAGTTAAAAAACAAAACAAACCTGAAAGCTGTAAGGAGTTTTAATGTCTGTAAAACTAGTTTCATTTTACACCCCATTGGAAATCAAAATCACAAAGGAAAGATAGGATAATGAAATTAGAGGGGCTAATTAAAGTATAAAAAAGTGACTTGAAACAATTTTTTAAAAGATAATATAGATATTTGAATGAAAATCTTCAGCACAACTCCTAAGGCTTCTAGGGGAAGGAGAGTCACTTTTCTTTAAGAGTCTAGCCTCTGGTACTTCGAATGTACTACAGAAAATGGCCCCATGAGAACATGGGCAGCAAAAATTGGACTCCGTGTGTGGGGAGGAGCAATGTTGGGAGGTGGAGTTAGATCTGAGAACTGAGGAGGGTTAGTGAAGAGAGTAGAGGGGAATAAGAACAAAATACAAGCAATGATATATAACATTCTCCAATATTAAAGACCCCCTCCCCCATCAGTATCATCTACTCAGGGTAACATCTCTTGTCAGTTTTTTGTTTATTCTCTGTTTTTTTGTTTTTGTTTTTTTGTTTTGTTTTGCTTTGTTTTTAAAGATGGTCTAATCTTTAATTTCTGAGAAGAAATCAAAGGCAATGGTAATAGCATTTATTGTTTTGATGAGTCTCTTCAACACCCCTTGATCAAAAATTCAAAGGGAAGTGTTCTTTAACTGGTGCTAACATTTTTGTTAAATAGTTCATGGCCCCTGGGGGGAGCACTATCATTTTATGTAGGCATATATGTTTTTTTAAATGAAACAAGGTAGATTTATATAATAATGTGTTTCTGTTTGGCTGTACCATTCTTAATGTTATTTATCTTTCCTTTTTTTTAACCTCACCTTTCTGTCTTTATAGCACCTGTGTGCTATTGCTGACGACACTTATACTTCAGACACAGGAGGAATCAACTTGGTACTAACCTTAAAGGCTCCTCCTCCCTAAGATTTAGCTTTCTAGTGTTAGAAGAAATTAATCAGAAGTCTGTGAACCACAATGGCCCACTAAGAAAGCTATCTTCAGTGATACAATCAGACGCTAACATCTTGGGTGCAACCAACACTGCCTAATTGTACTTATGTCCTAATTAGAGAGCTAATGTTTGAAAGACAGGAAGGACTTGTGCCTGGCCCTATAAACCTTACCCATGAGGAGACTATATATTTAAGAGGACAATGACAACTTCCATTTTCCTAAATCAATAGAGCTCCCAACTGTATTCTAAATAGTTATTATTATACCCACAGATAAGTGTAGTGCTTACTCCTCATCAAATAAGCTTCTTTTTGTGGTAGGTGGAGGCTACTACAGAGAGCTATAGCCCCTCAAAATGGAGAGAATCAGTGACCATAGGGTGCCCATCCCCAATAGGAACATCTAGAACACAATCCTTACACTTAAGCCTCAAAGGAACATAAGAGAAAAGGGGACAGAATGGTTCTAAGAGCCACAGAACCAGGACACCAGCTGAGAGATAATGTCTTCTTAGACAGGGTAGTAATGTTGTACCCATAAAAATTTCTTTTTGAGACAGAGTTTCTCAAAAACTCTGGAACATGGAAGCTCTGCATGTCCTGCAACTTGCTCTTTAGACCAGGCTGACCTCAAACTCATGGAAATCCACTTGCCTCTGCCTTTTGGATTAAAGATGGGCACCACCACTGCCTGGCACATATAAAGTCTTAACAATATAATTGCCTGCTCAAGGTCTACACAATGATCACACCAGTCTACATGCCAATTTGGGAACACAAGACTCCACCCCTAAATGAAGATATAGGCAATCCATGGGGATGGAGAATCAACTTTCTCCAAGAAAAAAGTATATAAATATATATGTTATTTATATTTATATATATGACAAAGTCATCAACTCAAGGTAGGGTGGAAGACATGGGAGAAGTTGGAGGGGGAGAGGGAGGAAATAGGAATAATATAAACATTGTGTATGACATTCTCAAAAGGTATTTTTTTTAAAGAAAAAGGAATAGATGGTCTATGAATAAATGGACATGAATCTTGTTCTTGCAACTCCAAGTTGAACAAGTTATAATACAAAGTAATAAAATAGGAAAAATTGTACATATTTTCCTTTACTTATTTTTTCCCAAAGTTCCATCTGTCAGATACTTTGGATAGAAATATCCTGGCTTACTATCAGCACTGGTTCACTGGATCACTGGATACTTTGATATAATATGTTTGGGCATAGCATCATTTATTTAACTATTATTTTTTTAAAAGAAGCTTTATTAGAATTTAAGTATATTCACCTATCATTGAAGCATTTTAATATTTACATAGTTTTTATTCTCACTGAAGTATGAGGAACAAATCACATGATTGCTTTGAGTAAAAGATACTTTGAGTAAAAGATATTTGACTGTAGATTTTGCAAAATCACATTAAATTTTTTGTATTATTTTCCTCAAATATATGGAGCCAGCTCTTACATAATGTAACTTTGTCCATTTCCTTGAAATCCCGTGGCGTCCTATACACAAGAAGGTCTATTGCCCTTTTCTGTTGTGAAATAAAGCAGGACCAACCTAATGATATTATCAAAAAATCTCTTTCTTCCAAAAAGAGTCTCTGACAAGCGTCTATTCATTTCTTTGACATTAAAAGAATTTGGAAAACATTTTCTAGATGAAAACTCCAGAAGCCTACTAGAAGTATCTTTCACTCCAGAGTGATGGTAATATCTCCGCTTCCTGTCTTACTGTCAGCACTGGCTCATGGTCTATGCAGCAACCACATCAATCTTTTCTCAGTTGAAAATCCCAGATTTTCATCAAGTTCATGTTGGTTCTGTATTAGTAAAGATAATGGCTGAGCGTGTCTCTTTGTTTTTATAGTAACCCAAAGCACATTGCTTTTTGTTCTAAACTGCCCATTTCAGGATAATAAAATATCAGAGTGTGAGGAGGTGGGGCATCCAAGTATTTTGAATTCTGTCTTGTTCAAAATGATTTTCTTTCATTTCTCTATAGACATAAAAATCTATCATCTCTAGTCCTGTGATTCCCTGAGAGTCTTTGTTCATCATCAAAATCCCTCTTGTCCAAATCCTGTGTTTCAGAAACCACTTCTATAATCAAATCAAGTTTCCTACTTGTATGTAACTACCTCTTTCCTTATGTAAGCAAGTTCGATGACTGCACTCCAAACTAAGTCCAGAGCTACCTGACAAAAATTGGGAGTTCTATCCCCCAAATCCCATGGCTATTTAGAAGGTTTATTTGTTGAACTCTAATAAGCCTAAAATGACTGGAAACATAGATACCTGTACTCCAGAAATTTTAGAATTACCTGACACCGTTGATCTGTGAACTCCCAGAATTCCAGAGCTGCTTGGCATATTAGGCCATTGTCTTCCAAATATTGCAGCTTTTTTTGGGGGGGGGGATTTCTTCTGCAATTATTGATCTGGTGTTTTCACCAGGAGTCTGATCTTCAGACTGTGGAGATGGAAAAATTGCTAAAGTACCTGCCATGAAAGCATAAGGGCTTAATTCACACAGTCTGCATAAATAGCCAGATATAGCAACATGTGCTAGGGGTAGCGGCAGTGAATCCCTGAAGTTTACTGGTCAGCCAATCTAGCCAAGTCAGTGAAGTTTAGTGAGGCTGAGGATTTAGTTCCATGGTAGAATACTTGTGTAGCATGTGCAAAGACCTAAGTTCAGTCTCTATTATCACAAGGAAAGAGAGAAGCAAGGGGAAAGGAGGAGGGGGAGAGGGAGGGAGGGAAGAAGGAAGGAAGGAAGAAAAGAAAAGTCCATAATTCAATAGAGAGGTCTGAAAACAGGTCATAGCAGAAGACAGATTAGAATTACACAAAGGATAAATGTAGGTTTATAGCCATGGAAAGAGAGACACTCCAAGCAAGCCAGATGATAGAAAACTTTGTACCTAAGAATTACACTCAACCCATGGGTCACAACCACCTTGGTGGTCAGATGACCCTTTCACATGGGTTGTCTAAGACTGTTGGAAAACACAGATATTTACATTATGATTCATAACAGAAGCAAAATTACAGCTATGAAAATAACTTTATGGCTGGGGCTTCCTACAACTTGAGAAACTATTAAATGGTCACAGCATGAGGAACATTGAGAACCACTGAGTTAGAGGGAAAAAGCGACAAAAGTCTCTTGGTTCATGTTTCAAGTGCCTGGGAAGAGGCTCCCAAAAGGAACTTTTGAAGTGAAATGATGAAGCATGTATTTGCATTTTTTTCTTCCTCCTTTAAATTATATGTTATTTACCTAACTTAGTTGAGCATTTAGCTTAATCAAAATGTTTGGCTTTTGCCATGATAGGAAGCCTAACTCATCCATCCCTAAGTTTCTGCTTCTGAGAGACAACCACAAGAATGGTGTGTGCTAAGACCTTTGACCTCTGACATCTGTGGGTGGAAAAGGACATACCATTCCAGCAGAAGGACTTTCTGACTTTCTGTGGCTGAGAGAACATGGGCCTCTGTGGAGTAAGGTGTCTGAAAACAGATGACTTACAAGGGAAACTGAATTTTCCCTTATTCCTTTTAACTCTTCAAATACAGCTTTACAACTTTGTGCAATAATCTGCAATGAATTCCCTTTCTTATCATGTTTCTTTAAGTGAGCCTCAAAAACATTCCTTGCCATGGTTTAGAAAGAAAGGCTTCTGCTGGATGCTTGCCTGTTTTTCACTGTAAACATTTCCCTCATTTCATTTGCTTTTACTTTATTCTGACCCACTGCAGGGAGGGAACACCCTTTCCCCACCTCCTCTACAGTTGGCAAGCTGCTCAGGGTGTCAGGAAGTGTCAGGGTGTGGTCAGTGTTTAGTACAGAATGGGGTGACAGCCTTTGGAACTTGCATTGGTATTTTCCAACGGCCCCTCATTCTAGAGCAGTGGTTCTCAACCCTCACAATGCTGAGACCCTTTATTACAGTTCCTCACGTTGTTGTGACCTCCAATCATAAATTTACTTTCATTGCTACTTCATAACGGTAATTTTTCTACTGTTATGAACCATAGTGTAAATATCTGATATGAGGGATAGCTGATATGTCACTCTTGTGAAAGGGTCTTTTGACTCCAAAAGGGGTTGAAACTGACCAGTTGAGAACCACTGGTCTAGAGCCATGTACTATGACAAGCTTTCGTCAGGGCTCAATTTTCTTTTCTTTTCTTTCTTTCTAAAGTGCAGAAGATTTCTGGGCAAGAAGCTGAGCACTTGGGTTTCCAAGGCTTAACTTCTGTAGAAAATTAATCCCCGAATTTTAGACTTGTTCATACAAGACAAAAGCCATTTGAATTTAATATACAGCCCTAACTAGGATGACTACAGAGTTTGTCATATAGAGCAAGATAATTTTAAGACAAAAAGTGAGAAGAAAAATAACCAGAACTGCAGTATATAGTTTTACTAATATTAAAACTTTATTATTATGAATTTACAAGGCAGTTCTACTGCAAATCAATTATCAAAGTCACAAATCAATTGTCAAAGGTAAAATTACCTCTAAAAACCAAAAACGTATAACTATATTCACTAAAGAAAACTTTTTTTTAATTGGAAAAATTCCTTCTGGCTTGCAGGTCCAGTCGAGTAGAGTGTATGATGGCAAGAAAGGCAAGGCAGGTGGCAATAGGCATGGCAGCAGCTAGAAAGGAAACTGGGGGATGACATCCTTTGTGTTTCTTTGTTTTGGTTGGTTGTTTTAAAGGAGGAGAAGTCTCACTGTGTAGCTCTGGCTATGCTGGAACTTGCTATGTAGACCAGACTGGCCTTGAATTCAAAGAGATCCTCCTGCTCTGCCTACCCAGTGCTGGAATCAAAGGTGTGCGCCACTATGCTGGGCTCTTCGGAGCCCACCCTTTACCACAGCAGCAAGCAGAGTGAACTAGAAGTAGAATGTGATTATAAACTCTCAAAACCTGCTTAAAGAAACACAGATGCTATAAAATAGGCATTTTATTCTGACACATAATTCAAAATAACGCAACTACTTTTTTCTCTCGGTGCTTTTTGACAAATAGTGTGGTGGTTCCTGTTAGGGGTTTGTATTGCTGATGTCATGCACTGCCTCTTCTAAATCTAGTAAGCCCTGTTCTGTGTTGTGAAAGGCCAAAGATAGTCTATAAAAGTTTGTACATTGGTAACATAAACAAAGATTGCATCAAGTATTTCTTCATATGAGTCAAATAGTCCAAAATGTAATTAGGGTTTTAAAATTAAATCTTGCAGGGCAGAAGGGAGCCTGTTTCTATTCCCAGCCCCCGCATGGCGGTTCACAGCTGTCTGTAACATCCAGGGGATCTAACTCCCTCCTTTCATCTCCATCCGAGATCACTTTACACACATGGTACACAGACATAAATGCAGGCAAAACACTCAAACACATGAAATAAAATCAAGTAAAGAAATATTATGAGCGATTTATGTTTCCATTATTTATTTTGTTCACTTCTCACCTTGCTTTCCTATGATGCTGTTTCAATATCTTCTTGTCTGCAAGCTTTGTTTTTTTAATTAAAAAACAAAGTTTTGAGAGAGCGCTAAGCATTGGCTATTTTGATTAAGGATTTCCAGGTGATTTTGAATAAAATGCAGCAAAGACCTAAAAGACATTTACACTTGTACTAAGCTATACACCTGTTCTTCAAGGCCTTGATATTTTTTTCTCCTAAAGTCCAGTTAATAATGGACAGTAGTGAGTGAATTCACATACTTTCCTAGTCGAGTCCTTTCAGGCCTCAACGCTAGTGACATCATAACAAGAGCTCTGTCGTTCAATTGTTTTATGTGTGTACATGCAATAATACTCAGGGATTTTGACTGTATATCTGGCAATTTGCTTGGTACACACTGCCATGGCTTAGCCAAGCATGATTACACCCCATATGCATGGCAACCGATTCCAAGAATGCTCCTGTTCCATAGACTTACTTCAGTAAAAACATAGACTATCCTCAGACTTTATATTATAGCAAAACAATTTAACTTTGGAACACATCACACACACACACACACACACACACACACACACCCCTTTCCAATGTTTTTCATGAACCTTGTATTTAACAGATAAAGTGTCTGGAATCAATGTTATGCCCCCAAAGGATATTAGGAATGTGGATGTAAACTGGCCTCTTTGGAACTGGAATTTGCATCATAGTTCACTAACTTTGAAGTTCTTTAACGAAGAGTATAAGATCTTTAGGAAAATGTTATGATAACTATTGTCTTGGCCTCACATTGCAAAGGAGATGCAGATGGTATCTTATCTATCCTGGAGCCTTTGCAGGCTGCTCAGTGGTTGGGATGTCTGTCTCTCCCTCCCAAGCTTAGCCCCATGTCTTTCTGTGGATGGCTCTCAGCTTGAAGTATTCCCACTTGAGGAGTTGGCATGCGTGGGACCTCTTAATTGGTTCTTCTTGGATTCTGTCCATATTTATTTCCTTTGTGGTACTTCAGTTTATGCAATGACCTTAATAGCTGGCATACTTATTTTCTTTACAGTCCTTAATATTAGAATGTAAGACACATTAAAGAAGCCACATTCACTCTTTCACCTGCAAATTCTGAGAGCTGAGGAAGGAATCTGGACCTCAAAAACATTTACTATACGAATCATATATATTACTATTTTATAACACACAAGGTACCTACAAAGATTTATAAGTAGTTGGGTCAAATTCAATACATATGAAAATATGTGTTATCAAAATATATAAAAATAATTGTTATGTTTATAGTGACTTTTATCTGACACTTAGCAAGTTGGTCCCCATAACACCAGTCCATGCAAAAGAGTTTCTAGACTATCCAGTTTTGCAAAGCCAGGCCAGGCTCTGAGCTGCTCAGATCTCACAGTGGCCAGCAGAATCGTCCAGGAAATTTAAACCTGTAACATTCCTTTTAGCTTTATACACTTATAAATCTGGACTCACAAAAATTTTGGTTTTTAAAATATGATTGAAGTGGCTTTGTTAAACCCAAGAGTTTTTGGTTCTTATAATCTATCAGACAATTGATAACTTCATTATTTGATAAACATTTTCTCTCTGCCTTGCTACTCTGGGTTTTTTTCAAACTTTGTGATAAATCTTATAAGATTAGGTGAGTATCTCCTCATAGTTTGACTTTTAAAAAAATTCACACTAGAAAAACAATTTCAAAATCTGTAACCATATAGAAATGATAAGTGTCTGAGAATATAATCAGGCTCAAACTAATTTCAATGTGTGTGTGTGTGCATATATGAAAACATTACAGGGGGGTGTCTCAGTAAAGTACTTGCTGTTCACATTTCTGATTTCTATCCCCAGAACCCACATAAAAAGTAGAGGCGTTGGTAGTCCCCGTAGTCCCCCTGTAGTCTCAGTGCTGTTGGGTGGAGACAGTGGTCCCCTGAGAATCACTAGGTAGCCATTCTAGCTTGTCATTTCAAGGAGAGAGATCCTGTCACAAAAGAATGAGGGTGACTGAGAAAGACACCTTGCAGCAATTACCGACTCTCTGATATGTCCATGCATCTACATGAACACACACACACACACACACACACACACACACACACACAGATGTACATATATAAACATTGCATGATACTCTGTTAAGATATACAATTTTATATATCAGTTAAATATTAAAGGGGAAAAAATGACGCCTTTGCTTCAGTCTCGAGGTGTGTTGACTCTTTTAGCCCCCTTTAGTGCCGCAGTCAGTAGCAGACAACCTGAGCATTTTAAACATCCTGACCATTTTCAGTTTCCAATCTGTAACAGGAAGCTTCTTCATAAATAAAACACTCCACCTCTACTTTTGGCTCAGGGGCATGTCCTTCCCGTTAGAATCTGCAGATTGGTGGTGAGAAAGGAGTGGGATTGGCCAAAACCAAAACCAGCAAATGGAGCTAGCTTTTATTTATGTAAACACGAAAAACATGTCGAGAAAGCTTGAGATGATGTGAACTAGAGGGTCACCCCTTGTCATTCATATTGTCCTTGTCTTCAGCTTTCATCCTCAGACCAGCTTCTGTTAACAGTTTTAAATCTTCACTCTTCTGTCCACAGGTACATGTGTACTGTGTACACACTCATGGCTTCTAGCTTTTCCTGTTACTTTGTCATAATTGTGTGGGAGGCGGAGGCGGAGGCGGAGGCGGAGGCGGAGGCCCAGGCCCACTGGGCACTTAGCTTGCTGTCTCTCCCTTTACTAGTGTGTTCTCTCTCTCTCTCTCTCTCTCTCTCTCTCTCTCTCTCTCTCTCTCTCTCTCTCTCAACCCCGTCTCCCCATCCCCCTCCCCTCCCCTCTCCGTTTCCCCCTCCCCGTCCCTCTCTTCCTCTCCCTCTCCCTGTACCTCCCCCCACACACATATATATTGCCCACTCAGGTCCTCTTAGAACCCAGACTTCATCATTTCAAATTTCCCTAATCGTCTAAGAGGTTGGAGTTAAGAAGCTCGCTCACCTTATTAGTGGTTGCAACCTGAATGCTCTGTGATCACAGGAGGCCCAGTGCTCTTACCACTGGGTATGAAACTGAAGAACATGACTGTCCCTCCGCAGCACCAGCGGCCAATAATTCACACCACCTACACTTTACTAGAGCCCCCCCTCCCCCCCTTAAAGACTCTTGCATCCTATAGCCCCTATCTAGTTTTCTGGCAGAACAAAGAGTACTTCAGGCTAAACACACAGACATAAAGATTTGAAACTAGGACTTACATATTAGAGAACATGTGACATCTGTCTTTCTGGGCCTGGTTACCTCACTCAGGAAAAGATTTATCAATTCTATTTTCGTGAAAATTTCATTGTCTTTATAGTTGAATAAATTCCATTACGTATATGCATCACATTCCATTTATCTGTTGATGCAGACAGAGCTTGGCCAATTCCATTTCCTAGCTACTGTGAATAGAGCAGCAATGAATATGGATGTGTACTATCTTGGCCATAGGGAATTGAGTCTTTGGGTGTCTTTGAGCCCAGGAGCTGGGTTACATGTGGTTCTAGTTTCAGCTGTTTGAGGAACCCCCAAACTGATAATGACTGCACCAGTCTAGACTTCTACCAACAGTGGGTATGGTGCACCTGTCCATCCCACCAACAGTGGATACAGTGCACCTGTCCATTCCACCAACAGTAGATAAGGATGCATGTGCTGTCATTTGATTATTTTTTATGACAGCCCTTCTGTCTATGGTGGAATGTTATTCAAAGTAGTTTAAATTTGCATTTCCTTGATGGCTAATGAAGTTAAATACTTTTAAAAAGTGTTTATTATCCACTGATTATTTCTTGTTTTAAGAATTCTCTGTTTACTGCTATGGGCTATTTGGGAAGGGGTGTTTTTTTTTTTTTTTTTTTTTTTTTTTTTTTTTTTTTTTTTTTTTTTTTTTTTTTTTTTTTTTGCTACTGAGTTCTTTGTTTATTCTAGACGTTAATTCTCTGTTGGTTGTGTAATTGGAAAAACTTTCTCCCACTCTGTGTGTTGCCTCTTCACTCAACTGACACCTACCTTTGCTGTATAGAAGAATTTCATCTTCTTGAGATCCTTTTGCCTATTGTCTTTATTTCTTGAGTAACTAGAGTCTAGTTAGAAAGTCCTATCTCTGCCTCTACCTTTGGTTTGCTCCCTACCATTTCTCTAACAGTTTCAGAGGTTCAGGACTTAATGGGTTCAGGACTTAACCTTGACTCCGTGAACCAGTTGGAGTTGAATTTTCTGCAGGGTCAGGGATAAGGATCCAGCTTCTTTCTTCTTTGTGCAATTGTTCATTTTCCTCCAATATCATTCATTGAAAAAGTTGTCTGTCCTTCATTGTATATTCTTAGCCCATTTGTCAAAAATCAGGTGACTGTAGCTACATGAACTTCTTTCTTGCTTGGAATGTAACCCGAGAGAGTACAAACCTGGGTTCAGGTTGCAGAAAGCAATGATAATGCTTGCTGTTGGGGTACACACACCCAAAATACTCTTTCCTGGAGTTTTAGGGTCTGGCTTGCACCCTTCTGTTTTACCGACATCATTTGGTCATATAAAATGGCCATAGTTATAACAGCAGAATAATTCTAACATTATTACTGCCACGTTGTGCTTCCAGTGCAGGTACAGCCCTAAGCCTCTGAAACAATTATTTAAGGAATATGGAGCTGAATATGATGCACAACTTTTGTTAAAAATATTTTTTTAAAAAACCAGTGGAACAAGAAATTTTTTGTAAGTTTGTGTTTCCTAGAAATGACAGGAAAGATTCACCTATGAAGTCACATCAGCCTGGTACTCCTAAACAAGACCTGAACAAGGAAGATACCAAGATAAGAGTGACATTACATGGACTGAGCAAGTTGTACTTATGCATTTAGGAATATCTATCAAGAATTAAAGAAAAACAAATCATGAATTTGAGAGAGAGCAAGGGGTACATGAGAGGGCTTGGAGGAGTGGAAAATGATACAATTATGTTTTAATTTTAAAATGATTAATAATAATTTTTGTTTTTAAAATGTGCAGGGTTTGGTAAATCTAGCCGGGGGCACCTATTAGACCCTCTGTTTCCATGTGCATGTCTTATTTGTCCAAGAACTGCAGTAACTCCTGCCAAACTGGCTACCTGTGGCTTCTCGGCCACTGTTTCTTCCATTTTCTCTTATTACCTGGGTGCTGGCAACTGGGCAAAGGAACACCTCTGTTGACTGATGGGCATGGAAGAACGTAGCACAGACAAGCAGATGTGGCTCTGGTGGGTTGTCCCTTCAACACATTTCCTTTCATCAGTTCAGCTCAGCAGCTTGATGGATAGGAGTTCTGGCCAGCGCTTTTGCATTTTCCAGATAGCAGTTCCTTATATTGATGTTACTTGGAGGAAATCAGACTGCAGTTATTTATGGCTTGTACTAATTAAATCTACAAAAGACTTACAGGTAAAATAGATCATCAATGAACTAACTTGGAATGAGATAAAAAAAATTATTAAGGATTCTTGAATATTTGTGTTCTCAGGTCGAAATCTCTTTCTGGTCCACAGACTTGTGGAAGTCAAATATTGTTCTTATTCCTTGGAAACAAAGGAGAGAGAGAGAGAGAGAGAGAGAGAGAGAGAGAGAGAGAGAGAGAATGAATGAATGAGTGAGAATGCTAGATTGGGATAAAGAAACAGCCGCATCAAGAAGAATCAGCTGCAATTGACATAAATGGTTTGGAGGCTAACAGCTTTTTAACAGAATTTAGAAACTGTGAAAAAAATACATTCTGTGGAGTTGATCGGAAGGCTCAATGGCTAAGAGCACTGGCTGCTCCTACAGAGAGCCAGGTTTTGATGCCCAGCATATACAACCACATTTAACTCCAGTTCCAGGGGCTCCGGCACCTGGGGATCCGACTTCCACAAGTCATTGTGTACATGTGATACACATGTGATACACAAATATATATGCAAACCAAACACACACACACACAAATAAACAAACAAAACTAAACAGATCTTTTAAAATGCAGTCACTCTAGCACTGGTGCTCATGCTTCATCATGAACTAAATTATGAAGGCATCAACAACGGATTCATTTGCCAAAGCCATGAAGTCTACTGGTAAAAGTAAGAGATGCACCGTACATCCAGTTTTCCTGTTTGTTTCCACACCTCCCTTTAAACATCATTATCTGCTTCCCTTCCATGGCTTCACCTCAGTGTCATTGCCTCATCGTGCTACAGACTGGACTCTTTGGAAATGCTGTAACATTGCGTGCTCACGCAAGTGCAACATGCTAGCAGGCGCTCGGCACGTTCAGTCTTCAGCAGCAGACAAGATGGAGAGGATCCCTGACAGTGGAGGTGCAGCTTTCATTAACTTTCTTTTTAAGAACCAACACCAAGCAAACTGAACTCCCCACATTTTCTATTGACCAAATTTGTCAGTTTAGTGTTAAGCACTACCAGGTTATTTTTTTTTAAGGAAGTTAAAAAACAAACAGATTTAGATTTTATCTTTAATCTTTATCAGTTATCAAGGTGTCTGGTAGAGAATGACTAGTGAAGACAATTCTCTGTAAATTTCCTATATTTATAGGATTTATAGGCTTGAAGCTTCTGACTTACTTTGTTCAGGACTTCTCTCTCTCTCTCTCTCTCTCTCTCTCTCTCTCTCTCTCTCTCTCTCTGTGTGTGTGTGTGTGTGTGTGTGTGTGTAGTAAACTGTACTCAGAAAAAATGAAAAAAAATGTCTGTTTTTAGAATGGAGAAAGGGCATGTGGACTGTCCCATGTATGTAAAATACCTGATTTCTCTTTCCAAATGTCAGCCCCAGCTACTGACATCACTAGAGGTAACGAAGTCCTTTGTCACTGACTCAAGAATTACAAGGCTTTTTGCCAGCTTTTTATAAAACTGCGGGAGGATGATACATATGCTTACTTAGGAGCATGCCAGATTTCAGCTCCTCTACAGTTCTGTTAGAGTAACTGGCCACAAACAAGCAACAAAAAGATCATTGAATTCATTAGTTTGAAAATAATTAAGGATTCAGCTTTGTTCTGAATAACCAGCTGTGATCAGAAAACACCAGAGGGATTTTTGTAGGCAAAGGGTTATTTCACAATACGTTTTCATGAGAGTACCAGTGTGTGTTAGTCAGCTAGTGTTTATTTTAGATACCAATGTTGACTTTGAAATGCTGGCAGCAGGGTATTTGGGCTTGGCTAAACACTGAGATGTATGATGGGAACCAATTATTTATTTAAGCATTACCTAGTCTCGCAGAATCGTAGACTTTGGATAGCTGCTGTCTGATCCTGCTTGGTGGCCATAATGGCTTAGCTACAGTTTCAGCTCACAGGGCTCACATGTGTTCTCCTTTCCTAGAAGTCTCAGCTAATTACCTTTAGAGCGGTGTTTTCACTTGGAGCCCAAAGTACCGAGTTTGGTATTTAGTTTTCTATTTGCTTCAGAGATGGATTTGATGTTCTTTGTGTTTTAGAATGCCTGGTAAACCTAGCTTCAGAGCCCTTCTCTCTAAAGAAGCATCCAGTCCTTATGCATGACAGATGGTCAAGTTGATACCCACTTCCTTCCTGCACCAAGAGTTTAGGCAGAGGCTGGTGCCAGGCAGCTGTGGATGCACGAAAAAAAAAAAAAAACAAAAAAACAAAAAAAAAAAACAAAAAAAAAAACAAACAAAAAAAAAACACTTTCCAAAGGTGAATACATAATTTAAGGGCGATCAGCTTTGGACCTGTCTATCTTACAAAGTGTGTAGTATGTCAGGAGAGGAACAGGATAGGTCCTAGGGAAACTAATTTGACTTTAGGCTTGACACTTTTTCTGTGATCCCTGGCAAATCATTTGACTTCTCTGAGTATTCATTTTTCCAATCACAAAAGACCAACAATGAATAATAGACTATGAAGACCATAAAGCTATACATTAAGGAAGTTATTATTAATAAAAAGTATATCTACCACCCACATTTTTTAAGTTTTAATTTACTTCTTTGATGTAGAAAAATGTTACTCTAAGGAGATCTGGAGGTGTGCTAGGTGTCCATATTGATTTGGCCAAAGTTGTGTGTCTTGGTCCAGAATGGGAAGAGTTAACAAAATACTCACATTTTGTTTTTATTAAATAGATAAATACTACGATATTAACAGCAGTTTCCATGGAAGCATGGAATGAGATTTACAAATCTGTATTCATAGAGAATTGAGCTCACATATATAACAGCAGAAAGAATAGCTACTATTCATATTTTAACAAATATATGGAGAAATTTTAATTTTTAAAAAAGATTTAGTTCTTGTTCCTGAGTGTGATGTAGTTAACCTCATGCAAGATTTTAAATGATGATTAAAGAAGCAAAAATAGAAAAACCACCAGGGAAACATTTTTAATGCTTTCCCAGCTTCACTTTAGTGTGGTCTGTGAAGGGTTCACTGCCTTAGAAACTAATCATTTATTTCATATGAGATAAACTTCCTCATAATGGGCCTATGTCCTGACTAGAAGATAAAGTGGTAAATTATTTACAAAATGACAAACTATATCAAATTATGACTCACTTGTGATTGGTTATCGATTGATATCTTTATAATAGCAAGGCTGCCATATGTGTTTCATGCACTAAAGATATGATGGATTTCTGAACCACTCTATAAATAGCAGATTGTCTTCTTCTTCTGATTTATACTATACAGCATATCCACAGGTCCCAATGTATTGAACACCATATCCATGGGCCCCTGAAATTTACCTTTGATCTCCTGTGTGCATTTGAAAAATAGAATAACAAAGCATCGAGGGCTTTCTAAACAGTATTGAAACAGATACTACTGGAAGGGATCCCCACTGTCAGTCATCTCAGTCTAGTTGAAAAAAATAGCAGATAAATGGTGAAATTTCCATTTCCTGTGTTTTCCTATCATAATGTTTATTATTATTATTTGTTACACAGGGGCAACAATAACAGTGGAAAATGATATGTAGTGCCTATAGATCTACCTCAGTGATCTATATTTTCTGATATACCAATTCTCTTTATTTAACATGATTATAGAACACTGTTATTGGTTTCTTATCTCCTGGATACCTACAGTGTTAAATGGTTTTATAGTGAGAAAAGCTAAACATATACAAATGTAGAAATAGCATGAAAACCCCCATGTCCTCATTACGTGATCCCAATGAATGCTAACACACAGACAACTTTGTCACCTGTAGTCCACCAAAAACTTCAATGTATATTTTCTTATTTGATTTGAGACATTGGTTCTCTACGTGGCCCATGCATCTCTGGAACATTTCAAGGTCTAGTATATCAAATTCTGGGCACACTTCCCTCCATTTCCCAAGTATTATGATTAGTGATATGCATAACCATGTTTCAACGTATATTTAAAATGTGCATAAGCCTGGAAACAATACCCATTTTTTTTTATAATGGACCATGTACGACTTTAGTATTAAAAATGATTGGTAGGATATAGGCAGAAGAATGCCCATGAGGTATTAGCAATTATTACCATAAACACTAAGGTTTAACTACGCCAAAGCAGAAGGTTTAAGACATGCCTTGATGTCTTGAAATTATAGTTTATTGGTACATGTAAAATTATTCCTAATATCTTTTCATAACTTCTTGTGAATGGGTGGATGAGTACTTTGATGGCTAAATAAGCTTGGGCGATGTTTAGTGTCCTTGAGGGTTTAGTGGGTCAGAGTGGTTTGATAAGCCAAGTGGCAGCAACAGAGCTCTGAGACCCTTCAACAGGACAGGGTGCTCTGCTCTGCTCTACCATCTCTAGCCCCAGGCACCTCTTCCTTAATAGTCCTTCATTTTAGTTGCCTTTGCTTGGTCCCTCAGTCTTGAATAGTAGTGAAACATAGATCAGTCTTCTGTAAATAGGGGGCTTATAAATAGAATGTGTTTGCACAGTACTTTCAAGCTAACAAGCCATTCATTCCCTCAATGTGTCTATGTTTAAGCACCACTGCAGCACTGCCAGGTAGGTGTGACCAAATGGTGAATACACTAGGGACCAAAGGTAAGTAACAGAGACATGAAGCTGGAGTCCAAAGACATGCTGGCAAGCAATGGTTTTTCCAAAGTTTACTTTCTTCTCTTCTTCCCTCTCTGTTTTTCCTCTTTCTTAGCAAGAGCTGATGCAGAGGCCATAGAGGGGAACTGCTTACTGGCTTGCTCAGCCTGTTGTCTTTTCAAACCCAGGAGCACTAGTTCAGTGCTTGGACTCATGAACAATGGGCTGGACTCATTAATTAAGAAATCAATTAATCAATCATTAATTAAGAAAATTATCTACAGACTTGAATACAACCTAACCTTATTGAGGTGTTTTTTTTTTTTTTTTTAATTCCAGTTGGGTTTTCTCCTCTGAATACCTTTGGTTTGTGTCATGTTAACAGAAAACTGGCCTGCACAACTGACCCCCTTTCAATTTGATACACAAACATAGCACTGTTAGACCACACCCTTTCCTTTCCTGTTCATCTCCAAGATCACACACTAATATTTATGTGACAATATAGAATATCTTCACCTAAAGTCCCACAAACTCATTTTAAAAAATCAGCCTCTTTAAAAGAAATACAAGTCTCTTTCAAAAGCCAAAATATCTTAACTGTGGGCTCCTATAAAATCAAAAATAAGATAAATACTCTCTCTTATTTCAAGAGGAAAGTATCAGGGCACATTCACAAACAAATCAAATCAAAATCAAGTCCAAAAGTGTAAAAACTCACTGTCCAATGTCTAGTATCCACTCATGAGCTTCCGGGCTCCTCCAAATGGGTTACTTCTCTGGCTCCACACTCTCTAGCTTGTCTTTTAGGCTCCCATTGGCTCCACTCCACTATGGTGGCTGCTATTTATGGTGAAAATCCTGTGGTGCTGCTATCTCCAAAATGCTGGGGTTGTCTGCTGTAACTGGACTGCACTGCCACTGTCTTTCCTCTGCTCTCTTCACAGTGCTAAATCTCAGCTTCTATACATGACTCCTTCACTTATGTAGCTTCCACTGCTACTGAGGTTGCACCTTCATCAATGGCTTTTCCTGATAGTGCCAAGGCTTAGACCCCTTAGTGGCTTCAAAACTAGTATAACTTGGAAACTCTTACAGTACAATTTAGTTCAGCTGTCATCATGAGGTATAAACTTGGCCACCTCTGGAACACAGCTTCTGTGTGCAGACAATGAAGACATATTCTCCAGAAGTGTTTGCCTCAATGATGCTCATCTATCTTCTTCTTCTTCTTCTTCTTCTTCTTCTTCTTCTTCTTCTTCTTCTTCTTCTTCTTCTTCTTCTTCTTCTTCTTCTTCTTCTTCTCCTTCTCCTTCTCCTCCTCCTCCTCCTCCTTCTCCTCCTTCTCCTCCTTCTCCTCCTCCTTCTTCTTCTTCTTCTTCTTCTTTTTCTTCTTCTTCCTCTTCTTCTTCTTAATTTATTTTTCCCCAATCTGCTTTTATAGCAATTTAATTACATGCAAATATTAAGGTCAGTTTTAGGTTGAGGAACTAGCAACACAATAGATGCAGATAGTTAAGGAACAAGCAAGACAATAAACACAAATAGTCAAAAATAAGCAAGGCAATAAACAAAGTCCTGTGATCACTGTTTCTAAGGGGTATCAGGATGACCAAAATATCTGAATCTACTTCCTTGTCTTAGCCCAAAGTCACTTTCATGTCTGAAGTCTACTTCTTTGTTCTAGTCTAAGATTTAGATTCTTGCCTGAAGTTACTTCTTTGTTCTGGCCTAAGATTTACATTTTTACCTGAAATTACTTCTTTGTTCTAGGCTAATTTGAGATTCCTACCTGAAGCCCATTTCCTTGTGCTTGGCCAATGTCAGATTTCTCCCAAGCATCCCCAAAAGCTTTCCACCTCTCCCCCTTTTTATTTCATAAAGAAGCTGAGCCTGTCTTAGGTCATTCTGACAAGAATGCTTTCCTTACCCATTGTGGAATATGTATTATCAAAAGTATCAAAGACAATGCATTTCTGTCTTAGGTTGGTAAGTCTCTGTGCTGAATCTCACCCATCCTTGGCTTACCAGCCTGTTAAACTGTGTCTGCGGGTCCATTTTCGGTTTCAAGCCATGTATTTTGGTCGCCAACATGTTGATGTTGTTAAAGACAAGCTTTAACATGATGGGCAGGAATAAAAGTATTCCCAAGACAAAAGGGGCTAGCACGATCAAGCTATATATGCTATTCATGAAGCTTGACCAAAGTAGAAATACTGACCTCAGGCCATGGACAATTTTATCAGCAGTATCTGAAGCATCAAAGCTCAGCAGAACATTTTTAAAATTCATAATCTCACTATGCAAAGTTAAAACATCCAGAGAGGTATTAGAATTATGCCAAATACACTGCAAGTGTCTTTAAACTTTTTCCTAATTATAATGACTATCATTGTAAATTTTAGAAGTAACACAAATCCATTGGTATTTGTCATGACACTTGAGATGGCTTCTTACTCTTAAACTCTGAACCTCCTTCCAATAGTGTGAATAGAATAAAGAATATCAATTTGTTGTTCCAAAAGGCTATCTAAATCCTCTTGAATATTCAACACATTAGTAACCTTTTTTGCCAAATTATTAATAAAAGTAGCTGTTTTAATTTCTTGTGTCAAAGCAATTGCAGAAGCAATGGTAGCTATTAATATAATTAAAGCTATTATACCAGCAATAATCAAGTCCACTACCCTCTTGCTTCCACTTAAAGCCTGACTCACTTCTTCCAGTACTTGCGCGATGTTTTCAGAATACCAAGGTCCTGTAATTCTCAGGGCAATAAAACAAAAGCTGGTTGATAGACCCCCATAACAGACATGCCAGGTTTCAACACACTAATACAATTAGAAAGTGTATAATCAATACAACTTACATTAAATATTGTAGAAGAAACAAAAGTAGTTTTAACATGACAATTAAAAGAGCCTTAACACATGCACTAACACTTGTTTGAAATCCAGATCCTGTCCTAACTTTATCTCTTGTAACATAATATCACAGAGAACTTCAGCTAACTTCCAAATATGTCTCTGAAAATGTCCAGAACTAGCCTTCCAAATGAAGACTGTTATTTCCAATATTGGATTGATTTCTAGACCAGTCCATGATTGAGTCAGAATAACTGGTCATGTTTAAGAAAAATATAGGAGTCATTATAACTTCTCTTTTTGATTCTCTGCCCCACAAACGTTATGCATTTAAGCATACTGGTCTGCAAAGGCATATAACTATCACTCGGCTACCGTGGGTGTCCCTAATATTAGTAAACATTTGAAGCATGCTCTAAAGAGACATTCATAGAAAATATGCTCTGGGAACAAACATTACCAAAAATTTCTTTTAAGTAAAGGAATTTTTTGTTTGAGATGGAGTAGAGAGACTTGAGACAGTCTTACTATGTAACCCAGATTGAAATAAACAGTCACAGGAATGATGCCTTTTTTCATTCCTGGAAAAATGAATAATTACTAAAAGCATTATGAGACCCTAACACGATTCCTGTAGTGATTCTTAAAAGGAGGAGTTTTGGAGTGGAAGAGGAAGGGTATATCTGCATGTAGCAATTAACCAAGGATCAGATTTCGCCATGAAGAAGACATTCTGCATGGGGTCTGGAAATGACAGCTGTTTTCATGTAAAAAGTGATGGCCTGCTCTGGCCTCTATCCAACTTCCCTTGACTCTGCTCTTAGACCCAGCCCAGATTTAATTGCCCCTCTTCACTGCCAAGGCCCTCTTTCTACTCTTACACTGGACACCTATTTCTTTCCAGCAACAATTCAATGTGTTACTCTGGGCTGTAAACATCTTGAGACTAGAATTGCAATCTTGAGTTACAAGCAAAATAACAATTCCCCAAGATTAATGCTGCAGAACTAATATCGTGGAAATGAGTGAAGCTAACCATTAAAAGGCAGACAATAAGTCGCAGGCCACATGATAAGTGAGGGGGTGTGTAAGGAAGGGTGGGGAGGTTAGCTGGCACCAGCCAGTCTGATGGCCAATGTTGATAGAAGATTGTGTGTGTGTGTGTGTGTGTGTGTGTGTATGTGTATTCCTGAGAGTAGTGGTAGTGCAAGGGTAGTGAGCATGTAACTGTGGATAAGTATTTTTAATGTAGCAAGTGTGAATACCACCGTGTTTTTATGGTGTCTAAATGTTAACATTTCTCTAAATTAAAAAAAAGTATAATTTTAGTCACATGACTGCAGAGAATTGAATCTCAGCTTATTTTCTAGGTTCATTCTCTCCAAGTAAATGGGATGGCAAGCTTGTAAGAACCCTGTCAGCAAGTTCATCTGTAGTAGCTAATTAAATTTTTGAGGTACTAGACAGGTCATACATTTCAATAGACCAGTGGAGTTTCTATGGTGGTCCCCTCCTCTGTCCCATCCAGGTCCACAGGGACTATCAAGACCTCACTGCCTCCTGAGTGCTTGGAGGCAGGTGTTGATTCACTGGAGCATGGGTGCATAAGCATTAGGGAGCCCAGATCTTTTTAGAAACCTGCCTGTGCCTCTTCCCTACTCCTAGACCAAGCAAAGATGAACTCCTTCTTAATTCAGTGGATCTGTGCCTAGAGTTGCAGCATCTTAACTTCTTTGCTCTCCTTTGAGGAACACAATCTGGACAAGCTTTGATACTCGAGGGAACTGGAACTAGAAATGGCAGCTATGTCATTTCACTATGACATAGCTGGGGACACCTCTCTGCTGCTAAAGTGTTTGCTGTGGAGCAGGAGGACCTAAATTTGGAGGCCAGAACCCATAAAAACATAGTTAGGTAGCCTGTGACTGTAATCACAGCACAGGAAGAACCAGAGACAGATGGATCCCTGGAGTTCATTGGCCAACCAATCTAACCAAATCTGAGACACCCTTTTTCAAATAAGGTGGAGTGTGATCAAGAAAAACACTCAGCATTGTTCTTTGACCTTTACAAGCATATACATGCGTGTACTCCTACAACACATGCACACACACATGCACACAAATACTAACTCCTTGTGCAGTTTCTCAGATATCACTGAAACTTATATCTTGCTTTCTCTCAATCCTAGCCTTATGAATTTACAGGCAGCCCTGAATTTCCTGGCCACCAAAGCAAAGGTCCCTGGGGCAGAGAGTCTCTCAGTCTTGGCATTTGTCCCTGTTTTCCACATCCTGTTCAAGATCCAAAACAAACCCCCACATTCTCACATAAAAACAAGCTGTAGGTTGGTTTCTGTTGAGAACTTAAAATGTTCCCTGAGTCTACTATAAAAATAACAATTATAAATGATCTGTTCATGTGTGTTCTTAGAATAAGATCCTACAGTTTTGTACCATACACAAGACTTGAGTCTGCCTTTAAAAAAAATATTAAACAATTTTCCAGGTGCTAAACTGCAAGTAGAGCCTTCACTTATTATAAAGCTGCTAACAATTATAAATTTGTTTTGTAGCTTGAATGTTTGTGACGTTACTCATAATTTCATATTTCAGGGAAGTATTTTGGGCCACAGAGGTTACCATTATTATTATGGTGATTTTTTTTTTTAAAAAAAGAAACAGTATGATACCTCCAAAAGGAGTTTGAGAAGAGTCACAAGTGCTGAACCTGTGACTCTAACATGATTCTCTCCAGTGTCCAAAAGTGTTCATGACAAGATATCCCAAGAGTACAATAATGATACTTATGTATTGGGGGTGAGCAACAGATGTCTAGTTAAAATCAAGGCCCACTTAATAGGAGGAAATTAATGCCTAGTACTGTAAAAAGCTAGCCAAATTCCCCTTGGCTGATGAGGTTATGGACCCTAGTGGATGCCCTACTGTTGTTTTCTCAAGTCAGTGAAAATTTGTAACTGTATTCTAAATATGCATCTTTATGCCTACAGGTAAATATAGTTCTCACTCTTCATCAAATAAATTTCTCTTTGTACCAGCTGTGAAATTATTATAGAATTCCATAGCTGAGCCAAATGTAGAGAACAATTGACCATGGGACCCAGCCCAACTGATACATCTACAACACAACCTGTGCTCCTAACAGTCAGCGAACACCATGGGAGCGGAGGAAAACACCGTATAAGAGGCAAAGGACCAAGGTATCTGGTGTGATATAGTGGCTACCAAAAATATTGTTGCCTTTATAAGACCTGCACAATGAGAACATTGGTTGACATTCCAAGATGAACGAGGAAAATCTCACAAGGCACCACTCTTAGATGCAAAGCTACAAGCAGTTAATTGCTCCTGAGAAAGAAAGAATGAACTTTCTTCTTGGGCAAGTACCCTGATAGGTTATACAATTCCAAGTGGTCAGCCCTAAATAAATACATATAGAAACAAAACCAAATGTTCTCAGCAGTGTGTGTGTGTGTGTGTGTGTGTGTGTGTAACCTTTTATATTCTGTTCAAACATTAAGTAAATACCAATTTAAAAATTCTTACTAGGTTGTATCCAGGCAATTAATATATATGGAAGAAAACATCATAAATTCGAGAGAGAATTGGGAGCATGGAAGAAATTGGTAGGGGTGGGGGATAGAAATGATAGAAATATAGCAAACATATAAAATTTTCAAAAAATAAATAAAGTCATGAAAATAAAGAATAGTTCCACCAGTCCGTATCAAATTGTTTGTGAGAACTTATATAATTCAAAAAGTAGATACGACCAGAGTATGTTTGGTTTGTCTTTGAACAGGCCAAGATTTACTTCTGAAATGGAAAATTCTATCAATATGAAGAAAAGCTAGAGCCAAGGCAGTTGCTGGAAGAATTTTCACTAGGAATTCAGAGTTGAAAGCTGTCATTGTGGATTTTTCTTGGCTTTGGGCTGAAGTCCAAAGAGAAGGAGGATACTGAACATAAGATGTATTGCCTAGGAAGGTGTTTTAAGGTGGTAGGTTTGAGTCATTGATTATTTGAACAGAATATACATCTGAAATATAAAGGACCCACAGCTAAATGGCAAGATCTCACAACAGGTGTCATAATGATAATGAGTACAAATGGACACAAATGATATTTCACATATCTATAGCATTTGCGATGTGATGTAAAGTAAAAGATATATGACTTTTACTGTTAAAGACAGGAAGGTGTTAATACCATTGTGGTTCCTGCCTACTTCATAAAGATACAAGTCATTTAGCGTTAAGAAATTCTACATCACACCAGAAAACCTACACACTCATGAAGACAGAACAGCTCTCTATTCAATGATCTCTGGGTCAGGGAAGAAGTAACTAAAAGAATTAAAAACTTTCTACAATTCAGTGAAAATGATGGCACAACATACCCAAAGTTATGGAACCCAATGAAAGCAGTGCTCTCTTAATGCCTCTGTAAAGAAATTAGAAAGTCTTCATAATAGCAATTTAAAACTACACTTGAAAAATCTAGGGAAAAAAGAAGAAGCAAACACATCTGAGAGTAGTCGAAGGCAGGAAATAGTCAAAATAGAGGCTGCAACCAATCATTTAGAAACAAAGAAAACAATACGAAGAATCACTGAAACCAAGAGTTGGTTCTTTGAGAAAATCAACAAGATAGACAAACCATAGACAAACTAACCAAAAGAGAGAGTACTCAAATAAACAAAACCAGAAATGAAAAGGGAGACATAATAACTGACACTGAGGAAATTCAAAAGATCGTTAGGTTGTACTTTAAAAACCTGTACTCCACAAAATTGGAAAATCTTAATGAAATGAATGATTTCTAGACAAATTTAACCAGTTAAATCAAGATCAGGTAAACTATTTACATAGCACTCTAACCCCTAAGGAAATAGAAACAGTCATTAAAAGTCTCTCAACCAAAAAATAGCCCAGGGCCAGAAGGTTTTAGTGCAGAATTGTACCGGACTTTCAAAGAGGAGCTACTACCAATACTCCTAAAACTATTTTATAAAATAGAAACAGAAGGAACACTGCTCATTTTATGAAGACACAATTACCCCATACCTAAACCACACAAAGACTGAACAAATAAGAGAACTTCAGACCAATTTCTTTTATGAATATTGATACAAAAATATTCAATAAGATAGTTACAAACCAAATTCAGAAACATATCAAAAACATTATCCATCATGATCAAATAGCTTTCATCCAAGGAATGCAGGAATAGTTCAATATAAAAAAGTCCATCAATGTAATACATGAAAACACCAAACTGAAAGAAAAAAGTTACATGATAATCTCATTAGATGCTGAAAAAGCCCTTGGCACATATGTAAAACATAACAAAAAGAATATACAGCAAGCCAATAGCCAACATCAAGTTAAGTAAAGAGAAACCTAAAGCAATTCCATTAAAATCAAAGACAAGATAAGGCTGCCCACCCTCTCCCTATCTATTTAACATAGTACTTGAAGTTCTAGGCAGAACAATATGACACTAAAAGAGATCTAGGGAATACAAATTGGAAAGGAAGAATTCAAAGTATCGATATTTGTGGGTGATATGAGAGTATACATAAGCAACCTCCAAAATTCTACCAGAGAACTCTTATAGCTGATAAGCATCTTCAGCAAAATGGCTGGATACAAAATTAATTCAAATAAATCAGTAGCCCTCCTTTATACAAATGATAAACAGGCTGAGAAAGAAATTATGGAAATAATACCCTTTACAATAGCCATGAATAATATAAAACATCTTGGTGTGACTCAAACCTAACAAGTGAAAGATCTCTATGACAAGAACATCAAGCCTCTAAAGAAAGAAATTGAGGAAGATATCAGAAGATGGAAAGATCTCCCATGCTCATGGATCAGTAGAATTACCACTGTGAAAATGGTCATTTTACCAAAAACAATGTACAGATGCAATGAAATTTCCATTAAAATTCCAGCATAATATTTTACAGACCTTGACAGAGTAATTCTCAACTTCATATGGAAAAACAAGAACCCAGAACAATACTCTAAAATAAAAACTCTTCTGAAGCTATTACAATCCCTGACCTCAAACTGTACTACAGAGCAATAGTAATAAAAACTGCACAGCATTGGTATAGGAATAGACAGGTTGATTAATGGAATAAAATTGAAAATTCAGAAATAAAACCACACACCTACACCTATGGACACTTGATTTTTTGACAAAGAAGGCAAAACCATACAATGGAAAAAAAGAAAGTATCTTCCATAAACCAGCAGGTCTAATTTGATGTCTGCATGTAGAAAATTGCAAATAGATCTCTCTTTATCACCCTACACAAAACTCAAGTCCAAGTGGATCAAAGAAACAGTGTAAAACCAGATACACTAAACTCAAAGAACAGACAGTGGGCAATAGCTTTGAACTCACTGGTACAGGAGACAACTTTCTGAAGAGAACACCTGTGGCTCAGGCTCTAAGATTAACAGCTGACAAATCGGACTTCATAAAACTGAAAAGCTTCTGTAAGGCAAAGGACATTGTCATTAGCACAAAACTACAGCCTAGTTGATTTGGAAATCAACTTGGTAGTTTCTCACAAAACTGGGAATATTTGTACCTCAAGACCCAGCTATACCACTTCTGGGCATATACCCCAAAGATACCCACTATACCACAGGGATACTTGCTCAACTATGTTCATAGCAGCTTTCTGTGTAATATTAAGAAATTGGAAACAACCTAGATGTCCCTCAATTGAAGAAAAGATAAAGAAAATCTGGTGCATCTACACAATGGAATACTATTCAGCCAGTAAAAATAAAGACATCATTTTGTAGGTAAATGGATAGAACTTGAGAATATCATCCTGAAGGAGGTAACCCAGACCCAAAGGACATGCATGGTATATATTCACTTATAAGTGGATATTAGCCATAAACATAGGATAGCACCGCTACCCTCCACAGACCCATAGAAGCTAAATAAGAGGGAAGATCCAAGCAAGGATGCTTGAATCTCAGGATGGGGAATAAAATAATGGTAGGAACTGGGTGGGAGAGGAGATGGGGAAGGGAATGGGGGGAGTTCAGGATCAGGTGTGGAGGGGGACGATAGGGGTGGCCAGAGGGCCATGAGAATGAATAGAAATCTTCAGCTGTTGGGGGTGGGATCTGGAGGGGGTATGAGAGATCTGGGATAAGGGAGGCTTCCAAGAATCAATGGGGGTGACCTTACCTTACGTGAGACTCACAACAGTGGTAATATAGAACCTGAAGAGGCTACCTCCTGTAGCCAGGCAGGAACCCCAGGGGAACAATAGTGACACTAACTGAACCCACAAAACTTTCAACCCCAAATTTATCCTGCCTGCAAGAAATGCAAGGATGGGGGATGGAGCAGAGAGTAAAGGAATGGTCAACCAATAACTGACTTAACTTGAGACCCACTCCATGAACAAGCACCAATTCTTGACACTATTAATGATACTCTGTTATGCTTACAGACAGGACCCTAGCATGGCTGTCTCCTGAGAGCCCCCCACCCAGCAGCTGATTTAGACAGATGTAGAGACCCATAGCAAAACAATGGATGGTTTGGGGAATTTTAGGGAAGAGATGGGGAAAAGATTGAGGGCTATGAAGGAGATAGGCACTCCACAGGAAGACCAACAGAGTTAACTAACTTGGACCCTTGAAGGCTCTCAGAGCCTGTTAGACCCCTCACCCCCCACACACATATGTAACAGATATGCAGCTTTGTGTAGATCCCGAATAACTGGAGCAGGAGGGGGGGTGCTATCCTTAAAGCTGTTGCCTGTCTGGGGAATCTGTTCCCCTAACTCTGTCTTTTCTGGCCTCAGTGGGAGAAGAAGCCCTAGCCCTGCAGAGACTTAGTGTGATAGAGAGGGGGTTACTTGGGAGGGTCCATTCTCTCAGAGGAGAAGTGGAGGGGGTAGGGACTATGGAAGAGGGGGTACAGAAATTGGGATGTAAAGTGAATAATTTTTTTAAAAAATGCTCAAAAAAAAAAAAAAAAAAAAAAGGAAAAAAATCTACATTATTTCTATGCCCTTTCCCAAAATTTCAAGGATCACTGTAGGGTAAATTCTTAGACCTGTTTTGATTCTGCAACAATGAACATATTTATAATTGAATGTGTGTTGCCAAACTGTCAGAAAGATGTAATTGTTTCAGCACCGAATGAGGGTGTGTTTATAGTTGAATCTTTGCCAGTCTCACAGTGAAAACAGTATTTTGGTGTAAGTTTTACTTTGCATTGACCTCATTACAAGCCAACTTGAGTATGTTTTCATGTTTTTAATAGCTGTTTTTTTTTTTTTTTCTATGTGTTCAGTTCCTTTGTTCATTGGCCCTTCGCTTCCTCAGGCTTGTGTGCTGTAAAAGCCAGGGGGAACTCAGTGTGAACAGCACCCTCTGGAGTTGGCAGTGCAGAGGCTGAAGACTGCTTCCATGGTCACCTATTAAGTTTTCCCAATCTGATTTCTATAGATTAAAAAAAAATCATCAGAATAGACTAAAATAGAAACTAGAACTGGAAGAGGACCTATCTTTCTTCCATAACAACGCTGGCTAAGAAAACATCAAACAAACTTAATTACAGACAATTTAGACAGGGATAGTGTCATGAGATGGGAATGAAAAGAATTTTTAATGACGTTTTTTGAAATATATATTTATGTGTGACTGATCTGTGATAAAGAAAATAAGTAATACATGCTGAAATTAAAGAGGGTTATAAAAAGAACAGCATGACAATCCCTTTTCCTGTTTCTTTTGCACATAAAGACTACAATAAATTAATGGCCACTTCTCCCTCAGCCTGTATTGTACTTTGAGATTCTTTCCCCACTAGAAACAATCAGACCTTTTGGATAAATGACCAACTAACAGCAAGGATAATGACCAACTAACAGCAAGGATAGCAGTCTACAAGTGTCAGGAAACCCACGGGATAAAGAAGGGGTCATAAAAGTTTACCAAATCAACTTAAAGAGACTCCCACAGACAGAAAAACCCATTTCAACAGCCTGAAAGGGGTTACAAACTTATGGAATTCTGATAACCTTGAAAAAATAAAAATTAACTGGTCATACTGAATTAACAAGCTTAATTAGTAATTAGAATAATTCAAATTATTAATTAGAATAATTAACATTATTATTAATTAGAATAACCAACAAAATAAGCAAATCAATAAGGAGGACCTATTTTCTTTTTGTCCCTCTTTCTTTGTTGTTTCTTTTTTCTTACTTTTTGAAGTACTGTGGACCTAGGGACCAAACTCAAGTTCTTATGTATACATGCTAGTATATCACTGAGCAACATGCAACTCTAGAACATACCAATTGTCCTGATTTTTTATACAAGTTTTATCTTTGTTCACCAAATAATGCATGAAAAGAGAATTCTCTTCATAAAATGTAGCCTAGCTAAAAATGGATCAGAGACTGAAGGAAAGGCTGTCCAATGACTTGCCCAACTTGGAACCCATCCCATGGGCAGGTACCAAACCCTAACGCTATTATTGATGCTATGTTGTGCTTGTAGCCAGATTCCTAGCATAACTGTTCTTTGTGAGTCTCTATCAGCAGCTGACTGAGACAGATGCATTTACTTACACACAATCACTGAACTGAGGTCTGGGACCCTTATGCAAGAGTTACAGGAAGAACTGAAGGAGCTGCAGGGCATGGCAATCCCATAGGAAGACCAACAGTATTAACTGAACCGGACCCCTGGGAGCTCCTAGAGATTAAACCACCAATCAAAGCGTGTACATGGGCTGGTCTGAGGCCCCTGGCAGATATGTAGCAGAGGACTGCCTTGTCTGGCCTCAATTGGAGAGGATGTGCCTAACCCTGTAGAGATTTAATACCCCAGGGAAGAGGGATCTCCAGAGGGAGACCAGCCTCTCAGAGGGGAAGACAAGGGGGAATGGGGTGAAGAGCTCTTGAGAGAGGAGCAACATTTGGAATGTAAATAAACAATATAATTATTTAAAAATAAAATAATAAAATAATTTAAAAATGTAGTCTTGCAAATGAATGAAGATAAGATAATAAAATGTGCCATTTGTCATTTTCATGATGTCTTGACATTGGTCACTACAGATGCGAGCAGTTACAGAGCAAAACAACTAGTGAGACTAGAGATGCTGCCTAGAAGAAGAACAAAATCCCAGGGAAAAAGTTTTCTTGTCAAAACAAAAAGGAGAGAGAGAGACAGAGAGATAGAGAGACAGAGAGACAGAGAGAGACAGAGACAGAGACAGAGACAGAGACAGAGACAGAGAGAGAACTAAAAGTAGATGAAGTGAAAGTTCTCAAGTGCAACTGCTAATTTACAGGAAATATTCATAAACATTAAACAATAACACAGGATTTCAGACTGCAGCCTTCTTTAGCAAAGAGACTGGAAGGAGGATAGTAGCTGTAGGGGGGCAACCTTTAAGAACATATTAACAACTTGGGAGGCAGAGGCAGGTGGATTTCTGAATTCAAGGCCAGCCTGGTCTACAGAGTGAGTTCCAGGACAGCCAGGGCTACACAGAGAAACCCTGTCTCAAAAAACAAAATAAAACAACAACAACAACAACAACAAAAAAAAAAACAAAAAATATCCACACACAAAAACAAACAAAAAAACATATTACCTGATCCTAATATTTGGATATTATCTGAACCTATATTCAAGCATCCAAACCCTACAAATAAAAGTAAAATGGCGTTTATAACATTCAGAAGATAATTAGAAATGTGAGCACCAAAAAATGGTTAATGATGATATTAAAAAAAAAATTGCCCCAGGCCACTCCATTGTGGTAGATCCCACAGATCTCCCCCTCCTATCTTCCTTCCTTCCACTCCTCAAGTCAAGCACACAGCCCCTGGGAACCCACAGGCACTTTGGCTAGGGAAGCAGGTGGACCAATGCAGACCCTCACTTCTCCCTCTACCCCAGGTCCAACCTCACAGTCTCTTCTCACCTCTACAGTAGACCTGCAGTAGTCGCCTCCAACGTCATCTCCAGTGGATCTTCACCTCCTAACTTCCCTCACCCCATTAGCTGTTTTGTCCGAGCCCCCAACACTAGCAGGAACTCCCCTAGGAACTGGCACGCCAAGCTGCTCATGGAAACACGAAGGCTAATACCACATTGTCACCTCTTTCTCAGCTGATCCAAATTCAACCCATTAGTTTCATTTCTAACTCTATAGCAGGCCATCTCTGCAGTCCCTCCCCCTTTCCCCTATCTCCACTGGACTACACAGATCTGCCCCTCCTAAACTGCCTTCCCAACCAACTGGTTGGTTTATCTCATTCCTTAACTCACAGGCCACTTAGTCCAGGGAAATAGGCTAGCTGAAGACTGTCATCTCACCTTCCCCTCCTCCAAATCAAATCACCCAGTCTCATTCTCAACAGAATACCCCTGCAGCCTTTCTCTACCTCCTGCCTCATCTCCTGGAAATCCTATATAGGTTCCTCCCCTAACCTCCTTCTGCCTACCTGTTGGACCCTGATCCTGGAGGATGTCCCTCGACAGTCTCCCGGCTGGTGGCAGGGTGTGAGCGGAGAGGGGAGATTGCCTGCCCCTGCCGCTGCTTCTGGCATCTGTCGTTGCTGGCCGATCTTCTCCAGGTGTTGCCCCTGCTACTCCACGTTGAACTGGTCCAGGCTTGGGCCAGGCCGATAAGGAGCCGACTAGCTGACAGAAAGGCAGCCAGGCATTCCAGGCAGGCTCCGGGGAGAGCCGGTGGGTTGTCAAGCGGTACAGCTCTTTGTTTAGCTGGGGAATGTTGGCTAGGTAGTGGAAGAGCCCTGCGGGCTCTAAAGCGTTACACCTCTTAAGCCGGGAAGTGCCAGCTAAGTAGCGGAGAAGGGCGGCGGCAGTGGCTGCGGAGGGTCAACGACAGGAAGTTCTCGGACACTTGGATGGTTCTTGTGTGCACTTTACTTCTCAATTAAGCTCAATATATACAGTTTGGGGTGGGTGAAGGTTTTAGCAGCAGGTAACCTCATTGGCTTAGTCTGAGGTTTTGGGGATGCCTCATATGCATGTGAGGAGAGCCTGGGGTACCATTCCTACGTGACCTGATGGCCGTAGACCTCTCAACCTCTCTGAGGGAGGGGCTGTGAAGCAGTAAAGGGCTGAAGCTGAGAGAGCCAGGGGGCCAGGAACAGAGCCAAACAGTCTACCGTCCCTCAAAGGGTCTCCAGGGTTTGAAGCTTGTTCAACCAGACACCTGGTTGTCTCTCAGCTCAGTGCCCTACACCTACCCAATGCTTTGCTTCATTCCCCAACTCCAATAGGCACTTTCTGGGAACCCGCAGGCCACATTGACCAGGGAACCAGGGAGACGAATTACAGATCTTTACCTCTGTCATATCTTTTCCAAGTCCAATGCCTCAGTTTCATTTCCAGCTCTGAAACAGAATATTTGATACAGCTTCCCTTACCTTCCTGCACTCATTTCCTGTGGACCACACACATCTTTACCAATGAAATTCTTTCCCATTACTTTGTCCCAGCCTCCCAACTACAGCAGGTACTCCCTGAGAATATATAGACCTCTGCTGCCAGAGAAGCAGTTAAGCTAACTGTAGATCTTCAGCTCTCCCTCCATTCCTCTATCTTGTTCTTTGGCCTTTTTAGCAGACCTTCTGCTCTGTCCTTGCCTCAGTATCTCCCCCTGTACTCAGGGGACCAACTAAGCAGGTCTTAGTGAGATACCCTGATTTCGTCCCTAGCCTGAAGCTTTGCCATTACCCTGAGCTTATATGCATCCCCAAGTCTCATGTTCCAATACACATTTTACCTGGCACTCCCAGTGCCCACACCTATTAGAACTCCAAAAGATTTTCCAGGCAACATACAGCCACCACATTCTTCTAATAACCAGAGGAAAAAGATAAACCAGGAAACAAAACACCCACCCAGCAAAGGGAAGACCAGATATCACCACCAAAAATTATAATCTTACCAATACCATCTGCCTAAACAGCAACCATAAAACACAATCAATAATAGCCAGGACAAAATGCCTCCACTAAAGCATAGAACTCTATCACAGCAAGTCCTGAATATTTCAACATAGCTGAAGCATAAGTCAAAGACCTTAAATATGAAAGAGGGTCTTAAAGATGAAGGAATGGTTTTCTAGAGAAATCTGTGAAAATATAAACAGTGGAATGAAATGAATAAAACTATTCAAGACCTAAAAAGGGAAATAGAATAAGACAAACAAACAAACAAACAAACAAAACCAAACTGAAAAAAATCTGGAGATAAAAATTTTAGGAACTTGAAGAGAAATCATATAGGAAAATTTTATGAACAAAATATGAGAGGCTGGAAGAGAGAATTACAGGCATTGAAGACATTGTTGAAGAAATGGATATCCCAGTCAAAGAATATGTTAAATCTAAAAACAACAACAACAGCAACAACAACAAACCAAACAAACCCTGGTCCAAGACATCTAGAAAAATCTGGGGTACTATGAAAAGACCAAAATATAGAAACAGAGAAAGGAAAAGAAACAGAAGGTTAAAGGCACAGAAAATGTTTTTAAACAAAACCATAGAAATGTTTTTAACCTAATGAAGATGCCTACCAAAGTACAAGAAGCATACAAAACACCAAATAGACCCAACAACAAAAAAGCCCTCTCTGCACATAATAAAACAGTAAACATAGAGAACAAAGAAGGAATTCTTTGCTAGACCATAAGAATGAAACCTGACTTCTCAATGGAGACTCCACAAACCACAAAGTCCTGAACAGATGTGCTTGCAGACTCTGAGACCAAAAATGCCAGCCAAGACTGCTATACCCAGCAAAACTTTAAATCACTGCAGATGAAGTGAATGAGACATTCAATGATTAAACTAAATTTAAGTAATACCTATCATTAAATCCATCCCTATAGAAGGTACTAGAAGGTAAACTCCAACTTAAAGAGGTTAATTACATCTAAGAAAACACAGAGAATAATTTCAGACCAGCAAAGTTAACAGAAGGGAAGAAGGAGCACAGATGCATGTGTGTACACATACATGCAAACAACAACAAAATAAATCTACAGTCATTGGTCATTGATATTTCTCAACATCAACGGTCTCACTTCCCCAGTAAAAAGACACAGACTAATAGAATGAATATAAAAACAGGATCCATCCTTCCGTGCATCTAAGAAACACATGTTCACATCAAGGATAGATGTCACCTCAGAATAGAAGGATGGGAAAAGATATTCCAAGTAAATGGATATGAGAAATAATATGGTGCAGCCATTTTAATAGCTGACAAAATAGACTTCAAACCAAAACTAATTAGACAAGACAGCAAAGGATACTCCATACTCATCAAAGGCAAACCCCACCAAAAAGACATTTCAATTCTTTGCATCTATGCCACAAACACAAGGACACCCAAGTTTGTAAAAGAAACATTACTAAAGCTTAAATCTCATATTGATCCTCACACACTGATAGTGGGAGACTATAACGTAAGACTGAGAAAGAAATCATGAAAACACTTTTCATAATAGCCTCATTACACAAACTATCTAGGGATATCTCTAGCCAAGAGACTAAAGGGATTGCATGATAAAACCTTCATATCGTTGGAGAAATAAGTTGAAGAAGGTATCAAGAAGATGGAATGGTCTCCCATGTTCATGGATTGATAGGATTAACATAGTAAAAATGACCATTCTCCCAATAGCAATTTACAAATCCAAGGTAATCTCTCATCAAAATTCCAACAAAATTCCTCACAGATCTTGGTCATCATTCAGCTCCATACAGGAACACATACATCCTAGGATTGCTAAAAACAATCTTGAATAAGAAAAGAACTGCCTGGGAGGGGTATCACTGTCTCCAATTTCAAGTTGTACTACAGAGCTATAGTAATAAAAGCAGCACGATATTGGCACAAATAGAAACACATTGATCAATTGAATTGAAGACATAGACATAAATACGCATGCCTACAAACACCTAAATTTTGATAAAGAAGCCAGAAATACACATTGAAGAAAAGACATTCTCCAATAAATGATGGTGATCAAACTGGATGGGGGTGGGTAGAAGAATCCAAATAGATCCATGCTTAGCAGCTTGCACAAAACTCAACTCTAAATGCATCACAGACCTCAACATAAAACCAGATATAGTCAACCTGATAGAATAAAAAGCAGAAAATAGTCTTGAGTTCATTGGCATAAAAATACTTGCTGAACAGAACACTATTAGCCCAAGCACTAAGATAAACAATTAATAAATGGGACTTCATGAAACTGAGAAATTTGTGTATGGCAACAGACACTGTCATTTGAACAAAGCAGCATCCTACAGAATGGAAAAAAAGATTTTCACCAACTACACATCTGGTAGAAGGCTAATATCCAAAATATATAAAGAACTGAAGAAACTTGATATCAAGAAAACAACTTAATCTTTAAAATGATGTACAGGTTTAAACAGAATTCTTAGTAGAGGAAACTCAGATGGTTAAGTAACACCTAAATGTTCAACATTCTTAGTCATCAGGGAAATACAAATCAATTCCTTTGAGATTCCATCTTATACCTGTCAGAATGGCTAAGATCAGTAAACCAAATGAGAGCTCATGCTTGCAAGGATGTGGAGTAAGAGGAACATTCTATCACTGCTGGTGGGATTGCAAACTCATGCAGAAATCAGTGTGGCAGTTCCTCAGAAAGATGGGAATCTACCTACTTCAAGACCCACCTATACCACTCTTGGGCAATATACCCAAAGGGTTTCTTCATCCTATAGCAGAGACACTTGTCAACTATGTTTACCACTGCTCCATTTAATAGCTAGAAATTGGAAATAGCCTAGATGTCCCTCAACAAAATAATGAATAAAAAAAGATATGGTACTTTACACATGGAATATTACTCAGTTAAAAAAAAAAAGACATGATGAAATTTACAAGCAAATGGACAGAACTAGAAAAATATTGCCCTGAGTGAGAAATTTCAGATCCAGAAAGAAAATGTGGTATATATTCACTTATATGTGGATATCAGCTGAAGGTAGATATAGAATTAGGGAACAGTGATCTCATTAGGAAAGAGAAATAGAATCGATAGATATGAATGGAAGGGGGGATCAAATAGGAGGAATAAGTGGAGAGGAAGAGGGTAAAATAGGTTGGTACAGGAAGAGACAGCTAAAATAAGAGGCATTTGGAGAGTAGTATGAGACAGTAAAAACTTCCTAAAATGTACATGTGTATGAAAGATTTAAATAAAATTCTCAAATAACAGGCAAAACAGTCCCAACTGGCTATCTCTTGTCATCCAATGAAACTTCCAGTACCTTGATTGGGTTATTGTCCAAAGGAGCTCAGTGGGAATACTCAAACAACCCAGACTGTTGCCAAAGTTATATAGGTTGCTCTCCACAAACTTACAGAAAGGCCCCATTGCTGAAGACAACACCTATGCAACTCAGTGAGCATAGAGATATTGAGCTACGTAAAGCCTTCACCCTGACATTCCAGAATTGGCACAGGAGTGTACTCTGCATACTACATCAAAAGAGAAACTTCAAGCCAACCACCAACACTTTATCTACAATGGTGTGGTACTTTCAAGATAGTGTAGTGTAATAATGGCACAAAACTTGAGGGAGTAACCAATTATTAACTGATTTGATTTAAGGTCCACTTCGTCAGATGGAATTCATGCCAGATATTGCTTGGGTAACCAAGAACACCAGACTAGTTAGCCCAGGGACCTAGGGTAAAAACAAATAATACTGGTCTAAATAAAAAAAAAAAAAAACAGAATGATAAAATTATTCCTAATGATATTCTGTTATACTCAGAGACCAGTGCCTTGTTTAGTTGTCATTAGAGAACCATGCAGCAGATTGATTTCTTCATCAAATCCTTCTTCTCAGAGGTCAGGGAACCCAGCAGCAGAAGAGGCAGAAACAATGTGATCAGCCCCAGACATTTAGGAGACCAAGAAAACAAGGCCTTCTAAATCAACATGAGCTACATTCATGAACTTACAGATGCTGAAGCTGTATGCACAGATCTTTCATGGATGTGCACCAGGTCTTCTGTCCATACATTGTGGCTTCAGCTCCATGTTTTTATGGGACACTCGAGTGTGTTAATGAGTGCCTCTGTGATTCTTGTGTGCCTTCTCTTCGACTCTTTTCTGTTTGTTTGTATTTTTTAAACTATCCTTTTATATTGTATTTTTTTAAAATGAATGAATGAATAAAAACTTAGCCACTGGGTAAGGGTTAACAACTGAATTGTCATTTATACCTGCTGGAAGAGGGGAAATTAGGTTTTTCTAGTGAAGTGACAATAAGTATATCATTCACTCCTGGACAAACCTCATGTTCAAGAGTAGTTAACTGACAAATACTAGATGACAGGTTTACTAGTTGGTTTATTTATTTATTTGGTTACAATTTAGTTTTAGGGTTTTTTTTTTTTTTGAGTGGTGTTTTATTTTGTTTTCTTGGTTTTGGAGGTTTTGTTGTATTGGGTTTTTGGTTCTGAGAAAGAACTTAAAGTTTTGTGAGTGGTGTGGAGAGATCTGGAAAGACTTGGGGAAGGAGAAGAATATGATCAAAATATATTTATTTAAAAATTTTGTTAAATAATTAAAATATTTTTAAAGGACAAATTAATAATAATTTATAGTTTTACATATTATGCTAGATATGTTTTTGAAGGTTATTTGTATAAAGAATATAATGAAAAAAACTTATGGATGAAATATTATTATATTTAGGATATTCTTTAAATAATATTGTAGTATATTGGGGTATTAAAACACTAAAATTGGCCATGAATAATTGGAGTTGGTTGAAGCAGACCTATGAGTGTTTAGATATTACTCTAATTTAGTGTATTTAAACTTTTAAAATGAAACCACTAAAATCCATTCTATTTTGAATAAAACATTGTGGCAGGAGCAGTACTAAGAGTTATCTTGTTATCTTTGGAGTCCTATTGGTACACTAAACACATAAAGAAACAAAATTTGAAATTCACATTATTTATTTTTCTGCCTACATTTTATAGGAAATAAATATCCATGTATTCAGTCAACCTAGGGCTGAAAACGTGTAAAATGGGCCTCATGAAAATGGTGAGATCAGCTTCCTAGGAAACAGATTCTGGTGGAGTGACCTGGGACCCATCACCTGTAAGGTGCACAGGAAGAAAGGTCAGACATGACCCAAAAGTTATTTGTCACACAGATGCAAAAGAAGCTCACCAGGAAGTTCTATGGTCAGGTGCACCTTGCAGGTTGCTTCAGTTGAGACTTGAGGTTTGGTGTGATTTTTCTTCACCAGCCTTTGGAGGAAAGACTGCTCTCTGGGAAGGATTTTGCCTTGTATGAGGCAAGGTGCTTAGACCAGGAGACCTGGCTATGTATGACTAACACTAAATCCCTCTCAGCACCTTGTCAGCAGGCATGGGAATGAGGGCCTCAGGCTGGATGGCATCCTGACAGTGCCCCACTTTATGTGACAACACACCGTCACACTATCCTTACTTCTCACCAAGCCCAAAATTATGGATCCTGGAAAAATAATATGTCAAAAATTAGTCACAACTGGCCAATATTTTACTTCAGAGTCCTGAAAGCACAACAAGCCATATGAGTTGGCAAAAGATGATGCATTAGTCATATCCTTTGTATGACAAGTCTTGCAAGTCACAACCCTGGCATTCCTGACATTGCAAAGAGTCTTAGGATTATTTCTAGTGCCATTTTAAGGGTGAACTCTAACTTTTTTTTTTTTTTTTTTTTTTTTTTTTTAAAAAAACCATTTTACCTCAAGATGGTTGCAAACTAATTGACGTTTTAAGAATAGTGTCTAAGGCTCCAATATATTCTTTAGTTGCACTTGCAGATTGGGAAGATTTTGCTACAGTTACCAATGACATAATCAAAACTAGCTAACTTGACAGTTAATATTCAAATGTTGGCACATTTTCCTTATTGTTATTGTTGTTGGTGGGTTTTTTTTTTTTTTACTATTTTATTATGTTCATATACCTCTACCTTCTTGCCAACATTTATTTCATTCCAATTGCTTCCACCCCCCAATAATAGGTAGGAGAAAAAGAAGGCTAAAGGGGTTAGGGGGCATAGACCTCTATAGGCTATTTTCTGCTGACTGGGGACACCGTGTTTCTTGTGGCAAGTCCAATCTTTGTATTCAAAATATCCAGCAACCCAGCAACCCAGCAACCCAGCAACCCAGCAACCCAGCAACCCAGCAACCCAGCAACCCAGCAACCCAGCAACCCAGCAACCCAGCAACCCAGCAACCCAGCAACCCAGCAACCCAGCAACCCAGCAACCCAGCAAATAGCAAAGGCAATAGTAAATGCAGAAGCAGGACTAATCAGCAGCAGCCTCTGCCTTCTTCGGAATACCCCTCCCACTCCTCTTGTGGCTCTGGCATTTATTCCCTCTTTAGAGTCTCCAGAATTAAACTATCTGCATTTGAAAAAAACCATGTTCCTGCTAGTGCACAAGACAATAAACTGAAGTAGACCCATATCCTTTACCTGGGATTGAAACAAAAACATGTTTAGATAAAATAACTGGGTTTTTTAAGAAACCAAAATTCTCACTACACTCAAGCTGACTAATTGGTCTTAAGATGTTCTTTTTAAAATTAAAACAATAATTTAATATAATTAATTAATTAATTAATTAAGTGTGTGTGTGTGTGTGTGTGTGTGTGTGTGTGTGTGCGCGCGCGCGTGCGCGCTAGCTGGCTCAATCCTAGATGATTCTTACAGTCTCTGTTTTCATAGAAGACTAGAATTGCAATTGCCACCATTGCATCCAGCTATTTTTTTTTTAAATTATGGGTTTGTGTTGTGACTTGTGTGGCTTTAGGGATTGACCTGAAAGGGCAATGAGAGGATGAAGTAAAGGACAGCCACATAGACATGTAGACACACAGACACATGGATACACAGACATACACACAGACACAGACATACAGATATATAGACACACAGACACACATCCACACACAGATACATAGACATACAGCCACAGCCACACAGAAACATACAGCCACACAGCCACACAGCCACACAGACATGCAGGTACACAGACACACAACCACACACACAGCCACAAATTCACACAAACACACAACCACACAGACACACAGCAGCACTGAGCAGATCTTGGGTGGCAGCTCTGTCCCCAATCTCTAAGAACCCAGAGGAAGGGGAGCTCCCAGAGCTCTAGCCTGGGCAGTATCCTGTCTGTGCCTGAGAACTGAGCAGATTTTGGGCCCCAGCTTTTACCCCAGTAGTAACACCTACTCCACACAGTTCTGATACAACAAACATAATAGGAAAGACAGGCTCCAGTCAGAAACAGGGCAGGTAGCTCTAAGGAGATACAGATGGCAAAAGGCAAGCACAAGAACATAAGCATCAGCAACCCAGGGTACTTGGCATCATTAAAACCTAGTTCTCCTACACAAGAAAGTCCTGAATTCCCCATATTACTAGGAAAGCTAGATTCAGATTTAAAATCCCTTCTAATGATGATGATAGAGGACTTTAAGAAGGACATAAATAACACTCTCAAAGAATTTGAGGAAAACACAGGTAAACTGGTAGATGCCCTTAAAGTGGAAACACAAAAATCTCTTAAAGAATTACAAGAGAACACAACCAAACAGGTGAAGGAATTGAACAAAACTATCCAGATCATAAAAATGGAAGTAGAAACAATCAAGAAATCACAAAGGGAGACTACCCTGGAGATAGAAAACCTAGGAAAGAAATCAGGAGTCATAGACACAAGCATCACCAACAGAATACAAGAGATAGAAGAGAGAATCTCAGGTGCAGAAGATACCATAGAAAATATTGACACAACTGTCAAAGAAAATGCAAAATGCAAAAAGTTCTTAACACAAAATATCCAGAAAATCCAGGACACAATGAGGAGACCAAACCTAAGGATAATAGGTATAGAAGAGAGTGAAGATTCCCAACTTAAAAGGCCAATAAATATCTTCAACAAAATTATAGAAGAAAACTTCCCTAACCTAAAGAAAGAGATGCCCATAAACATAGAAGAAGCCTATAGAACACCAAATATACTAGACCAGAAGAGAAATACCTCTCGTCACATAATAATCAAAACACCAAGTGCACAAAACAAAGAAAGAATATTAAATGCAGTAAGGGAGAAAGGCCAAGTAACATATAAAGGCAGACCTATCAGAATTACACCAGACTTCTCACCAGATACTATAAAAGCTAGAAGATGCTGGACAGATGTCATACAGACACTAAGAGAACACAAATGCCAGCCCAGGTCACTATACCCAGCAAAACTCTCAATTACCAAAAATGGAGAAACCAAGATATTCCATGACAAAACCAAATTTACACAATATCTTTTCACAAACCCAGCATTACAAAGGATAATAGCAGGAAAGCTCCAATACAAGAAGGGAAATTATACCCCAGAAAGAGCAAGAAAGTAACCCTCTTCCAACAAATCCAAAAGAAGATAGCCACACAAAGATAACTTCACCTCTAATAACAAAAATAACAGGAAGCAACAATCACTGTTCCTTAATATCTCTTAACATCAATGGACTCAATTCCCCCAATTAAAAGATATAGGCTAATTAACTGAATATGTAAATAGGACCCAGCATTTTGCTTCATACAGGAAATCCACTTCAGTGACAAAGACAGACACTACCTTAGAGTAAAAGCCTGGAAAACAAATTTTCAAACAAATGGTCCTAAGAAACAAGCTGGAATAGCCATTCTAAAATCTCCAGCCTGAGAACACAAAGGGAGGGACTCATGGCTCCACCTGTATAGGTAGTTGAGGGTGGCCTTGCCAGGCATCAGTGGAAGTGGACAGCCTTGGTACCTGAAAGTTTTGATTCCCTAGTGTTGGGGAATTGCAAGAGCAGGGAGGTGGGAATGAGAGGATGGTGGGAGCACACCCTCATAGTAATTAGAGGAGGGGGGATAGGGTAAAGGGTTAGGCATCAGTGGAAGTGGAGGGCCTTGGTGGCTGAAATTTTGGATCCCTTAATGTTGGGAAATTTGAGAGCAGAAAGGCAAAAATGGGAGGATGGTGGGAGCACACCCTCATAGAAACTCCCAGAATTATATGGATTAGACATGACAGAGGCAGGCCGCCAGAAGACTAGATTCCAGAATTCAAACAAACAATTATCTTGACACTAAAATTTGTTTTGAGAATTGTATATTGCAGAATATATAGCCTTGGCGTATCTACTCATCAAGCAAGCTGAGAAGACCTGCTTGAACCCCTGTAATTCCAGCTGGATGCAGTGAAGACACAGTGTCAGAGGCTTATCAATTTACTCTTCCCACCAACTCCTCTTCTAATATCTCAACACCCATAACCAGGTTGAAGAAGTTAATGAAGATTCAGCGCCCCTATTCCCTGTGCTTGGGGACTGAGGTGGTTATTATTGGGCTGTCTTTCTAGGGAAAAGTAGTGGTTTTGGTGGAACAGGGAAGATTAGCTAGGATTTATTGCATAGCCATAACCTACTGGTTGAAATATGTATACTTGTTATTAAGATGAAGTTATAATTTCTTAAATGGTACAAAATTTACTTTGATTTCAAATTTAAGGTTTTCATTAGTATGAGCTTCTTATTAATACAAAAGTGAGATGAGTATTGTTACTATCACAGGCATTGAGCCTGTATAACACATTTAGAAATACAAAGCTTAGACCCAGTCCTTAACTTTTTTACCTTATTTGAGACAGTTAGACTGTGAGTTAAGGGCCCATAGCAAATTCATGGCTCTGAGTTTATTGTTAGGGTGTTTTCTATATTTTCTTTAGAAATAGCTGAGAGGAGTTAACAGACAACAGTCCAGATTACCTTACATGGATAGTTGGTTTTCAAAACACCAGGAATCCACAGAATTGATGTTGCAAACCTTTCTGTATTAAGAAAGGTTTGCAACATCAATTCTGTGATTAGAGACCTATCTGCTCTTGACAGCTTCCTGTCTTGGATTCTAAGAAGAAATTGAGCATCTTTGGAGTTATTCCAATTGTGGTGAGTCAGCCACTAGGCAAGAATTGCCTCTTTCCATCTACAGACAAATTACTGTCCAGAAAAGGACACACTTGCAGAATAGTCGACTGACTATATCTGCCTAGACAGAACAATCAGCCCTTAATAATTCTGCATTACTAGGTCTGTCAGATGATCCTGGGCCAGAAGGCTGACAATCGGATGCTCCATTGTTCTGTAGTATAGGGACTGTCCAGGTGCTCAGCAGTCTCTATAAATTGGCTAAGTTTTAGAAGCTATGCTTTGTGATTCCCATAATTTCAGTTAACTCAGTCATTCTGGATTTCTGACAGGGTTAAAAACTTATAGTCTCATAGCCAATCCTTGCTATTTACTTTGAGAGAAAATATTTGAGAGGATGGTTTTCAGCTGACATTCATTCTAAAGCCAAGAAAAAAAAAGCCAGGTTCAGAACTAAGTCTTTTAGTTAGGATAGATGACAGAGGTTCTGCTTAGTCAACAAAATGATGGATTTGGTATTAGGTCTATCTTGCACATTACTGACAGAAATTGGTATAGTTATGCTCTAACTGTATTTTGAGAGAAAAGTTTTATTTTAACAGGAAGAGTGATATGTAAGAGGAGCTAAGGTGGGAGAAGTAAGGAGAGGAGGAGGAGAAGGAGAGGAGGAGCTAGGTGATGAGAAAGAGAAAGAGAGAGGGGGGACAGACATGGAGGCAGATGTTCACATGTCTCTGCCAGTCAAAGATAGTTGATATATCTAGGTTGGGTATTAGGTTACACTTCTGATTGATATTGAGCATTACCAAACTTATAAAGGCTTTGGCTAACATTTAAAAAATTGTATAAAAGCAAAAAGGAGAAGGGGACATGGGACAGGGGTTTTCTAGGGATGGGAAATGGGGAAAGCGGATGGCATCTGAAATGTAAATAAAATATCCAATAGAAAATAAATTAAAAAAAAAAGAAAGATGGTTACAGACAGGAGCTTGGCATGACTGTCCTCTGAGAGGTCCTACCAACAGCTGACTGAGACAGACACAAACACACCCAGCCACTGAACTGAAGTCGGGGACCCCTATGGTTGAATTAGAGGAAAGATTGAAGAAGCTGAAAGGGAGGGAGACTCCATAGGAAGACCAGCAGTCTCAACTAACCAGATCCCAGGGAGCTCTCAGAGACTGAACCACCAACCAGAAGCATACAGAGCTGGTCCCAGGCCCCTGACACATATATAACAGAGGCTTGCCTGGTCTGGATTCAATGGGAGAAGATTCACTTAATCCATGAGAGACTTGAGGCCCCAAGCAAGGTGGAATCCCAGTGTAGGGGGGAGGAAACACCCTCTCAGAGGCAAAGGGTAGGAGGAATGGGAGGAGGAATTGTGAGGGAGAACCAAAAGTGGGAAAACAACTGGAATGTAAAGAAATAAAATAATTAAAATAATAATAAAAAAATAAGACCTTTATAGGGTTGCCTGTCAACTTGCCTTGTAGTTTATTTTAGATCCAGTCAGATTGACAGCCAGAATTAGCCATCATGGGGAGGGGAGTATCACTTGAGCCTCTTATTTCTCTTCTCAATGTGGTTATATTGAATAAATCTTTTTAAACTATTAATAGGTCTTTTTAACTGAGGTATTGAGAACAAGTAGCTGATCCTGATTTGTTAGGGCTGCCAAGCCACAGGCTCTGACTTTAGCAATTCCAGTAACATGAGAATTGACTGAGAAGTATGTGTAAGGTTCTTAGGCTCATGCCTGGCACACAGTGACTACTCAGGAAGTCGTCTTTGAATAATTTTCCTGTGGATGAAAACTTGACCAAAGAATAAAAAGTGGAAAATCCTACTCCAAATCCTTTAAAAAGAAAGCAAATTTGTCAGAAACCATTATTCTCTTGTGAGAACATTTCCCTTTAAGAATCCCTTTCAAGGGCTGGAAAAATAACTTTGTCATTAAGAGCTTACAGCTTGCTGCTCTTGAAGAAGACCCAGGTTAAGTCTGAAGAATCCGTACAGTTCCATCAATAACTCTAGTTCTGGGGAATGTGATGCTTTTCTGACCTTTACAGGTTCCTACATGTACATGGTAAACATACACACACTCAGGCATACATACAAATACATAAAATAAAAAGAATAAAAGAATCCCCTTCTATCTTTGGATGTGTTTGCTGTGTGAACATGTGTGTTCTGGGGGCATATTAGCTCTAGTGTTCACTTGTACTTGTACTCATGGAAGTCAGGAGTTGCTGATGTCAAGATGTCTTCTTTGCTTTCCACCTTGTTTATCTGTCTGGTTTTTTGAGACAAAGACTCTAACTGAACTTAGAACTAGGGTGGGCCTTTAGATGAATCCATCTCAGTGACTGGGGTACAGGTATGTCATATGCTCTCTTTTTATGTGGGTGCTTATGATCCAAACTTATTTCCTAATAACTGTACAGCAAACACTTTTGCCCTCTGAGTCGTCTCCTCCAGTTATCTGTTGTTGTAGCATGCTATGCGAAGCCGACACAACCCTGTAAGATGTCACGTAAGGATTCTAGAGAAAGAAATTTGGGGGCCCAGTTATGTCCTGCTCTAAGTGACTCCATATCATTTAAAGCAGTGGCTTTCAAAGCTTTCCCTTCCCCTAGGAACTCTGTCTTAAACAAAGACATCTGGCACCATTTATGAGTGCAAACACGGAGGCAGGATGACTCTCAGTAAGCAATTTTACATGTGCTGATACCAACACCTGCCCATCACCACCATGAGGTACCAAATGATACTATTCCTAAGAGGAAAAAGGTGTCACCTATATACCCATAAAGTGAATTGGGGACATATGAGCATATGGTGTTTTAAAAGCATATCATAGAAACTACTGAGAATTTATCTAACACATCATGACAACAAAGTGCACCCTACCTGAACTACATAAAAAGGACAACTGTAATAGAGACATCCCCGGGAACCTGTCAACTATCTTGTGTGTGTACTAAAGGATTGTCAGACATAGAACTCCTGAATGTCCTTGATGCTTCATCTCAGCACACTGTTTGATGTCCTACAGCTTGATGTCACTCACTAAAGTTTCTAATTTTTGTCAGGTCCTATGTCTCTTAGGCTCTACTATACCCTGCAACCCAATAGCTTGGCTATGTGGGTCTACAAAAAGTCTTCAACCAGATAAATAAAGGTCTACTCTAAACACCCGCAGTGACTCTTCATGTATGCATCAGCTTTCTGCCTCTGCCTTAAGTGGGGTCTCTGACATCTGAGTCTTCTTCAATCCTTTTATAGCCATTCTAATGTAACGGCCAAGCTGCCCCACGTTGGGTGGCTAAACTGTAACGGCCCACTCTGTTCTGTAGGTCCGGTCTAGCGAGAGAGAGTGTGGGGCAGGTGACTTGAAGAATGGAGACAAGACAGAGGTTCTGATCAAGTCTCAAGTCTCATTTATTGTGTCTCTCTCTCTCCTTTATTGTCTCTCTCACTGTCTCCCATATTCTCTCTATAGAAGGGAAATCTGGGGTATTTATAGGCTTTTGCCACGTGCCTTGTAGGTGCGTGGATATCACGTGCCTTGCAGATGTTGATATGACATAAGCCTTACAGCCATGGATTGCGTGGATAGCACATGCACCGTGCGCCTTGCAGGCTTGGATACCACGTGCGCCTTGTAGCTGGGGGCAGTAAACAGCAAAACAAAATATGTGGGATATCAGAGTGTGCTTCAGCTGTTGTAGGCTTTTGAAAAACAAGCCTCTATCAGGGTATACGGCTTGAGATGGCTGCAAAGCTGATAGCCGCTTTCTGCTAAAAGTCGGCTCCCAACATTCTAATTCATGATATATTGTACAACATTCTGTATATAACTGCCAAGATGTGATCCAAGAGTTAATGTTAGTAATTATGGTTGGTTTTGTTGCATTGTTTGTTTGGTTTTTGATTTTTGAAATAAGGTCTCACTCACTATGTAATCCAAGCTGGATTGGAGCTGTCTTTGTAGACCAGGTTGGCTTCAGGCTCTCAGAGATCTTCCTTTTGTTCCTCAAGGGCTAGGATTAAAGGTATGCACCACCACACCTGGACAATACAGAAGCTGTGATTACAATGTCCAACTATCAAGAGAAATCTAAATTACTTGGTAAATAGCAGGAGCAAATCTGATACAACTTGTAAATGAACTGTTTTGCAACAAATTCTAGCATTATGGGAAGATACAAACACATGTCTGTTCCTGAAATACAGCTTTAATGGTAGGGGGGAAAAGGAACTTAGGAAAGTCTGATACCAAACCTAGATGTGACTTTGTCTGTGTCTCTAGTTCCTAAAAACAACAAGTCATCTAAAAAAACAACAATATCATCATCATCATCAAAAACAACAACAACAACCCCACCAGGATCACTAAAAGAATGGTTAGTAAATCAGATGGGGTGACTGAGAAGTAGGAGGCTGTTCACCATCCTCCACCAAAGAATGAAAACCAAAGGGATTTACATCTGCAAAAGGAGACCAAGGTAATATGTGGGCCCACATCCTGTGCTTGCTGTAATACTAGGATCTTTTGCACGTCTCCAATTTCCTGACTTACCTCCTCCTAACTGTCCCTCCTCTGAGGGACAGTTATCCTAAAGGGTCTCAGCAGAGAAACTTATCTGATTCCTTTAGAGCAAGAAGTAAATGCATTTAAAAAAAATCCCAGACAATTCTTATGTTGAGATTGGGGTTTTGGTCTCTTTGCAATTCTTCACATGACCATATCTGAAAAATTAATTTCCACTCTGCCCTGAAGGCATTACACACAAATCCTGGCATTGTCAAATTTCATAGCCATTTTAAACAGGCCAGGCTAACGGTTCAAGCTGAAAGTGAAAAGGATTTTCCATTAAGCTGCCTATAGTAACCTAATACAATGAAGGGAATTGTCACTAGATGATTCATCTAGTTAGAATCTCAACTCCCTTTCTGGGTAGAAAATCTGAGGCTTGATTGTTTATATTAGACACCAAGCAAATACTTACTCATAATTCAGCTATTCTGTATCCAAGCAAGGGAAAGACTCCAAACAAGGAGGTGGGAAAGGCAAATGTTCACTTTGGCTATAAGTAAACATCATAGCCTGTCTAAATTTGTCATTGTTCCTTGTCCTTGTGTTTGCCACTACACACACACACACAAACACACACACACACACACACACACCTACCTCAACTTTTTACTCCTGCAATGCCATTTTTGATAACATTCCCCCAGGGAAATGCCAGCAGTAACCTGAGTTTTCAGTCTGATCAGTATCAGTGGGAAATTTGCCATGTTGCTATTTGACAGTTACAAAGGCCAGCTTGTTTTTGACTGGGTGTGGTGGAGCCATGAGCTTTCCATAGAGCCTGCACTCACTGATTGGTCACAATCACTTGGAGCATGCTCACACTGCATCTTATTTATGCTTCAAGCCAAACTGCTAAGAACTCGGAAGAAGAAGCACCTGGCACAGATGCTCAACAGGATGTCTTTTCGTTCACAGCTCAATGACATAAGACATGAAAAAAGCTTCTCTGTTGCTAGGGATCCCTGGAAAGTGGTGCTGAAAATCACCATCATTTCTTATTCCTGTAGCATCAGCAACTGAGTGAGCTTACCAACGTGGCAGGGGGACAGATCAATGCCCAGTCTTCTCTCTACAAGCAAGCACAGTATTATATAAGGCTGAAAGACAGATGGGCAGGGGAAGGTAGGGTGAACTTTTAGATCAGGAGGAAAAAAATAAAAGAGAATAGACCTTCCTTATTCCTTTTATGAGCGAGAGGGGGGGGAGAGAGGGAGAGAGGGAGAGAGGGAGAGAGGGAGAGAGGGAGAGAGGGAGAGAGGGAGAGAGGGAGAGAGGGAGAGAGGGAGAGAGGAAGAGAGAGAGGGAGAGAGGGAGGGAGGGAGGGAGGGAGGGAGGGAGGGAGGGAGGGAGAGAGACAGAGAGAGAGAATTATTTTTAGGTTGTCTTTAAACTTGAGATCCTTTGGCCTCATCCTCCAAAATGCCAAAATCACTGGACTGCCCATGTCTGGATGAGGCTTTGTTGCTTACGTCTTATTCTGAATATAGGAGGTGTTTGTGTAGCCATGGAGCCCTTGTTTGTTAAGAGTCTATTGTGCTACAGTAACTAACACCAAGCTACTGGACACCAGCCTTTACTCAAACTTTGAGCTGCCAGGCAGGGTTCAGGTCATTCAGCTCACATCAGTGTTACCTCTTACATAAAAGAGGTCAAATTAACCCTAAAACTGTGGGTCTCAGAAAAGTGAGTTTAAAGGGTGAATGTCTTGAAATTGTGGTTTTGTATTTTAGATAAGAAATCCCTAAGTCTGTCTATCTAAGCCTGTTTCTCATTAGACATGTGAAGCAGTAAAAAATGAATCAAACCTGCAGAAAGAGAATGGCTGCCTGAGTCAGAGATCCAAGGAATAAGAATCCTGTCACTTGCTGGCTGTGTGGCCCTGGCCTGCTTGCTTTGCTCACAAGCTCCAACTTCTCACACCTTACACGGGAAATTAGCTATTGAAGGAGAGGCAGCCACATTAATTCTCCTTCTCCTGCCCTGTGCTCCTCTCCCCTCAGTGCAATGAAACTGGGGAATAATTACCTAAGCCCTGACAGCTACTGACATCCTTCTGAGGGCAAGCCAGATGTAGGGAAGATGTAGGGAAGCAACAGGGAGAGAACCTCACTTTCTGGGGGGGAGAGAACTTGACATCTCACATCACGGTGGGAGAGTTGGGAATCTGATGTCTCTTGGTCCCATTTCACAGGAAGAACCATGTGCTTCTAAATGTGTAGACAGATAATTTAGTTTTAATATTTCAGTTACTTATTTATTCATTTTATATACACAAAATTTATTGAAAATAGTTTTTCCATATATATATTCCATATATATATATTACACATACATACATACATACATACACATATACATCCTGATTACAGTGCCTCTCCTACTCCTCTCAATTCCTCCCCACCTATGTTTTAATCTTTGGCCTTTCTTCTCAACTGGACCTCAGTAGCATTATTTATAAAACTCTAAGTTTGGACTGCCTACATCAGTGCACTTCAGTTCTGGCTGTTCATTAGAATCCCTTGGGGTGGAACTTAAAATATATTTCCTGAGCAGCTTCTGAGACTGGTTCCCTAGAGCCAAGTCAGCACAAGTGGATTTGAAGACCTGACATGTAGAAAGTCAGGCTCACATGCCAGCCTCTAGCTACTGAAAAATCCAAGGGAATGATACTCCAAGGAACAAACAAATCTTTCTTTTTCATTAGTGTCTGTACACAGTCTTTCTCATGCATGTTCTGGAACCCCTATCCAAGCCATCCATTCGGAAGTCAGGCTGTGCAGCCTGTCCCTGGGCAGGGAGAACCACAGGCATGGTTAGAGTTTTCAGTTGTAGCTCAGGAAATGTCTTGTTTGAGAAACACAGCTGAAGCCTTGAGATTCCTCAGCTGGGGGCTGATGTGAGATGCTGTATGACATCTACCAGGTAATCGTGAGGAAGTCGAGAAATAAGAAATTAACACTGGTTTAATCTTGAACCTAGAATTTGAGTTTAACCCATGGATAAAGTGATGTGCAGTCTAAAGAGGGAAAAAGCCAGGGGGCTGTGCATGAGACCACTTCCTACTGCTGCTCCTCAGCTGCTCCTTTGGCTGTGAGTCACAATCACAGTTCCTCCTCCTCCTCCTCCTCCTCCTCCTCCTCCTCCTCCTCCTCCTCCTCCTTCTTCTCCTTCTCCTCCTCCTCCTCCTCCTTCTTCTTCTTCTTTTCCCAGACAGGGTTTCTCTGTGTAACCCTGGCTGTCCTGGAACTTACTCTGTAGACCAGGCTGGCCTCGAACTCAGAACTCAGAAATCTGCCTGTCTCTGCCTCCCAAGTGTGGGGATTAAAGGCGTGTGCCACCACTGCCTGGCACGATCACATTTTCAAATAAAGGAAACTACAGATTACTTACATTAGTGGATGCCAACTCTGGGTAAGCATTAGACTCATCCACTGGGGTGTGCCTCTCCTTTTAGTTTCAGGTATGGTGACTGAGCACAGTGACTCCTGTCATGTGATTGCAGAGCTATAGTTAACTGTGCAGGACTCACAGGTGTGATCTCCGATGCAGTCTTACCCAGTGACATTTGGTTCCCTCAGAAATTACTCTGAGCACCAGTCTCATGACTTGAGGAAAATGTATAGATGTATTCTTTCAGGTGGACTGAAAAAAGAGACCCGAGTTTGATCAGAAAACCAAGGCCTACAGACAGAGAGAACCAAAGATGCAGGAAGGAGAATGACAAAGGTTCTCTTGCTCCCCTTTACCCAAGACCCATGGTTCTATCTGTTATTCTCATCTTAAATTTGAAAATGAATGCTTCTATAGCTAAGGCAGCTGAGCTGGCATTTGTTACTTATAGTCATAAGCTCTAACGAGCATGGTCACTACATATGAGTTATAACACTTGTCATACTCACTTGCCTTCTAAACAAGCAAGGAGCATATATGTAGATAAAATCAGGAGGCAGGAGATCTGTGTATGAATCTTTCTCTAGACTCTCCCAGACATAGAGAAACATAATTCTTATTCTTAAAGGTTACCGAATTCCATTGCCAACCAGCTAAACCACCTTGGGGAAAAATTTGGTTTTTTTTTTTTTTTTTTTTTTTTTTTTTTTTTTTTTTTGTTGTTGTTGTTGTTGTTGTTGTTAACATCTTTAATTATAAGATGGCCAGTGTGGTCTATGAAAGCATTGACAGTCACTCTCTTGAGGCTTCATTCAATATAAAAGGCTGTACTAACATGGCACTTGGTATCGTAGGCATTTTCTGTGGAATTATTCTTGAAAGTATGCACATTAGATGGAGTGGCCAAACAAGCATAAAAGCATATACCACAGGTTTGTGAATGATGAGTAAGACTTAAATGTTTTTAAATTTAAATATGATAATTTTTGAGTCTGGGGAGATAGAAAAGTTGGTAGTGCTTTCAGTCCAAACATAAGGATCTGAGTCTGAATCCGTAGCATCCATGAAGAAGGTAAGGCATGTGCCAGCACACGCCTGTAATCCCATCCCTGGGGAGGCAGAGACAGGAGGATCCTGGAGCTCCCTAGCCTGCTAGTCTAACCAGTTGGTGAAGTTCTGATTCAGTCGGAGATTCTGTATCAGAAACTAAGGTGATTAAAACAATTAAGGAAGAATCTGACCCCAAGCCCCTGACTATTCCCTCTCATCCATATACATGAGCAGGTACATAAACAGGAGAAAGGTCAGCTTTGCTTAGCTTTTCAAGTTAAGTTGACTTTTCTTACAGGCAAACAACCTTAGAACCAAACATTCTCAACTTCAATCTATTTATGTGAACAAATATTTATTCATTTGGCAAATGTTTATTAAGAGTCACTGAAATGCCTGCTGTGTGTCAAGTGTTCTGCCCTTATGGGATGAGCTGAAGGTTCCAAATATCTGGTACCCAGGTCTCAGTTTGGGCTGAAGAAGATACATATTAATACATCACAGTATGGTGTGGGCCACAGGTGGGCACGCTGTGTTTAAAACAAAATCATGAGTAGGCATGGAAGAAGTAAGTTGGTACAATATATACTTGAAGGCATGCTTGAAGAAGTAATGAGTTTAGCCCAGGGAGCACACATAGGATGGACCGGAGAGGAAGAAACAGAACTTTCTTAGAAGGAGCAACATACTAAATTATGGGTTTGAGAGCTTGAGGTCAGTGCTCAAGAGTCTACAGTTCTACACTATAGTAAAAAAAAAAAAAAAAAAAAAAATTCTTCCCAGAGGCACCTGTTCATTGATTCCAGACATGTGCAGGAGCTGGATGTGAGACAGGGATGCTGGGGCGCTAGTATTTAAAAATTAATTAGGAACAATAACAATAAAGAGAAGCAATGATATCAGATTGATGGAGCCCCCGAAAAATAAACAAAACATAAATGAAGTTAAAGCCTCTTGCCTGGAAGAGTGGGTGGCTGAAATTAGTGAGTAAAGAGTAGAGAATGTGAATTGTGCTAAACACCACGCGCCTCAAGCTTTACATACATTGACTCACTGTGTCACATCACGATCCAGGAGATAAAGTTTATCATTTGTCCCAGAGAGGTCTTTTTCATCCTGTCCTTCACCTGACCCCCTTCCCGTTCACAATAATCTTAGATGCGCTGTAGTTCACTCATTAAAAACATGTCTCTCTCACCAATGGATGCTCTTCAATAGCAAGAAAACCCTTTGTTTTCTTTAGCACTGTGTTTCCAGCCACTTTATAGAAAGACATAATGCAAAACACAATAAATACCAGAAATGAAAAGATAACAGAAACCAAGGAACAGATAACTTGAAACAAACTAAGTAGCCAGGTGGTGTCAGGACCATGAAAATTTACCTGAGTAACTAAGAAGGCCTTCAAACTGGGATATTGAGTTCACAGAAGGTACCGAAAGCAGACTAACTACTAGATTTTCATTTTTACAAAGTTTTAAACAGCATGGAAGCCGAGGAACTTACTCAGCAATTAAGAGTGCTGGATACCCTTTCAGCGGACCTGGTTTGATTCTAAGCACCACATGGCTCCTAACACCCACCTGTAACTCCAGCTCCAGGCAGTCTGACACCCTCTTCTATCTCCTCAGGCACTAGGCATGCGCACACACAGAGTGCACAGACATACATGAAGGCAGAACATGCACCAGCTTTAAATAAAACAAACAAACCTTATAAACATACTTTAAAAATAACATTGGTTCCATTGTTTTATGCATTCAAATCCTTAACAGTATTTACTGAGCATTTGTGCTACACCAGCTGTTATGTCAAGCATGGCGACAGCGGTGAACAACACAGAGGTGCCTGCAGTCTGGGAGAGGGGAGTGACAGGAGTGATCACACAGGATAATTTCAGGGGATGATAGTTCTGCGCCAGGTGTGAGATGGAGAATAGTGGTGGTGGAACGAAGCATCAGCAGACAGGTCTTCAGAGAGGCCTCTGGGCAAATTCCATGGGTTTGCATTCCTTTATTCAACATCTGAGCTTCCAGATTACATATTTGAAATCTGTAATATTCATGTTTCATATGTATGAAATATATATGTATTTACATACTTGTCTACATATATGTATTCCATATATATGGAATATGGAATATATATTTTCCATATATATGTATATATATGTATATGTATATATATACATATATATATATGTGTGTGTGTGTATGAGGGATAAGACTCAAGCTTGAACATGAAATTCACTTATCATTTTGTGTGTACACCTAGCACAATATACATGGGTTAAAGCTAATTTTAGCAGTAAATATTATCAATACATCTTTAGTTTGGTGGGTTTTATTTTATTTTATTTATTTTTGTCATAGTTGGGGGTCAACTTAGTGACTATGTTACGACCTTCCACATGCTGGGCAAGCACCCAAAAGCCCATCCCCAGGCCCTACGCCAGTGTTTTCATGGGACTCCACTATATGGAATGAAATATGGGAATTTTCCACATGTGCTGTCACTTCAATGCTGAGAAGACGTTGGACTTTGGAGCATTCTGTCTGGATTTTAGATTTTCACACCAGGGAAGTTCAACTCGCACATGAGTAGAAGCCTACACAATGATGCTCTAAGAGAAGATGACGATCAGAAACAGAGATGGAGTTAGAGATAGGACCAGCACCAAGAGTTGTGAACTAAGACCAGAAAGGCTCTGTGGAGGTGGCAATTGTGCATATCAAACAGTTTTGTGGCCAAAAGGAAGGTGTCAATTATCGCCCAACTAAGATCTGGTTAGTAACATGGCCACATGGTTAAGAAATTGTCCCCCAAAAGCATACTTTCAAGTTTTAAGCCAGAACCTAAACTGAGGTTAGGTGATCATCGCAGAGTGGAAGCATAGGACACTGAAGGAGAAAGACCGGGCATGATGGCATTCGTCTGAGACATCTGTTCTCAAAAGGCTGAGGGCAGAGAATCACAAGTTCTTGGCTACCCTGTGCCCTTCACTTAGTCATTCCAAAAGGACAAGTTTGTCAGCTCATCTGAAAATACCTTACACCAAATCTTTGCAACAGGCCCTGGTGGAGCAGCTTATGTTCCATGGTGTATGGGCATAAAGAAGATCCCCAGAGAGCATCAGACATGAGTGATACTTTATCTGAGGTTTTGGTTCCTAAACTTGAAAGAACAAAAAAATTCATGTAGGGTGTTTGCCATGCCCTGCCTAAAACTTTCTATTCGTTATGCTGAGGGTGGGTTCTAAGTCATGGAGAAAGGATCTACTAATTAGCTTCAATTAAAGCTTATGAATCTCTAGAAATAATGAAAAAGTGATTGATTATATACTGGGGTACAAGGACATTGCTTTTTTCTTTCTCTTCTTTTTCTTTCTTTCTTTCTTTCTTTCTTTCTTTCTTTCTTTCTTTCTTTCTTTCTTTCTTTCAGGAGAGAATCCCTATCACAGCAACACACTCACAGACTTGATAAATCTAAACCATTGGTCCAGGCACTTTTCTAGTGTAGTTGTGTAGACTAGGGGACAGTCCTGGAAGGTAAATGACTTGCCTCAGCCCACAAAGCTGGAAGGAAGAGAACTCTGTGTCTTACTTCATATTTTCTGAAATATCCAAACCCCACAATCAATCCTCTTTGCACTGCTGATCACAGGCATGGGAGAGAGAGAAGACAACAGAGGATTTAAGAACCAGGGTTGAGGGGGCAAAGTTCTCAAATGGATACTTTCCCCCATTTTGATGTCCCATCTACTGATGGGACAGATCAGTAGAACAGAAGATTATAATGAAAACACTCCAACTAGGTGTAACTGGGTTTATAAGGGCAGAATACCACCTGGCACAATATACCACTTAGAGAGATACATTATGATAATAGTTTATCACAGAGAAGTGAGATTTAATCAATATACTCTGAACAGGAACAAATAACATTGTCCAATGACCCCATACTCATCTTCAGTGTACTGAGGTGAGCTTTATATTTAGAGAAAGAACTGGAGCAGGAGGTAAGAGTGATGTTTCTGCAAGTGTTCGGAAGGGTCCTTATCACTTGAGAGAACAAGCTGGCTCTTTGGAGATTATTACTAGGGCTCCAGGCATAGCTTTCCATTATGAATAATTTCCCTCATCTGGAGGTCGGTCTGTTCTATCGGCCTCTGCTGTTTCTACAATCCAAGATGACCAAAGACCAGAGACCATGAGATGCCTTTTGGAAGCCTAGAAGATTGATAGTAAGGTACCCAGTCTTTCACCTTGTGCTTGTCTCCTTGAAAGAGAATGAGATAGACTGGGTACCAGCAGTTTCTAGAGAGACAGGTGTTGAGTGGTTTACCTATCAGCATGTGCAGGTAAATAGGGGACCCAACGTAAAGGAGAGGAATGCAAGATGAAGGTAAAGATGGCAGGTTCCAGTCTGCTTCCATTAACCTTGTAGGCAAAGCAAGGAGTGGATGGATGGCTTTTAGGAAAATGGGTTTCTAAGTGCTTTTCTATTTTTTTTTTTTTTCAAAGATTCCAGTCATTTGCCTATATTGCCCTTTCAGCCTTATCAGCTATGGGATGCCATCTACTGGACTCACAATCCAGCACAGAGACCACATACTCTGTTGTTAGAAGTGTGCTGGTGACAGAGTGAGGCTTCTATGGGGACTAAATCTGCACACACCCGGATGGTTCCGGTTTTCTGGCATTTACATTAATTTATTTCTTCAGTCCAGTTGGCATTGTGACCTCATCATTTATTGTTAGTCTCCTCAGTGTTTAGTGGCTAGATTGTATCCTATTCTATAGCTTTGTTATCCCACTGATCTAAGCTGGAGTCTCTGGGTTCGTCAGCCTTTCTCGGCTTCCTTATTTGACCTACCAAGGAAGGGCAAATGAGTCCCCCCTCTTCCATCTTCCACCTATGCCCTCCTCCTACTTTGCTGGCACTGCTTTGCTACACAGCATTAGTCAGGAATGTCTGAGCTGTTGTGTTGTTGGATACCATCTCGCTCAGAGGCAGATGCCCTCGGCAGCGCTGACCCAGGGAAACCAGCTATGGGATCTGTCCTGCCTAGCTAGCCGCAGGCAGAGGAAAGGAAGCCACTCTGTAATTTTCCCAGCAGCCTCCTTAAATCTCTGGGTGACAGCTTAGACACGTTGCCTTGAACAGACACGGAAATGAGCTCAGAGCTTAGGAAACTTGCCCCAGGTCACAAATTAAATTGGTGTCAATGTAGAAGTGAACACAGCCTCAAACTGGAAACGGTCCAAAAGGCTGCAAGAGAAAGATCATAGCTCTTTCCAAGGCTCGAAGCGTTCGTCTCTAAGCAGTTACTGGAAGACTGTGCCAGACTTCCCCTTCATCTTTATCCTGTGAGGAAGCGGCATAGTGGATTAGTCATTTTCTCTCTTACAGGTGACTGAGGATGTTTCTCACGTCCTACTACTGGTTTCGTTGTCCCAAGGATTTCATTTGAAGGGCGGGGCACTCCTTCACTTCCCTCCACCCCAACCGGAGACTGAAGTCTGGACCAATGAAAGCGTAGAACCTCATTTACTGGCACTAAGAACGGGCACTATTTAAGTGGTAGCAAGAATGGGCTGTGAATCGCGTCGGCTTTCTCCACAAAGGGAAACGCTGTCATCTTATCTGTAGCATCACTGAGCTGAAGAGAGGGAACAGAGGAAAGTCTGCAGGACTCCTGGTGCCACTATGAGCTATGTAAAGTGTGCAAAATACATCGGATACTGTCTGGTGTGGGCTGCTGTCTTCTGCATCGTAGCTAATGCTTTGCTCTACTTTCCTAATGGGGAAACAAAGTATGCTACCGAGGACAACCTCAGCCGCTTTGTGGGCTACTTTGCTGGCATTGTAGGCGGAGGCCTGCTGGTAAGTCACTCAGAACTATTATCACTAAAACATCCTCTCCTCTCAAATGGCAGAGTGCATTCTTCTCACGCAAAGTTTTCTTTAATGCCCATCAGTAAAAACTGGATTTTGTCGTTGTTGCTCTGCTCTCTCTTCGAAAGCAGAATATTCTAAGGTTGTGTTAAAGTTTTGCTGACCCTATTAGATGTTGCTTTAGTAAAATCTTTTACCTTAGAGAGAACGCTCTTTTCTCAGAAGCTTTTACTTTACAGCTTGAAAAATGCTCACTTTTCAAGGAGACTTGAGAGACTATCGAGTTTCTGAGTGCTGGAGCAGCGCTCACTCCTCATTGGAGCTGAAGAAAGTTGTCTGGGCTCCGAGACAACAGTTTGGGGTCTAAATTACTCTCTGTTGCTTACTTTCAGGCATCTATGACATGGGAAAACATAGGGAGTGAACTGGTATTTCCTAATAACTGTAAGCGGTCTCCTGAGGTTGGAGTCAGAAGCAGGCTAGCATCTCAGTCTAGTGGTGGAATGTGTTGATTTATTCTCCCTCCCCCTACAGACTGTTTTTAGTTGAAGTTGAGAAGAATTTACTTGATACAATGGGAGGTGAAAGTATTAGTTTCAATCTGCACACAGATGGAATACAGACACGTTTGATTTTTCCCTCTTAAACTGCTAGACTTAAGAACTGCAAAGAGAAACTTTAAGGAATTGTTACTGTCACAGAGAATACTATTTTTTTTTTTTTTTTGCCAACTAAAATTAAGACATTTAAACCTAATGGACTCCTTGTGGCACGGCATGGGAAATGTGCTTTGAACGGGAGCATCACTATGGTTCATGTTCCCATAATCAGTGCAAATGCAATGATATACATGAGCACAGTCACTGTTTAACATATACTTAGCATCCACTCTGCTTTGTTGCTTTTGGCCTTAAACTTCAAGTAGCTCATTCTCACGTGAAGAGCATCATTGCTGAGTTGGAATGGTGCCTTTGTATCTTCAAAGAAACAGATCATATTGTTTTTTTTTTTATGAAAAATGTTTATCTATTCTATCTACTCAAAATATTTCAGGCATTCCACTCAAGATTTGATCTTCTATGTTTGATAGGGGCGGGGATCACATTTAAAGACAGATTTCACATTTAACAGTGCCGATGGCTTCCATATAATACGTTAATATTTGTGGCAAATGTTCACCTTCACAGGTTGCTATTTCACATTCTGTGTGCTCACCCACTGTACATGGAAACAAGCAAGTGTAATACTTTCATCTCTTCTCAGGCCTTTACATCATTCATAATATTTGGCTAATCTAATCAGCAGACATAAATATATTTTACAGAAATGCCTGACCCCACCCATAGGAAATCGGGCAAGGCAATGACTTGATTCTGTTTGTCTTCTGAGCAGATGCTCCTACCAGCATGTGTGTTCATTGGGCTGGAGGAAGAGGACTGCTGTGGGTGCTGCGGCTTTGTAAACTATGGCAAGGGATGCTCGGTAAGTCTCCCGGGGCTGCATCTCAGTGAACACGCTTTAGTCCTGACACAGGATGGAGGCTCAATTCTTTTTATTTCCTTTCCGTAGATGCTTTTTTATGTGCTGGCTGCTCTGATTGGACTCATGGGATCTGGCTACTGTGTCATTGTGGCATCGCTGGGTTTGGCAGAGGGACCAAAGTGCATCGATGCCAACGGAGTATGGAACTACACCTTTGCCAGCACTGAGGGACAGTATGTAATTGTTCTTTACCTAGTAACACATTCTTAAGCACAACACTTAAAACTAACTTATCTATCTATTCACCCATCCAGTATTTCCTTACTCCAAATCATGCAGTATGTAAGGATAGATGGGCAGTCATCAACCTGGGGAAACTCTAACTACTATTGAATATAGTCACTGATCTTGTTCTTACAACAACACTATGGAGATGCTCCCATGATTACTTTTGTTTTACAAATGAGAAAAGGAGGCAGGCAAAGATGAAGTGACTTATCCAAGGTCTCATTGCTAGAAAGTACTAGTGAACCTTTGAATCCAGGCTGTCCGCCTGCCTCATAGAGTTTATTCTCAGACAGTATGTGCTGTAAACCCCAATGGCACTCAGGTCAAGTGCAGCACATTTTACTAGTTCATAGGACAGTATTCAAAATCTAGAACAAACAATGATCCCACCTTATACTTGCATATTCTGAAGTGTGTATAACACACGCACCCTTGATTTAAGTTACCAGGAAACAGAGCAAAGGTCTTACCCACTACTCCAGCTTCAATGTGGTTAAGAAAGGCCCATTGTCTTATGTTGAGATTTTCTGTTTTTTAATCAGTTATGACAAAAGGTGCAGAATCAGAAAAGCTGGTGGAAACTAGTATCTATGGTGACGAATGAGTATAGATTGTCCTTTCCCGACTTGCCTTCTTTAAAAGAAAAGATAATTGTGTGTGAGTATGAGAACATATGTCAGTGGAGGGTCTCACAGAGTTCAGAATAAGGTGTCAGGTATCCTGGAGCTGGAGTTACCAGTGGTTGTGTGTTGCCTGATGTTGGTGCCAGGAACTGAGTTAGTGTCCTGTGCACACACTCTTAGCAACCGACTACCTTCTCAGACATGATTCAGCTTTTAAGTTTGAATTTCGGAAGGTCCATTTTTTTAAGACACAGAAATGAAAACAAAGATAAAAAATGACTATAGATTATCCTTTATATTATGAGTAATATTATTCCTCATAAATTTTGTAACAAGGATGTGGGGGAGAGAGATGGAGAGAAAGAGAGAGAGAGAGAGAGAGAGAGAGAGAGAGAGAGAGAGAGAGAGAGAGGTTAATATTTCCTTAATGAGATAAAATACTTGAATTAGCCTTGGGTCTGATCTCAGCTTCTCACTCACTCTCTAAGAACAGGAAGACATGAACTCATTTTCCTGTCTCTCAGTGACTTCATCTAGAGAATAGCAGTTGTCATGAGCATTAACGAGGTGATGCATGTGAAACGGTCATGTGATGGATGACACATTGTGAGCAGTACCAGTGTTAGCTTAGGAGGAACATGAAAGAATGGTAGTCTCTGAAGAAAAACAATGCTCACTGGAGTTGGAGTCTTAATGGCTCCCGTTGTCATCATCTTTGCTCAGAACATAATGTGCTCATAGAAAATGATCCCAGGTGCGCACAGGGTTATGTCCATTACTAAAATAATGTAAGAGCTATTCATATATCCCTCCCATTACTCAATTATGCTTCTCAAAAAAAAAAAAAAAAAACCAAACCCTTTTTTTTCTAGATCATTCTTTATTCAAATCTGTTTAGGGATCTCAACAGGTAGAGTAACAATTCCAAGCTACTGATTAAATTTTCAGTAGTTAAATAGAGCCAAAGAAAATTTTGACTCTGTATGACCTGAATAACAGCTTTTGTTTTTACTGACAAGCAGAAACACAGGGCCAGAATGCCATATTTTTGTTTTGTTTTGTTTTGTTTTTTTTAGGGGTGGAGTGGCGGTGGTAAGTTTTGTTTTAAATCAACAAGTTGGATCTCTTATTGGCTCAGTGTGCTGTTCCAATGTTAGATGTCTGGTTTCAAGCTGGGGCAGGAAGAAGTGATAAAAAATTGTACCAGGCCTCTTTAGGGGGTTAAGTTACTCCTTGATGTTCCCACATGGTTGAATCTGACTTCAGTGTGAATCCAAATACTACTCTGTGGGGTAGCAAGGGCTGACATTCTAAGAAAGGGAGCCAAGGCATGCATATCTATCTATCTATCTATCTATCTATCTATCTATCTATCTATCTATCTATCTATCTATCTATCTGCTATGTGCACATACACACACACACACACACACAAGAAATTTCTCATTTTGTTACATATAAAGTCACATACGACCTTAGCATGGCCTGGTGTGATTTTTAACAAGGCGAGTTTGTGTTGTAATTTATCATTCTGTAATTTTTAAACACACATCATGTTCCGGATTCTGTGCTGGTGACTGGCTGGAAGAAGGCCCTGACTCTCTGACAGCATGGAACTTAGCCTTGAGGAGTGGGTTCAAACAGGTCTTCTCTCCTGAAGGGTTTTTTTTTTTGGGCAGCCTTTCACTTTGTTCCCCTGATCAGCATACTTGGCCTCCGTGTTCTCAATCCATGTTCTGCTAGGAAAGAATGTTCCATATGGCCCAGCTCTACCTCAATTTTGCACTCACGCAGCAGATCAGTAATCTTAGTCTAATAACTGAATAAAAGGTGTTTTTCATTGCTACAGAGGCATGGGCATAACGCCCTAAAGTAAACAGGCTAAACTCAGATCCTTCTACTTTCTACTGTGAATTAACTTTTTGCTTAAAAATTAAAAAAAAAAATTATAGCAACAAATTTCATTTGAAAGTAAAAGCCTCTTGAGTTTTAACTTGGCAGAATTTGGATACTTTTCAAAAAAGGAAAGTATTTGATATCTTAATGAAATGAAAATTAACATCCTGAAGTTTAAAATATAATATAAAATATATTTTCTAAATAAATAATTTACTCAATATCTTGCTCATAGACAACTATAAGCAATGGTAAACCTGGGTAATAATAGAAATATGCTTTATAAGTTTACCACCCCAACCTGAATTGTTTTCATTTTTTCATATTTACTTTTAGTTCACAGCCATATGATACACGACATGGTTTTAAACATGATGCAAATATACCTTTGCTTTTCTTTCTCACAGAAAGTCATATGTCTTTTAAAGAGTATAAAAATCTCTCACGTGAGAATTTTTTTAACCACAGAATCCTAGATTAGTGTCAAAATTTGTGTTTTAATTTAATGTTTATCTTTGGGATAATCTTTGGGCTTAAACCTTCCATTTGTTGGAATGGCATATCTAGCACATACTGTCGTGTTAATTCTGAATGTTTCTGAATAAAAACCTCCCAACAATAAAAGTAAGTTATGAGATATCCCCTTAAACTGTGGTGGTGTGTCTGAAGTTCCTCTTCTGTCCACAGGTACCTTCTGGATTCCTCTATGTGGTCCAAGTGCTATGAGCCCAAGCATATTGTGGAGTGGCATGTGACTCTATTTTCTATCCTCTTGACTTTCTCTGCGATTGAATTCATCTTGTGTCTCATTCAAGTGATAAATGGAGTGCTTGGAGGCACATGCGGCTATTGCTGCTCTCGCCAGCAGGTGAGAATTTGTGTGACTGTACTGAGGTCTAGCCCCGTAGTGGCAACAAGGCTCCATTCTTCTCCTTAAAGGCAAAACCAGGCACAGACAACCGGCCAGAACCTATTCTCACTATACAGGGAGGCATTTCTTACACTCAATTTTGGAGTACTGAGGTTCACTGACGGAGTCATCTTGGTTTGCAGATGGCTCTGTGGCCACAGGGACACTTGCCTATAGACACAGTATCTCTTTCAAGTTAAATTCCTCGTGTGTTTCACTCACCCAGCTCTGGTTACAGATATGAGTGTCAAGATGCTTGCCTTCATTTTTCTAAGTACGAATAAATAATACCCAACACTGACTCCCTAAGATGTAGCACTAAACTCACTTCCCATTCACATGCCCTACTCGAGCATTGAACAAGACCTCTAAGATCACTTACTCAGGCAGCAGACTTCAATTCTTCAGTTATTTTATGCCCAAGCCCTTCCTTTTAACCTTGGTGCAGTACTCCCTGTCCTATTTGATTCCCTGTAATTGTTTCCTAATAAGGAATAACAAAAATGCCTTTCCCTTATGCAGTAAGCATCCAGTACAATTATTAGCCTTTGAATGTCCGTCTGAAAGAAACTTTCTATGTGAAAGAAAACCAGGAAGCTCTCATTTCCTGTGGATAGGACTTAGGAATAAAATATTCACTTGTTTGTAACAGAGAAAGTTATATTTTCTTTTTTATTGAAATTAGTTTTTCTGTCTCCCTAAGTCACATATTATTGAAGAGATGGGGAGTTAAAATCAGGTCCATTTTGGGAAGTTGCTGTTTTATGTCTTATTCTTTAAAACAAGATGAAGTAAACTTAATTCACTTATATTTTCTATTTCATTTATCTCCTAATTCAATATCTTTTGATTTTCCTTGAAAATAAGGCAAAACAGAACAACTCCCACCCCCTAAAAATATCCAAAAATAATAAAAACAAACAAATAAAACCTAATAGAAACCAAAAGTCAGTGCTACTGGGAAACTCTTTGCTATAAATATATGGGAAATTTCTATTCATTTTGAGAGGAAGTTAGAATTTATTTCTAGCTTTATCTATCAGGCAAATTCACAAGATTAAGAATTTCTTTGGGATCCTGCCAAATTTCCAGGAAAACAGCCTAGTGGGAAAACTTTAGTATGACATTGTTTTTTTTTTAAGGCAACTGAGTGGAAGGAGAGCAGAATAAGACCTTTGGAATTGATTCCTAAATGCAAACCTATGCTCTCCCTTGAAACTCAGAGAAAGCACAGAATAAAGTCAGCTACTGCTGGACTTTGGTGCTGGGGCATTTGGGGCACAGGAATAAGGAGTCTGTAGACAAAAATTGGTTCTGTGTTTTGTGAGGAGAGATAACTTCCTGAGTTGGAGGCAAGCACGTGGTTCTGTCATCAGAGTCACTGTAGAAAGTGCTTCTTCTTAACATTTAGAAAGATCTATTACTTTTGTTTGCAAGACAAAAGGTGCTCTCACAGGACAGGGGATTTAGTACAGGAGAGCTGACTCCTAACTTGGTAGCATTTGATTTGAAAGGTTAACTTCAGTAACCCCACACCAGTGGGAAATTCCCACAGCATTATTTTAAATTATTCCCCCAACACAAACACACTACAAGCCAATTCTGTGTCAGTATCCGGAAGTTTCCATGAACACTTTCTATAAATTTTCCTGGGGAAGTAAATGGGTCTGGTTTGTTTAGGAAACATCTTGTGAGCCTTGTCTGATCCCTAATGCTGTGGCTGGCCTAGTTTTGATTTAAAAACAAAATTATTCAGTTTTATGTTTGCTTTGAATAAGACTGTGCATTGCGTGTTGACACTGGTAATAAGCTAATGCAAATTTTACTTTCTTTACAGCAATATAACTGCTAAAAAAAGAACACAAGACAGAACCGCGTGCTTCCTGTATTTCACTGTAATTTGTATATTTTACCTGTGTTGTGAGACTTTGCACCTTGTGTCATATCCCACCCTTTCTGCTTTTATAAGGAAATGTGCTGACATCATGGTATGATGTCAGTGTTTACATTCATAAAACAAACTTTGTTTTGAAGAACGAGGCAGCAGACCCCACTCACTCAGAAGGGATTTTACAGACTTAATGACTGTTCTCAGCATAGCTGAGATAAACTCTTCAATGTTTGAGATAAAAATCATATCTAACTATTGTCCATACGTGCATTTGTTCTTTTAATAAAAGATCTCTGGTTTCTTTTTTAAGACCAAGAAGGACCAAAAAAAAAAAAAAAAAAAAACCCTGAAAAGATTTTACTGTTTATATGCTGTTTTCCTTTTGTACGTGAACAAATCTCTAAGAGACCCTCTGAAGTGAGAGAAAAGCACTTGCCTGGATTTGGAAATCTCATTGCAAAAGCGCTAGCCCAAGTGTGGGAGAGGAAAGATGTGAAACTGACAGCAGCTGTGAACACTACTCAAGGCTGAAGTTTTCTAGTGTGTAGAAAGCTTCTTGTCCTTCAAAGACAAAGACTGTTTCTGTAAAGTGGAAGGTCAGTGTATTTAGACAAGAAGGAAAATGAGAAATGAAATAAAGCAGTTGATCACCATGGTGGGGAAATGGGAGAGGTAGAACAGGGTCAGGAAACTCACAAGGGAATGCTTCCAGAACTTGCTGTTGAGCATAAAATTAAGTATTTGCTACCATTCAGCTGTGGTTTTAGTTTTATGTCTGAAGTGACACCCTATCTCATCAGGCAATTTATCGGAGTCATGTAGAGAGGACTTCTTTCTAACACTTAGAAAGATCTATTACCTTTTCTGGAAGACAAAAGACGTTTTCAGAATATGGGCTTTTGCGTCTGGAGATCTGGTTTCTAACTTAATAGAATTTGATTTGAAAGGTTACACACAGTGAATACACCCAGTAGGACAAGGTGACGGCATTGTCCACAGCTTCTGGTTTTCTCTCCCTGTCTGTGGTCTGTGGTCTACAGGTTGGGTGGCATCTATGTCAAGGGCTTGCTTTCCTCTTTCCTGCTTTTTTCTTTTCTGCTTTCCCTGCCTTATTCTCTCTTCTTCCTTTTCTATCAACAGATAACCATGACCATGCTATCCCTCGAGGCTATCAAATCGGCTAGATATTTTTCTTTCTGCTGGGTGCCCCAATAATCAAAGTTGTAGGTAAGGTAGCATGTTTTTCTCTCTTAGTGCACAAATTATACCTTGTTATGTATGTATGTATGTATGTATGTATGTATGTATGTATGTATGTAAAAGGATCCCTTAACCTACTGCTTGGCAGAACTACTTATAGGGAACTACTTATAGGGAGATAGAACTGTGTATTTGCTCACGGTTTCAGAGCTTTCAGTCTGGGGTCACCAGCTGCACTGATAATAAGCCTGTGGTAAAGCAGACATCACTGAGGTAAGAGCATAGATCACTTCATGGTAGATAGGAAGCAGGTAGAGCAAGGTACTGTGGGCCAGATGTAACCTTCAGATGTATGTCCTCCCACAACTTACTTCCTCCAATTGAGTCCCACTTCTAAGGTTTCCACTACCTCCTAAAACCATTCAAGGACCAACTGTTAAATAAACACTTCCAGATAATAATGATTAGGATTTTATACAGAGGGATTGACTTTGGTTGTTTATTGTCCTGGATAACAGACAAGAGAGTTAATAAAGGGTTTTGCTTGCTATTGGACAGGCTTACTCTTCCTTTAGGCAAGAGACCTGCTGTGCTGCCTGACCCAAAGTTCTAACATCTTTGTGCTATGATCCCTCTGGCAATCTGGTGAAACCTGGAGACTTTTTATAATAATACCTATAAGCACATAAAATAAAATAAAATATATATACATAAGAAGTAAATCAACACACTGGAATATTTTATCACAGAAATTAGAAGTGGGACTAGAGAGATAGCTCAGTGGTTAAGAACACTGATTGCTCTTCCAGAAAACCCAGTTTTGAGTTTAGCACTCAAACTGCAGCTCACAACCATCTGTAACACCAGTGTCAGTGGATCCAATGCCTTTTTCTGGCTCCACAGACATCACCTACATGTGGTACAGTGACATACATCCAGGTAAACATTCTTCCACATAAATAAAATGAAAAACAAGTCAAAATTATGTAGTAGTTGTTTTGATAGTCTACTTTGTTGCTTCACATCTGAAGATAAGGCAGACAATTAATTGTCCATGTATTCTAGCTGTAGCCTCATGAGTAAAGCAATTTACTATACTTTTGAAAGAGGATTTCGGTTAAACTGATATTTTTGAGGTACCAAGAGCAATTCAGTGTGATATAAAAACATACACAAATACTCTGGATGAAAATGGGACATTAGTTTAAATACTACTTTGGTTTATTGCATGTAGTCATAATGAAAGGAAATGCAGTTAACATTTTGGTTAAAGGTTGGTACAAAGTAATGCTACTATCAATTTTCTACTAAAGTGTGGTCCCATTCTACAAACATCTACCCATGAGCCTATCAGTAACTCTTGGGCACTGGGTTAAAAATCTCTGCAATACAAAATTCAAAAAGAATCTTATAAGATAAAGATTAGAAGCTGTGTGTAACTTAATGAAGAAAAAGGGTCTGGGTAACAAAAATATAAACTTTATTTCTATCAGGGGTGAGTGTACAAAGACATAGCTACACCCAAGCAAACTGATCTAATCTTTTACGGCTCTCAATGCAAGGTAATTTGGAGTTTGTGGCTTTAGTGCAGAAAAGAATTTCAGGACTAACCAGCATAAAGAACTAGTGACTTTATTAAAGAAATTTTAATATAAGCTTTAACCTAAGGTTTAGGAGAAAGAACCACTTTGAAAGAAAAAACATATGCAAGTGTCACTGTGAGCTTCTCAAGAGTGTCAAATGGTAAGACAAACCCAAGAGTGGGAATGGGTTTCCCAAGACAGCATAGAAACAAATTATCAAGATTAGTCATACATATCTTTTCAGTGGCTTTCCAATTACCTCTTAAAAACTTTCTAAAGAAACTAGTTCTTAAACCTAGGACAATGGAAACTCCCAGAAATCTATGAGGGAGACCCTAGCTAAGACTCCTAGTAATGAGGGATATGGAGCCTGAATTGGCCATCTCCTGTAACCAGGCAAGACTTCCAGTGGAGGGACTGGGACACCAACCCAGCTAAAAAAACTTTTTAAAGATATTCTGCTATCCTTGCAGATAGGAGCCTAGCATAACTGGCATCAGAGAGGCTTCACTCAGAAACAGAGGAAATCTGTTGCAGTGACCCACAGCCGAACATTAAGTGGAGCTTGAGGAATCCTGTAGAAGAGTGGGAGGAAAGATTAAAGGAGCCAGGTGGGTCAAGGACACCACAAGAAAACCTACAGCATCAACTAACCTGGGTCCATGAGGACTCATATAGACTGAACTACCAACCAGAGAGCATGCATGGGACAGACCTAGGCCCTCTGTACAACTGTGCAGTTCGGTCTTCAAGTGGCACTACTAAAGCAGGAGCAGTGGCTATCTCTGACTACAGTGCCTGTCTTTGGATACCTTTCCACTAACTAGACTTCCTTGTCTAACCTCAATAGAAGTGGATGCACCTACTCTTGCCAAAGACTTGTAGTCTTGCAATACCAAGGCTAGTTGATATTCACGGGACATCTCCCTGTTTTTGAGGAGAAGGGGAGGTAGGGTGGATGGGAGAGGGGAGATGAGAGTTGGAGGCTGGGAAGAGGAAGGGGAAGCTGTGATCAAGATGTTAAAGGAAATAGATAACTTAATTAAAAACCAGAGCTGTTCAAGTGATAGCTCATGCTGGCAAGGATGTGGAGCAAGGGGAACACCCCTCCATTGCTAGTGGGAATGCAAACTTGTACAATCATGTTGGAAATCAACTTGACAGTTTCTCAAAAAACTGGAAATAGTTCTACCTCAAGACCCAGCTGTACCACTGCTAGGCATATACCCAAAAGATGTTCTACCATCCCACAAAGACACTTGCTCAACTATGTTCATGGCAACTATATTTGTAATAGCCAGAAACTGGAAACAAACTAAATGACCCTTAACTGAAGAATGGGTAAAGAAAATGTGGGACATCTACACAATGAAACACTATTCAGCTATTAAAAACAAAGATATCATGGATTTTGCAGGCAAATGGATGGATGTTGAGAATATCATCCTGAGTGAACTAACACAGCCTCAAAAGGACATGCATGGTATGTACTCACTTATAAGTGGATATTAACCATAAAATGCAGTAATACCCATACTATACTCCACAGACCCAAAGAAGGTAAACAGGAAGGAAGACCCAAGCAAAGATGCTTGAATCTCACTTAGAAGGTGGAATAAAATAGTCATAAACGGCAGGTGGAGGGAAGGAACTGGGGATGCACAAGGGGATGGAGAGGGGAATGGAGGTTCAGTATCAGATGTGGAGAGGCACTGGAGAGAAGACCATAAAAATGAATGGACATCTGCAACTGATGGGTGGGGAGGTGGGGAACATCTCCAGGGTGAGACAGAGACTTGGGATAAAGGAGGTGTCAAGAATCAATGGGGTTGTCCTTAGCTATGAGGCACAGTATTGACAATATGAAACCTGGAGAGGCCACCTCCTGTATCCAGGCAGGAACCCCAATGGAGCAATAGGGACAATAACCCACTCACTAAACTTTCAACCCCAAGTTTATCCTGTCTGCAAGAAATGCAGGGATGGGGGTTGAAACAGAGAGGAAATGGCCAATCAATAACTGGCTCAACTTGACACCCATCCCATGGGAAATCACCAACCCCTGACACTATTAATGATACTGTTATGCTTGCAGACAGCAATCTAGCATGATTGTCCTCTGAGAGGCTCCACCCAGAAGCTGATTGAGACAGATGCAGACACCCACTGCCAAACAGTGAATGGAGCTTGGGGACTCTTATGGAAGAACAGGAGGAAGGGTTGCAGCCTTTAAGGGGTTAGGATCTCCACAGAAAGACTAACAGAATCAATTAACCTGGACCTGTGGAGCTCTCAAAAACTGAACCACTACACAAAGAACATACATGGGTTAGACTTAGGCCTCCCTGTACATATGTAGCAGATGTGCAGCTTGGTCTTCATGTGAGTCCTAAACAACTGGAGCGGGAGCTATTTCAAAAGCTGTTGCCTGTTTGTGGGATATATTCTAGAGGGGTTGCCTTCTCTGGCCTCAGTGGGAGAGGATGTGCCTAGCCCCATAGAGACTTGATGTGCCAGGGTGGGGAATACTCAAAGGAATCCCCACCTGCTCAGAGGAGAAGGGGAAGGGGGAAGAAGGGAAAGATTGTGGGAGGGAGTGATCAGGAGGGGAGCAGTGGGCAGGATGTAAAGTGAATAAGTAATGATAATGATAACAACAACAATAACCAGAGCTGTATTTTTCCTTTTTTTTTTTATAAGAGAATGATAAACTGTATCCAGAGACACCTGTGATGGAATTGTAATCTAACATGATTAAAACAAGAAGCTCTTAGAACTACACAGTGGGTTTAGTGCATTTCCTTTCCGTGTAGATTGGTTTTTGATGAGATTCCTAGAAACATGCAGGTTTAAACATGCAAAGGCAAAAAAAAAAAAAAGACCCTGAGCAGTTGTCATCTGTTTTAGTTGGGATTTCTACTGTAGTGAAAAGACACCATGACCTCTGTAACTTATAAATGAAGGTATTGATTTGGAGCTTGCTAACAGGTTCAGGGGTTTGGTCTGTTGTTTTCCTGGTAGGAGGCATCCTACACACTGGCAGACATGGCGATGGTAAGGTCAGTGGCACTGGGCCTGACTTTAGCACTGGAAACCTCAAAGCCCACTCAACTCTCCATGATACACTTTCTTTAACAAGATGACATCTACTCCAATAAGGCCACATCTCCTAATAGTGACACTCTTTATAGGGGCCATTTTCATTCAAACTACCTTATTTTACGTCTTGGCCCCATAGGCTTATAGCTGTATCATAAAGCAGAAATGCATTCAGTCCAACTTCAAAAATCCCCATAGTCTATAACAGTCTCAACCCTGCTTAAAAGTTCCAAGTCCAAAGTTTCATGGAAATCTCTTGAATCCTACTATAATCACTGTAATCCTTTATAAAAATCAAAACTAAAAAGCAGATCATATGCTTCCAACATACAATGGGACAGGCTATACATCACAGTCTATACATTATTACCAAACGGAGAAAAGGGAGCATAGGAAAGAAATACTGGACCAAAGCAAGACTAAAAGCCAGCTGGGAAAATTCTAAGCTCTGCTACTCCATGTGTATTGTCAAAATACTTTTCAGATCCCCAACTCCTTTCAGCTTTGTTGACTGCTACGCATGCCTTTCTTTTAGGCTGGGGGGCTGAGTTCATTCCCAGTTAACAACTCTCCTTAGTAGGTATCCCATGGCTCCGTCATTTCCAATATCTTGGGATCTCTAAGCTAATCCAGACTTCAAGCTTCATACAATGAACTTTCTGGGCTTCCATGCAGGGACACTTCTGCCACACAGTTGACCTCAGTGTCTTTCCTAATCTCAGAGGGAGATTTTATGACCCTTTTCTTCTATCCTTGACTTTAAAGCCAGACCCACACTGCTGAAACTCCCAAGCTCTTTGCTTGCTGGGGCTGGAACTTGGTCCCTCATTCAAATACAACTTTACCAGCTTTCTAGTTTTGATGGTTTTCTTCACTGCCTAAGCTTGGCTGTCCTGGAACTGTTCTGTAGACCAGACTGGCCTTGAACTCTGAAATCCAAAGGACTCTGCTTCCAGAGTGTTGGGATTTAAGGCAGGCAATACCATAGCCCTAACCTTTTCTTCAATTCCTTTTCACTAGTTGGCTGCTTGTCTGGGTGAGGTCTTACCCTGAGGTCACCACTTTCTTTATTCCATTTAGCAGGAGGCTTTTCTTTGTTTGTGTCTTTGAATACAGGGTTTATCTTCTTTGTACTCCCAGCTGACCCCTTTCTCCTTGAACCATATGTATATTTTGTATTTTTCCTTTTTTAGCTTGCACATTTTCATTATAGATTTACATAAGACTGACCACTAATAAACCACAGGACACAGTCCACACTAGGCTGTTTTGAAATCTCTACAAATGCAATCAATCCAAAACTCTTTAATTTAAAGCAGCCACATTCAGATTACCCTCAGCACCTTTGTCTTCCACATTTCTACTAGGATGGCCCATTAATTCCCACTTACATTGTTAAACTGCTCTTCTAATCCAATGTTTCAAAGTCCACACTCCTCTAAACAAGAACATGGCCAGGCCTATCACAGTAATACCCTAGTCCCTGGCACCAACTTCTGTCTTAATTAGGGTTTTATTGTTGTGATGAGACAGCATGGTCACAGCAAGTTTTCTAAAGGAAGGCATTTACTTGGGGCTTGATCACAGGTTCAGAAGTTTAGTCCATTGTCATCATGGTTCCCAGGACAGCACAGGCAGACATAGTTGCTGGAGATTGGCAGGCAGCAGGAAGAGAAAGTGATACTGGACCTGGCTTGGTCATTTGCAACCTCAAAGCCCACCTCCAGTGCCACACTTCTTCCAACATGACCACACTTACTCCCAGAAGGGCATACCTTTAATAGTGCTACTACATAGGAGTGTATGCGGACCATTTTCATTCAAACCTCCACAGTATCATGCTGAAATTCCTACTTCTCCCCAAGGTGAGGAGATCCTTTCCTTTCTCACAACCCCACAGTTTTCCATTTTAGCTTATTCAGAGAGAAAGAACAGATAAGCTTCAGAGAAACACTGAAAATCTAGGGCCATTTGGAAAAACAGGGTGTGAGGGGCCAGAAGGGACATGGTTATAAATGGCTGTAGATCTGAGAGAGGCTGGAAGCCAAAACTGAAGTTTCTAGGTTTTTGTTTCCGGAGACAAAAAACTGTTCCAAGGTTAAAGTAAGATAGCACGAACAGAGATGCTGTATTAAGAACAGTTATGGCTGGTGACCAAAAAAAAGGTATGGGCTCAAAAGTTCTGGGTTATAGATCTCAAGATCCTTCCAACTCCATTCTCTTTTGGAAAACTTCTAAAATTGCAAATTTTATTTTACTTTCCAAATTATAAAAATATAAGCATGTAAAAAATGGAGTTCTGCCAATTCAAGAGTGATTGAGCACGGAGAAAACAATCCACAATGGCTCCATCCCAGTACTTTTAGTTGTATGTACGCAGCTTGGGATTGTTCCACACAATGGAAAAGCCTATATTTAGATATTCGAAATTTGGGAAAACAATTCAAAATAAGAGTAGCTCACTCCGGGTAGAACAGAGTGTGTACATTTTGACAAGCACTAAAAGAAGATGTGGTTCGATAAGCTTTACCCTTTCTATTAAGTTCAATTTAATAGTATATTAGAAATATAGTATGCTGTTCTGGGCAAAACGTACATTACTAGCTTTAAAACTAAGTGATAAAAATTGTTTTTGTAATATAAGAACATATATTCTTCTAATATAAGAACATAAGAATGTAGGCATAGCTTAAGGCCACTTAAAATTGCAAAGACTTAAAATTCAACAACAACAACAAAACCCAGTGATACATTTCCCCCCCTCAGGAGTTAAGTCATAAGTTTAATGAGTTTATCATGGGCATATTTTCTTAATTTTCTGTTTAAAGAGATAATGTATGAGGCATGTAACAGAAACATGTTTTAATAAACATCTATTTACTCAATGTCACATGAGTCAGAAAATTAGCTTTCTTAAGGTTAAATAGCAGGTAATACAGATGGCAGTGTTGAGACCCATACTCTGCCTCAACGCTTTGGGGCTAAGTGCTCTGGTCAAGAGAGAGAGTGGGGCTGCAGGGGAAGGGACGCGAAGAATGGAGACAAGACAGAGGTTCTGATCAAGTCTCAAGTCTCGTTTATTGAAGGGAAATCTGAGGTATTTATATGCTTTTGCCACGTGCCTTGCAGGTGTTGATATGACATAAGCCTTACAGGCATCTATAGCGTGGATAGCACGTGCACTGTGTGCCTTGCAGGCTTGGATACCATGTGCACCTTACAGGCATGTATGGCCTGGATAGCACGTGGACAGCACGTGAACTGCATGCCTTGCAGGCATGGCTACCACGTGTGCCTTGCAGCTGGGGGCAATAAACAGCAACACAAAATATGTGGGGTATCAGAGTGTGCTTCAGCTGTTGTAGGCTATTGAAAACCAAATCTCTTATCAGGGTATATGGTTCCAGATGGCTGCAAAGATAATCTAGCCGCTTTCTGCTAAAAATCGGCTCCCAACATGGCAGTACAGAACACAAAGTGGAGGGAAGAGGGTGGGTACCAGGGAGACTTTGAACTTAAGTTTATGTGGAAGTCTTAGAAGTTAAGTGTGTCTCAGAAAGAAATGGCGTTCGTTGGCTTCTATTTTTCTGTTAGATTCCACCACAAAGTTAGGTATATTGCTGACATTTTACTCCTGCCAGTCCAATGCCCCGCCCTTTCCAGGCCTTCCACATAGTCCTGCCTCCTTCTATATTTGTATGCAGTGCAGTCTCACCACACCTCAGAACTCAGCTGCTCCCACACTGAACGACGCCAGGCCTTCCACTCTCATGCTTGTGGCTCTCTGTCTCCCTTATCTTAGTTGTCCATATTTAAGTGATTCAAAGTTTCCCTTCATTTGTAAATTCTTTAATGATAGACATTGTTATTGCTGAGAGGAAACAACTCTCACAAGTCACCCCACAGCCTTGTTAAGGCCTGTTTATAGCCAGTACACTCTAGGGCTGAAATAGTTGAGCCATCTATATTTGTCTAGAAGTCCCCTTGGGAGATTGTGTCAAAATAGTTTCTAATTATCTGGCAACACAAAAATAATAAAAAACTATTGTAGATTCTGATTGCTTGAAGAGTGGGCACAGCCACTGAGTATTTGTTTTTTGTTTTATTTATTTATTTTTTTTACACAAAATCACAGATGCCAGTCTACATGAAAAACGTTTCCTGAAGTAAAATCTAAGCAGATCACTACGTGTTGCCCTTATCGTTTCTTCTTCCTGTAGGAGAGGTTTCTGATAACATTTCCAACACCTCTTTCTGTGCAGAGAACTATGGGGCTTAGTGCATCTTCTCAGAATGGCTGCTTGGTGACACTCATCAATGGTCCACAATGTGTACATCTGCATTCATTTGGTATATTTACTTTGAGAAATTTGGTTTTAGAAAAACCATCAAGAATGCTCACAGTAGTTCAGTTTTCAGAGGTTATCATAAGCCCACAGCCTTGTGTTTTAGTGTTCCCAGCTGGTGGGACTACTTGAGGAATCTATGGATCCTTTAGGAAGTGAGACCTGGCTAATAACAGTGGGCTCCTGAGGGGTGAGTCTTTGAAGGTTTTAACCAAGGCCCTGGTCTAAGCCTCTTTCTCTGCTTCCTGCCCCAGTGTGATGAAATAGTGTCTGTCTCATGTTCCCACCACTTCACTGGAATGCCTTCCTGGCCAAAACAAACAGAACCTTCTGTAGCTCTGTGCAAGACTGTGTCCTTTTTTCCTTAAGCAGTTCCTGTAGGGTATGTTTTATTACCAAGACAAAACTAATGCTGTCTGATAGCAAAGAATTGCTTTGATTAAATGGAACCAGAATGGTGTGATCAAGAGGACCTACTAAGTCAGAATAAGTAATATAGACCAAATAGCCATTAAAAAGTTTAAAAACAGTGGTGTAGAGATAGCTCAGTGGTTAAAAGCAGTGGTTGTTCTTCCTAGAGGACTCAGGTTCAATTCCCAGCACCCACATGGCAGCTCACACTGTCTGTAACTCCAGTTCCAAGGGATCTGACATCTTCACACAGACATATATGTAGGCAAAACCACAAATGTACACTATGTGCACAGAATCTGAATATGTTAAATGATTTTAATCAACTTTCAGGTGTTGGGTTTTTTTTTTTGTCCTGATTTATTTGAGTTACTCACTCTTTCTGAAGTTCTACAAGAAATACACATTGCTTTTTAAGGAAGAAATAAAAAACAAGAATAGAAAGATGCATACTAAAATCTTTCAGAAACCTATCTACAGTCCTTAAAGCAAACTCTTGAAGTACATGAGACAGCCATTGTCTTTATACTTAAACAGAGAAGTCATGCCAAACGAGTTGCTGGGAGATAATTATACCTGCAAATAGGTGGAAAGTGGCCAGGCAAGGCTGGCTGGGTCACTGTACTAAATATATCAGGGAAGCCCTAACTCCTACATAGTGTCTGAAAAATGTAGGCATATAATTTCTGCCTTGCCTAGTAAATTTTCTTTTTTCTTTCAAGTATCTATGTATCTTGTTTTAAAAAATGAAATTGATGGTACACCCTCATTTTGAGTATTGTTATTATTGTTTTAATCAGTACATTTTGCAACACTGCCTTGTTTTCCTTGTTTCTATTTTCTGAAGTCAGAGAAGATTATTTGTAGAAGTTGGCCTAAGCTAGTTTGTGGAAATGATTCAGTGAACCTTAGCAAAAAGAAAAGTTGACTCATGGACCTATGCAATGAAAAATTATTTCCTTTTCTCCTTTAAGAGTAAGTATGTGTGTTTTAGGATAGAGTCTGGAGTTTTATAAATAAAATAATATTATTTGTAAATAAAGATAATTAAACTTCTTTCTCTTTAATCTGTATTCAAATTTTAATTTAATTAATTTTTTAGATTTTTAAATTTTATTCTATGTGTATGAATGTTTTGCCTGCATATATGTGCAACACATTTGCTGATACCAGCAGTGGTCAAAAGATGGTGTTGAATATCCTGAAACTGACTTATAGATGGCTGTGAGCCACTATGTGGGTGATGGGAAGTCAGCTCAGAGCCTCTGCAAGAGCAGCAAGTGCTGTTAACTGCTGAGCTACCTCTCCATCACTAACTTGGAATTTTACAAAAGTCTCTTCTTTTATCTTATTATGCTGACTATGAACTCGAGTTGAATAGGAGTAACTCAAGTGAGCTCCTTGTCTTATCTGTGGTCTGACGGAGAAAGTTCTCACCTTTTTATCATTGGGATTGCCTAATTTTTTGAGAGTATTTAATCATGAAAAGACACAGAATGTTGTCATTGTCTTTGTTGGTTCTCTTGGGATAATAGTGTGATTTCATCCTTCATTTGTTTGTATGGTCTACTTCATCTAGTAATTTGCAGATTTTGAATCATACTGGTGTTCTAGGGAGAGATCCCATTTCATCAGGTGTTGAATATGCTAGGAATTGCTTAAGGACACTTGCATTTATGTTCCTAGGAGATATTGGTTTAATTTGCATAGCTTGCTTTGGCATGGGTGTAATGCTGACCTAATAACAAGCATTTGCAGTAGTTTCTCCTCTTCAATTTTTGAAGAGAAGTATCAGCACTCATTCTTTAAACATTTAATAAGTGCTTTGACCATGTTTGGTCTCTTCACTACCCCTTTATTTCCCCCTCTGTCTCATTTCTTTCTATATCCCTAATAATCTTCCATTTACATTGATGTTGTCCCTGCCTTCTACACCATGTCATGTCTGAAATAAGACTAGCTTATTTCAGTTAACACAATGATCTCCAGGCCCATACATCGTCTAGCAAATGGTGTAGTTTCCTCCTTCATTGTGGCTTAATAAAGCTTCATTGTATGTATGGCCCATATTTTCTTTATGTGTCCATCTACTAACAGGCACTAGACAGATTTTCTTCTGGCTTTCTACTGATCTGTTTAGATTTTCTGTTTCTTCACGATTTAGTTTTGGTAGGTTATGTGTTTGTAAAGATTTTTTGGGGTTTCTTTTAGATTATACATAATCTCAATATGTTGTTCATACTAGTCTCTTATGATCATTTGAATTCTTGTAGCATCAACTGTAACATCCCCTCTTTTGTTCTGAATTCTCTATTTTTTTTCCTGCTTAGTCAAAATTAGAGGTCATTGTTTCTGTCTTTTTAGAAAAATAATTTGTTTCATAGGTCTTAGATGTTAGACTTCTAGTTTTACTGTTTTCTGCCCAGTCTTTATAGGTTTCTTCCTTCTGTAAATTAGGTTTGCTATTCTTAGGTTTTGTTTTGTTGTTGATTGAATTAAATTAAATTTAAAGTTAGGATACCCAGTATTTGTAGTAATGTCATTTTCAAACAATAGATATGTTACTAGATGATCTTTCTGACTTAGTTTTTCTGTTTCTATGACAAATCACCACAGGCAAGGAAACAGATTTTAAAAAGTATTTAATTTGGTTCATGAATTTAGAAGATTAGAGTGTATGATGGTTGAGTAAAGGTTTGGTTGGAGGAACACCTGAGAGCTTACATTTTGCTCAGTAACCAGGATGCAGAGAAGGCACACTGAGGATGGTGACTGGGGGGAGGTGTGTGTGGGGGTGAAACCTTAAGCCTACCCACAGTGACACACCTCCTTCAACAATGCCACCCTTCCTAATCCTTCCTAAACAGCAAACAACTGAGGAACCAAGTGTTCAGATGCCCAGGACTTACAGGGGCGGTGTCTCATTCAGACCACTACACCGCTCTTCACTTTCCCACTCCTCTTTCCCCTCATCTCCTCACTATCGTTCTCTGACCCAGGTTCTTTTGTTCTTTCAAGTCATGTGTCCCTTTGCCATCCCCTCTCCATTCTCCAGCATTTTTAAAACTTTCTTGGTCTCCTTTCTAAGCTTACATTGACAACCACCCTCACACACATAGATACACGTATTAAAAGTTGGAATCTGCATGTGAGACAAAACATGCGGGTTTTGTCTTCCCGAGTTTGGGTCACTTCATTTTCCAGATCTACCCATTTTCCTACACATTTCTTAAATTCATTTTTTTTTTACAGCTGAGTAAAAATTCCACTATATGTACATGTACAACATTTTTATTTATCCATTCATCTGCTGGTAGACATCTAGGTTGGTCCATTTCCTTGCTAGTGTCAGCAGAATGCATGGTTGAGGAAAGACATTTACTCTGGGACATTCTGTTCTCTGCGTATATGCTTAGGAGCTGTACAGAGAGGCATATGATGTTAGGAGCCGCCGTGAGCGGTGATAACATTCCCAGATATTCCGCACCCCTTCCGAGTCCCCTTCGCCCGCGAAAGAGACATGTGAGGCAGTGTTCGGGTAGTTACTACAGTGAGGCTTTATTCTTGTATCAGCAGAAGCGGAAGACACCAAGCCCAGAAAAGGCACTGCTTATATGCACCCTAGAGTGGCGTGTTCACTTCTGATTGGCTGTTCACTCATCACCCCATAATTATGCCCTAGGATGGGCAGTGGCTTGGCGTGCTTTCTCCTCTTGCACCTGCGCAGTTTAGTTGTTTACTTGTGGGAGCACCGGATGCCCGGGCCATCTTGTAATGGCAAATGCTATCACCCTCGCCACGGCTCCTAACAATATGACAGTTCTATTTTTCAATTTTTAAGTAACCCTCACACTGATTTCCAGAGTGGCTGTACAAGTTTATACTTCTACCACCTGGGAATGGCTCCTTTCTCCTTATTTCCTTACATTCTCACTAGCGTTTATCATCTGTTTCCTGGGTGACAGACATCCCAGGTGTGTTCCGCGCGCCTCTCGTGTCCCCTTCACCCGTGGAAGAGAGACACGTGAGGCAATACTCGGGTGGTTACCACAGACGAGGCTTTATTCATATAAGCAGAAGCGGAAAGACCATGGAAGGGGCAAAGACAGGAAGAGGCACAGCTTAAATACACCCTAGAGTGACGTGTTCACTTCTGATTGGCTGTTCACTCATCACCCCATATTACGCCCCGGGATGGGCAGTGACTTTTGGCTCGCTTTTGCCTTTTTCTACCTGCACAGTTAATTGTTTACTAGTGGAGGACATGATGTCCACGCCATCTTGGAATGGCGGATTATACCACCGCTAACAGCGGCTTCCTACATCTCCCCCTGTTTAAATTATTAATATGAAACAGCCTTTTGCCTATTAAGCGCAGCACCAATCAAGATTTGAACTCAAGCCCGATCAAGCAAACTCCATCTTGGGGGAATAAGCAATCAAGAGCTTACAGCCCGAAGAATTTCCCTTACCCTACCAGGTGCAATGGAAACAAGTCCTCTGGGTGCAAGGGCTAAGGGGGTGTAAAGAGGAATTGACACCCGTCCCTGTGCAATGGAGTATAGCTCCCAGGAGTGCAAGGGCTGTCAACCTACTATTCAGGTACCACAGCTATTTAGGCAAGGGCTGGCTGGACTTAGACCTCTCATCGACCCAGTGCAATGGGCTGAACCCTTAGGGTGCATCGACTGAGGGTCTCAGTCATCGGCTACTTTCTTAGCCTAGATAGCCAAATTTCAGGGGGAGATGCTTGTTCCAAGGCTGCGAGTGCTTGGGCGCTAGCGACCTTGTCACATTTTTGTTGGGCTCTGAGCTTACAGACCAACCATACATGAACACTAATCCACAACATAGGGCTGCATCAAACAGACCTATCCCCACCAATTAAGAAAGAAGGAAAAGGCAGAAGAAATTCAAGAAGTAAAATCGCCAAGGGAAACAGGGTTCATCTGTGCTCCATCAAGGCTCGAAATCCGGATCTGCAATTGCTGTTGCATCTGGTCCAACTCCCCAGTCCAACTCCCTTTTAAATAAGCAGAAAGATTATGGCTTTGAATAAATGTATCATTCACAAATCTCAGAGGTGTAATACCTGGATGTGGGGTTGCTGACACGCAGCTTATTTGAACCACATCCTTGAGCTGCTCCACATGGGCTTGGAGCAAATCAACTCTCTGATTGACCAACAGGATGCCTGATATGCATTCACTTTCTGTAAAATGGTCAAAGCCTTAGAGGTCTTTTCTGAAATTTGATTAGCAACAGTAGCTGCTGTAACTTTATTAACCATGGCTAGGTCTAGTGATCCATTCCAGCATTGTGCCAAAAGGCATGTAACATTCTTATAATCCAAGACATCAGAATTATTCTGAAAGTTGGATAACATAAAGAAAAATGGAGGGTCCACACACACCAACACAGGTTGTGCAGATGCATTCCTAAACACCTTATTAATTTTAATGTTATTCAAATGGCTAGAGATATTAGATCATGTAGCTGAAACATTCTGCACTTCATGAAGCACACCATTCAACAAGACAAAGGCAGATACACCCTTTTTAACATTCTAAACAGTGGCTACAACACATAATTTAATTGTGTTGAAGCAGGATAAACTCAAGAAAATACACATATGATTTAATATAGGACTTGCATCCCTTTGAAAACATCAAACAGAGGTTTAAATCCTCCTATGGTAAGCTTAAGATGAGGTTTTAGCCAAATAATATCTCTTAACAACTTTTAAAAATCACTAAGAGCAAATCAAGATTAAAAGTAAACCATTTTCTTTTTGTATGTACATTCACAAGCCAGAAGATGGTGTTAGATCCCACCACAAATGGTTGTAAGCCACCATGTGGTTGCTGGGAGTTCAGTCTTTATATTTTAAAAGTCTAGCCTTTAACGGCTGAGCCATTTCTGTAGCCCCAGATTGTCTCAAATATTGAAAGACACTGTCTTTGAATCCTTTTTTGGAGTAACAAGTACTCTAAAAATTTTTAAAGCTCGTTATATTGGAGCAATGGCTTGCAGAAAAAACTTCTTTAGAGAAATCCACTAGTAAAGTATCACACAATGAATAATACACACCAAAAGATTTAACCTCTTAATTTTTTTTGTATTAAAGCAGCAACAATATTTATATATATAAAATGTAAAACAATTAACCATTTTTGAAGCAATTTTTTCTAACAAATATCGCTTCATGGGCTCTTAAATATTATGAATAAATTTACTGCCTGTAAACCTTTCACCTTTACCAGAAATGTAAAGGGATGGTATAAAACATCTTTTATATAAGCATTTACTGAAATGGCAGCTGGAGTAGGCAAGTTAGGCCGTATAAATCTTAAATTTGAACTTTATTTTGGATTAATTTAATAACCAATCTTCTTTAGTCTAATGAAAATATAATCCAAGGCATCTCATTTTTAAAAAGAAATTAAAATAATTTGAACAGTATTTTATCAGCAGGTACAGTTATACTCATGGAGGACATAATTTTAATTTCTCCAGTATAAACATAACTTTTAGCCCACAGACTGTTGTAAAGTCTTTGGGTCTTAGATTTATCCCTCTTCTCACTAGAAAAATGAAGGCAAGAGACAAATCCCCTTAAGCACATTTCTAGGACCTGGTTGTAAAAACCCAGGACAAAAGGAGCTTTTAGCACCTGAGCTGTAGAGCTCAGTCTGCATTGTCTTAATTCAAATGTAAATTTAACCTCCCTCAGGCCTGTTCTCTGAGGCTTGGCTAGGTTTTGAACTGTGTGATTTTGACCTTAACTTTAAACCTTAAATTTAAACTGTAGACCTTAAAAGACACGTGTTGTATCTTTTTTCTATAAACATAGGCAAATCAAAAAACCAATCTTTAACGATGTAAGCAATCTATTTTTTCTAAAATCAACACCAAGTAGATTACCTTTATGCTGTAAAGTTTTGCTGCCACAAAACAAAGTGTAAAATTTAATCGAAAACTTGTAGCATTGTATAACTCAGGCTGCTGGCCGGTGTGCCCTGAGGACGGGGCAACCAAGTAACACTCAATAGCTGTAAATAAAGGCAGCACTGCAGCATTTGAATGTACTGGCAAGGGAACAGGCCAAGATCTAACTATGTCCCATAGTGGTATACTTATCGCCAAATCAAATGTCAGTGTCAGGAGAATCAGGGTCGTCATCTTGCAATCTGGCTTCCTTCTTCACAATCTGTACCAGCCGCGTAGGGACCCAAATTGAATTGTTTTCACCTGTGGAATAAGCACAAACATCTCCCTTCCCGGCCATGGCTCGGGCCTATCTCGTCCCTGACCTTGGAAAAGGGCTGCAGCCCTCTGTAAATTAGCTGCCGCTAGTCCTGTGTTAGTAAGGATGTTTCCCAAACCGCATTCAGCTGTGGCATTTTCAAAGATCATCTGTTCAATTAATGTCATTGCTTGCTCTAAACTCGAGGGGCACTCCCCGTGTGCCCGCTGGGAGGCCGCTTCCCAGAGCAGACTTGTCTCCCTCCTCTGGCTGTCTTTCGCGCCACGCTCCCTTGATCTCGCTCTGCCGGGCTGCAAGCCGTCACAGGTAGCAGAGCGCAGACGCTTCCCCAAAGATTCTGTCATAAAGGAGGATCCTTTTGTCCTCCACTCTCTCTCCACCCACCGGTGAAGGTTCCATAAGCTTAATGAGCTCTGCAGTAGCCCTTGTTCCTTTTGAGTACTCTGTCTCCCCAGGCTCTTTGGCCTGACCCCCAGGCCCTTTGGCCTGATCCCCAGGCTCTTTGGCCTGATGCCGGATAACATGCCCTGGTTCTGGTATGCTAGAGTGGCCCTCTTTCTCACAACACAAATAAGTTAAAAACAAATGCAATGCAAGCAAGAAGCTAACTAGTGGAGCGGCAGTGGTGAGTTTAAATCCGCTTGCCACAAATGCTTCCACCCCAGGCATATCTTCCAGAGGTGTACCTCGTCCTGTAGTCTTTTAACCCGCCCCAAAACTTGGGGGCCTCCGTGTTGCCTTGAAACTCTCGGGTTTCGGCTCCAGTTGTTCCGCGCCCCTCCCGTGTCCTCTTTCGCCCGTGGAAGAGAGACACGAGAGACAGAATTTGGGTAGTTACCACATCGAGGGTTTAATCTTGTATAAGCAGAAGTGAAGAAGGCAGAAGGGGCAAAGACAGGAAGAGGCACAGCTTAAATACACCCTAGAGTGACGTATTCATTTCTGATTGGCTGTTCACTCATCACCCCATATTACGCCCCGGGATGGGCAGTGACTTTTGGCGTGCTTTTGCCTTTTTGCACCTGCGCAGTTAATTGTTTACTAGTGGAGGACATGATGTCTGTACCATCTTGGAATGGTGGATTATACCACCACTAACAGCGGCTTCCTACACAGGTGTTTTTTTTTTTTTTTTTAAACTAAGTTCTACTCTGCTGATTTTGTTTCAATACTCAGGATTCCTAAGCTGGCCACACCTCATTTGTTTGTTTGTTTGTTTGTTTTACTTATTCACTTTACATCCCACTCACTGCCCCCCTCCCTGCCACCACCTCCCACAATCCTTCCCCTATCCTCCCCTTCCCTTTTCCTCTGAGCCGGTGTGCCCCTCCTCCCCATATCCTGTCACCCTGACACATCAAGTCTCTGTGAGGCTAGGAACATTCTCTCCCACTGAGGCCTGACAAGGCAGTCCAGCTAGAAGAACACATCCTAAGTACAGGCAACAGCTTTTGGCATAGCCCCTCTTCCAGTTGTTCGGAACCCACATGGAGACCAAGCTGCATATCTGCTACATATGTGTGGGGAGGTTGGTGGTTCAGTCTCTGAAGGCCCTAAGAGTCCAGGTAAGTTGATTCTGTTGGTCTTCCTGTGGAGTTCCTATTCCCTTCGGAGCCCACAATCCTTCCTCCTATACTTCTATAAGAGTCCTCAAGCTCTATCCACTGTTAGGCTGTGGGTATCTGCATCTGTTTTAGTCAGCTGTTGGGTGGAATCTCTCAGAGGACATTTGTGCTAGGCTCCTGTCTGCAAGCATAACAAAGTATCATTAATAGTGTCAGATTGGTGATTTCCCATGGGATGTGTCTCAAGTTGGGTTGGGTATTGGTTGGTCATTCCCTCAGTCTCTTCTCCATCCCCAACCCTGCATTTTTTGTACACAGGATAAATTTTGGCATAAAATTATCATCCATCATAATCAAGTAGGTTTCATCCCAGGGATGCAGAGATGGTTCAATATATGAAAATCCATCATCAATTCACCATAAAAACAAACTGAAAGAAAAATAATCATAAAATCATTTCATTAGATGTTGAAAAAGCCTTTGGCAGAATGCAACACCCCTTCATGTTAAAAGTCTTAGAGAGATCAGAGATACAGGCACATAATTAAACATAATCAATTCTTATTTTGGTCTCTAGCCCATCAATGTAGCTCTGCCATCATGTTCAAGTGTGCCTGGTGCAACCAAGGCTCTGTCCTGAATAAGATGATGGAGGGACTCAAGGACTTATTAAGAAGGCTAGCTGGGATGTTGCCTTGATTGTCGAGAACCTACAGAGTACAGACTCAAGTCTCCTTGCTGTAGCTCACCCTGTGCTCTAAATGCCTTGACATATACTGCTATAAATGCAACCTGGCTATAGGGGGAATTTCACCACCAAGTCCAAAATATTAAAATGTGCTGGCACAAAGATCTCATTACATTAAAGGCCAAATAACAAGGTACCTTGATGCTAGTATTTGAAACACCAAATCAAGAAAAAGTTTCAGACTGAAATGCAGTTAGTGGATTCAGATGTTGAACAATTTAGGACACAGGAGTACAGCTATGTAGTAAAGATGCTGTATGGTGATACGCACATATGTGTCGAGGTCCTGGTCACCCTGGAGATGCTGTTATAATAGTCTATGTAAAAGATGAAGTGAAGTTATCTGCAACTAAAAACATTAAGTTTTCACAAACAAGTAATATTGATAAAGAGGTAGAAGTTATTACCATGGGGATGAAGGAGCCAGTTCAGCTTGCTTTAAACTGATTTTTTTTTTTTTTAAAGAAAATTCATTCCATTGTCTCATAGAACACTTAGAGTTGGGGTAAACTGTGTGAAATTGTGTCTCCGTCCTTCCTCATCTACCTAATACATTCTCTGATTGGCTTTAATAAAAATCTGGTGATCAATTAGCTGGACAGGAAATGGAAGGCAGGACATCCTGGGAGGAAGAAAGGAACTCTGGGAAGAAGAAAAAAGAAGACCCTTTTGCCAGGCGAGATGAGAGGACATAGACATGATTATGTGCCTGGAAGTCATAGCTAGCCATGGGATGGGGCAAAGTGATCCAGTTAACTTAGATGAACAAGTTGAGAGTCTGACTAGCTAAGGCCTAAGCTTTGAAATATTAAAAGGTTTCTGTGTGGTTATTTGGGAAACTTTCTGGTTAAGGAGTGACTTCAGCCATATTAATTTCCACATTAATTAACATATATCATTTTAAAACTCAGTATGTTTTCTGATGTAACTCTTGTTGTAAAATATAAAATATAGCTGATGGGACATTTAATTTACTGTTTGGCTCCAAGTTCAATGATGAAGGATCTTAGGTACTGACAGAACCTAAGAAAATGGGGCTTTTGAGGCAACAGCATGTTCTGAATTCTTTTACATCACCATGAACATAAATATAGATACTGTTTCTAAGTAACCAATTTAGTTTGCATCCCCTGGTGCAAATTACTATATGAGCATTTTAAAAAAAATACTTCTTGGATATTTCTGTATGTTTTCTTTTGAAAAATACTTGCTGATTTTATCAGTCCACTTATTATTAATTTTTTGGCTATGTGATATGTATAGTTAGATTAATTGAGAAAACCAAACATATGTATGCTAGAATGTTCCCTTTTACACTTACTTTACTGAATCCCAATGTTCTTTGGATGCTGTGTTTTAATTTTTGTCTCATGCTTTCTATCCTGCTTTATTATTAGATTAATTGATTATTCAAGGATGCATCATTTAACATCGTCATTTCAGAGTTTCCAGTTTCCAGCAGGGGCAACATGTGGGTAGAAGCAGTTGTGTACCAGAGATAGGAGGTACATACAGGTTGAGCTGCTCAGTTTTGCTGTGAACTTGAAGCAGTTAAAAACCCAAGTTTCTACTTAATCCAAGCAATTGCCAAGGTGGAGTATCAACCTTACAACAGTGATTCTCAGACCCAGATGACATCAGCAATTAGCCCTCGATGAATGTCAGACCACAGTCATCAATCAAAACCACCGAGGCACTTTAAAAGATATTTGGGTTGATCCAGCCAGGTCTCTGAAACTGTGATCCAGTGGTTTCAGCACTCCCCATCCTGTCGGGAGATTGAACTGGATGATTCTGGTAAACAGAATAATGGCCATCAAAAAGGATGAATTCTTAAAACATGCAGGTCAGATTCTCCGGTTTTGCACACTTGGCAAATGCCATGAGTCTTTCCCAGTAGTCTCTCCCAATGTACCTGGATACAATTTTAGCATCCTTTTTTAGTCATCTTGCTTGTCAGGCACTGGTACTAGGCCAGAGTCACCATGGAGTCTACTTTGGTATCATTCTGTCTTAGTCAGTCTTGTTAGATCTGACTCCGAACCCCAGCACACCTCTTTTCTGCCATCACCATCATGACTTGACATTTTTATAGGACAGCCCTTCTAGCCATCTACTTTGGGACAGCTGTTGAGGCTTCTGGTGCTGCTGTGAGTTCATTCATATTGTGCTTACAGTCTCCGGATCTTAAGAACTTCCAAACATTAACTCATTTGTTTGGAAATGTCTGGTCTTACAAGGACTAATGAGCTAGTTGCTTACACAACCCATAGTGTTCTTAAGATGAACACGCCATGTCATTCACACAGGGAACATTTCAGGGCCTCCCATGTCATTCACACAGGGAACACTTCAGGGCCTCTGAGACCCCGGAGGAGTTGGCTGCTTTTTTAAAAATGGCTTTGCTATGACTTTTCAATAAGGCCCAGGCCCAGGCCTAGTCAGGCTGCTGATCTTGAAAGGGAGCAGGGAGTGGAACATGCAGTGAGGAGGTGAAGAACATGGGACTCAGCCTCTGTTCCTGTCTAGTTTTGTTACCTTAAGCAAGTCCTCATGTCCCTCAGCTCCTCTTTCATTGTTTGTCCACTGGAATGGTAATGTCTGGCTGAGATAATATATGTGAGAATCTGGTCAAAAGCAGACAGTGCTGTGTTCAGAAGCTGAAAGGTGTTTCTGACTGATTTTGAAGCCCATGTATGTGTATGTTTACATGTGTACCCAATGGGGTGGGGGAGATGTGGAGTGTATACCTGATTAAAAAGCCCGTCTGAGCTGGGAACCTCACATTGTACTAATCAGACCTCACTGGGATCTGCATCTTCATATTCTCTTGGCTGAAGTCCGGCCAAAGACCCCACCCACATGCTTTCTTTTCACCCTTCTTATTTCCTTCCCCACCACCCCTCCATGTCCAGGTCCAGCATTGCTGAGTCTGCCCCAGGTCCTTCCCTCACACTGAGCCTCCAGGCCCAGGCCCAGCATGAGTCTGTCTCTCCTGAGACACCAAATGACAGTGCCTTAGTCCTGGACTTCCCAGGCTCGAAAACAGAGGAAAACAAACCATAATCCTTTATAAATTACACAGTGGGTGGTATTTTGTTACAGTTGTTTAAATGGGCTAAGATTACAAGACCAACTCATCATGGTCCCGGGGTTAGTGTAGTTTGAGTGCCCAGGCGTGAGCATAAGCACTCAAAATGGGTGAAAGCACAGGCCATTATGATTTGCACGTACCCAGGATCCAATGAGATGATAGAGTATAAGCCCCAAGTAAAATTAAAAGGGAATTGAGGCAAAGCAGTACAAGGGTGCCATAAGTGGCCTTCATGGGAAACCCATACATGATGGAGAAACATGAGAATTATAGAACAGAGCATTCTGTAACCACTGTCATTTAAATCCACGGTCCCTATAGAAGAATCCTATGTGTTCTGTGCTAGAAAGCAAACACCCAGACCAGAGCCAATACCTAGGGGCCTGCATTATCCACACTCCCCGGCTCTTTTCCAGTTTCCTTTCTGCCTCTAGACTATTCTTGGCCATTCCAGCATGGCAGTCTCTCTAGAAGTGGGATTCAAAACTATATCATTATGAGTTTTAACTATAGAAGGAAGCCTTTGTTTCTCAGGAAAGGTCCCTATTACCTCTAGAAGGGGCTGGCAATCAGATGATTGCTCTCTGTGAAGAAGGCATTTTTAGAAAAATAAACAGGCTTTCAACAGTGACACCATGTGGTCAACAGGAGTAAAGACAGCAGTGGACTGCTGGTCCCTTCCCTTGAGCTGAGGACACAAACTTGAACTTGAGAAAGGCACTTGGAGAGACACTTGCCTTCCTGTTGCTGAAGGGAGTAGACATGACAATGATGCTTTTCGATTTTGTATCTGAAGTTCTTGGACCAGTTCATTCTTCCTAGAGTCATTCTAAAGTAAACTTTATAGGTTGGCTTTGGTTGCATATTTAAAACTTAGTAACTAAATAATACTGATTTTTGCATACTTGCCTGAGCCTCTGACTTTTACTCCATGCTAAGAGCATAAGCTTGGCTTCATTTCTTCCTATCACTGTATGAATGCTAATTAGATTTGTTTAAAAAAGAATTATGGAAGAGTGAGAGGACCCACAACTGAAATATCAAGAAAAATTATGTGGTGATCATAACATCTCTGGTACATTTCAGATAAAACACCAATAGTTTTTGGTAACCATTTGATTAAAACATTTTTATTTATCACCTATCATTTATCTATCTATCTATCTATCTATCTATCTATCTATCTATCTATCACGTGTTTGTAATTTATCTATTTATGTTTATAAGCATTTTGCCTAAGTGTATGTATGTATGTGGATGCCTGGTACCCACAGAGCTCAGAAGAGGTGTCTTATACCCTGGAACTGGACTTAGGGGAGGTTGCAAACCACTCTGTGGGTGCTGGAATCAAACTCGGATCTTCTGCAAAACCAACAAATTCTCTTAACTGCTGAGCCATCTTCTCAAACCCACCACTTTGTGTTTAAAGCATTCCCCAGGGAAAGTTATGCATCTCACTCATCATGAACTTCTAATTGATAAAATTCTTAATTTATTCTAGGTCCAGTTTCAATTTCTTGAAGCATTTATTGATATGGGTGTATAAATTAGTCAAGTTGATATTGTTTATGTGGCTTAGAATAAAAGCCCTAGTAGATACCAGGGCATGTTCAGGGCATGCCTGTGTCTATAGTAGATAGAGTAGAAAACATCCTGTCCACTCAGATGACTACTCACCCAGAAAGAATCGCAGTGCACTTAAGAGGGGCTGGGGGGCGCAGGCGGGGTCATCTGCCGCTCCTGATCTTGAGGGCATAAATGTATAGACAAATGACAACATCTGACCTGTTAAGTCAGTGAGTTACACAGGTGGAGGAGATGCTCAGAGACTAGAGTTGTCAGATTTCGAAGTTAAGACGATTTAGTTTCAAGTTCAATTTCATCACCTAGACTCAGCAGCTGTGTGATCTTGCATCTCATTCTAAGTACCTCAGTTTTATCACCTGTGAGCTGGGAATACCATTTCCCTCTAAGGATGTTTAAATTAGATAGTACTGGAAAACTACAGTGCTACAGTTCTACAAGTAAGTATTATAATATATTATATAATATATATATGTATAATATATATAATATATAATATATATAATATAATATATATGTATAATATATAATATATAATATATAATATATAATAATATATAATATATAATATATAATATATAATATATAATATATAATATATAATATATAATATATAATATATAATATATAATATATAATATATAATATATAATATATAATATATAATATATAATGTATAATATATAATATATAATATATAATATATAATATATAATATATAATATATAATGTATAATATATAATATATAATATATAATATATAATATATAATATATAATATATAATATATAATATATAATATATAATATATAATATATAATATATAATATATAATATATAATATATAATATATAATATATAATATATAATATATAATATATATATAATAAAAATGCTAATGAAACAAAAATGTTAAGATCAATCAGATCATCAGCGAATTTTGTCATCTTCAAATAAAAAATAAAAACTGAACATTTGTGGTGGCTTGCATAAGGTCAAATGAGTCAACATTTTAGCATGGAGGAGGAGGGGTGCATGAGCCCCATTCATAGCTGAGGATTGATAGGTAGTAGTTTCTGGGAGAGGACAAGTCAACTTTCATTAAGGCATGTCCCCTAGTAGGTTGACAATATTACAATTCACATTTTTCAACACAGAATTACATAGCTAGCACAAACCAGACTTGAGAGTTTATATACACATATAATAAATATATGTATGTATATTTTTGTATATATATTTTATATACATATATATGGATGAAGTTGGGAGTGGGTGAGAGTAGGTGGATTTCTGAAGAGTTAGAGAGTAGTTAAATATGATCCAACTTTTCAAAATTTTATTTATATATTATATATCATGTATCATATTTTGCATATCATGTATCATATTTTATCTATTATCTACTAATTATATGTTATACATTATACTTATACATCATATGTCATACTTCATGCGTCATGTGTCATACATCATACGTTATACATTATATATTGTATTATATATATTGTTCAGTCATAGTGTGCTTGGCTAGTGTGAGCAAGGCCCTAGCAACACCACTAAATTTAGTAAATAAATACCAGCAAAGTCAGTGGGATCATCAAACAGTGGTTTACACCCTCCCCTTACATAGTGGTTGCAGAACAGTTTGAGAGAAGAGATGGAGAAAAACTCAGTGGTAGGAAGGATTAAAGACTCAATACACCTCTGGGCCCAAAGACTGGAGGGTGAATCCTGAAGAGGAGATGGGGCTGAAATGATACATGAAAGAATCACCCTGCCAAAGCTGCTGCTGAAATCAGGGGGAACCTGTAGTTAGGGCTTACCCTTCCCCTCCTTCCTTCAAAGCTGCCCAGCCAGAAAGAACACAAAGGAAGGAACTGAGAAATATTCTACTCACCTCAGCACAATTGTGCCTGATGCAAAATATAAAAAGGAATTGATCTAAACACCATGAGTCTATTCATACCTCAAATCTGTTTTAAAGATCTAAAGAGGCATTGTCAATAATACCTACCTCATCAATGCAGTTCGCTGTATGAGACTCCACTACAGAAAGTGAAATAATTTAGAATCAATCCCACCAAGAAAGAAATACTAATGAATATAATGTTCTATTTTGCTTTGGTTAGTTTTATGTGAATGGGTGTTTTGCCAGCATGTATGTCTGTGCACCACTTGTATACAGTGCCCATGGAGGCCAGAAAAGGGCATCAAATCCTCTGGATCTGAAGTTATTAATAGCTGTGAACCAACATGTGGGGTCTGGGAATCTAACCTGAATCTTCTAGAAGAGCAACCTTAACCTCTGGTCTATCTCTCCAGCCTTAGTTTTTAAATTTTTATTATTTTTATTATACTCTTTTGTTGTTTTTCATCATTATTTGGAGAGTAATGTATTAGTTTCTATAGTCAAATCTATAGAGATAAGACCTTACATATTTAATACAATGTGTTGTTCCCCTGTACAAATATTAAGTTTAAGATTTCTAGACCAGTATGCTTGTTAATTTCTGTATAGTGACTGTATTAGTCAGAGTTCTCTTGAATAACAGAATTTATAGAAAGAGTCCTGCTCCCTCTTTCTATCTATTCATATATGTAAAGGAGATTTATTAGAATGACTTATGGGCTGCAGTCCGGATAATCTAGCAGTGGCTGGGCTGTGAATATAAAGTCCAAGAATCCAGTAGTTGCTCAGTCACAGTCACAAGGCTGGATGTCTCAGCTGGTCTTCAGCATGTGCTGGAATCCTGAAGAAGTAGGTTCTAATGCCAGTTAAGCAATGGATGTGCTAGCAAGGTGAGGGCAAGTAGGCAGAGAACGAAGCTTCCTTATTCTATGTCCTAATATAGAACTCTTTTATCAGAAGGTGTGACTCAGATTAAAGGTTTGTCTTCCTGACTCAAGTTCTGGATCAAAGTTGTGTGTCTTCTTACTTTAAAGGTCCTTACTAGAAGTGGATTCACACAAGACACTCAAAAGAAATCCCTCACAGGTGTGCCCTTTATTTCTGGATTGTAGCTCATTCCAGAGGCACTCAAGTTGACAACCAATAATAGCTATCATAGTTCCCAAGGGAAAAAATAGAGAAACATTTGAGTTAAATTGAACCATTGAGAAAATCAGTCTAATGGACATCCATAGATTATTCCATTCAAACACTCATGAATACACACTCGCCTTACCAGTCCATAGAACTTTATTTAATATATACCATATACAGATTCAAACCAAATCAACACATATAAAAATATTGAAATAATTTATTGTATTCTATCTGGCTATAATGCAATTGAAGCAGAGTTCAACAGAAAGAGAAACTACAGAATATATACAAACTCATAGAGACTGAACAGCACACTGTTAAGATGATTAATGCACAGAGTTAAGAAATGTAAAATTTCTTAGAACTGAATAGAAATGAAAAGATAACATACTATAAACCTATAGGATGAAACAAAAGTAGTACAAAGTAGGAAGTTCATATTTATAGGTATTGTGGTGGTTTGAATAGAAATAGATAGACTTCCATAGACTCATGTATTTGAATGACTGGCCCATAGGGAATAGCACTATTTGGAGGTATGGCCTTGTTGGGGTAACCTTTGTGGAAGAAAGTGTGTTTCTGTAGGGGAAGACTTTGAGGTCTCATGTGCTCAATATGCCCAGTGTGTCATAGACTCCTTCTGCCATCTTCAGATCAAGATGTAGAACTCTCACCTCTTCCACTACCATGGCTGCCTACAGGCCACCATGACTCTCGACATGATAGTGGACTAAACTTCTAAAACTGTAAGCCAGTCCCAATTAAATGTTTTCTTTATAAGAGTTGCTGTGGTAATGGTGTCTCTTTACAGCAATAGAAACTCAAACTAAGAAAAAAGTTGGTACCAGGGACTGGAATATTGCTGTAATAGCTTGGACCATGTTTTTGTTTGAAGAAATGTGGACTTTGGGACTTTGGGTTAGAAAAGCAGTTGAACTCTCCAAGTAGAGCTTAATGGGCCAATCTAGTAAGAACATGGAAGACATTGGTACATAAAGTGATTTGACCTTTGGGGGCCTACCTCAGGAAGTTTCAGAGTACACAAACTTTAGTATTTGGCCTAGAGACTATTGTGATATTTGAATAAAGAAGTTGCTGCTTTTTGCCCTTGTCTAAAACGTCTGCCTGAGGCTAACATGAAGAGTTTGGGATTAATTTCTTTGGCAGCGGAAATCTCAAAACAGCCTAGTACTGACTCTGTACGGTGGTTGTTAGCGTTCTCTCTTATGAAGATCTATAATGAAAAGGAGCAAACTCAGCAAGGAAAAATACAAAATGTACAGTTCAAGGAGAAAAGAGGCACCAGGAAGTGGAATGGAGCCAAGTCCTGTATTCACAGAGATAAACAGGTTAAAGAAAAGCCTGATATTAAGTGGAATAAAGGGAGTGGTGACCACAGGGCAAGACTTCATCTAGCTAAGCTTTCAACTTGTAAAAAAGAACCAAAGAACAGCTAGACCAGAGATGTCCAACTGGCCTTTGGTGGTAACAGACCACAGCTGCTACAGGGCCATGGACACAGATTGGACCCTGGAGGCAGTACAGGTCAGAACCCCATCATGGTCCCTAGTTGCATCAGTGGCTACTCACATCAGAGTGTTCCTCTCTGCCCTCAAGTTCTGCCTCTCTTCACTGAGTCCACATCCTTATGTTTCTCTTTCTCTTCCATTTATCTACCACTTGCTCCTCTTAGTGGTGCCTGGGTCTCTGGTTGTCTGATATAATCACAAGCTTTCCACCCAGCCACTTTGTTGCCAGAAATAATGACTTTGAGGTTTCTTACATATGAATAAATACCTAGGCCAATAGCTTGGGCCTGTTCCCTGACTAGCTCATAACTTAAATATCTTATTATTCTTTTCTAAGTTCTGCCATGTGGCAGGTTACCTGGTCCTAAGTTTCATGTGACTTTCTTCCTCTGTGTCTGAGGCAAATCTCTTTCCTGTGTCTGTCTCTCTTTCAGAATCCCACCCCCACCGCAACCCCGTATCTGCTTGATGTTCCACCTTCTAACCCTGACTTAGTTCATTGGCCATAGGATTTTTTTATTGACAGGTGAAGCTTCCATACATTACACAAGATATTCTCTCTACAGTCTGGGGTTATCTCTGGAGTGATTTAAGGAGGGCTATACCCTTCTCCTTCCATTATAGCACCTTACTGAGGTAATCTTGAGCATAGTCTGTCCACCTCCCCCCGCCCCAATGCCAAGGCCTGCAAGGTGCTGGAATGGTGGTCATCTCAGGCAAGCTCACTGCTTGAGCCTCCTGGGGCTTGAAAGGTGGCTGTTTCAGGCTTTTTCCTGGCCCAGACCACACATGTGGAGGGTCTTCTGTCTTGAGCTCACTCCTTCCTGTGGCCTATGGTCCCAGGTGGGGTTCTAGTCTTTGGCTAATTCTCTACCCTGGAACCCTTCTGGAACTGCACAGTTCTGGACAGGTGATTATCTCAGGCTAGCTCCCTTTCTAGGCCTCCTGGTGCTAGACTGGAGGTCCTCTCAGGCTCACTCCAGGTCTGGGCCTGCATACACACATGGGTATCATCTGTCTTGGACTCACTTCCACGCAGGTGGGGTTCTTCTGGTCTAAAGAAAGGATTATAAACAACCACCAGGAAGGCTCTACTGTGCAGTCCACTGCTATTAGCACAGCTCTTTTACTGATGCCGTTTGGATATGTTTTTAAGCAAATCCTCATTCCCAGGGAGTCCAGGCCAGTGGAGGGAATCATAATTCATCTAGACTGAACTCTCTGAATGAATTTTTTTTTAAACATTAGCCTCTTCTGCTGTAAGGTTTTGGTAAAGTAAGTTCAGATGATTCTTTTTTTCCCCCCATTTCTCATCTCCTGTAGAATTAGTTCCAGAATTACACAACATCTCTGACCACAAGTCAACTCAGAGGCTGCACACAAAGCTTAAGTTAGATGGAGCGTTTCCCTCTGAATCATCAAGTCCCTGGCAAGCAGGCATCTTGCAGATTTCCTCATCTTCTGTTGAGAGCAGGAAGCTGAGACCAGAAGCATCCAATTAGCCCAGAATCTCAGTGACTCCTCTCAGTGACTAGAGGCCAGCAAGAACATCCTACCTCAGAAAAAATTTGGGAAAAAAATTTTAGGAGCTTAGTAGAGGTAAGTAGCTTCAAGCATGTTATTCACAAGCACATTTCTTTTCTCAGAGACGATGTAAAATATTTTTAAAATTTTATTATAATTTTAGGTGTGTTGGGGGAGGGAGTATATGTATGTGAATGCAGGTATCTACCAGTACAGGTGCCCATGGAGGCCAGAATTGTTAAATCAAATCCTCTGGAGCTAGAGTTATAGGCACTTGTGAGGTGCTGGATGTAGATGCTGGTAATCAAACTCAGGTCCTCTGCAAGCGCAGAATGTATTTTTTAACAGATGGGCCATATTCCCAGCCACTAAAATAAGTTTTAAGAAAGAAAATTAAATAAATTATTTAGTTCTCTGGAGAGAATTCATTAGGCATTTTCACTAATGGGATCACCAAAACCAAGGAAATTGTTCAATTTTACTTTTCACTATTTGATGAACTTCACAGCTGGTAATCTCTTATTTCTGTGTATTCTTACTAAAGCCAGAGGCCTTCAAAATAATATTATAGGCAGCCACTACAATACATGTAGAACTTCCTTATTTGAGACCTACTTATAATGATAAAGAAGAGATTAGTGTGTAGAAATATATTCAGTGTGAACATGCTATGAAAGTCATAGGCTTAACATACTTCTTGGGTACGTTTAACATTTTTTTTTTTTTAGCTCTATTTTATTTACTGTCAGGTAAAATAGATTTAATAATGCTCTTGCTTTAATGTCATTTAAAGAATTAGCTTGGGACTTTTTTTTTTTTTTAATTCTTGTGAAAACCTCTTATACAGCTTGTGACCCATTAGAAGATGCTTGATATATGCTAATTTATGATGATCATTCTAAAGGAAGCTCTGGCTGAGGGTTACACACCTCACTGTCTTAGCGTATTTATCACTGTATAGAGACACCATGACCACAGCGACTCTAGTGAAGAAAACTATTTAATTGGGGCTGGCTTACACTTTCAGAGGTTTAGTTTTTTATAATTATGGTGGGTGGCACATTGGCCAGACTTGAGCTTCTTAGACCTCAAAATCTGTCCCATGACCCACTTTCTCTAACAAGCCCAAACCTACTCCAATAAGGCCATACCTCCTAATAGTGTCATTCCCTATGATCAAGCATTCAAACACATGAGTCTATTGGGGGGGGGGGCATTCTTATTCAGACCACTACACTCACTGACTTGGAAAACTTCTGAAAGCCAAGGCAATTACATAAGTTGAAAAATACTCAGACTGCATCTTTCATAAAGATGAGCAAACTATTCATAGTCACTCCTGTCATAGTACAAGATGTTGCCAGTAAGAGCCTTCTGTGAAATCTTAGCCAGACTGAAGTGTCTCAGAACCTTGCAAACACATCTGACAAAATCTAGTAGTAAGTCTTGGTAGCCAATGACCTTATCCAGTGACTACTCTCTGTCCCCTTTCTCTTCTCCTGATTATCTTTAAAGTGCCTATTGAAACCTATGAGTGAAGCAGGTTGCAAGAGGGAGCTTTCAGTCACAATTTGAAGGTATTTATGTTAGCATAAAACACATGCTTAAAAGATTACCAATTACTTTGTTTCGGACTTAATAGGTTACAACAAACCAGTATATTGGTACAATAGAAAAAGAATGAAGTCAAATTTTATATGGCTGTGATACCACAAACCTGGAAAATAAAGATGAGGCAAACTTAAATTTGATGGTTTGATTATATCCAGCTATTTTGTACTATAGGCACCTTTTTAGTGTGTATAAAGATAATAGTGTTTGCACAAGACAGAAAGCTTTTGCTGAAGGAGATAGCATTTGGAAATTAACATAAGTCTTGAATTAAAATTAGTATTAGGTCTCAGTGAAACAAACCTAGGACAAGTCTCACCCAGTAGCTGTGCCTCCTTCTAGCACTTTTTACCCCAACCCTTCCCTAACCTTCTCCCTCCTAGGGGCTGGCCTTTGGTTTCCCTTACACCAGCTTCTCTCTCCTATATAACCTCAGACGGCCATTTTGGCTATGTCGTCTCTTGGCCTCTTGGATCCTGGCTGTCTCTGTTCCCGACTCTCTTTTGATCTCTTTGTCCCTTCTTTCCTCTTTTTCTCTCCCTACTCCCCTCATGGCCCAGTTTGTTATGCTGGGCATGTTTAGTCTGACACCTTCAAGATGTGTCTGGCCATACTCTCCCTCATATCCAACAATAAACCCCAAATCTCTTATATCTAAGTTTTCCCAACTTTACACTTTGAAAAGTCTCTTATCTAAAGTTTTTCTACTTTCCCCTCAAAAAACAAAACAACAGCAACAAAACCCAAAACCCTTTATCTCCACAAGTTTCCTACTCACAAAAAAATCTCTTAAAACTATGCTATAAATTATCTCAGGATTTGTAAGTTCATTGGGTATTGTTAGAAAATCGGTAACAAAAGTTAGCTTAAAACTTGTAATAAAAGGTTGATACTTAAAAATCTATACACATAAAGTAATGTTAATTTCCTATAACATACTATACCTATGATTTGACTCTTGTTTAAAATATATATAACTTGGATTCAACTCTTGTTTCAAAAGTAGATCTGCTAAAAAATAGATATTTTTATATGGCAACCACATGGTTGGCAGCCATGTTTAATCAGTTTAAAGAGTATTCACAGTGTAAATTCACCATCTTGATTAAGATTACCACATGGTATAAAGCAGAAATTATAAAACTTCTTAGTCTTAAAGCTGTACACTTATTGTTATATCTCTTTTCAGATTAAATATCAGGTCTCCAAAATATTTTAGATAAATATGGATTTTATATAATAAATTCCTAAAATTATAAAGGCCTACTCAGATTAATAAAAGCTGACTTTAAGATTTACATCTAACTACTTATATCTTTGCCAACTGTGTTAAACAGTAGTTTTGTAGAAAATTTGTACAAGGAACAATATATATATATACATATATGTAAGGTTTATAAATTCTTAAGGTCTACTCAGTTTAACAGTACTGACTTGAAGATATATGTCTACCCTCTTTGCTAACTTTGTTAAGTTTTAGATATTTGAGTAAACTGAGTCATATAAAAACTGTAATATTTTGTAATAATGGCTATAAAAAGAATTTTAAAAGTAAGGTTTCCAGTCTCTCTTTGTAGACTGTATTTATGGTCTAGTAAGTTCCAAGTTTCTCTGTGAACTACATTTATGGTTTAAAGTTTTATTTTATTGCTAAAGTATCGTCAACTAAATCTTAAAGCCAAAATTTTAAGGCTTAAAGTTAACAGGAATAAAGTTGTAAAATCATAATCTTATAAAAGCTACTAACTTATAAACTGTTGTGCAATTCATTTAATGACAGGTTTTATTTAGCTTCCTGTATATGCTTTCAAGGTTAAGCCTAAAGACAGTAACTAAAAAACAAATAGTTTGTTTAGCTCAGATATACTTAATAGATTATGGACCGCACCACCTAGGGATCCATCCCATCTGCACACACCAAATCCCCACACTATTGCTGATGGCAAAATGTGCTTGCTGATGGGAACCTGGTATGGCTGTTCCCTGAGAGGTTCTGCCAGCATCTGACTAATATAGATGCAGATACTCACAGTCAACCATTGGACTGAGCCTGGGGACCCCAATGGAAGAGCTAGGGGAAGAACTGAAGGAGCTAAAGGGGACTACAACCTCATAGGAAGAACAATATCAACTAACTGGACCACCCTGAGATCCCAGGGACTAAACCACGAACCAAAGAATATTCATGGAGGGATCTATGGCTCCAGATACATATGTAGCAGAGGATACCTTTATCGGGCATCAGTGGGAGGGGAGGCCCTTGGTCCTGTGGAGGGTTGATGGCCCAGCATAGGGTGAGGTGGGAGTGGGTGGGTAGGTGGATGAGCACCCTCACAGAGGCAAAGGAGAGGGGGGAAAAGGAGGGATGGAATGGAGGAGTTTGTGGAGGGTAAACCAGGAAGGGGGATATCATTTCAAATGCAAATGAATAAAGTGATTAATAAAAATTATTAAAAAATAAAAATTTTAAAGAAAAAAATAGATTATGGTCCTCAAATGCTTCAGAGATCTGCTGAATATGGCATTTAAAATGTTTAATGAAAAAGCTTACCACGATAGAAATGCCAGTTCTTAAGATCTCCAAAGAAGAAAGATAGGGCACAGACTATGCCATCTAAACTGTGTTAATGCTAAACACTGGGAAAAACTGCCCCATGCCTCACATGCCACCAGGGCTCTGCACAAAGTGTGAAAACTTTTGGGTTGACTGCCCTACTTTTCCTAAGTAAAGGTAGGCCAATTTTCCCAAGTTCCTGCACCATAGGAAAGTCTCTCAGACCTTTTGGGTCTGGCAGTCCAAGGACAATGCTGCTCTGTGTGGTAGCTGAAGATTTAATTCTGTTCTCTATGACAGCAGAAGTCCAACCACAGTCCCCAGTGAAGGCATTGAGACCATAGGAGTCTACTTCTCAGGTAGCAGTAAGTCTCTGTCATTTTAATCAATACATAGGGCTTATTTGTATTATATTTCTTGCTGTTATTTATCTGTCTCATGTCTCTGACGACATTGATGCTAACTGTCTGTATCTTTGTCAGTTGCAGAAACCCATCTGCTCCCTCAAGGCTGCATCTCCTTATTCAGTTCATTCCATATGTAAAAACCAGGGCTGGATGCTTCTAGAGCTAGTAGGGCTTCTGAGGAGAAAGTCAGACACAAATAGTTTACCTTGCTGACAGACTTCACTCTGATAAAGTTAATTTCACAAAACACATTTCAATATAACCTTTTACTATTCCTTTATTTAAAGGAGATTGTTTTGCAATGACTGCCTTCAGTAATCAACCTTCAGTGTCTCATGGTAAATGACTAAATAGAAAATGAAAGCTCAAAGCACACATTGCACTGCACACAAGAATAGTGGGAGACTTCAACACCCCACTCTCATCAATGGACAGACCATGGAAACAGAAACTAAACAGAGACACAGTAAAGCTAACAGAAGTGATGGACCAAATGGTTTTTAACAGCTATCTATAGAACATTTTATCCTAAAACAAAAGAATATATCTTCTTCTCCTCAGTACCTCATAATACCTTCTCCAAAATTGACCATCTAATAGGTCACAAAACCATTCTCAACTGATATAAGTAGATTGAAATAATCCCATGCAACCTCTCAGATCACCACGGACTAAGGCTGGTCTTCAATAACAACAAAAACAAAAGAAAGCCCACATACATATGGAAGCTGAACAATGCCCTACTCAATGATAACTTGGTCAAAGAAGAAATAAAGAAATTAAAGACTTTTTAGAATTTAATAAAAATGAAGGCATAACATACCTAAACTTATGGGATACAATGAAAGCAGTGCTAAGAGGAAAACTTATAGCTCTGAGTGGCTCCAAAAAGAAACTGGAGAGAGCATACACTATCAGCTTAACAGCACACCTGAAAACTCTAGAAGAAAAAGAAGCAAATTCACCAAAGAGGAATAGAAGGCAGAAAATAATCAAACTCAGAGCTGAAATCAACCAAGTAGAAACAAAAAGAACTATAGAAAGAATCAACAAAACCAGGAGCTGCTTCTTTGAGAAAAGTTCCTTCCTTCCTTCCTTCCTTCCTTCCTTCCTTCCTTCCTTCCTTCCTTCCTTCCTTCCTTCCTTCCTTTCTTGCTTTCTTTTTTATCTATCTTTTCTATCTTTTTTATAGTCTAACAGGAATCAAACTGAAAAAGAAAACTTCACTTGAGAAAATGTCTCCATCAGATTGTCTAGTAGGCAAAAAAATCATTGAGTATTTTTTGGCTGATGGTTTACAATTGCAAGTGCCATCCCTCAGCAGCTGGAATAAGAAATCAATCTGCACAAGATGGTAATCCTATTCCTTTCATGACCTCTTCTTCAGTGCCTGCTTCCAAGTTCATGTTTGATTTCCTGTTCTACCATCCATAATGTACTATAATATATAAGATGAAAAAATTCTTTCCTGTCCAAAAAAGAAAACAAAAAAAGAAAAAGAAAAAGAAAGGTACAGAATAATAATAAAAATTCAAACATTAAAAAATAAAAAAGTTTTTCTTCTTTGTATTTATCAAAACTGTAATTATAATAAATATTGACTTAAATATTAATAAAAGAAAACAAAAAGGGTTTAAAGCTAAAGTAAGTTGTAAGGGTCTAAAAATGTTAAGGTAGTAAATGCAAATTTTAAAGGTCTAAGGAAGTGATTTAAGGTAATGAAAATCTTTCAGATTTCTATCTTTCTATGCTACTGTTAAATAAGAAACTTCTACAGATCCCAATTTTAACATTAATCAATAGATTCTTGTTAAACAATTCCTCTAGCTCTAGAAAACCGCTGCCACTAAAATCATAATCACAAGCTCAAAATTTTAAGTTTCCTTTGGTTGTCTTCTAAATACAGACAAAATGTGATTTTCATTGTACTAAAATCATTTCTGTCCAATCTATATAGCCAGCCCTCTGGACAGAGGAAAGAGTGTTAATGCTTTTAACCCAAAATTATTTTGGGGGTCTCCAAGCTTTTACTATGACTTAATTGTGTGAGTCTACTGTTCTTCTACAATGTGGATTTCAGTACAATAGTAATGCTAATATATCTAAATGTTTTTAAAGATTTATTTATTTATTTTATGTATATGAACACACTGTTGCTGACACACCAGAAGAGAGCATTGGATCTCATTACAGATGGTTGTGAGCCTCCATGTGGCTGCTGGGAATTGAACTCATGACCTCTGGAAGAGCAGCCAGTTCTCTTAACCGCTGAGCCATCTCTCCAGCCCCATATCTAAGTATTTTATTTTATTTTTTTCACAAAGTTAAAAGTAAATCTTGTAAGCTTCAGGGAGTCAAGAGACTTGGTTCCACATTTCACAGGTCAAGGACTCCAGATAAGTACTCCTGTCAACAGCCTAGTGCCTATTCCTGAGGGTGAGATCTTTATGTGTTTGCTTTTGGTTTTGGGACTCCCCTGTCCTAACCACAACACCTAAGTTGTAGTTTCATGTGCCTGGAAGTTTCAAATGTACGCCCAAAATAAAAACCTTCCCCCAAATTCACATCCTCGCCAGTATTTGCTGTCCCTTGAATTTTTGATTTTAGCCATTCTGAAGGGTATAAGGTAGAATCTCAGTGTTGTTTTGATTTGTATTTCCCTAATAACTAAGAACACTGAACATTTCCTTGTTTCTTGGCCATTAGAGATTCCTCTGTTGAGAATTCTCCTCTTAGCTCAATTCCCCATGTTTTAATTGGGTTATTTGGGTTGTTGGTGTCTAACTTCTTAAGTTCTTTGTAAGTTTTGGATATTAGCCCTCTCTTAGACCTAGGGTTGGTGAAGATTTGTTCCCAATATGTAGGCTGTTGTTTTGGCCTATTGAGGGTGTCCTTTGCTTTATAAAAGCTTCACAGTATCATGAGGACTCACTTAATACTTATTGTTCTTAGTGCCTGAGCTATGGGTATTCTGTTCAGCACGTTGTTTCTTGAACCAATGAGTTCAAGGCTATTCCCCACTATCTGTTCCATTAGATTTAGTGTATCTGGTTTTACATTGAGGTCTTTGATCCACTTGTGCTGGGTGATAAATATAGATTTATTTGCATTCTTTTACATGCAGGCATCCAGTTAGACCAGCACAATTTGTTGAAGATGGTCTCTATTTTCCATTGTATGGTTTTGACTTCTTTGTAAAAAAAAAAAAATCAAGTTTTCGTAAGTGTAGATATGTGGGTTTATTTCTCCATCTTAAATTGTATTCTATTTATCAACCTGTCTGTTTTTATACCAATCATTTTTTATTACTATTGTTCTGTAGTACAGCTTGAAGTCAGGGATGATGATTCCTCCAGAAGTTCTTTTATTGTCTGGGATTGATTTAGCTATCCTGGGGCTTTTGGTTTTCTGTATGAAGTTGAGAATTGGTTTTTTTTTTTTTTTTTTTTTTTTTTTTTTTTTTTTTTTTGAGAGCTGTTACAAATTGTGTTGAAATTGTGATGGGAATTGCATTGAATCTGTAGAATGCATTTGGTATGATAGCAATTTTCACTATGTTAATCCTATTGATTCAGGAGCATGGGAGATCTTTCCATCTTCTCGTCTCTTCTTCAGTCTCTTTCTTCAGAGACTTGAAGTTCTTGTCATACAGCTCTTTCATTTGCGTGGAGAACTACTGATTTCTTTGAGTCAATTCTGTATCCAGATACTTTGCTGAAGATGTTTATCAGCTGTCCTCTTAGAATTTTGGGGTTATTTGTATATACTATCATATCATCAGTGAATAGTGATACTTTGACATCTTCCTTTCCAATTGTATCCCCTTGATCTCCTTTAGTTGGCTTATTGCTCTAGCTAGGAATTCAAATACTATATTGAAGAGATAGGGAGAGAGTAGACAGCCTTGTTGTTCCTGAGTTTAGTGGGGTTGCTTTAAAGTTTCTTTCCATTCAATTTCATGTTGGTTATTGGTTCCTTCATTGCTGGTGGGAGTGCAAACTTTGGTGACAGCAATGAGAAAGTAACTAACATACTACTTATAGTAAAATTCAATGGTCTAAAAATTAAAGAACGTTCTTAATTTCATTTATCATGTATTCAAAGACTATGTGATGCCTGTGAAATTTCTTTCTTACTAAGCAGGAATAGGTGGCTGTCAGACACATGAGCAACACGTGCCCTGTGTTATCCATCTCAGACATGCTTGACTTTTTATTTTCTGAAAGTGTGAATTGATTTTGATATTTTTCAGATATCAATAGCCATATGTATTATTTTAGGACATATTGACAATTATTTAGGCTTAGCACCACCTGAGTGCACATAACCTCTGGCTGGCAAACACCTCATAGCAGGAAGAAAAGCCAACCTGTCTAATGCTTCAATTTTTAATATTTAAATTTTTATTAGATTTAATATTCAATATTTAATATTTAATATCTTAATGCCCTGTTTGGGTGACACAGAACCACAAAATTACTTTGTTGCTACCTTATAATTATAACTTTGCTTCTGTCTTAATCATAATATACATATCTGATATTCAGAATATCTAATATGTGACCCCCAAAGGGTTAGTCACTCTCAGGTTGAGAAATACTATTCTAGCCTGAAGAACAGCTCTGCTAAAAGCACCCTGACTGTAAACGGGAGCCGTGATGATTTTGTTTACAAGTGTTTCTGGAAAAAGGAATGGCAGGGCTAGGCAGTATTTTAATCAATCTGCTTAGGAGACTACTTTCTGGAGCTAAACCTAATGTTGTTTCCCATCTCCCGCTCAATGAGCACCAAAGCTGTCACCATCATTTGCAGTCATTCCCTTCACAGCACATGGAATCTTGACGGTGGAAGCAATGGTTACCTTCAGTGCAAACACAGCACAGACATTCAATGAACTTGGCTTGATGAGTTAAAACATTGTGCTATTTCAGTTCACACTGCAGAAATCTACTTTCTGAATATAGGCATCATTTTCCATCTTAGACTTTGAACGTGATACGAACAGGTTATTTAAGGTATGGTCTGTGTCCCAAATCAGAGATTCCTTAGAAAAACATTTTCTTTCTTTAAAGACGGGAGAGGAAGATATAATGGGACACTTTAGTCCTCGGTGTGCTTAAGAAGCTCTGACAACAGACTTTCACCCAAGGCCTTCATGTGTCTGGATGAGGTCCTCAATGTACATACTATAGCTTTCAGTTTAGTGTGTTTATGTGTCTCCTGAATGTGTAAATGAGTGCCTCTCAGCTTCTTCTGCTTTCTCTTGGGACTCTTCCTTCGGTTGGTTTGTGCCATCTAACTTCAATGTGGTGATTTTTGTTTTTATCTTATTATATTTTATTATCTTATATTATAACCTATTATATTTTGTTATAACTTGTATTTTGTTTAACATATAAGTTTTATATAGATTGTTATGTTTGATTAATTCTCTTAGAAGCCTGTTATTTTCTAATGAAACTCAGAAAGGGAGTGGATTTAGAGGGAGGGGGATAGGAAGAGAGGGAAGAGTAGAGGAAGTAGAGAGATGGTAAGCTGTAAAGAGGATATAGTATATGAGAAAAATGGATTTTTGATAGAAGGGGAAAAGAGACATGAAATGTGGCAGGCCAATAATTAACTTTTTAAAATAAATTAGAAGAATTTTGCTTAAACCAAAATATACTTACTGTCTTACTTTTGGCATCATGATTTTAGCCTGTTAGACCACGTTGTCTATCAAGTAAACATTGCAACTCATTCTCTTACAAAATGGCCAATATTAGGCTAAGATAACTGATAATCTTCTGAGTGTAATGAGTCAGAAATCTTTTATGCGTTCAACTAAAATACGCTATTGTATAAAGTTTAATGTATTCATCAAATCTAGCATTTTAAAAGTCATCAGCTTCCAAATTTATTTTTTTATTATACATGAAAAGAAGCTTGTATTATTTTCCCCATCAACTGTAACCTTCAGTAAGCATGATAAATTGGCTTGCTTGAAACATGGAGAATGTTTGCACCATTCCCTTCCCCCACCCCCCCCACAGTGTAAGGCCACCATAGAGAGCCAGTCTCTTTGTGTAGCTTCACAGACGATGAGGAGTTGAGAGTTGATGCTGTGTAGCTGCTCAAGACTTTCCCAGACAGACTTAGCACACCACAAATGCAGCAAAGGCTAATTCAGTGACTGCATCATTAGTCAACAGTGTTCAATTCTTTCAAAGATGGAAAGCATTCTAATTGTATTTTGAGAGATAAGTTTTATTTTAACAGGAAGGGTGATATGTAGGAAGAGCTAAGGTAGGAGGAAGAGAAGGAGTAAGGAGAGGAGGAGAAGAAGGAGAGGAGAAGCTAGGTGATGAGAGAGAAAAAGAGAGAGAAAGAGAGGGGGAGACATGGAGGCAGATGTTCACGTGTCTCTACCAGTCAAAGATAGTTAATATATCTAGGTTGGGTATTGGGTTACACTTCTGATTGAGCATTACCAAACTTATAAAGCCTTTGATTAACATTTTAAAAAAATTGTATAAAAGCGAAAAGGAAAAGGGGGCATGGGATAGGGGTTTTCCAGGGAGGGGAATTGGAGAAAGGGGATGGTATCTAAAATGTAAATAAACTATCCAATAAAAAAGATAAAATTCAAAAAAGGAAAATAATATTAAATTTGTATGTAGGTAGAAAATGGTGAGGATAAAAATTCTTCTATGTAGCATGAAGTCATTGGAAACAGTTTTTATGATAAAGCTGCACCAGCTTATGTAAGTCACTAATAAGGAACATTTGAACTCTTTGGAATAAATATTTCAATCCAAACTGAATGCAGACATACATTACATCTCCCATTCCCCTGCTGTGTTTGTGTGTACCTGTGCATGCACTTATGTGGTATATGTGTATGTGTGTGTATGCATGTGTATGTGTGTATGTGTCTAAAATAAAATGGATAACAAATGGCTTTCTAAAATAAAATAGATAATAAAATAAATGGATGTCTAAAATAAAACAAAATTACTGCTAGTTAAGAACCTAAAATTTGACGTGCATCAAATACCGAGATTTAGCACTGCTAACTTCCAAACATTTGGTGAAAATGTTTTTTGTTATCTTTTTTAGTAGCCAACCAAGAGAAACTTATTAATAGGCAGATTATTTGCAACAAATATGACTCACTTTGTCTTATCTGTTCCTAGATACTGAAATAGGCATCTCTTTGATTAGAACAGGAGACATAAATTGGTCAGATAGGGCAAGAATTCTGAAGCAGTAGCTCTGAGAAAGCTGGTGATAGAGACCAGGATGCCAGCAGAGAGTTCTGGTTCCCACGTCATTATTTTTATCTAAATGATCACTTCTTCTTAAAGACTACACTTGGGTGTATGATAGAAACCCAAAGGAGGCACCTGGACACCTAATGATGCAAATGGACTGAGCAGCTTATAGCCCTTCCCATTTAAAACCCACTAGACTAGCAGCTCTTTAACTCTTTCCTGTGAGCCCTTCTGCTAGATAAGAAAATCTTTCTTTTCTGTCTCTGTCTCTGTGTCTCTGTGTCTTTCTCTCTATGTATGTATATATGTGTGTATGTATGTATGTATGTATGTATGTATTTTTCTGACTCTCATACTTGCCTATGAATCTATAATATAATTTTATCTAAAACCCATTGTCTTTGTTAGGGTTTCTATTGCTATAAGAGACACCATTACCATGGAAACTCTTATAAAGGAAAACGTTTAATGGGGGCTGGCTTACAGTTTAGAGTCTTAGTTATTAACATCATGGTGGGAAGCATGGCAGCCTGCAAACAGGCATGATTCTGCATGGAGTAGCTAAGAGTTTTACATCCAGACAGCAAGGCAGGATAGAGATAGAGATAGAGACAGAAAGGAAAAGGGACAGGGAGGGGGAGGGGGAGGGGGAGGGGGAGGGGGAGGGGGAGGGGGAGGGGGAGGGAGAGGGAGAGGGAGAGGGAGAGGGAGAGGGAGAGGGAGAGGGAGAGGGAGAGGGAGAGGGAGAGGGAGAGGGAGAGGGAGAGGGAGAGGGAGAGGGAGAGGGAGAGGGAGAGGGAGAGGGAGAGGGAGAGAGGGAGAGGGACAGTCTGGGCCTTGACTGAACTTTCATAGTAACTCCAAAGTCCACCCTCTACCCCTACCCCCACCCCCACCCTCGTTAAACACTTTCTCCAACAAGGCCTCACTTACCCCAACAAGGCCACACCTATTCCAGCAAAGCTAAAGATGCCATTAGGATGCCACTACATATGCATTCAAATATATGAGCCTATAGATGCCATTCCTATTCAAACTATCACCCTCACAAGAACCTGAATGTCACTGGCTCAGAGTGACTTTGGTGGCTATTGAGTTTTCCAACACTGAACATCCCCAAGAAGTTTCCATTGTTGTATCAAAGATACCTTAATATTTCTGTGTCATCATGACCAGAAATTGCAGCATTTTAGTAAAAGGAGTACCAACTAAGGACAAAACCAGTACTTGTGACTTTTGTTATTAAATGTTGATTATAAATATATTGTGTGAATAGTCACAGGAGTGAGAGTCAAGAGGGATACTGAGACAGAGTGTTGGGGGTAATAAGTTTCGTTAGAAAAGTTAGCTATGCCATGGGAAGACATGAAAGTACATAAAGAGAGCAGTTAATCTTCATGAAGCAGTTTTGTTACTGTATACTGCACTAGGGCACTGACTGGGTAAAAATGCAATAGGAGAGCTCAGCCTAGGACTCTATATGGCAGTTCTACAGAGTGGCTTATTTGGGGATAGATGCACAGTGACTATTACAGCCCACAATGACATATTTTCAGTGACTTATTTGCAAGAACTATTGTACGTCTATGACAACAAAATCTAAATCCAATTTAAAACAAAGCAGACACTTAACTCAAAAAAACCTGAAATTTCTTGCATCTGAACAGCAGTACACACTTACTTATGTAGAGCAGTTTGGTTAAGAACAGAGTGAACAATCTAGTACATTAATCTAGAACTTGGCTGTACCAACTGCACATCAGAGAGAAAGAATTAAGAGACAAGGTGACAGATTAAGAGGAAGGTAGAACACATGAGTTTATTATGATAACTGTGCACCTTGGCAATAATTAAATAAGAAAGGAATAGGAGAACAGAGCATAATAGATGTAACATCAACAGGACACAGTGGCATGTTCATAAAATAAAATAAAATAAAAGCGTAAGTGGCTAAATGGCAAACCAATGCCTTTCTACTGTGGTGAAATCTAAATCCCATTTGAAAATGAAGCAGACTAGTTTGTTCTTACAACTCTGATTTTGCCTGCAAAAGAACAGCACATTTTTTACTAGGTAATACCAGTTTGTTAAAAATCACAGGTTAAAGCAAAGAAGAGAAGTCTCTATTATTTGCCTCAGATAATATATAATGGTACTCCTACCCTTTTGTTTGGGGGAAATCTAGTGGGAATTGGCTAAGCAGTCTTTCAAGAAGGCTCAGCTTCTTGCCAGGAACTTTTGTTCACAGATCCATTTTTTTTTTCATCTACAAAACTAAAATAATAATTTGATCTTTGTGATATTATTTAAGTTTTAAAAAGAATATGCATAGAGCCCTTTTATAATGCCATAAATAAAAGATGTTCAAAATCTAGGGGCTAAGAATGTTACTGAATATGGTTATAAAAAATGATGAAGTAGGAGCTGGAAATGTTAAAGAAACCCTTTTCTAATTGCAATATTACCTGGAAAGAAAAGTCTTCTTAATGAATCTTATGGTTTTCTATTACAAGTAGCATTAAACACATAATAGTAATTTGTAAAAAAAAAAAATGAATTTTGGAAAAGATGGCAAGACTAAAAGTGTATTTGATGAAATCAAATTATTCATTATTCTTAGCAGTTAAAAGATATCTGCTATACCTAAATGTTGTTACTCTACTGGAGAGATTTCATAGTTTATTTTAAGTAAAACATTCTGTCTTAGTGGTTTATTCCTGTGAACAGACACCATGGCCAAGGCAACTTTTGTAAGGACCAACATTTAATTGGGGCTGGCTTACAGGTTCAGAGTTTCAGTCCATTATCATCAAGGCAGGAGCATGCAGTGTCTAGGCAGGCATGGCGCTGGAGGAGCTGAATGTTCTACATCTTGTTCCAAAGTCAAACAGGAAAAGACTGTCTCATGGGCAGCTAGAAGGGGGTCTCTCAAAGACCACTCCATAGTGACACACTTCTTCCAACAAGGCCACATCTTCTAATAGTGCCACTCCCTAGGCCAAGCATATACAATCCATCACATTATTGGATTCCTACATTATTTACTAAACATAATTGAGGTAATTTTATGAGTATACTTTGGGGAAATATTATCATTAGAGTGTTAGTGGGCTTATAAATCAGCTTTCCTTCCCTAATATAATTGATCCTTGTTACCACTCTAGTTGTCACTCTAGTTGACTCTGGGAGAGTGGAGCCTAAAAATGAGGTGGACTATAAAGTCTCCTGCAGAACCTTACTTTATACAGGGCATCAGACAATTTATATTCTGAAGGTATTTTGAGGGTTAAGCACGGTCATATAAGCAAAGTCCACATAAGTTCAAAATGTATCAGGACAAACCATGCTTGGAAAGATCATCTGAATTAACAAAAGCAAGATGACAGCTAATCTAAAGCAACCCCCCTTTTTATTTACTACATCTGGAAAGGGGAATGAACACACATTCTAAAATCAACCCATATACAAAAGAAACGAAGATCACAAAACTCTTGTCTTTTTTCCTTGGAGTTCTCTTACAAGCTCTCAGAATTTTCTTCAGAGCTTCTCTCTCAGACTGTGTTCTGACAGACTCCCATCCAATACCGCAAGACACTCTGTTTAATGGGAGCTTTAATTATTTGGTCATTTCTGTTGGACCTATGTTTTGCATTGTAATGGGATTTAGACTATAGGTTTTGAACTCTGCATGGATAGATAGCTCATCCTCTACTTTTTAAAGTCCATTCAACTTCAAGCTTTTTACTTCTTTTCTTCCACTGAGAACAAACCTGTGTTGATAACCCACTCCTAGGCAGTCAATCTACTAGTGGTCACACTATAAAAAACCAAAACCTAACTCTTGTTCTCCTAGAAGCTATCAATGGCAGTGACTCCTTAGCTACTGGTGGACTTCATGTCTACCCTCTCCATGGGAGAATTTCATGTTTTTTAAGCTTGCTTGGGGCACATGCATGGTTTCATGATCACTGATCTTATATGTGCTACTGCCTGTTGTATCTGAAAGATTTTGTTTCCTTGAAGTCATCCACTACTTCTGGCTCTTACAGTGCTTCAGCCCCCATATTTATAAAGATCCCTGAGACTCTGGGAAAGGATTGTGATAGGGGTGTGTCATTTAGGACTGAGTGATTCCCAGTATCTTATTGTTTGCATGATTCCTGAAGACATCAAATACTTGAACCATAGAATGTGAAGAAATTAAGCAAGTATTGGCCTGAAAGTTTCATCACCACTGGCTAGCTTTTCTAGTGTTGAGGGTGCTGTGCGTGCTACCAGATGACAAACATAACCATCACTCAAAGCCAGTTATGAAAACTACAACCTGTGATATCTGACAAGATATGGCCACTGGTACGAATGTTGTGAGAGTAGTCAACATTTTCTGATTGGATCTAAGGCCTGGTCTATAAGATGGATGCTGTGTGTGGTGCTGTTAGTGGCATCAAGAACTCTATCTAGATAGTTATAGGCACTAGGATAAAATATACCTCCTTGTTTGGAGCAGAATGAAGTTCCACAAGGCAGTTCCTCTCTTTTGCTAGCATTTTTACTATAGGCTACTCTCAGTAGGACACCTCTGGTTCCTTGCATGGTGGGATTCTGCAGAATCATGTCAATGAAGAAAATCTCTAGGCTCCTTTGCTAAGACTACGGTTACGTATTGGCATGATCAAGGAAGTGACATCCATTTCTTTTGTCATATTATAGTGATTAGCAGTAAATCATGGGTCCCATCCACCTTCATAGGTAGGAAGTTTCACAAAGGTGACTGTGAAATCTAGGCTCTGCCTACACCTTGTGTCCATTAGTCGCAAACACATTTATTTATGCATTTGTTTTCAATAATGCTGTGTATTAATCCAGGGACTTCATACAAGCACTGGTCTATACCACTGGTTCACATTATTAACCTCATGTTGCAGATATCATATAAGTACCAAAAGAGGATAAGTACCTGAGATCAGTGAGAATAAGTGGTGGATGTTGGAATTGAGTTCAATGATATGTCTTCATGTGATTGTGTGAAGGACTGATTCATAAAAAAACTTCACTACTACATACAAATCTAGAGCCTCAGGTTCAAGGTTAAATTTAAATAAATAAAACACTACTGTCAACTCTGATAATATTTTCTATATCAATAAACTTGGTCACTTAAACAACTTTTATTTGAATCCCTAATAAAATATTTGATTTTTTACCATTTCTATTTAGAAGAGACTATTTTTCCATTAATTAATTTACTTTATATTTTTAATTGCAGCACCTCCTTTTCCTAATTTTCCCCTTACACAGCCCCTCAACAAACCCCTTTCCTCCTCCTCTGAGAAGGGGGAAGGTCCTCCCTGGGTACCAGCCCACCCTGGTACCTCAAGTCATGGCAGGATTACTCATATCCTCTCTCTATGTAGCTAGACAAGGGAGCCCAGTTAGGGGAACAGGATCCACAGGCAGGCAACAGAATTAGGGTAAGGACCCCACTCCAGTTGTTGGGTATTTGCATGAAGACCAGGCTGTACATCTGCTACATATGTGCAGGGGCTTAGGTCCAGACCTTGTATGCTCTTTGGTATTGGTAGTTAAGTGTCTGGGAGCCCCCAAGGGTCCAGGTTGCTTGATTCTGTTGGTTTTCCTGTGGAGTCCCTATCTAAGTGGGATATTCTTAACATTCGTAAAATGTAAACTTCCTATAAAAATGTATTTTAGAAAGACTTAGGAAGATTGATCAGGAGATTTTCATCAAACTATTAATTAAAAACATGGAGAGATGCCATATATGGGCACTCTAGAAAAGCTGGAAAAATGTAAGATCTCACTGCTTTGTAAATGATTTGAATATTTTGTGACACCTCTATATTATGACTTCACTATAAAGTTGACTATACTTTAACTTTGATGTTAAGATATGTAAATAACTGTTTCGTCTTCTTTTTTAAATAGAAAAGATATTTTATTCTAAAAGTACCAAAAGCTGTCATCCACTTGAAAGAGGAAAATGTGTTCCAAAGTAGTATATTGCTCTGTTCTACTGGTCAACATTGTAGATTTAAAAAAGAAGAGGAAACATAAAAGACAAATAACTACAGTAATTTTATAAAGTGGTTTTTTATTTCCAAAGTGCTAAAACTACAAATAGTCAAAAAGCAAAAGAAAACAAAACAATTCAGACTGGACTCAACTACTAAGGTTACAGCAGACAAAACAAGCTAAATTTCAAAGGCCATCAGCCCTATAAAGTCTGTCTTAGACTTCATTTTGCAGAGAAATGAAAGCAATTGTTTCTTGCCCCGTGAAACACAAGTCAGTAGCATATAAGTTTGATCAGCCCACATTTTAAAATAATCTAATTTTATGTTTCCCAACATATCTTTCATTTGGCATGTGTTAATATAATATTCTACAGGGTATTGTGGCAACTGACCATACTGCACAGCAAGTAGAAATGATACTTATATATCAGATTTTTTTGGTATTTTGCTCACACTGGGTAGACATGATTAACAGGAACTAAATCTTAGAAGGTGGACCAAAGAGGCTGTCAGCCTTGGTACTGGCTGTACTGTAAGAGAACCTTGGACATGGATGAAATGCAGCAACCACAAGTAACGAGGAAGCACCAAGTTTACTTATTTTGCCATGTGATATATTACATACATGATTCCAGTGCTTCCTTCTTTCCTGAGGCCAACACCACAATTCCCTTCAGAATGCCATACCCTCTCCATCTATCCTACCAGTTATGATAACTGCACAGCCCTAATTATTTCTTCCATGGTATATTGAGTCCACCTTTCCTACCCCTTACTTGTACTGAGTGAAATTCGCTTAGTCACCTTGAATTATTTAATCTAATGTAGTTCAAAAAAGTCCAACCTGGTAAAGACAAGCTCCTGCTTTCTCTTAGCTGGTTATACAGGCTAAGGTCAAGAGGCTTGTGGGGAGAACATCAGTTTGCTTTCTTCTTATCTTTTATCCCCTTTCTCTCTTGGATTGATCTATCCTTTCTGCTTACTCATGTTTTAATCAAGTCATCACAAAAGGAAATAGCTTACATTTGTAAATTTAAGATAAATTTTAAAGTTTATAGATTTGATAAAAAGTTCATTCTATTTTCTCTCCCACTGTATACTGATTCAGTTTCCTATAAGACTGCAAGAATCCACAGGATTATTTTTCCATTACTTCTTGAAACTACTTTAAACCACATCTATTATTCTTCACATCTGATATCAATAGTATGTAAAACTGCCCTAGTATGTGTAAATAGTACATGGGAGTCTTAGAGCCTATGAGACAGGACTTCCCTCAGGATTATGTTAGTTATTATATACATGTATATGTATACATATATATAAAATATTATATATATATATATATATATATATATATATATGTTATATATATATAAAATATTATATATATATATATATATATATATATATATATATATATATTATTCTGTTAGCCACCCCCAAGGAGAAAGAGCTACAATCCATATATGACATGAATCAGGCTATGCTATATAAAAATGGTCTTATTATTGCATCTGAAAAAGCACAAAGATCAGACATTGTACAATATATGGGGCAACTAATTATTAGAACAACTATTAAACTACAAAAATGTGTATTAGATAAGGCAATTTAAAAACAACTACTTTCAGGAATTATTAGGGAATATTAATTGGCTATCATCCTACATTAAGAATAGCTAATTATGCACTAACTAGCCTATTTAAAAGGAAAGATGGCATTGGCTGGTCCTCACATATTATCTTGAGAGGCAAAGAAAGAAGTACAGCTATTTGAATCCAGATTTTTAAAAGGCATTATTGTATCGTGTGGATCCTTTGCTTCCTTTAAATCTACATATTTTCCCCCACTAAATCAGCAGTTCCTAATTTATATGTTGTGACCCTTTTAGGGGTTGAATAACTCTTTCACAGGCGTCCCCTAAGACAATATATTGAAAAGGACAGATATTTACATAATAATTCATAAAAGGAGCAAAGTTACAGGTATGAAGTAGCAATGAAAACAATTTTCTGGCCAAAGGTCATCCTAACATGAGGAACTGTATGTGTTTAAAGGGTGACAGCATTGGGAAGGCTCAGAACCTAAATTGTCTTCTACAGATATCATAACAGAGGAGGAAAAAGCTTCAGAATGGACTTATTTACATCATAAGGGTCATAAAAACTCACTGATTGCTTAATTCTTCTTGCTCAATTAGCAAATTAAGGGAGGGCCTGATGTCAACAATTATATGGATTTAATTCTTACTATATTTTATTACCCTTAACAATCAGTTTGTAAGAGTATTACCAAACTCTATGAAATATCAATTTTCCTTTGCAGACTAGTATCTAAGAATAGAAAATCATTATCTAGATGGCAAACTTCAAGATCTTCTCATATGAACTGAATTTGTGATTACAAAAATTTTTCAACCTTCTCCCGTTTTACAGGCAGATGCTTATTTTATCGATGGTGTATATTATTGTATAGGAGGGTTTCATGATCCAGATATTCATCAATCCATGAACATTTCTTTTTTTCTCAGCTTAACAGGTAAAATTTGCTCTTTTGATTAAACTATTACAGTTGAAGCATAAACCCTCAAATATTGTTTTCAATTCTGCTTCTGTTATAAGATTATTTCCAGTGTAGAAACTGCTTTAATTTTGTCTTCACATGCTGCTTTGTTCCCATGACTACAGGAACTATGGCAACTGGTTAAAACCTTTGTTTATTGCTCATATTTGTCCATACTCTAACCTCCCTGGTTTTATTGCAGAAGGAAATAAGGAAGCTGATGCCTTAACTTGCTCTATTTTTACTTCTCCCAGACAGGAACATTAGTACCTACTGTACACTAATGCTAACAGACTTCATGTACAATACCACATCCCACTTAGATAAGTGAGATATAGTGTGTAAGAATGGCCTATTTGGACCAACTTAACATTGTCAGTCATGTAGCTGGAGTTAACTCCAGAGGTGAAAAAACTCATAAAATTATAAGCCAATGACTATCACTCACTTGGCTCTTGTTCCGTGGATTCTATACCTATATGTTTGCATTGTTACATTGTCTTAGCTAAGTTTCCATTGCTGTGAAGAGACACTATGACCACAGACACTCTTATAAGAAAACATTTAACCTGACAGTTCTATATCAAGATCGATAGGCAGCAGGAAGAGAGTGAAACACTGGGCCTGCCTTGAGACTTCAAAGTGTGCTTCTAGTGACACACTTCTTCCAACAAAGCCACACCTACTCCAACAAGGCCACACCTTCTAATAGTATCACTTCCTGTGGGCTTATGGGGGCCATTTTTATTGAAACCACCACATCTATATTCTAAACTTTTCTGGGCTGTACCTTAATCTTTAGAAAATAATTCTGCAGTATACTATTTTCTTATATAAACTTTGGCTGTTATAGGAGTGTGTACTTCTATAAAAAACATAATGGACAAGTTTATAATAGTAAAACATTTTAGAACTCCTGTAAAGGATAAAATATTAATCATATTATAGACATTCCTTATAATCCTAAAGGCCAAAGAATAATTGGAAGAGCACATAGAACATTAAAACAACAATTATTAAGGAAATAAGAAGTGGGGGGGAACCAGGGATATTCTTGCATTTCACTTTCTTAGTTTTTAAAATTTACCCAAAGGTGATATATGTTCACGAGCTCAATAACATTTCTTTAAAGAACATTCTGAACTTCTTTAGACAGGCCTGTTTGGTTTAAACAATTTGAGACCTGGAAGCCCAGTTAGCTAAAAGGAAAATTGGGGAAGAATATGCACCTGTCATTGCACATGGATCCACTAAAACATTATGGGTTTCTCTTTGACTCCTGTGATTCTGGACCATCAGGGACAACAGTGAAAGGTTGGAAGAGTGGAAATCACCAGAATGATTGAAATGCTCCAGCTAATGAGCAAATAGAGATATCAACTATGTCATCAGAATTCAAGTCTGCCCACCTAGGCCAAATTAATGCCCTAGAAGTTATTCTACGGAATACACAGTGCCCTATGTCACATGAGAATCCATTTCTGGCAATGCTAACTGCTTTGACCTGTGCATTTGTAGTGAGTGCTTCTAATCATGTGTATTGTTCTTATGTTCCTCATCCTTCTTTACTTAAGCTTGTAGATCACATGGATCCAGCTCCCATTAGTTTTACTAATGACTCCTTGTTTATGCTTCGACCTTGGGACCATTTATCCATCTGAAGAAGAGGTGTTCTTTCTGTATTAAAAAGACTCCAGAATCATTAATCATACGAATCCAAACTATTCCCTAGAGTTTTATGATCAATATAATAATGTAACCAATAGTACTAGACATAGTTTGAAATCTGTTTGTACTACTGTTTCTTGTGAAAATCTCTATTTGGTCTAGATGCTGAAGTACAAAAGGAAAAAAATTGATGTGGTAATTGTGTAATTAATTGATTAGAGGCTTCATGGAAAATTTTCTTCTAACTCTCCTTGAGTGGTAGTGATAAAAAAAAATATAATGGAAAAAATATAATGGCCACCTACCTTTGGGCCTCTCCCACTTTCTTGATGTACCTCTCCTTGACCCCAATCTCTCTTCCCCTCCTTGTTTACATGTTCCAGCCCTCAACTTGGGCAGAGACCCGCCTACTCAACCAGAGGCTGCACTGGCCTCCAGAAGTCCAGATGAACTGCCTGCAGACCCCCACCCCCAACTCTCTTGGTGCCCTTAACCTATTATTTTTCCACACCCACTTGTCACCAAGTCTCAGCCCTTAACTCAGGCAGAGACCATATATTTGACCAGATGATGCTGGCTACTAGAGCATCCCCAACTCTGGTAGTGACCCTCTGCTCAAACACAGGCCACACTGGCCAGAAGATGAGTGAGGAAACAGAAACCAAGAAACAAAATACCCACCCAATAAAAACAAACTCAGAAATCAGCACCTAGACCTATAATCATCCTAAACTCAAATGCTTAGACACCAGCATAAGAATGCAATCAATGACAGCTGAGGTGATATGTCACTAGCAGACCCCAGATATTCTACTACAGCAATCCCTGAATATTCAGCTGCTGAAACACAACAAAAATAACTTAAAACCAAAATTAAGAAGATGGCGATAGAGGTCCTTAAAGAGGAAATGAATTAATGCCTTTAAGAAACAAACAAACAAACAAACAAAACAACAACAACAACAAAAAACAAAACCAAAAATTTGGATGAAATAAGGGAATCCCTTTAAAAAGCCAAGAAAGCCAAGGAAAACAAACAATTGGAAAAAACAAATGAAATTGTTCAAGACCTGAAAATGGAAATAAAAGCATGAAAATGGAAATAAAGAAAGCATGAACTGAGGAAATTCTGGAAATAAAAATCTAGGTAACCAAATAGGAACTACAGAAGCAAACATCCCAACAGAATGCAAGATATGGAGGAGAGAGTCTCAGGGGCTGAAGACATGATAGATACTTCTATATTAGTCAAAGAAAACGTAAAATATAAAAAAAATCCTGACAAACATCTAGGAAAGCAGGGACATTATGAAAAGACAAAACCAAAGAATAATAAGAATAAGAGAAGAAGAAGAGTCCCAGTTAAAGGCCCAGGAAATATTTTTAACAAAATAATAAAAGAAGGTTTTTCTAACCTGAAGAAGGAGATGCCTGTAAAGGTAAAACAATCATACAGAATACCAAACAGATTGGACCAGAAAAGAAAGTCACCTTGCCAAAAACATTAAACATGCAGAACAAAGAAAGAATATTAAAAACTGCAAGGGAAACTGACCAAGTAGCATAAAAACAGACAATTGGACCGATGGAACTGAATCAAAAACCCAGATATAAATCCACATACCTATAGGTACTTTATTTTTGATAAAAAAAAAAAAGCCAGAAATACACAATGAAAAAAAAAATGACAGCATCTTCAACAAATGTTGATGGTCTAACTGGATGTCTGCATGTAGAAGAATGGAAATGAATCTATATTTATCATCCAGCACAAAACTCAAGTCCAACTAGATCAAAGACCTCAACATAAAACCAGACACTGAACCTTATAGAAGAGAAAGTAGGGGGAATATCCACAAATGCGTTGGTACATGAGACAACTTTCTGAACAGATATCTGATAAGGTAAGCTCTACAAACAGTAATTAATGAGCGGGATATTAAAAATCTGAAATGGTTCTGTAAGGCAAAGGACACATGCAAAATGACAAAATGGTACCCTACAAATTCAGAATATTTTCACCAACTCCACATCTGACTGAGGGTTAATATCTAAAATATATTTTTAAAAACTCAAGAAATTAGAGACATACACATAAACAAAAAAATTAAAAAACTAAAACTCAAAATAACAACAACAAAAAAAAGTAATCCAATTAAAAATGGTGTGCACTCTCAGATGGCTGAGAAACACTTAAAGAAATGTTCAGCATCCTTAGCCATCAGGGAAATGCAAATCAAAATGACTCTGCGATTCCATCTTATGCCTGTCAGAATGGCTAATATCAAACTCACAGTGACCAGCCCCTTAAAGAAAACTGACTCTTTTCCCACGCCAGCCAGAAGCCATCAGTTGTGGAGACCTACACTTTGGCATCCTTATCACAACTCTAGAAGTTCTTTGATTGCTTTCTGTCTAGGCTGGTTTGTTTTTTTGTTTTTTGTTTTTGTTTTGTTTGTTTGTTTTTTGTGTTTGTTTGTTTGTTTTTTAGTCTTAGGGTGAAAGTGGGGTTTTTACTAAAACCTTCTGTGTTCTTCTTTCTCAAATGTGAGTCTACAGTCATCGATACCACTGCAAAAGTAGCTTCCTTGCCCTTTACAGTCAGTGGGAGCAGGGACCATGGTCTTTTACATGGTTTCTGGTGCCAGTGCAGACCATGAACATCCACCTTGTCTCCAGCATCAGTCAGTGCACTGACCTCAGTATGGTTTCAAGTGGCAGCACAGATCACTGATATCAACACTGCCCTCTGCCACAGCATGGGCCACAGACACCATCATAGCCCTTGGTGGTAGCATGGCCCAAGGACATCAACATGGCCTCAGACAGCATGATAGATCATGAACATCCACATGGCCCATGGTCTACAGACATCCACATGGTCCATGGTTGCTGTAGTACCATGGGCATCCACACGAACCTCTGGCTTCATCATGACCTGGGGCATCAGAACACAGAGACCAACATGGCCTCTTGGGGGCAGCATGGACCATATATTTCTTTCACAGAGGTCCAATTCAGAAAATGAATTGTTCTTCATTTTGATCTTCCTGTCATTGCTCAGAATTGGGCAACAGGGCTGTTGAACAGCATGTTCAGGGGCTGAGTCTGCTACAAACTCCAGGCTACTATTCACCACCCTATTGGTATCCTTAGCAAGGACATGCTTCTCATCCACCCTTGGTAGTTTCTCATAGCCCTTGGTAGTAGCACAGGGCAAGGCTACCATCCATTAAAGCCTTCTCTCACATCTGTCACAGCCATAGCATCTCTAGTTCTGCCTTTCTCCACGAAGCTCTCACTGTTCCATGTCTCCATCTTTTCCACCTCTCTGTTGCATATTTGTTTGTCCTAGGGGCACTGGAAACTGTAGTGTGTCACATAGCATTTTTTTTTTTTTTGGCCCCAACAGCTTTACATGTAAATATTTATTGCAATGAATTCTTGGTCTTGTTCAAGGTTTCTGGTTTCTGAAGCACCATGAACACCAACCTTTGCCAAGACTCATCTAGAATATCCTGCTGTTGCCCAGAGTCAGGGTGATGTTATGGCTAACCAGGACATCTACGGTCGACATATGGGAGCCCCTAGAAGCTGTCCATCTCCCTGCTTTTGATATCTGCAATCCCAGGGTTCATCATATTCCACCTTTGGGCTTGTAGCCTGTAACACTTTTTGTCTCCTGTCTGCCCATCTCAGGACAACCAGCATGGCCTGCAGCCACAGCTGCTCCCTGAGGGGGGCCAGCTGGGATCCTACTAGCTCCAGGCCTACTCAGTAATGATATGTTTCCTCAGGAACTCCAGTCACTTCACACCACTCTGTTTGAGGTGCCAGCTTCTGGACTTGACTGTTGTGCTTGTAGGCTACCAGTGGCATTGCTGCCCTGAGCGATTCATCTCCCACCAGGGTAAGCAGCACAAGCTCAGCCATGACAGCCCCATGCTGAGAGATAGACAGCGGGCCTATTCAGTAATGACCTGTTTCTGTGGGAGCTCAAGGTAGCTGCACATCTACCTGTCATCAGTGCCAGTCACCCCACAGCTGATCAGGCATGACCTTGCAGCCTTCTGGCTGAGATGCAGAGGTAAATGGTGTAGATTCGTCATCCTCTGCTGCCAGGCTCTATTCTACCACCTTTCACTTCAATTTTATGAATTTGCCTTTTAAAAGCATCTTCCCAGAGACTTGACATTTTCCTCCTAAGTTGTTCCTGAGCTTTTGTGGGCTCTGCAGACTTCTTTTCTACCACCACCGAGTCACCCTCCAGAGACTTCACGGGTGTTTCAGACTCCTCAGAGTTCCATGCCAGCAGCCACTGCAGTTGTTAATATATATATATATATATATATATATATATATATATATATATATATGTATATGTATATGTATATGTATATATACATGTATATATACATATACATATATATACACATATATATATGTATTACTATAAACTTGCTCCTTAGAACAGCCTATTTTGTCCCACAAGTTTGGGTATATTGTATTTTCCTTTCATTTTCATTGAATTCTATAAAGTCTGATTTCTTAATTTCTCTCTTGACCTATTTTGGTTCAGTAAAGAGTTATTCAGTTTCTATATATTTAGGGGATGTCTGTTGTTTTGTTCTTATTTTATGCAGCTTTAGTGTGTGGTGGTCAGAAAAGATGCAGGTATTATTTTGTTTTATTTTTTTTTTTTTGTATCTGTTGAGACTTGTTTTGGAGAAAGGTGCAGAGAAGAAGGTATTATATGTGTGTGTGTGTGTGTGTGTGTGTGTGTGTGTGTGTGTGTGTGTGTGTTTGAGTGAAATGTTGTATAAACATCAGTTAGGTCCATTCAGTTTATAACATCAGTCAGCTTCAGCATCTCTGTTTGGGTTTTGCCGAGATGACCTGTCTATTGACGGGAGTAGAGTATTGATTTATCCCACTACTGGTGTGTAAGGATCTATATGTGATTTAAGATGGCATAATATTTCTTTTACAAACTCGAGTGCCTCTGTGTTTGGGGCACACATGTCAAGTAGTGAAGTGTCCTCTTAGTGGATTTCCCCTTTGATGACTATGTTGTCTTTCCTTCTTTCTTCCGATTAGTTTTGTTCGAAGAAGTCTTTTGTCAGATATTAAAATGGCCAGCTAGCTTGTTTCTTAGATCCATTTGTTTGAAATATATTTTCCCAATCCTTTACCTTGTGGTGATATCTCTTTTGATGTTGAGGTTTGTTTCTTGTATGCAGCAAATACAGATTGTAGTGATTTGAATGAAAATAGTTCCATAGGTCCATAGGGAGTGGCACTATTAGGAGGTGTAACCGTTTTGTAGTAGGTGCAGTAGTTTTGGAGGAAGTGTCACTAGGAGTAGGCTTTGAGGTTTCAGGCCTAGTGATTCCCTCTCTTCCTGCTGCCTGAGAATCAGGATGTAGAACTTTCAGCTACCTTTCTAGCACCATGTCTGCCTGTGTGCCACTATGCTTCCTTCTGTGATATTAATGGACTAAACATCTAAACTGTAAGCCAGCTCCAATTAAATGTTTTCCTTTATAAGAGTTTGCTTGGTCATGGTGTCTCTTTACAGCAATAAATAAATAAATCCTGTTTTTTTGTTTACTCTGTTAGCCTGTGTCTTTTTATTAAGAAAATTAGACCATTGATATTAAGTGTTGATGTTGATTCCAGTTACATTGTTGTGTTTTCATATTTTTCACTTTGCTGATCTAGGATTATTTATTTCCTCTGGTTTCTTGTCTGTATTTAACTTCTTTATGTTGGAATTCAACTTGTAGTACCTTCTGTAGGGCTAAATCTGTAGATAGATACTGCTTAAATTTTTTTTTTTTTATCATTGAATGTCTTCTTTCTCCATGTACAGTAATTGAAAGTTTTGCTGGGTCTAGGCTTGTATCTGTGGTCTTACAGTCTGAGGCGCATTTCTTTAAGGCCTTCTGGCTTTTAGAGTCACCAATGAAAAGTGTAATACTAATAAGTCCTCCTTGGTCTTTTTCCCATGCTACTTTTAATTTTTCCTTCTTTGTTTTCTATGATTAGTGTTTTTACCATTTTGCGCTGAGGGAATGTTCTTTCCTGGTCCAATCCATCCAGTATTCTGTATGCTTCTTGTACCTTTATAGGAATCTTCTTATTTAGGTTAGAGAAATTTTTTTCTATGATTGTATTGAAAATATTTTCTGGGTATTTGGCCTGACTTCTTTTCCTTCTTTTATTTCTATTATTCTATATCTGGCCTTTTCATAATGTTCCAGATTTTTTGGATGTTTTGGATTAGAACTTTTTAAAATTTAACTTTTTCTTTGACCACTCTGTTCATTTCTTTTATGGTATCTCTAGTGCCTGAGTTTCTCTCTTGAATCTCTTCCATTCTGTTGGTGAAGCTTGCTTTTATAGTTCTTTTTCAGGCTCCTAAAATTTTTATTTTCATATTCCTTCAATATGAGTTTTCTTCAATGATTTTATTTCCACTTTCTGGTCTTGAATCCTTTTTATTAATTTCCTTGCACTGTTTGTGTTTCTACAGATGTTCTACTGCAGGGCTGGGGATAAGACTCAGACTTGGTGTTGGACTTGGAGGAATGGAGCGAAGAGGTGAAAATCTGCAGGTAGCCTACTTGCTTCCTTGGCCAGTATGCCCTGTGGGTTCCCAGGGAGTTGGGGACTAGGATAAAACAAGCAATGCGGGGAGGGACATTATGAGGAGAAGATATGTGGGTTCCACCGGAATTGGCAGTAGGGAAGGAAGGGAGGCAGCGTGAACTGTTATGTTGAAGGGCAGGGACTGAGACTGTCGGATTTGATTTTGTTGCAGTTGGATTAACTGCTTCTCTAGCTGGAGAGGCCTGTGAGTTAACACAAAGTGCCTGCTGGAATAGAGGGCTGGAATAAAGTAAGAAGCTGTGCAATGGGTAGGAGGATAAGATCTGGATAGTACACTCAAGTTGGAGGAGCTGAGGCAAAGGTGATGTGGGTGTAGTTTACCTGTTTTTCTGACTAGAATTTCCCAGGGGTTGTCAGATACTGCCCAACTCAGCTGTTACCTGAGAGAAAGCAACACACTATGGGACAGAGTGTAGAGGAGACCTGTAGGATCCAATACAGATGACGTGGGTGTAGGCATTCTGTTTTCAAGATGGAGATGAAGCTGGGAGATAAGTCTTAGGGAAACAAAAGGAGAGGGTCATTCAAACATGCAAGAGTTCTTTGACTTGTAAAGGTAATGCCATTTTTGCACACACACACACACACACACACACACACAAAGACCTGCTTTGCCAAAGAACATACACAAGTTTTCATAAAAGTTTCTTTAGCATTACAGGACTAAAACAGTCTACTTCATTGTTTTGGCTGAAGTAGAAGTTCAGTGGTTTTTCCAATCATGTCACTGTGTGGGTCTTTAGTCACTTTGTGTATGTTTTCAAAATGTGACACGTGAGCTGACAATGTCACAGATTATTTGGCTCTGCTGTTCTATTCCTACTTTGTTCTTGACACTAATCCTACTCATAACCTGAACTCTAACAGTAAAGTCCTTGTGTGGTGCTACAACAATAAATGTACGTGCTCTGAATTCTTGGAAAACAACCAGTTTTTATTTTGTGACTTCTCTGTGGAGTGCTCTAAACTACTTCTATGTGAAATATTATAACAGTATTAACGTTTTCACTGTGTACTTGATGAACTTGCTTTTCCAGGAACATTTGGGTTCTGCTCTGATGCAAGAAACTTCAGAGTTGTACGAATACACATCTCTGCTTCAATATTGTGGAATTAGATTTAGCAGAGGTAGAAGTGCTTTGGGTTTGCAAGTACAGCATTATGCTGAGTTTTAGTCTAGTATGTAAGTGCTAGTGATGGTAATGTTCTGCCTTCAATACACAGATTGGGGTTGAGATCTCTTCTACCACTCCTACTTCACTAGTGGCCAGGCGTACTGTCACTGTAATCAGTCCTGTGCTCTGGTTTCTTGTAAATAAATCACCATTTTTACGTATCTATTTATTTACTATTTATTTATTTATTTACAGTTCATCACTGTGAGAAATATTGGCCTAACAAAGTTCTTGCTCTTGTAAAAGTACTGCCATTTTTGCTGTGTTTTTTAAGGAACACGGTTTACCTTGAACATGCTCTCTGTGATTCTGATGCGAGCAACTTCAGAGCTGTAGGACCTTAATTGTACATGGAATTTAGTGTTCCCTCCAGTAGACATGCAAGGGTTCCCTGCAAATTTGCCACTGTGTGGTGCTTTAGTTCTTTGTGTGCTTGTGCTGCTACTGGTGAGAATGTATGCTTATTCAGTTACAGATATTTGTGTTGAGGTCTGTTCTTCAGTCTTTGTCCCTTCGGTGTCCACGTGGACTGCTATAATAGTGAACTTGTGTGTTGGGCTTCCCTGTGAAGCAGTCAGCACTTCTCTTTTAGTACTTAGCAGGAGCAGTGTAACAAAGCTCCCGCTCTTATAAAAGAACTGCCATTTTCATTGTGCTTTTATCAAACATGGTTTACGTAGGAACATACACATAAACACTGCTGTTCAGATGCAAGAATCTTCAGAGTGGTAGGAGAAAATCCATCCAGTTTGGTGTAAATAAGATACCATTTTCTCTACAGTAGACTAACAATGTTTTATGAAAACAACAACAAAAATCACCACTGTGTGATGTTTGTGTCCTTTCTCCTTTAGAAATGACACTTTGGCACTGTGGGCCACTAAAGTTACAGATTTATTTGGTCTGCTTCCAATTGCTGTCTTATTCTTAACCTTAACACTAACTTCAATCCTAAGCATGATCTTAATCCTAGTGTCCTTGAGCAGTGTTACACTAATGAAGCCACGTGCTTTGCTTTCCTGTTAAAAAAATAATTAGTATTATTTCTTTTATGTTACTTGGCTGTGGGGTGCATTGGTTCTTGCTCTTGTAATAGTAGTTCAGTTTGAGCTTTTTAATTTTTTTTAACACACATATGCATGTGCTGGTATATTCTGATGTAAACAACCTTGAGGTTGTAGGTGTAAATTGGTCCCTTTTTTGGTAAACAATATTTAGTCACTCCTGCAGTCACAGTACAAAGTTTTTGCAAGTAGGCCATTATGTTGTGTTTTACTCACTTGTGCATGGGAGCCTAAGTCAATAATGTGCAGTGCTTCATTAAGAGATATTTGTGTTGAGGTCTCTTCCTCCAGTCCTGTTCACCCAGTACCCAGGTGTACTACTACAATAAGAAACGCATGGGCTCTGCTCTTCTCATCTGTCAGTCACGGTTTCTTACAGCGCTACACTGAGAGCTGCATTGGTAAAAGAGAGTTTTTGCTCTTGTAAAAGTACTGCCTTTTCATTGCGTTTGAAACAAACCTTCTTTACTAAAGAAGATACGCCCTGGGGTTCTGATGCAGCAACTTCAGAGTTGTAAGAGTAAAACCTTCTACATCATCATGAATGTGCTGTATTTTGCCTATGATAGCAGTACAGTGGTATTTGCAAATATGCCACTGTGTTGTGTTTGAATCACTTGCAAGGGTGTTTTCTAAAAATGAGAGTGTGCTGCTAAGGTTAGAGCATTTTTTTCCCCACAGGTCTTCTACTGTTTTCTTGTTCATAACCCGAACCCCAACCCTAGTATCTTTGTGCAGTCCTATAGTAAGAAACTTGTGTGATTTGTTTTCCAATCACAGCTGTTCTTACAGGACTTCTCTGCTGTTGGAAAGTTTTCACTCTGTGCTTTGCTAATTTGCTTTCCCTAGGAATGTGAACACCTTTACTCTGATCTAGCAACGACTGGTTTAAATTAATAGAGATTTCTGTTTCATTGTGAATTGGCATTCGATTTCTGATCTGTTCTTTTGCTGAGTTTTAGTCAATTATGCACTGAGTGACAAAGACTGCAATGTGTACTTCTTCAGCTACAGATATTTGTGTTGTGGTCTCTTCCACTCTTGTTCTATCGGTGTCCAGGGGCACTGCTACCCACTGCTGCAATAATGGACTCATGGCCTCTGCTTTGTCTATCAGCCATCACTTCTTTTAAAGTAATTTGATGGAAGGTTCATTGGAATAAGAAAGTTTTTACTGTTGTAATTGCACTGGCACTTTGACTGTGTCTTTAAAACCTTGCTTTACTTAGGAATGTATGCACTACAGTTCTGATGCAAGTAACTTGAGTGTTGTGTCCACTTCACTGTAAAAAAAAATCCTTTGCTTTTCCATGCCATAGAAATACAATAGTTTTTACAAAGGTGACATTGTGTTGTGTTTGAGTCACTTCAGTTTTTTTTTTTTTTTTTTTTTGACTGAATGTGCAGATTCTTTGTTCTGTTCTCTATTGGTTCATGTTGGATTTGGTGCCACAGTAGAGATATATGTTCACCAAGATGCTAAGCCTTCATTTTCCAAAGGAGCAGAGGGGTTTCAGTCTTCTTGGAAAAAGAGGCTGACTCCAACTAGCTCACTCTAGTTACTTTTATTCAATAATTATGCAAAATTAATTAGGGCTGGGAAAGGTTCCAACTATCAAAGTTATCCTTGCTTCCTGACAGAGGAGACAACTCATACAAATCTCAGTCTCCTTTGACCATGGCTAGTCTTAATCAAAAGGAAGAACTCCAAGTTTTCCAAGAGTGTCTTAGGACAAAAGTTTATTCAGCTACAAGCTCTCACATAGTTCTAAGTGCAGGCTTTCGAGGGAGACATTTCTTCAAGGTTGAAACAGTCTCAAACCAATTTCTCAGCATTTATTGATTAACCCAAACATATCGCGGGCTTTACTGAAACATTTCACTCAAAGCCAGACACAAAGGCTTCACTTCACTCATCACTACATCCTTCTTCTGTTTTAAGCAGATGTGTTAGGGAAAACAATTATGTTGGAGATTATGAAGTTGTACACTAAATATGGCCTTTGTCTATTTAGTTGTCTAACAGTTTTATGAAAATAAAAGGCATACATTTCAAAGTTAATAAAGTTATCACAACAAAGAGAATTATAACAATTCTCTTTGAGCAAGAGCAAGAAACTTATCAAAATGATTCATGGGATTAAATGAAGCTACAACCCCTGCAAGACATTCTATAACATCTATACCTGGTACATCAGACTGCTTCTTTGAAAATGTTTCTATAATTTTTCTGCTGCAAACCATAAATCATTCGAGAAGAACTGGGATGATACAACAAATGCATTTTACTTTTTTTCCAGTCATTTTTGTTGTCATTGAATCTAAAGGGAATGATACAATAAGAAGTAATATTCCAATCCCATTTCAATGTCATTTGTTCTCTCAGTGGTTCCAACTGATCTTCAATGAGTTAGATCTTCAGTGATCTCCATCTTGTTTTAATTCAGGTCTTTCATGATCATTCCCCTATCGATCTTATTTTGTTGAGTGCAAGGTTCATGAGAATGCAGATGCCAATCTTTACAAACTCAGCAGTTTGAACTTCTTTGTGAAGAACAACTCCAGCTGTGATAACAGTAGCAACTAATGCAATGATTCTCAGGGCAGTAACAGTTATCAAACCTACCATCCATCCAGATCTTCTTAATATTCTTCTAGTAAGCTGCATTAGCATCATCACAAGTGAGTCTTTCCACAGTCTTGGCAATCTCACTGGTATCCAGACTTCTGGTGTTGCTCTAAGAATATATAAACTTTCAAAAGTACCATCTAAAGACACACTAGTGTTTACACAGGCATGAAGAGGACAGTGTGTACAAGTGATGCTATAATTATTAGAGTGCAATTTCACAGGCCCTTTTGCTAACAGAAAAGGTAAAAGCATACAAGCCACAAACATGTGACTTTGATCTAAATTAAAGGACGAATGAAGCTGATCATTATTAAAGTTCAACTTTTCAGTCCGTACTTCAAGTGGGTGAAAAGTACTTGCCAATTTCCACAAATTAGTCTGAATAGAATTACCAAATTTTAATAGAGGACCTGACAGTCCAATTCCATGCCACTCAATAGAGTCTATTAAAGTGGAGACAATGTCTATAGTTTCATTTAAATTGGACCATTGCCATTTCAATCCTAAGTGAGAATATAGTCCTTGACAGAAGCTATAAGAAGTCATAATCAATGACTTCTCCTTGGTATTAATAAGCATATTAATTAGTTTTATATTAATAAGCATTCAAGCTTTATATTAATAAGCATCCAAGCTTTATATTATTAAGCATTCAAAGATTTTTACTTATACATTACTGGCAATGCATCCAATCAGATTCCTTGTTAGCAATCCACGATTTACAAGATGGTAAATTTATGAAATTTGTGGCATTAATTTTTTGTCCTTCCAAATGCACAAAGCATAAGAAGTTTTTAATAAGAATTTTGGATAGTACTATGATTAACTCTAGATAACCAAATTCGAGAAGTTATACTTACACAGTGAATTGCATTACCCATACAAATAAGAATTCCTTTTATACCCACAGTATAATTTACAATTTTCTTATCATTGCAGGTTGAACAGGTCCACTATAGTCAAAAGACCAGGTAGCCAAGGAAATTATTGATCACCACAGGAATATCCATCCCTCCTGAATTTACTGCTTTATTAATTGGAAGATTAAGAATAAAGCCTAATAAGTATGATTTACCCCCATTACCTGGACAGTTACTACAGACAGCATGGCAAGAAACAAGGCTCTAGTGTTCAGAGGCTTCCTAGAGAGTCAAACCATTGTTTGTTCTCTTCATTAGCCAGTTTCATAAGCTGTCCCATATAGGACAATCATCTGTTTGTTTCAAAATCTTTCTTTGTTGTTTTTGCTGCTTGTGTTGTTTTTTCCTAGCCCTACACACATGAACATCAACTAATTCCTCCATTATCAATAGCTACAAAAGTCACACCAACATGGCAGCTTGCCAAGCAACTTTTGTGATTCATCCTCACACTCCAAGATCACTGGTTCCCCACAAATCTCATCTCTCTGCTCACACTCCTAACTTTTCTTCTGCCCAAATGTTGCCACACATTCACCACCAACTGACTCCCCTAAATTCATCAGCTGTCCATATAGACTTAGACATCAGACACTCTGAAAAAATTCTACACTCCCAGTTACAGAACATGCCTAAACGGAAGCCACCTCTTCTTTCTCTCTCACACACACTCTCATGGCCAAACCCTCACTTGCATGGAGGCTATCCAACAAACACTCTCTTTAAACTCCACTGAGACCTCCCTTTCTAAAGTCATGCTGTGTCAGCACTTAAGGCTCTGTTGCTCATGTCAAATTTTAGTTTTGGTAGAATCCACAATTTTTCTTCTCCTGTAGAAACAAAACCATAATCTCAATTCCATCATAATATCTTCCCTGCTTTCCATTCTGATGTTAAGACAGCCTTGTAATAAACAGGCTGATTTCTTTCTATAATCCAATGCCTTTCAGAAGCTGTTAGTTCTGTTTCATTAGCACTTAAAAATTGTTTAAAAGCTAGTGTTAATAAGGTAGGATATGTTCTACTAGCTGGGCTGCCTTGTCTGGACTCACTTGGAGAGGAAGCACCTCGCCTTGCAGAGATTTGAAATGCCAGGGTGCAGAGGATACTCAGAGGGACCCTCATCCACTCAGAGAAGTGAAGGGGGTGGGGAGAGGACTGTGAGAGTGTGTGACTGGGAGGGGGAAGCAAGTGGGATATAAAGTGAATAAGTAAAAAAAATTAAATTTAAAAACAAACACTTTGAAAAAATTCTGCACTTCCAATTACAAAACATAACTAAATGGAAGCCATCTCTTCTCTCTCTCACACACACACTCTCGTGGCCAAACCCTCACTTGCATGGAGGCCATCCAACAAACATTCTCTTAAACTCCACAAAGACTTCCTTTTCCAAAACCATTTTGCTTTTGGAATATTTATTAAGTTAATAAGGCATTGTTCAATCTATCTCTAGTGGTCAATTTTCTTGCCCGTTTTTGTTTTAAAAGCATTGCTTTTAATGTATGATTAGGGCTTTCCACAATTGTTTGTTCTGTATTATTATGAAGAAAATCTATTATGTTATATTGTGTTAAAATAACACAATATAACATTTATTTTAAAAATAACACAATATAACATTCATTTTAGTAGAAACATAAGCATGTGTATTATCAGTTTTAACTCATAATGGTATCCCTATAATAGCCATCATTTCTAATAAATATATAGTTATTTAATCCACTCTTTCAGAGTTGAAGGCAGTTACCCATTGAAACTTCGAGTAAGTATCAACAGTATGATGTATATATCTTAGCTTTTCATATTCTGTTAAATAAAATACATCTATTTGACAAATTCACCTTTAGAATTACTGTTGGGGGGTAAAGAAATTTGATTACATAAAGAACAATTCACTGAGAATTTTTTATTTAAACCTGTACTATTAATGTGATTCATTTCATGAAAGTTTGATGCTTCTAACATATTTCCTATTAATAATTGATCTATTTCATTATTACCCCGTGTCACTGGTCTATCAGTGCAGTATGAAAGTGAATATGAGTTATATAAATGGGTAATATCTGTCTCTAACTACCTGTTGCAATTGCATAAATGATAAGCTTAATTCTGAGTTATTGGGAACAAATTTAAGTGTCTATATGTAATACAACTTTCTTTTTGTAAGTTTAGAATCAGTAATTATACTGAGAACTTCAGGAAAATATAATAATTCCCTAAGAATTGCATACAATTCTAATTTTTTGAACCGAAGAATAGGGACTTTTAACTATTTTACTTATGTTTCCTAATTTATAACCTGCCATTCCTAATTTTCTTGCATCAGTGTAAAATGTTAAGCTCCAAGGATTGGTCATTTTTAACTATATATGGGAGAATCCATTCTGTCTTTTTTATAAACTGAAGTCTTTTGCTTTTGGAATATTCATTGCTAATTTCTCGAAAGTAATTACTGCAAGCTTTCTGTTAGTTATCATCAATTATCCATAATTATATAACTTGAGCCTTTGTGTGTGGGACTACAATCTCTGCCTGGTCAATTCCTGTTAACAGATTAAGTCTTATTCTGCCTTTTATAATTAATTCAGAATTTTTTCTATATAGGTTTTAAATTTTTTAGTCAGTTTATGTGCTAGAAATTCATTCTAAAATATTATCTTCTCTTTACAAAATTATTCCTTTACAAAAAATCATTCTCTTTACAAAAGTATGAGAATGAATGGAGGGAAAAGTAACTAAAGTACAGTCAAGTTTAGGGTCTAATCTCTCCACGCAGGCTTCTCATACTCTCTGTGCCATTTCCTTTTCTGCTTCAGCAGAAAACTGAGGAAATAATATTACAAATTATTTTTAGTGTTTGTTTCACAAAATATTGACATCTCTGGGTAGATAGAAGGTAAAGGAATTCCAAGCTGCAAGGAACCCATAGGCTAAATTACCCTATTTACAGCCCTTAAATCTGTTAACACTCTCTGTCGTCCAGATTTTTTTATTACAAATGCAGGAGAATTCTAAAAACTAGTAGATTCCTCAATATGTTCAGCATCCAATTGTTCTTGATCCAGATGCTCAAATTTTCTTTTGTTAAAAGCTACTGCTCTCTATACCAGCATATTTGTTAGCCATTTTAAAGGCAAGGCATATTATTAGCAGTGGCCCTTAGTCTAAAATTGCAAAGCCAGTTCTTGTTTTGTTCTGTTTATTGACAACCTATATAGCCTGTAATCATCCTTGATAATTTTTTGTAATAACTTTTTAAGGAATATAACCCATTTTAAACATTATTTTACAAGCTGTTTCTGAAGTTGAAGGGATGTTAATTTGGGTTCCATATTGTCCTAATTAATCCTTTCCCCATAGGTTTATGGTTGTATCAGCCACATGCAGGTTTAACTTTTACTTGGCCTTCTGGCCTTATACATTTGATCCAATCAACACTGTTTCACATGAGATGTGTTCCACTACCTATAAACACAGTGGAGATGTCTTGAGAAGGCCAGTTTTGACACCAAGTTACTTCAGAAACTATAGACACATCAGCCCCAGTGTCCGCTAACTTTTAATTTCAATACCATTCACCATTAACCTTAATTTTTGTCTTTCATCATTAGTGACAGTTTGCCAGAATACTTTTCTCCCGGTACTTCCAAATCCTCTTGTCCTATTTATTGAGGTTGCTTGACCTTTATGATAAGGGAGTAATAATAATTGAACAATCCTATCACTTGGCTATAATTGTATGGTTTTCTTAACATAAGCCATGCTTTAGTGTCACATTGATAATTGTCATCTATTAATCCTGGATGTACAATAAACCCATGAACTGTGAAACTACTTCTTTCCAAATTATCCCTACTGGTTCTGTAGAAATAAGACGATACACACCAGGAGCTATTTTATAACAAATAATTTGTGAAGACAGAGTAAGGTGTTTACCCAATGCCAAGTCAAGGGCAGCACTATCTTTAGTAGCATGCATTAAATCTCTAATACTCACTTTACATTTCCTGGCTGTTACTGACAGGATATCGCTGGCTTGTGTTGCTTGCTGTTGGGCGCTGAGCTAGGCCCCTTATCTGGTATTCTGCTGGTAAAAAATTGCCTTAGACATCTCTTACTGTTTGGCAGTAATTAGCCCAGCATTTGGCTTTTCCACATTTATTCCAAATTCTTGGTGGTATATTTTGCTAATTTTGAAATGAGGCATTTTCTTTAGTAAGAAAATGTCTACATTCTTTTTTTCAAAATGTCCAAACTTCTCAAACTCAAAGCATCACGTTTTCTGAGAGTTAAGACCTTTAGGTAAGGCTTGTCAAGTTAAAGTTCATCATATGCAGCAGATATAATATCAGCAGCAGCTTTAATCTATTAATATAGATTAAACTTGAATTTTAATGGTATTTATTTCCATATTCAAAATCCAAAGTTTCAAGTAGCACCTTTCTTATATCTGGATCTGCTATTGTTCTTTGCACTGCTGAAGTTAATCTTTGCAATAAGTCAGTGTAAACCTCCCCAGGACTTTGGGTAATTTTACTAAAAGATGTAGTCATTTTTCCTGGTTCCTCAACTCTATCCCACTCCCCTAAAGCCAAAAAACAAAACAAAGCCAAAACAAAACAAAACAAAATGAAACATTGTGCTACAGGGGCATCAGCAAGCTGTTCCTGCCCATGCCAGTCAGCAAATCGACCTTTACCTAAAAAAACCCGATCTTATTATATTTATTCCTTTAGCCTGATTATATTGTTCCATGGCCATTGATTCCTCTCTTCACCATGTAAGCTGTTGTAATTCTAATATAGCTGTTATTAAATCCTTCCACTCTTGTGGTATAATTCTTTTCTGCATAGCCTGATTGTTTATTATCTGTCTCACATAGAGTGCAATTCTTTGCCTCTTTTAATCACCTCAGATCTGCCCTATCTATAGGTTTCCAATCAATCTTAACATAACCTTGAGGATGTTGATTATCTTCTCGAATTTGCTGCTTTGTTACTGAAAACACTTGAGGTGTTAAGAGCCAGGCAATAATTCCTCTATGCTACCACAAGGTGGCGGCAAAGATCTATGATTAAACCCTTCTCTTTTTTAATGAGAGGGGCTCAGCTTGGTTTAATTCTTGCACAAACACTTTGTTGTTGTCTTTTATACCCTCCTTCTTATTTCAGGAAGTAACATTTTTCCCCTCCATAACCTTCCTCTTGTGGGAATAAACTTCTTTGTCTCACTAGCTTTTCTACTTGTCTATTTAAAATCTGAAGTTGTGCAGTAAATTCAAGGTCTTTTTCTAGGTCTATTTCATCTGCAGGAGGGGGAGGAAATTCTTATGTGTCTCACTTCCAGTTTCTTCCGAGGTAACCTTATTTATTGACAGATTCATCTGCTGTACATTAGGCCTCTATATTTCTGACTGTTCACACTGTAATGGTTCTAAGGCATGTTGAAATTAAAGTACATAAAGGCTAAATTTTTGTAGGTATTTCCTCTCCTCCTGGTGGGCCTGTCTTAAAGCCTTTAGCACTTGTTTCCATATAAAATAAAATTTTATTTATTATTCTTCAAAAATTTATTTATTCACTTTGCATCCCAATCGCATTTCCTCCTCCTCCCAGTACCACTCTTACAAATCCCTCCCCCTATTACACCCTCCTCAGGTAAGGGGAAGCCCCTGTTGGATATCATCCTACCCTCAGTCATCCAGTTGCAGCAGGACTAAGCATATCCTCTACTACTGAGGCCCAACCAGGCAGTCCAGTTAGATCCAATGGCAGGCAACAGTAAGAGACAGCCGTGCCAGTTGCTAGGGGACCCACATGAAGACCAAGGTGGACATCTACTACAAATGTGCAGGGGGACTAGGTCCTCCCCATCATGCTCCTCAGTTGGTGGTTCAGTTTCTGGGATGCCCCCCAGGGCCCATATTTGGCCAGTTGGCTCTGCAGATCTTCCTGTGATGTTCTTGACCCCTTCAGCTTGCTCAATTCTCCCCTATTCTTTCACTAGACTCTCTGAGTTCTGCCTAATGTTTGGACATGGGTCTCTGCATTTGTTTCTATCAGCTGCTAGATGAAGCATCTCAGGAGACAGCCAAGCTATGCTCCTGTCTGCAAGCATAACAGAGCATCATTAATAGTGTCAGCGTTTGCTCTCTCACATGAGATGGGTCTCAAGTTGAGGCAGTCATTGGTTGGCCACTGCTTCAATCTCTGCACGATTTTTATCCCTGCACATTTTGGGTTGAAGGTTTTGTGGTGGGCTGATGTCCCGTCCGGTCACTAGAAGTCCTGCCTGGCTACAGGAGGTGGCCACTCTAGTCTCCATATCCATTTGTTGGTAGGAATCTTAGCAAGGGTTCCCCCATAGACTCCCCAGAGCTGGACCCAACCCCTACCCTGTCTAGGCCTCCAGTTAGTCCCAGAAATGCCCTCCACTAATTGCCATTTTCACTTCAACCCCTTTCCCCACATCTGGCCCCATTCCTAATCCTCTCCTCACCCCCACTCCTAACCAGGTTCTCCTCTTTATTCATCTCCAATGACTATTTAGTTTCCCCTTCTGAGTGAGATTCCCTCATCCTTATGTGCCTTCCTTATTACTTAGCCTCTTTGTGTCTGTGGATTGTAGCATGGTTATCCTCTACTTTATGACTAAGGTCCACTTATGAGTAAGTGCATACCATACGTGTCTTTCTGGCTGTGGGTTACCTCACTCAGGATGACATTTTCTAGTTCCACCCATTTGTCTATAAATTTCATGATGTCTTTGTTTTTAATAATTGAGGAATATTCTACTGTGTAGATGTACCACATTTTCTTGATCCATTCTTCAGGTGGAGGACATCTATCTTGTTTCCACTGTCTGGCTATTATGAATAAAGCTGCTATGAACATAGGTCAGCAGGTGTCCTTGTGGTATAGTGGAGCATCTTTTGGATATGTTCAGGAGTGGTATCACTTGGTCTTGATGTAGAACTAGTTCCAATTTTCTGAGAAACAGCCAAATTAATTTCCATAACGGTTGTACAAGTTTGCACTCTCACCAGAAATGGAGGAGTGTTTTCCTTGCTCTACATCCTCACCAGTATGTGCTGTCCCTTGATATTTTTTTATCTTAGTCATTCTGATGGGTATAAGATGGAACCTTAATTTACCCTGATGACTAAGGACTTTGACTATTTATTTAACTGCTTCTTGGCTACTCGAAATTTCTCTCTTGAGAATTCTGTTTAGCTCTGTGCGCCATCTTTTAATTGGGTTATTTAGGTTCTTGGTGTCTAATTTCATGAGTTCTTTCTATACTTTGGATATTAGTCCTCTGTCAGATGTAGGGTAGGTGAAGATCCTTTCTCATTCTGTAGACTGCTGTTTTGTCCTATTGATGGTGCACTTAGCCTTGCAAAAGCTTCTCATTATCATGATGAGATTAATTATTGATCTTAGTGCGGTATTATGTTCAGGAATTTGTCTCCCATGTCAATGTGTTCAATGAAATTCCTCCCCCTTTTCTTCTATTAGATTTAGTTTGTTTGGTTTTATCTTGAAGTCTTTGATCCACTTGGACTTGAGTTTTGTACAAGGTGTTAGATATGGATCTGTTTGCATTATTCAATATGCAGACATCCAATTAGACCAGCCCCATTGGTAGAAGATGTTTTCTGTTTTCCATTGTATGGTTTTGGCTTCTTTGTCAAATATCAAGTATCCAGAGCTGTCTAGATATATTTCTGGGTATCTGATTCTATTTCATTGATCAACCCCCATCTCTATTTTTAATGGCAATATTATGCAGTTTTTAACAATATTGCTCTGGAGTATAGTTTGAAATCAGGGATGATGATACTTTCAGAAGTCCTTTTACTTGACAGGATTATTTTTAGCTATATTAGGTTTTTTTGCTTTTCCATATGAAGTTGAAAAAAAATGCTCTATCAAGGTTTGTAAAGAATTGTGTTGGATTTTTTTTTTAATGGGAATTGGGTTGAATCTGTAGATTGCTTTTGGTAAGATGGACATTTTTACTATGTTAATGGATTGGTAAATCTACTAGCATGGGAGATCATTCCATTTTCTGAAAGCATCTTCAATTTCTTTCCTCAGAGATTTGAAGTTCTTGTCATACAGGCCTTTCATTTGCTTGGTTAAAGTTATGCCAAGATATTTTATATTATTTGTGGCTATTGTAAATGATTTTATCTCTGTAACTTTTTTTCTCAGCCCACTTTTTATTTGTATAAACAGGACTACTGATTTTTTTTTCAGTTAATTTTGTATTCAGCCACCTCACTGAAGGTGTTTATCAGCTGTAGGAGTTCTCTGGTAGAATTTCGGGGGATTCATGGATACCATCATATCATCTGCAAATAGTGATACTTTGACTTCTTCCTTTTCAATTTGTATCTTTAGATTTCCTTTATTTGTCTTATTGCTTTATTTAGAACTTCAAGTAATATGTTGATGTTTAGTCTAAATCTAGTTTACTACTAGATAAGGAGAGAGTATTCAGCCTTGTCATGTCCCTGATTTTAGTAGACTTGCTTTAAAGTTTCTTTCCATTTAATTTGATGTTGGCTATTGGCTTGTTATATATTGCCTTTATTATGTTTAGGTATTCACCTTGTATTTCTGATCTCTCCAAGACTTTTAACATGAAGGGGTGTTGGGTTTTGTCAAAGGTTTTTTCAGCATGTAATGAGATGATCATGTGATTTTATTCTTTCAGTTTGTTTATATGATGGACCAAGCTGATGGATTCCTGTATATTGAACTATCCCCGCATCCCTGGGATGAAGCCTATTTGATCATGGTGGATGATGTTTTGATGTGTTTCTGGATTTGGTTTGTGAGTATTTTATTGAGTACTTTTGCATCAAAGTTCATATGAGAAATTGGTCTGTAGTTCCCTTTTTTGTTGAACCTTTGTGTGGCTTAGGGTATCAGGGTGACTGTGGCCTCATAGAATGAGTTTGGTGATTTTCCTTTTGTTTCTATTTTGTGGAATAGTTTGAGGAGTAGTGATATTATCTTTTTGAAAATCTTGTAGAATTCTACACTAAAACAACCTGGCCCTGGGTTTTCTTTGGTTGGGAGAAAACCCAACCAAAATCTTTTAAAAGACTGCTTGTACTTCATTACGGGTTATAGAACTATTTAGGTAGTTTACCTGATCTTTATTTAACTTTGGTAAGTGGTATCTGTCTAGAAAATCACCCACTTCATTTGGATTTTTAATGAGTCTTTGAATTTGCTCAGTGTCTGTTGCTATATCTCCCTTTTCATTTTTGATTTGGTTAATTTTGGATACTGTCTCTCTGCCTTTTGGCTAGTTTGGCTTAGGGTTTGTATATCTTGTTTGTTTTCTCAAAGAATCAGCTCTTGGTTTCACTGATTCTTTGTATTATTCTCTTTGAATCTATTTTAATGATTTTAGCCCCAAGTTTGATTATTTCCTGCCATCTACTCCTATTGGATGTGTTTGCTTCTTTTTTTTTTATCTTCTAGATATTTCAGGTGTATTTTAATTCACTAATGTGAGAACTCTCCTATTTTTTTTTTATGAAGGCACCTAGTGCTATGAATTTTCCCCTTAGCACTTCTTTCATTGTGTACCATGATTTTTCAACTTCCATCTATGCCTAGACTTTTTTCATAACCTTATTCTTGGCTTTTGTGAGTACATTTCTAGTCTGGCCTGAATTATTGATTCCAACTTTTTGCCAATTTCATTTACATACAATTTTTACTAGGATGGTTTCCTCTAACTTTCTAACATACTTTGTTACCTAGATTTTACTCCAGGCTTTTGTAGCTTCCGTTTTTAGCATGAATTTTTCTCTTCCATGCCAGGCATAGATTTTTAGCAGGCAAGTTCTTCGGGCATATTTCCCTGGGTATTTAATCCATCCTGGTTGCCTGGTCTTTTCACATTTCCTTTATCATGGCTTTTGTCCCTATGTGGGTCTTCTGAATTTTTCTAGAGTATTTTTACCCTGACCATTTTGTCCTTCCTTTCTTCCATATACTGGCTCATTTTGTGTGTCAGTGTGACAAAAGCTAGTGTCATCACAGAGAAAGGAGCCATCATTGAGGAGATGTCTCCATGACATCCAGCTGTAGAGTAATTTTTATATTACTGATCAATGGGGGAATTCCCAGCCCATTGTGGGTGGTGTCACTCCTGGGCTGCTAGTCCTGGGTTCTATAAAAAGGCAGACTGAGCGAGCCAGGGGAAACAAGCCAGTAAGCAGCAGACATCCATGGCCCCTGCATCAGCTCTACCTCCAGGTTCTGGACAGGTGTGTTTGTGTGCATGAAGGTACAAGGTTGATGTAGATAATCATCATCTTTCAATGTATTCAATAATGCAAAGTCTTCTAATCAAACCCAGAGCTTGCTAATCTAATACTAGATAGTTATAGCCAGGCTTCTCTGAAGATCCTTAGTTTTTGCCTCTCTAGACTGGAATTACAGGTTAGTTGCCCATGCCCAGTTGGCATTTACATGCGTTTTGGGGGATTAGAACTCTGATTTTCAGCTTCAATGGCAAGCACTTTAACCACTGAGCCAACTCTCCAGTTTTAGAAAAACAAATCTTTGTATTTGTTGAAATGTTTGGCTTTAGAAATTTTCCTGTTTTGTTTGTGAAGCAACACCCGGCTAGGTTGGCCTTGAACACTGAGTTTTCTTGCTACAGCATTTCAGGTGCTAGGAGTTAACGTGTCAAACTGAGGACCAAGGATCTTTTCTGTTTAACCCTAGGATAGCTAGGTTCACAGTGAGTTGATACACAAGAACATTTCTCTATTTTTGACATTAGCAGAGACTGCTTAACAAAATTAACACAAAATTTATTGTTTTTCTATTCTCCCAGCCTCTCTTGCAGTTATCAGGAGGCATAAGATCAGTCCTACACAGTAAATATATAAGGGTAAAGCCTTCTCCTGTGAAGGATTTATCCACCCCTTTAACATACATGAGGGGAGGGGCTAGAGAGATGGCTCAGTTAGGAGTGCTGGCTGTTCTTCCAAATGGCCCAGGTTCAATTCCCAGCATGCACATGGCAGCTTACAACTATCTGTAACTCTGCTTCCAGGGGATCCAACACCCTTGCACATACATGCAGGTAAAACACCAATGTATGTAAAACATACGGGAGGACAGAGATTATGAATGGTGATGTTAGTCATGGGTTTCAAAGTTCACTTAGCCAGGATGAAAGGTGATGAAGAGCAATTTCATAGCATAAAGGTAACGTTTAATCATATATCATGTGCTTTAAAATCTCTAGGACAGTAGATTGTAAATGTTCTCTCCATAGGAAAACTAGTATGTGAGCTGAAAGATATGTTAGTGTGATTTATTCACACGATGTATACAGTTTTTTTTTTTTTTCTGTTAGTTATACCTTACTAAAGCTGGGAAAACAGCAGTGAATGAGGAACTAAAAGGAGATATTCAGGACCATCTTCTCTGCTCACCTGCTTACTGTGTTTGGATGTGGTGATACCTACCTTGTTAGATGCTGTCTCCAGTTATGAGGTCATCATAGATCCAGCATGGAACCCAGCATGAGGACATGAGCAAGATGATGGGCAGGGCCTGGCCCCGTAGAACCACTTTCCTGTGGACTTTTGCAAAACTAATTCAGTATGATTTAAGATACTTGATGTACAGCTCTATTTAATTTCAGCTAAAAAATACTTTCTAAGTGACAACACAAACCCTCTGCGTACAGGGTCAGAGGCCACAGCCATCAATGGTGATGATGCTTTTAGCAAACAGCCTAGTATTGGGAATCTGGTCTTCAATATTCATGTTTATTGATGTGGTACTTCTGGGAAGTCCCAATTACAGCTAAGAAGCCATTGTTTTTTCCTTCTCTTTTAAAATTTTTCTTAATTAAAAAATATTTTATGTATATGAGTGAGGTTTTAATTTTTTGCATGTGTCTGTATACCTTATTTGTGCAGTACCTGTAAAGGCCAGAAGAGGGCGTCAGATCCTCCCAAACTGAAGTTACAGATGGTCAGATCCAGTCACCATGTGAATACTGAAAATTGAATCTAGGTACCCTGGATGAACAGCCAGTGCTCTTAACCACCTACCTATCTCTCTGGATACCACAGTTTCTTATAATCACAAATTTCTATGAAGAGAATTTTTATGGTGTTACACATCAGTTAAATCACCAAGAGACTTTCAAGTGCAGAGACCATTCCCTGTTTGGGTCATCTGTTCCTCAGGTCTAGCACTTGTCTCTTCCCCAACACAGTAGGTGCTCCAAAATTGTTTCCAGAATAATAAGAGGCTATTCTGGTGAAATCAGTACTTTAATTAATGTAAAACATTTCCAAGTCCTGCATAGTAGATTTCTAGAAAATGGTATTCTCTGGATACATTTTAGAAGACATTAAATGTTTAAACATTTAACAGTTGGTTTTCATTAATAAACAAAAACAAAACATTACATTTTGATTTCATGACCATCTTCTTTCATCTCAGATTTTCAGGTCCTATCTCTGTATCTGCCATTGAAAGATGAGACTGAATTTAGCGTGGTAATTCTCTAGTTGCAATGATGCATTCCCTCATTGAAGATGCAGTTATGTTCAGTAGACTGTGTTTAGTAAAAAAAAATAATAATTCATATACAAGCATTTGAAAAAAACATTTAAAAATTGTTCAAGTTGAACCAATGGGGAGATAGGCTTCCTCTAAACCTGTGGCTGGCAGAGCTTTATGGCCCAGTCACTCTGCAGGCAGTGTGATTGTCCAAGAACGCACTAAGTTTACATTCTACTCCACAGACACCTTTGAATGGCTTGCTATGTGTTAGAGCCCTTCCACAATGTAGTTTTATTTGTTATTTGGGGATTTCCTACAGTGCCCCCCCAATTACACTTGCTTCCGAATCCTCCCAGGCCCACCCTCCCATTTCTTTCCATTGCTGTTCTGTTTTGCTTTTTTTTTTTTTTTTTTTTTTTTTTTTCAAATTTTTTCTTCTTATTTTCTAAATGTTAAGAATATATCAGTACTCAGCATTTTCAATGACTCTAACTTCATGGATCCTGCATATATATTCTATATTACTAATAGGCATAATATTCTTGAATCAGATACAAACTTCCCGACAAAGTCTCAGAAGGCACAGAAGTTCACCAATTCAGTGGTGTGTAATGGGGTAGGGTTCCAGATTTAGTTTAAACTTGTATAAATCTTCTTAATGTGTCACACCAACCAGATCTGCTGTTAATTCCTCAATTTGTCCCTCTCATCACAGCTCACTCCAGTTTCCTTTTTGTTCCTAGGATCTGCATATTGTTTGATTTCATTCCTGCAGTCATCTCAGAGCTCACATATGATCTGCTTCTAGGCAGATATCTTATAATACCAGTAATCTAATATTAATATGACTTCTCAAGCAAGAAAGAACTATAACCTCATGCCATATGGAAATGTGAATGACACTGACTGACCCCATGCTGTTGGAAGGGCAGAACAACTTCTGTAAAGATGCTTAGGGATAACAGAAGAGTTATGGGCTATAGGAGCCTAATGTTTACTTATCTATTATAATATGTCAGACACTGTACCGAGCTTAATTACATTATGTCCTTTAAGCCTCTGGCAAACAGGTAAAATAATTAATTTTTACTAATAATGAGTTCTGGATCCGAGAGCTTAGGTCACTTGTCCAAGGTACCATACCTTGTAGTAAGACCATGGAAGACTCAACCAAGAGTCTGTGACACTCTTAAATCCGTTGCTATTACTGCTTGGTTGAGTTTGGTTTTGAAGCAGAGTCTTTTTATGGCTAGCTTGGAATTTGTGATTCGCCTGCTTTAGCCTCACAAATGTTGGCATTACAGGTGTGTACCACATTGCCAGCTCATTTTCCTTCCCTGTTATATTACACTGCCCTCTATAACATCAATATGCAAAGTTAACTTAATTACTTTAAATATCCAGTACTTCGCATGAACAGCCATTTTATATTAAACAATAAGTTGACTATATGTTCCATATGATTTAATCCATGTATAGAACAAATAACTAGAGTTTTCAACAACTTCCAAGTCTTCAATCCTTCAGTCCTATGCAAATCTAGATTTCACCTCACATGGTAGATGTAAAAGTAATAGGTTAAGAGTCTGTCTCAATTTTACATGCTTAGTTTATATCCGAAGATGGTGGTGGTGTTTTCAACCTTCAGGGTGCAGTCAAAATACAGGCAGAAAATCACAGCAGATGCTCTGATAATATGGCAACATCACCAGGTTTGGTTTCCATGATATATATCTATATCTATATCTGTATCTGTATCTGTATCTGTATCTGTATCTGTATCTGTATCTGTATCTGTATCTGTATCTGTATCTATATCTATATGTGTGTGTGTGTGTGTGTGTGCGCGCGCACGCACAAAGTTTTCTGAAGACTGTATCTTAAGAGAAAGCTGCCATAATAGAGGGCTCAGTAAAATCTATAGTACTACAGCAGGCCAAACACTCAAGTAACCTTCACTTAGATATTAAAGAAAATACTGATACAAACCGTATACAATCAATTTGCAAGTAACATGAACATAAGAAGGTGCTTTGTGGATAATGGCTAAGCTGTCTGACTTAAAAACAAATCCTTTTAGATTAATCTAGTGTGGTAGATCAAGGAGAAGTGATAGATGTCTTCTATCACAATTGCAGCAATACTTTGATTCTGTGTTACAAACATTAACAACAAAACTAACCCACAACAGACAGCTGAGAAAATCATAGTTCTAAATCACAGCAAACACCTGCTAAGAACTGTTAGCTGCCATTTCTAAAATGTCAAATATCAAATGTATATATACACACACTTAGAAAGTGTGTATCTGTGTGTATATACATACCTATAGATATATTTGAACTTGTGGCTTGTGTATTCTATAAGAATTTTTGCATCATATAAATTATTTAAAGTCCTGAGTGCTATATATGAGGAAAATAATAATTGTCGGGAGTTCCACATGACAGTTACGAAACTTAATGAAATAATTAAGTAAATAATTTCTAGAAATAAGTGTTAAGGATTCCAATGTAATTTAATCTGGATAAAACAGTAGCATTATTTAATATCCTTGTTTGACTACTTTTACCTAATGCCATGACCAACAAGAAATTTGGCCATATAATTATCCTAGCAAGCCAACTAAGTTTTAAATAAATTGGTTTAGCTTTCATTAATAACAGAGACGTTCTTTTGTTTATGTCATTTGTTTGTTAAGAAGAGACTCATAACCCAGGCTGGTCTCAAACTCACTATTTCATACAGCTGAGGCTGACCTTAAATTCTTGATGTTGCTGCTTTATTCAGGGGAGTGAAGGGGTTGGATGCTGGATGAAGCAAAGTAACTAAGTAAAGCACCCCGACTAGGGGAACAGGTAGGATGACTGCAGATATGTACTCCCTCGGTTTCTCCAAACACAATCCTACATACTCATCCCTGGCTCTGTAGCAGACCCCAGCTGTGTCTAACTTCTTGTACCCTGATGTCATCCCCAGTGGATTACACAGATCTTTCTCTTCCTAACTTCCTTTTCTTGACTTTCCCCTTTAACCCAACCCCAATTCCAGCAGGCATTCCCTAGTAACCCCCAGACCACTCCAGCCAGGGAAGTGGGTACACTAACTATAAATCTTTGCTGTTCCTTTCCTCTGCTCCTCCAAATCTAATCACCTAAACAACGATAGACATCACTTCAGAGTAAAGGGTTGAAGAAAGATATTCCAAGCAAATAGACCTAAAAAGTAAGCATGGGTAGCCATTTTAAAATCTGAGAAAACAGACTAATCAATCAAAGCTAATCAGAAGAGATAGTGAAGGATATTACATACACACCAATGGAAAAAAATCCACCAAGAAGTAAGTCATTACAATTTTTAATATTTATCGCCTATGGCAAGAGCACCCATGTTTATAAAAAAAAGGCATTACAACTTAAATTATATATGGATTCTCATACGCCGATAGTGGAAGACTTCAATATCCATAGTCTTCAATGGATAGGTCATCCAGACAAAAACTAAATGGAGAAATGCTGGAGCAAACTGACCTTATAAACCAAATGGACTTAACATATTTACAGAACATTTCAACAAAACACAAAAGAATATACTTGCTTGTAGTGGTTTGAATATGCTTGGCCTAAGGAGTAGCACTATTTGGAGATGTGGCCTTGTTAGAAGTGTGTCACTGTGGGCATGGACTTTAAGATCCTCATCCTACCTGCCTGGAAGCTATTCTTCTCCTAGCTGCCTTTGGAACAAGACGTGGAACTCTCAGCAACTCCATCCTGACATTTGCCTAGATGCTGCCATGTTCCTGTCTTGATGATAATGAACTAAACCTTTGAACCTGTAAGCCAGCCCCAATTAAATGTTGTCCTATATAAGAGTTGCCTTGGTCATGGTGTCTGTTCACATTAAAACCCTAAGTAATACATTGCTTCTCAGGATTTTGTGGAACTTTCTCTAAAAGTAACCATATACTAAAACAGAAAACAAGTTTCAACAGATATAAGAAATGTGAAATAACATCCTGCACCCAATCTGACCACCGTAGATAAAAGTGAACTATTAAAAATAATGAAATAACAGAAAGCTTACAAACTCATGGTATCTCAACACCTCTCTAGTGGATGAAAATGGATCAAGACAAATTTAAAAAAAACTTACAGACTTTCTAGAATTGAATGAAACTGAATATACAATGTACCCAAACTTATGTGACACAACAAAGGTGGTTCTAGGAGTTAAGTTTATAGCACTAAGTGCCTACATTAAAAGGAGGGGCTCATATTAGCAACTCAACAGTTTGTCTATAGAACAAAGAAGAAATCACACCAAAAAATGTCAGGAAATAATTGAACTCGGGGCTGAAATTAATAAAATAGAAACAAAGACAATAATACAAAGAATCAAAGAAACAAACACTTGGTTCTTTGAAAAAAATCAATACAATTGATAAGCCCTTATGTAAATTAATTAGAGGTTAAAGAGATGATATCCAAATTAACAAAATTAGAAATAAAAAGGGAAAATACATCAGACATTGAGGAAATCCAGAGAATAATGACATACTTAAAAAAAAATCTGTGCTAAACCAAATTAGAAAATCTAAAAGAAACAGACAAGTATTTCAATACATACCACTTATCAAAGTTAAATCAAAGTTAGGTAAATACGTGACACAGACCTATAACCCTTAGTAAAATGAAAGCGGTCATTAAAAGTGTTTTTTAATGGTTTTAGGGAAGAATTCTATCACTCATTAAAGGAAAATTAATGCCAATACTTCAGAAATTATTATGCCAAATAGAGATAAAAGGAACATTGCTCAATTTATTATTTAAAAAGGGCAGAGCTACCTAAACCATATAAAAATCCAGTAATATAAGAGAATACAGACCAGTTTTTCTTATGAACATACATGCAAAATTCTCAATAAAATACTTTCAAACTAAATTCAACAAGACCCCAAAAAGATTATCAACCATGATAAGGAAGGCTTCGTTTCAGAGACACGGGGATGGTTCAACATACGTAAGAAGATAAATATAATCCAAAATATAACACAGATAGAAACCACATGTTCATCTCATTAGATGCATAGAAGGTCTTTGACAAAATGTAATACTGCCCAAAACAAAAGTCCTGAAGCGATGAGGAATATACCTCAAGATAATAAAGGCAGTTACAGTGGGCCAATATCAACTTAAATAAAAAGAAACTCAAAACAATTATACTAAAATCAGGAACAAGACAAGGTTGTTCAATTTACCATATATATACAATATAGTACTTGAAGTCTTAGCTAGAGCAATATGATAACTCAAGGAGATCAAGGGGATACAAATTGGAAAGGAATAATTTAAAGTATCTTTATTTGTAGATGCTATGATAATACACATAAATAACCCAAAAAATTACACTGGGGAACTCCTACATTTCATACACACTTTCAGCAAAGTAGCTGGATACAAAATTAACACAAAAATCAGTATTCCTCATATATACAAATGACAAACAGATTGAGAAAGAAATCAAGGAAACAACACCTTTCACAATAACCCAAAATAACATCATACACATTGGAGTATCTCTAAGTAAAAGACTTGTATGATATAAGTCCTCATGATAGGATAAAGCATTTTTTTTGGAATATGCCCAAGAGTGGTATAGCTGGGTCTTACTTAGATCAATTTCCAAATTTCTTAGAAACTGCCATATTGACTTCCAAGGTGGCTGTATAAGTTTGCACTCTCACTAACAGTGGCGGAATGTTCCTCTTGTCAGTTGTATTTTTGATCCTAGCTATTCTGACAGGTGTGAAATGGAATCTCGTTTTGATTTGCATTTCTCAGATGGCTAAAGATGTTGAACATTTCTTTAAGTGTTTCTTGGCCATTTGAGATTCCTTTGTCTTATCACAAGGACACTTGATCAATTATGTTCATAGCAGTTTTTTCATAGTATCCAGAAACTGTAAACAATCTAGATTGTTTCCCTCAAATGAAGAATGGATAAAGAAAATGTAATACATTCCCACAATGCAGTATTACTGAGCCATAAAATATAATGACATCATTAAATTTGGGCAAATGCATAAAACTAGAAAAAATTATTTGGAGTGTGGTAATTCAGACACAGAAGGACAAGCATGGTATGTACTCACTTAAAGTGAATATTAGCTGTAAAGGAAAAGACAATCATGATACAGTCTACAGACTCAGAGAGGCTAAGCAACAAGGAAGGATTAAAGGGGAATAAAAGGATCTCCTGATGAAAGGGAAATAGATGATTCCACAGGTGAAGTAGGGGCAGGTGGTGTTAGGACCAGGAAGGTTCAGATAGAGGTGGAATGGAGGTAGGGAGAAAATGCTGTGAAAAAAACAACTGGAACTGGGAAGCATTTCAGGGGTGAGGTGAAACCTGGTACAATGGAAACTCCATGGAGCCTATGAGATTGACTCTAGCAAACACTCCAAGCAATGAGGACCACAAGCCTGAACTTGTCATTTTCTATAACCAGGCAAGGCCTCAAGGAGAGAACTTGGGACACCAAAGCACCCACAAAACCTTCTACCTACAGATTATCCTGCCTGCAGAGTATGCTGGGACAGAAACTTAAGAGAATCATCATCAAAGAGAACAGAGACACTTCATTCAGCGACTGATGGTAGCAAATTCACAGTCCCATGGCCAAACATTAGATGAAGCTTGGGGAATTCTGTAGAGGAGAGGCAGGATCAGAGGAACCAGAGGGTCAAGGGCACACCAGGAGAACACGGCCCACAAAAGCAACTGACTGAGACTCATGAGCACTTACAGAGATTAGGAAGCCTGTAGGAGTCTGATCTAGGTCCCCAACACATATGTTATGGCTGAGTAGTTTGGTGTTACTATGAAAATCCTAACAGTGGGAGGTGGGGCTGTCCCTGACTTATGTGCCTGCTTGTGGAACCCCTTTCCTCCTACTGGGTTGCCTGCTCCAACCTTGATGTGATGGTTTGTGCCTGGTCTTATTGTAACTTTTAGTGCCTTATTTGGTTGATATCCCTGGAAGGTCTGCTCTTCTCTGAGGAAAGAGGGGTGGGTCTTAGGGAGTGAGGAGGTGTGAGGATCAGGGGGAGAGACTGTAGAAAGGGGAGGGAAGGAGAAAGAAACTGCAATCAGGATGTAATATATGAGCATTTAAAAATTTAGAAAAATCAAGTCATAGAAGAAAGAAATTCAAAAAGATATCAGAAGATGGAAAGATCTCCCATGCTCATGGATCAATAGGATTAAGATAGTAAAAGTGCCCATCCTACCAAAAGAAGAGCATGGCCCACAATCTGTAGATTCAATGCAGTCCTCACAAATTCTTCAAATATCTTGAAAGGACAGCTTTCAGCTTCATATACAACAACAAAAAGCCCAGGATAGTTCAACAATCATGAATAATAAAATACTTGCTGGAGATATCACCATTCCAGATTTCATGGTGTAACACAAAGTTATCCAAACTAAAACAAACAAACAAACAAACATGATATTGGCATGAAAACAGACTTGTTAATCAATAGAATTAAAGACTTTGACGTAAATCCATATACCTATGGACACCTGAATTTTGAAAAAGAAGTCAGAAATATACACTGGAAAAAGATAGCATCTTCAACAAATGGAGCTGGTCTGACTGGATCTTGGCATGTAGAAGAATGCAAATAGAGCCATACTTATCTGCCTACACAAAACTCAAGTCTAAATGGATCGAAGACCTCACCATGAAACCAGATATACTAAACCTGATAGAAGACAAAGTGGGGGAATATCCTTGAACTCAATGGCACAGGAGAAGACTTTCTGAACAGAATACCATTAGCAAGGCAGTAAAATCAATAATTAATTAATGGGAACTGATGAAAGTGAAAAGCCTCTGTATGCAAAGATCACTGTAATTTGGACCAAGCAGGAACCTATAGAATGGGACAAGATTTTTTTTTTATCAACTCTTTTTCTGATAGAAGACCAATATCCAAAATATATAATGAACTAAAAATAAACCTAGATATAAAAAAACCAGATAATTCTATTAAACAATGAGGTATAGATATAAATAGAGAATTATGAATAGGGGAAACTCAAATGGTTGAGAAACACTTTTAAAAATGTTTTACATCCATAGCTATCAGGGAAATGCAAACCAAAAACTTTGAGATTTCATCTTATACTTGCCAAAATGATCAAGATCAATAACTCAAGTGACAGGTCATGCTAGCAAGGATGTGGAATAAGGGGAACACTCATCCATTGCTGAAGGAAGTGAAAACTCTTAAGCCACTATTGAATTCAGTATAGTGATTCCTCAGAAGAAATGGGAATTTATCTACCTCAAGATACAGCTATATCACTCTTGGGCATCTACACAAAGGATTCTTCATCCCACCACAGAGACACTTACTCACCCGTACAAAGAATTTTTCATCCTATCACATGGATGTCTGTTTAATCATGTTTTTTTGCTATTCTGTTCATTATAGCCAGAAACTGGAAACAACCTAGATGTCCCTTCACAGAAGAATGGATACAGAAAATGTGGTACATCTGCACATGGGGCTTGAGGGGGGAACCTTGGGAAATACAGCTCTAACTGGGATGCCTCTATCAAATCCCTCCTCTTAGACATCGGAGAACCCTGAGGAAGAGGAGGCAGAAAGTGTAATAGCCATAGAAGATGAAGGATGCTAGAATAAGGCCTTCTAAACCAACAGGGCAAAGATCATATGAATTCACAAATACAAAGGCCTCAGCACAGAGCCCATACAGGTCTGCACCAGCCCTTCTGTGTATCTTATAGTTTTCAGTTTAATATTTTATGAGACTACTAAGTGTGTGAATGAGTGGTTCTCTGATTCTCATGTGTTCTATGAGGCTCTTTCCCTTCTGTTTCTTTGCCTTGCCCAGCTTCAATGTGATTAATTTTATTCTTATTGTATTTTATTTCATCGTGAGAACATATATTGCAAAAAATAAAAATTTAAGTGGTAAGGAAAATTCATCTGCACATTCACAACAAAATTACATTCAAGTTTGATGACAGTTGTAGGATCTTCACCTGGAACAAATTGCCTATGTGTTCTTCTCTACTGTGGATTGTAAAGATGACAAAACACCTTAAAATTGTACCTGTTGTTATCATTCTGTCTAAGCTCCACTTCACAGTTACCTGGCAACAGCTAGGTAGGCCTGACCCACTATAAAAGGGGCTGCTTGTCCCCTCCTTGCTCTGTTTCTCTCTTGCTCTTTCTTTGCTTTCCTTCCCCTCTGTCTCCATTCCCCTCTCTCCACATGCTTTACTCTTCTACTTTTCTTCTCTCTCTCTCTCTCTCTCTCTCTCTCTCTCTCTCTCTCTCTCTCTCCCTGCCTTTCTCTGCCTCTACTACCCTCTTAACTCCTCACCATGTCTTGAATAAACTTTATTCTATATTATACCATCCTGTGGCTGGTCCCTCATGAAGAAGGAATACCCTTGCATGGGTCCACTGAGCTACCTGCTTCCCCTACACCTCACCACACCTTCATAGAACATATCCTCCCTCTCTTTATCTTTTTATAAACACAATACCTGTCAATCTAGATTGGAAACTGTTATATAAAGCATATCAATATCTGGATAAATATTTAGAAGAAAATTAGTAGTCTTTGTAGAAAAACTGATTAGTGATAACTTCTGTAGTAGGTTGACCTTGCAACCAGACCTCCAGAAGATACCTAGATTCTATATAATGAAAGCTGGACTTCTCACATTCATGTGGACAAAACTATCTCAACCATCACTGCTTGTGGAAATGAAGGCTGTGTGTAACAGCCTATCTTCTTGTTGGCTTACATTATTGTTTGTAAGCTTTCACATCTCTTTATTTCACTTTGGTCTCTAATTTTCTCCTGATCATAAGGCCACTATTGTGCTAAGTCTCTGATAACCACTGAACTCCATTTCTCCAGTCATAACCAGGTATTGTATTCTATACCTAAACATCTGTTTTGATATTCTCAAAGTAGAAGATAATTTAGCAGTAGACACTACTCAGAGATAATATTTTTATGTCCCTAATGCTAAATCAGAAATCCCAGGACTGATTCATTATCTACTTGGTTTTGGGGGTGGGGAGGAAAGAGTGTCATTTCCCTTTTATTGAAAATAGATTTTTTTTCTCATGTGATATATGTTAGCATTCATTCTAGCCTCTGCCCCGCAGTTGCCAGGCAACAACCAGGTATGTATGACTCACTATAAAAGGGGCTGTTTGCTCTTCTCTCATTCTCTTACTCTCCTTCTCTCTTACCCTCTCTGTCCCTTCTCTGCCATTCCCCTCTCTCACCCTGTTTCTCTGTGTGTTCCTGCCTGCCCTCTACTCTCTCTTTCCCTCTACTGTCTATTCTCGCTTTCTCTCCCCCCACCCCACCTTTGTCTATCTCTGCTCCCTCCTCAACTCCCCTTCTCATGCCCTCAGTAAGCTCTATTCCACACCATATCTGTCATATGGCTGGTACCTCTGGGGGAAGGAATATTTCAACATGGGCCTGCAGAGGCACCCCTTCCACCTCACCATACCTCACCCTAACAATTGTATCTTCATTCTTTTTTTCCTTTTTATAAAACGCAATAATATATCATGATTAGAGTTTCATTGCCCCTCTATTTCTCCAAGTCCTTCTTCTTCACTTCTCCTCCAATTCATATCCACTCCCTATCTATCGTCATTACAAGACAAACAGGATCCTAAGGAAAAGTAATAAAATGAAGTATAAGATAAAAAAAATCAACACATTAAAGTTGAAAAAAAAAACCTGCAAGGAAAAAAAACAAGAGAAGACACAAGAATCAGAGACCCAGTCATTTCCACAATTAGGAATCTCATAAAAACACTAATCTGGAAGCTATAATATATGTGCAGAGGACCTGGACAGATTCAGGCAGGCCCTCTGCATACTGCGTCAGTCTCTATGAGTTTATATGATCACATTGATTTAGAGGACCTTCGTTTTTTGTAATTCTCTATCTTCTTCAGTTTTTATATTCTTTCAGCTTTTTTTCCCCTGTGGGGTTCCCTAAGCCCTGAGGGGATTTAGATTTCCTAAAGACATCTAAATTAGGGCTGGCTGTTCCAAAGTCTCTTACTTTCTGCATAAAGTCTGGCTATACAGAAGTCTCTGTATTTCTTGCCATCTGCTGCAGGAGGAAGTTTCTCTGATGGCAGCTGAGCAAAGCACGGATCTATGAGTATAGCAGAATGCCACTAGAAGTCATTTTATTGCCATTGGCTTTTGTTGTTCTTTTAACAGTTGTTACTCAGCTATCTAGTCTTAGATTCTTGGTCACCTTAAGAAATGATGAATGTGAGACTGGAGGGATTGCTCAGTGGCTAAGAACGCTGGATACTCTTGCAGATAAGCTGTGCTTGATTCCAGCCCTCACAAGGCAGTTTACAACCAGCTGTAATTCTAGTTCTAAGATATCTGATGCACTCTTTGGCTTCTGTGGGTACCACATGCACTATGTAGAAGAATTTTAGCAGAACCATTGTATCTGGCATGAATTCCAGATTGATGGTACCTAAGCTTTGAAACAGCTTTTTGTTAATGATGCTTATCTGAGATTTTATGGGGTTGCTCCTTTAAAGGATTCTCGGAGTCTTTGTATAATTTAATCTCCAGATGTTCCTGGCAAACCAGGAACTCTAATATGTCTGAGAATTGCTTAAGGTGGTGGTTCTTTCAAGACATCCCCTAGATCAGATAAGAGCTTTTGGTATTCAGAAATTGACTTGCTAAAAATGCCTTTTGTGTAACTATAAAAAGAGCTTCTAGGAAGTGCTTGCATTCAATCCTTGAGAAGCTGATCCCCCTGCTGCTCAAAAAGCCCAATTTCATCCTGCAACATCTTGCTTTCTCTGACCAATCATCCCACATAACCCAGATGGAAGAAAACAGACAAGTAAAATAAAAAAGATAAAATCTTTTCAAAAGTAATGATAAATTTTGGGTCAAATTTTACTGCCCCAAGTTAGTACATGTAACAAAAATGAATCTGCTCAAGACGAATAAACTACATGAAAAGTTCATTGTGAATACAGCTCATCGTAAAAATCACATTTAAATTTGCAGCCCAAGTACTTCTCTTGGTGAAGTAGACATCATGCAATTGTTATGCAAAAATTTTAGAATGAAAAGGTTATTATAGATTTAATTCATTATCATTTTATGAGAAAGAAATTAATTCTTTCTTTGGCTAATTTAAATATTAGCACTAATCATCCTAATGGAGATTACTGAGGACAAAAAGAATGCAGAACAAGCTTGAATACCATTTTTCTGTCTCTAAAGATCACAGTTGAAAGCATCAAGTATTTAATCTTTTTATTTTTCTGTGAAGTAATTTTCAAAATGAGTACTTTAGATCAGTGATCCAATTTAGACTCCATTGACTGCCAAGAAAAATATGTAATTGGCTATAGCTCTTCTGCCATATTTTAGTGTTAAAGTCAAGGCCTTCTGCAAACATTTGAGCAGTGTTTAGTAATGCATGCATCACCATTTAACAAAAGCTCTTCCTGGTGGCTGTCACATGTTATATGTCACTTCTGACAGCCTCTGTGATAGGAACTTTTCCACGTGTTTGTAATAAAGAATTGTGGGTCATTAACTTTTATTCCCTTTGGAAGGATGTACTGAAAATCAGAAAGAGTGGGTATTAATTTTAAATTTACAAGGCTTCCCAAAATTATCTTTATTCAGAAGATCAAGAGAAACTGGGAAGCCACTTAGAACCAGCCATCAAACATCACCTGTTACCTTGGAGCAAGGTTTCCCAGGAGACCCCTGGGAGAAATTTTGTTACACATCATTCTACCAGGGAGAGTAGAAAACTCAGTGTAATTGTGCCTCCATACCCAGAAGACTCACCCTACTACACTCCCAGTTGTTACAAGCTTGAGACCAGCAGATTCTGCAGAACCACATGGACTTGACTTGAACTAAAACATAGTAGATGGAAATATATTCAAGCTAGGCTGGTTATAGAAAAGCAGCCTCAGATTTCAGAAGATCTATCTAGAAGTTTAAATAAAATCCTAGTTCAACAGTAGGACAAAGAGTCCTTTTGACAACGTTCAAAATTACTTCATGATAAAAGCCCTGAAGAAACTGGGAATAGAAGTGTTGGCTTACAGACAGTTCCTGCTAGACTCCTTCCAGGGACCTAGCAACAGTTAGGTGTGGATGGCTTGGCAATATATAAGAAGACTGCTTGCTACCTCAGCACCACTCCTTTCTTTCCCTCTCTCTACCCCCTTTATTCTCTTTCTGTCCCTACAGTGTTCCCAGTCAGCCTATCTATTCTTTCTGTCCTTCTCTGTCCCTACTTCTACGGCCCTACCCCTGCTCCAGGTCCTCACTCCCCTTCCTTCCAAATAAACCTCCCTTATACCAGATCTGTTGCATGGCGTGATTTCTCAGAACACCTTGGCATGACCTGCTAGGTAACTCCTGACCTCTGCCACAGCAGTGTTTCATAACATTGGTACAGAAAGACTTGAGAGGCTCTCCTGGTACTTGTGCTTCTTGTGGGTCTAAATCATATACCCAGGTCCCTTCTTCCAACCTGACTCACCTGCAACTACTGTGCTTTCCAGCTCACTGATTGCTCATCACCCCATCCATCAACAATGATTATGAAAGTTTCCCTTTTGGTCTGAGGAAATGACCTTTCAATGTCTGGCAATCCTCTGATACTCCTCACCTGCCCCATCCCACCATCCTCAGAGCTGCAACCCTGCAGTTTCTGTAGGCCTTACTGGGTAATTCTGCTCCTTTCTGCTCTCTTCTTCAAATCTTCCTGTGAATGATTTCACAGGAAATGAGACTCTTTTCATTCTCTCCTTTCAGCTTCCTCATAAGCCCTGGTACCAGCCAGAGTCTCTCCTCTGGCTTAGCCACTGGCCCCATTGAGTTGTGATAACAATCCACTGAATAACTTGGTCTTCATTTTGTCTTCCCTGGTTCCTGGGGACACCCAGGACAACAGGCTGCAGTGACATCCCACTTCCCTTCAGCCACAGAAACACACACCGTCGATACCCCTCATTCCCTTGGGATGTGTCTCAGGAAACCTCCAGCTTCAACACTGGTACTAAATGTATTCACCTTTCCAATCAAATTTCTACAACTACTACTAGCTATGGGGCAAATGGAAAAAATTTCTCTATTTCTCTTTTCTCTAAGCCCCTTTCCTTCCTGGTTTCAATCCAAGCCATTCCTGAGATATATGGATCATTTGTGAATTTGATTCCAAATTCTAGCTAAAATCTGCTCTCTCCACATAGCCCAGGCTCTTGGTCCACGCATGTGGCCTCACATGCCCCTTCCCTCCTCACCCGGCCTGCACTAGGAGCTCCCTGTCTCCCTGCATAGACTTATATTTTATTCCTGATTTCCAGATTCTCCCCCACATGGACAAGTGATTCTCAAATATCATATATATGCTGTCCTACACTTAGAGTTCTACTTCCTCACTCTTTAAATTTTCTTAATCTCTGATTTCTTTATATCCCGACATCAAAAATAATATGTTAAGTTGTGCTGTAAACTCTCATCTAAGGATTTATAAACTGCTCATTGGGTATAGGTGAAAGTCTATATAATTTGCAATAACATTTGGCCTTTTTTCAGCTCTTGTTAAGGACATAATGTGTATGTAACTCAAATTCAACTCTATCTAAATGCATGGAACTTGGATTTAACTCTGTATATCTGTATATAATTTGGATACAACTGTCATTTCAGAACAAAATATAAAAATAGATCATCTAGGAAAAATGTTTTAAACATTAGCAACTATGTCAGCCACATGGCTCACAACCGGCCATGTGATTTTATCATCTTAAAATGACCACATGGTATGAAGCAACAATTATAAAACTTCTTAGCCATAATGAACTGTTCATTATTGTATCTCTTTTTAGACTAAGATAACAACAAGTCTCATTTCATTGTATATTTGGGTATGGATTTTTGTGTGATGATAATAGAAATTCAGAATTACATTTTTACGACATGCTATGTATGCAATTCAACCCTGATTTAAAATGTTTCTTATTTGATGATGGAATTTTCAAGATCATAAAGGTCTATTCAAGCTAAAAAAGAAGCTCATTTAGAAGTTTGTCTAACCATTTATGTTTTTGCTCATGCACAGCCGCTGCATGCTTGGGTGAATGAATGCTGTTTCTTTCACCTGGTGCCATCTACCCAGACTCAATTCACCTCTCAGTTTTCTGGCCATTGGATCTAATATAATGGAGAGGAGATTCAGATATTATTTAAATATGGATAATTTTAAAGTTGTTTCATACTGTTCTGCTGCTGTTTTATGCTGTTTTATGTTATTGCTAGCTCTGAAAATGTTTTATTGCTCACTTTTTTCAGACACAGACATGTTTTTAAATTCCAGGGTCAAAATAGTAATTAAAGGTCTATGCTCTCAGGGGACAGTTGTCCTGAGAGTCTTTGCCAGAGCCTGACCAATAAAGATGTGGATACACACAGCCAAACATTGGGCTAAGCACTGGGGACCCCAATGAAGAATTGAAGGAGCTTAAGGGGTTTCCAACCCCATAGGAAGAACAACAATATCAACCAATCAGACCTGCCCTCTCCCAAAGCTCCCAGAGACTAAACCACCAGCCAAAGAGTGCACATGGGGGGCCCATGGCTCCAGCTGGATATGTAGCAGAGGATTGCCTTATTCGGCATCACTGGGAAGGATCACTGCTTGGTCCTGTGGAGGCTTGATGACCCAGGGTAGGTGAATGGGAGGGCATGGAGGCAGGAGTGGGTGGGCAGGTGGGGGAGCACTCTCATAGAGGCAGGGGTAGGGAGTAGGGGATAGTGGGTTTGTGGAAGATAAACTGGGAAGGGGAATAACATTTGAAATATCAATAAATAAAATAGCCAATAAAAAATGAAAAAAAAAAAGTCTATGCTCTTCACAGCCAGTCTGAGGCCCCTGGCACATATATAGCAGAGGTATGCCTGGACTAGCCTTAGTGGCTCCAGGGAAGGCCTGGTGTGTGGGGGAGAGCACCCTCTTGGAGGCAAGTGGGAGGAGAAATGGAATGAGAAACCAGGAAGAGGGGCAATGACAGGAATGTAAATAAATAAAATAATTAAAATAAAAAATTCCATGCTCAGATAATCTTAAATCATATGACTTGATTCGAATTCTGGGATGTAACCAACACATGGCTAGTCGGTATTTTTGCTAAGGGCTGGAGAAGATGGAGTCATAGCTTCAGTGTCATCTTGGATAAGAGCAGTCACATAGCTGGCAGACATCTCTGTTATAGGAAGTCATGGCTTCACTGCCATCTTGCTTAAGAGCAGCAACATGTGACATGAGCAGACCAGAAAAACTGGTCTAGAATTGACAAATTACTTACAATATGTAGAATTTATAATATTACAAAAGTATGGATTTTTTTTTTTTACTCTTTAAAAGATCATTTAGTTTAATATTACTTTAGAGGTTTATAACATTGAAAAGGTTTAGAGACCATGGCCAAGAAGCGCTCAAGTGAGGATGCCTCAGTCCCACTTGGGAGGGAGAAAAAACAATCATGGGGGCAGAGGGAGGGAGGGACCTGAATGAGAGAGGGGACATAGAGGGGAAAAGGGGAACTGATCAGGTATGGGATCGGGGGAAGACCATGGGCCTAAAGGTTTCAAAGGTATACTTAAGTAAAGAAAAAGTGTTTCTTTCTAACCTAGGTAACTTTTTTATGCCTCTAATGTGTGTATGTGTTTGAGCATCTTGCCAAGTCCATGGCTTTACTCAAAATCTGCATCCAGGACACCACCAGAGAAAATACCCACAGGTGCTCCAGCGTAGCCTCACAAACTATTCCAAATGGGCCTGTACTTTCCTAGCCACAGATGGTGCCCCAAATCCTGGACAGTAGTAAAACAGTTAGCTCTCTCAGGTCTTGGCCAGCATTCCAGTTTTCTTAGGGTCCCCAAAGACAATCACCCCAAAGTGATCAGGAATTAGTTTAACGAATATGATGATGGCATTCCTCCTCCACAATTAGTCTTTCCTAGTTCCTTATTTTTAATTAAACAAGAAGGGAGAAATGTTGGCTTACAGACAATTCTGCTAGACTCCTTTCAGGGACCTAGCAACAGTAATATCATCACCTGCTGCCATTACTACTTGTACCACCACCAGGTGTAGATGGCCTGGGAGTGTATGAGGACTGCTGGCTACTCCAGCACCCCTTCTCTCTGTACTCCCTCATTCTTTCTCTCTGTCTCCATGTGCTCCTGGCTGGCCTTGTTTTCTCTCCTTTCTGTCCTACTCTGTCCCCCTTCTTTGCCCCTACTCCTTCTCTAGGTCTGCATTCCCTTCCTGCCAAATAAACCACACTTATACCAGGTCTGTTAATGGTGTGATTTTTCAGGGGGACACCTTGTCATGGGTCTGCCAGGTACCTCCTTACCCATGCCTGCCACTGCGTTGTATTCCATCACAGGTAGGGAAATAATACATAATAAATAATAACACATAATAAACAATTTATATGACAAACTCATAGACAATATGAGAGCAAGTGGGGAAACCTGGAAACATCTTTCTTCTAACATTAAAATTGGGATGAGATGAGGAATAAAATATATACAGAGCAAAATATATAAAAGAGCAAAGGAGAAATAAATCATCCTTATTTGCAGGTGATATGTCCTTATATCTAAGAAGTTCTAAAGACTGTACTGGAAAACTCATATCTCATAAACAGGGGAAGAAAATACTCATGGGAGCAAGTAAGGAGACAAATTATGGAGCAGAGACTGAAGAAAAGGCCATCCAGAGACTGCCCCACCTGGAGATCCATCCAGTATACCGACACCAAACCCAGACACTACGGCGAATGACAAGAAGTGCTTGCTGACAGGAACCTGATATAGCTGTCTCCTGAGAGGCTTTGCCAGAGTCTGACAAATACAGAGGTGGTTTCTCGTAGCCAACCATTGGACTGGGCTTAGGGACCCCAATGGAAGAATTAGGGAAAGAACTGAAGGAGCTGAAGGAGTTTGCAACCCCATAGGAGGAACAACAATATCAACCAACCAGAATCCCCAGAGCTCCCAGAGACTAAACCACCAACCAAAGAGTACACATGGAGGGACCCATGGCTCCAGCTGCATATGTAGCAGAGGATGTCCTTGTCTGACATCAATGGGAGGGGAGGCCCTAGATCCTATGAAGCCCCAGTGTAGGGGAATTCAAGAGCAAGGAGGTGGGAGTGAGTGAGTGAGTGAGTGGGTGGGTGGGTGGGGGAACAGCCTCATAGAAGCAGGGGGATGGGATAGGGAGTTTCATGGGTAGAAACTGAAAAGGGGGATAACATTTGAAATGTAAATAAAAAATATCCAATTAAAAAAGGAAGTGTCATGATGCAAAACTTAGTCTTTCTGTATGCCAATAATAATATGCAAAGATCAGAAAATGACCTCTTATATAATAGTTTTAAAGAAAATAAAATTATCTAGAAACAAACTTAACTAAGAAGGTAAGAAGCTCTACAATTAAAAAATGTGATAGAGTAAGAATCCTGTATTAGTAAAAGCAATCTCAGGAGCAGCACCATGTCTATCAAATAACATTGATATTTTTTCACAAAATCAATTTTGAATTTTATATATAACAACAAAAGTTCCACAAATAGCCAAGGCAGTCCTTAACAAAAGGAAAAATATGGAATGCACTACAGGAGCTGGTACCTGGCGTAGGATGGGCACAAACATAGACATGTTGATTAGTGAAACAGAAGACTGAAATGAACACATATAGCCTCAACAACCTATTCTTTGTCAAATGTGCAAAACACATATGCTAGAAAAGAGTCATGCTCTAATAAGTAATGCTGGGGAAGTAGTATACATACCTGTGGAAATATGGAAATGAAAACATTTCCTTCATTGTATAAAAAAAATAAACTCACAATAGATCAAAGACCCCAGTGTCAGAATCTGAAACTTGGGGCTTAAGAGATGGCTCAGTAGTTTATACAACTTGTTGATCTTGCAAAAGACCCCAGTTCCATTCCAAGTACCCACATGTCAGTTCACAGGTTTACCTCCAATTTCAAGGTATTGAACGCCCTCTTCTGGCCTCTTCTGGTACACGGTACACATACATGCAAACAAACATTCATACACATGAAATAAAAATAAATACATCTTTAAAAATAATCTGAACCTCCTTGAGGGATGCAACTTGAAGATACAGGTATAAGCAAGCTATTAGCACCTTAGCATTCCTTCTAGGCAATTATCTAGCAACAGCCAGGTAGGTCTGGCTTTCTATAAAAGGGACTGTTTGGTCTCTCTTCACTCTCTCTGCCCCTTTTCTTCTTCTGCCTTTCTTTGCTCTTTCTGACCCCTTTCTCCTTCTCTCCCCTTCCCTCCATCCACATGTTCCTTGCTCATCTTCTCTCTCTCTCTCTCTCTCTCTCTCTCTCTCTCTCTCTCTCTCTCTCTCTCTCCTTCTCTGCCCCCTTTCTTTCTCTGCCTCTACTCCCGTCTCAACCCCCTTCCTATGCCCCCAAATAAACTCTATTCTATACTAGACCCATCATATGGGTGGTACCTCAGGGAGGAGGAATACCTCAGCATGAACTCGCTGAGGTATCCCCTCCCACCACACCAAAATAAAACATATCACAAGGACCTTCTCAAGGACTTCAGTAGCCTTCTAGGTACTAATTCCAAGAATTGACAAATAAGATTGTTTACACTTTATTTTTTTCTGTATAGCAAAGGAAACAATAGACAGAAAGAAGAAAGAAAAATCTTCATTGGCTAGAGATTTGATATCTAGAACTAAAAATCCAACTGATCCAAATCCAAACAACCTAACCAGAAGACAAACAAATGAAATAAACACTTATTTCCTACAAGATGAAGCACCGATGTGCAGTCTGTACATGAAAAACAGCTAAACCATCTTAGGCATGGGGTAAATGTGGATCATTGCTAAGCTGAGCTTGCACTTCACTGGTATCATAATGACATTAAAGAAAATGGCAAGAACAGATGCTGGCCTAGATTTGGATGAGGGGAGTCTTTGCATGGAGATGGCAATAATACAAACTAGTACAGTTTTTCCAGTAAGAAATACTGAGTATGTGCCCAAAGGAATCTAAGTAGCATACTATAGTAATATCTGCTTCTCCATGTTTGCTGTGGCACAATTCACTACAGCCAGGTTATGGAACCAGCCTAAGTTCCCACCAAATGATTGTGAAAATGTGGTCTATATGCACAGTAGAAGTTTGCTTGATCATGAGGAACAATAAAATTATGACATTTGTGATGAAATGATGTTACCAGAGATCATTACACTAAACAAAGTGATCTATATATGGGAGTGGAAAGTGAGCTAAGCAAGGCAAGGAACAAGAGAGTGTAATGGATACCCTTTGGAAGAACATAGAAGGAACTGTTGTTTGGGAGTGAAAGAAGGACCAGAAAGAGGTATAGTGATAGCAGTGGGGATGGTGAATAAAAAAATACATAATTTCCAAAAATGAATTCACAATGTATCTTTGTTAAAGTTTCTAACGCTGTGATAAAACACCATGTCCTCTTGGCCTCAAGCAATGAGTGTAACACTATCAGAACTGAGCCCTTGAGTGTAATTAACTCCCCTGCCTGGCCTCCTGAGAAAACAACAACAACAACAACAACAACACAACAACAATAAAAAATCAACAAAAATGTAGATAGATATTTTAGAAAACTGTTCATAACATGCATAACAATGGTTAGATTTAGATGAAGCTTGGAGAGATTGTAGAAAATAAGCCTTCTTTGCTTCTAATACCAATATTCAGCTTTTGTATTCCAGCCTACCCAAAAGAGCCTTCCTTGATGCTCAGGTACTTTTTTGCAGAGTGTAGCATATACTAGAACCTGGTCTTGATCCTCTTGTGTGAATTGTCCTCGTGTAATACTCCAGGATTCTGTTTGTTGTGTCTGAGGCGCTTCTCCAGGCACAGAGCACACACATGGTCACTCGAAGTGCCAGGCAGAATTTCAGGGAAATGGTTGCCTGGTGATATGCAATGAGGGTAGGGTTCCAGTTGCCCTTGGCAAATGTCTATTGTATGGAAGTTCCCCACAAGTTCCAGGCAGAGACTCTTAATGTACCGTGCCACAAAGTTTTTAGTCCAGCCCTCCTTGATCACACCAGCTTTTTCCCTATCATTGTCTTTCATTTTCAGAATCACAACTTTCACTCAATTCTTCATCAACATAATTGTCACTTGAATCAGAAAGAGAAAGTTAGTCCTTGCTAAATTCTCCCTCATCAGACTCAGAATTTTGTATAATATCCACTTGTTGAACTGAGTAGTGAGTTGACCTCAACTGTTTACCTGTTGAAGTGCTCTGTTCATTACTTGCTAGCTTCATGGTCAATTTCCCCCTGAAATTACTTCAAAATACATCCAAAACAGATATTTGCAATTGGCAGCCATTTGCATTCAGCTGACATCATGCTAGCGTGAGACTTAGCAGCGATTGGGTGTTATTTTTAGCTTTGGTAACAAGGCATCTGCTATTCCTGCTATACTGGGAACACGGTATTATAGACATTTATGTCATTCCCACTAAAATGGGAACACTCTGGTATAGATGGGGATGGACAAAGGGAAGGCATTCCATCAATGAAGCCTCAGGATGCCATCATGTTTACTAAGTTTAGATCTTTAAGTGTGGCTGCATTAAAGTCATCTGTGTTTCTGCCTTCACCCATTCTACTGTATGTAAACCTTCACCCACTGCAGTGCTGGTAAGCCCAGTAAATTCTTTGGTTCCCAAGGTGAACGTTAGTGGAATCACACCTCTATTTGTGTTTGGGATCTTAGGAGGAGATGTAGACAAGGTTTATGTCTCCCCCATAATTTTAGCAACACTGAATTACTTAGAATTTACCAGATGCATACTCTCGTTCTGGTTAGGGTATGTGTTGATGGAATACAGATAAGTATGATGGTTGTTTCTTTCAGTGTTAGTGTTGGATAAGAGATAGGAACTTATGCTCTAAAATTAAATGGGAGTCTGAGGTTCAGCACTTTTTTCTTTCAGATTTTTCTCCTCTGTTTGCTCATTAGAAAGTGGAGATTACCCTATGACTTTTGAGATGATTAAATATGTGAATGACTTTTAGTAAAGTGCTTGACACTCATAGGGGAGTGATTGTTATTCTCACTATTGATTGCTGGCTGAAGATTTATCTAAATAAAGCAACATTATAGACTAGCTGAATAACTGTCCTGCTGGAGATACTTGATCCCAATAAGAGGGACAACACGAAGTATTCTGGAGAACAAGGCTCTTGAATCAAGTCCTTAGCCCAGATGGCAGGCACCTGACAAAAAGAAAGCTAGAAAAGGTTGTTGCAAAAGCACCAACTGCAGGAATGAGTTTGAGTGGCTGGTCAGGCTTTCTGAAAATACTCCAAAAATATAACCATCAGTTGCTTTTATCTTTGGTTACCATCCAGAGATTAAAGGTAAGTTACTATTGCTAAAGACACCATGCTCTTCATACACTGGGTCCAGAAGCCCCAGAGCTAGACCTGACCTAAAGCCTCCTTCCTGAGGAGTAGCTTTCACAGTATCAGAAGATGCTATGCAGCTGCCAAAGGTAGGAAGCAAACAACAGTTCTACCCAGGTATGATACCTATGAGCCATAAAAGTCAGCATGACGTAATAGCTCCAAGACTGTAGTAGTGGCACACATATCTTGACAGTAACCAGTAGCTCTCTAATTGGAGTCTGCATTATCCTGGTCCTGCTGAGCTTAAATACAGGAGTGTGGAGAGGGAGAAGGCCCTTCTATGAGGATTTAGAATTACTGCACTTCTAGATGATACTCAGTGACACAGCTCTCTTAGCCCATCTTCAATGAAACAGTTGGTGCGCATATACTTTTTTGGGGGTGACCAAGGGCTATATATGAACCTTGGAGAGTGGGTAGGAGTTTTCGGGGTGAATGTAAAATTATTGGCTAGAGTTTAAAGCAATGTAAATGTATCATTTATATGGAGAGAGCCATTCCAGGAATCCCAGGTACTTGCTGGGTGGGTTCCTTGTTGCGGTTAATATTTAAAACGGCATGGTGCAATCTGGCATTCTCAGTTGATGACCACCCAACAGGACTGGATCCTCACAAAGTTGGATCATCATTTTAAACAGTTTTTTTTCCCACAGCCCAACCTGCAAGATGCTGTAGCCAAGCACACCATTGGCTTTGGACTTGAGACAGAGTTGCCCCACGTTCCGGCTCACAAGTTCAAACCCCCAGCCCTACACACAGCCACCTATATTTGTCTCGATTTCTCTTTCTACTTTTTCCAGGAGTTAAAAAGACAGAAAGTTGCACCCCTCCTGCTGCCACCTGCTGGGCTATGGCAGTCCACAAGCAGGGGCAATGCATAACCTGGGCAAATGCACGGGGAAGAGGGACCTTCCAGTTGGGCAAGGAATCAAGGGTGGATTGTGGCTGGCAGCCGGACGGGATCCTTCCCTCAGGCCAGGCATCTAAATGGAAAGGACCCACCAGATGCACACTTCCAAGTTCAATCATTGAGGCAGACTGCATGTGCTAGCCTGCACAGAGCTGCAAGAACTAAATTACAGGCAAGATGGGCAGAGCTTCGCTGCTATACATTAAGATTGCACATGGCTAGGATGATACAGCCTAAAATTTCATGCTTCTCTCTCTAAAAATTGTTTAAATGCTTCTTTTCCCCTAATAACAAAAATAACTAAGAGAATATTCATGCTTTTAGCCCAAAATTGTTTACAGATTAATTACAATCATAATTTTTTAAGCTTCAGATAATCATCTTGGATCTATCTCCCACAGGAACACAAGCAGAGGGGAAGGGGGAGCCAGCCAAGGGACCAACAGATGATCTCTCTGTCTTGCCTGGAGGGAGCAGGTAGAGGGGGTTAATGAGGTCTTCCTCCATTTCCTTGGTCAGTTCTTGGAGAGTGTAGTTATGTGGATCAGAGTAGCTATCTAGGCATGGTAAACTTTGACTTTAAGCAGTCAACTTCCTAGGGAAGTCATGGATCTGATGAAAGCCTACAACCACCACTGAACTAAACCAGTACAATCCCTAGAGTATACATTCTACATTCTAAATATTTCCTTTTTTCCATTTATTATTTATTACCATTAATTTGTGCTCTTAATATAAAAATAGTCTTAAAAGTATACTGAAGGTAACTATTTGTCCTTATACCTCCAGATAAATGCCAACTTCACCACATTAAGGAAAATTGCCTTTGCAATAAATGGAGAGCATTACAGAAAACCATAACCAACCCAAATGCAGACGTATGGTGTCTAGTCCCAGTAGAAATGTCTATAAGACAGCTTCTATATCTAAGGTTCAGGAAAGATAGAAAGGGTGAGATCAGAGAGTTTTCTGTGAGATCGTATCTCCTAGGAATGCCAGACACTACACCAATAAGTCTCATCAATATGACTGCCTAAATGTGAGCTGAAGAAAGAAAACAATAATAAACATGTTAAGGTGGAAAGATAAAGCTCATATGGCCTCAACTCTACACAAAGAACTACAAGCAACTAAGGGCTGCTGAGAGCAGGAGAAATAGTCTTCCCCAGGGAAGAGCACAGTAATTGTTTATCTAATACCAAATAGTTATCTCTGGAAACATATATACAAGTAACATTATATATACTGATCAGATTTATATTTATGTATTTAGGAGTGTGTGTGTGTGTAATGTTAATTAACAAAAAAATAAAGGCCATGAATTCTAATTTGAAAGATTGCAAGGAATGATATATGGGGAGGTTTGGAAAAAGAAAAGGAAAGGGGAAAATGATGTACTTGTATTATAATCTCAAAACAACAACAACAAAATAATTCCAAAAGGAAAAAAGAAAAAAAGAAAAGGTGACTTCAGGCAGAGAACACCAGTTACTAAAAATATGGGCTGTCTGAACACTAGGCAAGAATGGGTAAAATTCACTTAAGAAGGGTTGAGTAAAGCTGACAGACGCAGACTATGGGGCTTTAGCATAAGACAGTCTAGTCATTCGTTTCACAGATGAGAAGGTTGACACTCATTTGCTTTGTTGGAATGATTCCCTTAAGGTCAAACAGCCAAGAGAGCACTTTCCCACTACCAGTATCCTCCTGTAGTACACAGATGCCAGGCTACAGCTGCATATATCCTGAGTCACAAGTAGAGTCAGGAGTTTATGGGTCGCAGCTTTCTTTTGCTAGGCCCATCCACACTGAACACTATTATGTATTCTGCAAATCTAAGAACTATTTGCAAAGCCTTGGGCATGCAAACTAGTTAAGATGTAGAAAGAAATCTGAAAATTTGAGGATTCAAAATCAAGATAAAACCCTTATGTCTAAATACACTGCTATTTTCAGGTTCTACCTTCTTGTCATGAGTACTTACTACTGGCTAGTCATTCACTAAATAGGCCTCCTATGAACTACTGCCCTAGATTCTATCAAGAGGGTTATGACCAAGATGGACTGTTCTAGCTGTCTATGATGGTCAGAATGTGACAAGTGAATAAGCAATTGATTATAAACCAGTACGGCAGGCAATTGCAATGATAGAGAGGTCCAAGCTGTCATGAGCGCTTCTAGGTGGCATTTATGCTATGAACCGTAGGAAAGTTTTCTGGCAAGATTGATGTACATGTTGCGTTTTGAGGAGGCAGGAGCCAATGAGCTGCATCTAGGAAAAGAAAGTCTGGGTATCAGCAGTGGGAAGTGAGCCAGGGACTCTGGGATACAGGAGATCCAGTCATCATCAGAGATGAGGCTGTGACATATACAGAAGGCAGGTGGTGTGAAGGTTCAGGCAAGCCTGAGAAAACAGGTTTCTTCTGCAAACACATGAGACCATGCAATGATTTATGCAAAGGAGATAAAAGGCCAGGTGTGTGTTTATAAAAAAAAGATGGCTACAACTGGAGTGCTGTACAAAATTAGCTTGTGCAAATGTGGGTTTGGGGATTTTAGTTTGGGCAATATCCATGACACTCTGGTCTGGGGATGAGAGTGATTATTTTGATTGGATATATGGGTAGATGAAGAAGAACCATAGCAACATTGCTTTTTCTACATACTACTGAGCAAACTGGCCTCTAATGATGCTATGCACAGGACGGAAGGCACGGTGGGCGTGGGGAATGGTTTGGGAGAGCCAGACAAAGGAGGTTGGTTTCAGTTTTGGTCTTTCAACTTCAAAATGTGTGTTGAAGGTCCAGCTTTGCTGTCTAGCCAAAGAAAGAAGATAGAAATGTCAATCAGTGCAACGACTTAATCAGTACATATTTCATTTGATATTATTATTAAGATGTTTATTTTATATGTTTGTGTTTGTTCCTTGCATCTGTAAAAGGCTGAAGAATGCATTGGATCCCCTGGAAGGTACAGATGGTTGTGAGCTGCCGTGAGTGCCTCAAACTTAGAGTTTTGCTGCCTCTGCCTCTGGAGTGCTAGTATTAAAGGCATGTGCTACCATACCCAGTGCTAAGCTTTTCTTTGTAGGATCTGTGAAAGGCAGCCTGTCCCCTGCCAGGGATGGTAGGCATTTGCCACACTCCCAGACTCTAGGCTCCTAACTCTAGGTCACAGCCTTCCATGGATTTGTGTCCTTTAGTCATGTAGGGTAACGCCCTCTAGCCCCTCCACAGATAGAATGCATGACTACAGGTAGCCTCAAGACAGATCTCCATATTAATGAGGTACCTAAAGGCCAGAGGGGCATAACCAATTAAATATTCCTTTCCAGACCCTCTTCTCTGCAAAAGGTGTTTAACCTCAGGCCTGCCCTAAGAAAACTGGGGTACATTTTTTCATCTACTTTCCGCCATGACAATAAACATGGTAAAACCATTCACTGTTTCTTTTTCATACCGTGGAGAACAATGGAGAAAGTTTTCACCTACAGAGCCATCATATAATCTCCCACAGAAAACCTCTCCGCATTTCCAGCCACAGCAACCACCAACCCAAGCAAGTCAACCGAGCCACTGCCACCAAACCAAGAACTCCTGACCCCAAAGGCACAGCCAGAGTTTCTCTCCCCCCTTCCCCTTCTGCTGCTGGCCAATCTAGCCTGTAGGCCCTCTGTGCTCAGCCCTTCCGTGGCTTCCCTAGCTCAACATGGGTGCCCAAGAGTCTGAGAACCAGACCAGCTAGCTCCAGGTCCCCTGGGTCCTCAGACTGCACTCTCCTGCCCCCCTGAGTGGGGTCCCATGGCTTCATATAGTCCGATGCTGGCCTGTATAGTATAACCCATTGATCACCATTTAAAGCATTTCATTGCTATTCTAACCCAAAATTCCAAAGTCCACATTCCACCAAATAAAAACCTGGGCTGGCCTATCACAGCAATATCACAGTCCCTGATACCAATTCTGTCTCAGTTATGATTTTATTGCTGTAAAGTGACACCATGGCCAAGACACTCTTATAAAGGAGAACATTTAATCAGAACTGCCTTACAGTTCAGAGCTTTAGTCCATTATCGTCATGGCAGGAAGGGTGGTGGCAGACAGACAGACATGGTGCTAGAGAGGTAGCTGAAAGTTCTACATCTGAATCCACAGGCAATAGGAAGAGACAGTGAGATACCAGCCTGGCTTGATCATCTGAAAGCCCAAAGCCTACTACCAGTGACACGCTTCCTCCTACAAGAGGAGTCTACTCCTCTTGTACTACTCCTACACTACTACTCCTACACTAAGAGTCAGTGATGATTCACTAAGACAGTTTACAGTCAACAAATGTCCATATGTTCACAGGATCACACATCACATAATAACATTATGGTCAATGCTTGAATAGAAAGAGACGTTTGTAGAGTAGGTCAATTTAGTGACATCATAGCAGTTTTAGTTTAAAGTATTCTCAGTGATGTTTCTGAAACAAAAAAAATCACCTAATCATCTCAATTGTTTCTCAAATTATATCTTCATAACTGAGTGACACATGACATGTGTGTGTCTGTGTGCTTGTATGCCCCGGGATTCGATGAGACCTTAGGGAAGGGGGCAAACGAATGAAAGGACAAGAGATACAAGGAATGAGAGCAAGTCTGAGGTTCTGATCAAGCTCTGAAACTTTAATTTTGGGGGCAGGTTATAAAGACACAGCAAACTGGGAAGTTTGGGCGAGGGTCATTGCTTAGGGCTATCCTACTATGGCCTTATTGCCATAGACCATCCCACTGTCATAACCTTATTGCCCTAGACCATCCCACTGTCATAGCCAGCTCCAAGGAAATGCCAGACGTTCTTTAGGTTCCTGGGACCTGAGACCTGTGAACGTCCTTTCTTAACCTTGTACTGACTAGACTTTCTAAAACAGCAGGTAATTTCCTGAGTTTGGCTCCCGGCACTTGTATGCACATTGTCTTTGTATATATGGGCATGTGTGTGTATGTCTTTGTATGTATGCACATCTATCAGAGTATGTGTGTATTTTGTGCATATATGTGTAGAAATGTATATGTAAATATATGTTCATATATGTATACCATGAATATGTATATATGTGTATAAGTTTTTAATTGCATTTTCACTATCATGTAGTCTGTTTTTATTATGACCACTCATGTACTGATATGTAATAATCTTTAGCTAGCTAATTATTGCTTATATGTATATTTGTTTGTGGCTAAACAGGAAGAATTAGAAAACTTATCAGAAGGTTTATCCCTAGAGAAGACATTCTTCTTCTCTCCCAGGAGTGAGGCTTGAGAGACTTCTCTCACCCTTATTGGCATGTCATCTGGTTCTATTGTTGTGCAGGTCTTGTTTAGGCAGCCACATTGTTTCATGAGTGCAGCTTTCTTGTCATATATAAAGGACACTATCTTGAATCAGATATCCAGGTCTTCTGGCTCTCACACTTCTGCCTTATATTCCTTCCAATTTCCCAAGACTGTTAAGTAGCACCAAAGATAAAAGTTGTCATTCTGATTTATGTTTTAAGTGAAAGATGTAATTTCTAGGTGGTAGCAGTATTTAAGTGGCATTTGTGTAATGAATTTTAAGTTCCTAGTGCATTGAAAGTGTGGCTAAAGAGGGTCCAATGTATAGGGAGTGTTTGAGAGTGGGGGTGTCCAGTGCATATGGATTTTCAAGGCACTTGGATCTGCAACATGCTGTTACTATAGGCAAAGGTGGTCTTCTCACCTGGACCATATTTTACAGAATGTAAGAACACCATGGGTGTATCATAACTATGAGCAAAGCCAGTAGGAACTGGTTTTCTTGTGGGGCTATTTATTATAAATAGTGTCGATTTTAAAGTAGACCCAACATTAGCTTCCAGAAAGAATCACACGCATAGAAAGAATGCCTGAAGAACTAAAGAGAATCTCAGACGCATCCTGTAAGGACCTGAGCACGCTTGTGTTTATGGGTCTGGGTTAGCATGTATTTGAAAACACTGGGCTGAATAACCCATCTCTAATTTGTACCCACACTTCCATTTCCTGCCTTTTGCTCATGCTGATATATCTTGTGACATGCTTTCTGTAACTTCTACATTCTAGACATCATTTAATTTCCTTCTTGAGCCATTTTTTTTTTGTTTGACAAAATGTAACCTTTACATAACTAGAATTTTCTCTTTAAGAAAATGACAATTTCCCTGGGATTAGAACTTTTTGTTGGAACCACTATGCCATTCCGGCTTCACTTTCCAAATCAACTACGGCATGATGAGCCTGCTGTTACAACCAGCAGATCCTGAGAGGGAAAGTGGAGCAGGAATGGATGAGAGCAGAAGACATCTCAGGCAGCGGGAGCACAGAGAGAACAGACTCTTGGGAGGCAGCTTCAGTGAGACAGTTTGTTTAATAGGGGGAGTAAATAGTACTTAAACTTTTGGGGGGATGGGTAGGGATTTTGGGGGTAAGTATATTTCACTGGCTAGGGCCAGGATGCTGGGGATGACTCCTTTGCATAAGGAGGAATTCCAGCTGCTGCTGAACATGACCTTATAAGGGGAGAAGAAGTTTAATCTGGCTCCCAGGCTACTTGGCCTCCTCCAGTGGGCAAAGGTGGAGGGCTATGTATGCCAGGCTCACACCATTCCAAACTTGAGCTCCTCCAAGTTTAAAATGAAAAATGTCCTATCTACTCATGTCAGTAGCAGGGCTCAGAGCACACAGACAAGATGCTTGATTTTCGTTAGAAACACATTTGCTTATGGTGGAAGGCTGGTGGAGCTAGACTCACAGATGTATAGGAAAGTTCCGACTTTTACAAACTCAGAAAAATTAGAATCTGTCTTCAGACATCCTATCTCATACCCATTAGGCAGTAGATGTGGGGGATGTGAAGGTCAATCTTGTGAAGGAAAAAGTACCACAGGCTCCTGCGACTCCTCAAAGAATCCTGATCTACTGCACATAGAACTAGATCCTAGATGGCCCCCGGAACTCTAGTGAGACAGCAAGAAAGGACTGAGGCCAGTGTAGTGGCTGCTTTCCCCCATCTTCACAGAAGTCCTAATGGGGGACAATGACCTCTCTTTTTCTCTCTGAGTAACCTCATCAGGCAGGGCTTTCATTGGGGCACAGCAACAGTGTGATGAGATACAATTGGCTGGGGATTTAGGGACTTGGGATTGGCTCAAATAATGGATTTATGCTTATGCCTTGTGCAATGAAATCAGATCTGCACCCTGATGCAGGTCTTTATGATTACTGGATTCATAATGTCATTCTGTCGTCTCTCACCGCCTATCCTCAGTCCTGTTCCCACAAGTAGATATATGCTGTTGTCAAGAATATCTAAAGATATTCAGAATCCAGATTCCAGCAGAGAAAACAAGCTTGCCTAAGATGAGAAGCAGATGGGTTACTTACTGAGGACTTAACATGGCGTCTGAGCAGTGTACTTCTTTCCATTATGTCATTTTCCCTAACAGGACACATAACTCCCCAAAGAAAAATACCAGGCATACTATGTATATAGTAGTAGTTCATATTAAATTTCCCCATTAACCATCTCTGCTTGGAGACCACCTGGATGTTTGACCTCAGCAATCGCAGTACCCTGGTTGGGATGCTAGCTCTGACCCACAATATTAGGAGTCAAGTTCTCCCAAAGCCACTGTTGGCAGGATTAGGAGCTGTTGTTTCTCTGGAGTTAGGACTCATGAACTGTAAAATAAGGATAACAACATTAGCATCATTGTTCATAGGGTTATGGTGAGGTTTAAGGAAGAGAATGTTCCTGGGCAATTGATATGAGTAGGAATCATTGTTGCCATGGTATAGAAGTGCTGCTGTCCTCCCCCATTCTTTTCTTCAGGGGAAAATGTTGAAGAGAATTAATTTATGACTTGCTAGAGACCACAAATAATTGTATCAAATAGATGAAGAAGCCCGAAGTATACAATCTGCCAACAGTGGAGGGCATTGCGACACACCATGTCCTATAGCAAAGCCAGGGCTCTCACACAGCCCATTACTCTATGCTGAGTCAGCCACAGGCTGGCAGTAATCGCAGCCAAGTTTATATGCTCAGAATTGATGTGGCCATATTTCCACGTTCCCAGCAGCAAAGTCAAGAGCAAAGTGTGATTGGAATGCTTTTATAGGCCTAATCGTGAGATGCTGACAAGTTGGGTTTATTGATTGGCCTTTACTTAACTTCTTCTGTAACTCAAAGTGATCTGCCCATGCAAAGTTGAAGGTGTGCTAAAAAAAAAAAAATCTTTTGTTGTTTGGTTATTTTGGGACAAAGAGTTTGTCCAACCTTTTTCCATTGAGAGGAACTGGCTTGGGGTGATGGTAGTTGTCTTGATGAGATTTCAAGAGGATCTTAGTGAGCCCATAACTCCCAGGATCAATACATTTATTTTAATTTTGTGGTTACTTCACCCTAGCAAAAGCACTAAAAAACATGAAAAGGGGGCTTCCCCAGCTGTACTTTCAAGTATCTCATTGTATTTCTAATTGTGAGAATAAATTAGAGGACATATATTTGACTACTACTCTGAGCCATTGAAATCTATTGTTTTCTTGTTAAATGGTACTAATTGTAGTTGTCACAGAAACCTGGAAGGTGCTTAGACTGATTGTCCAATCAATTTTCATCTTCTCCGTAAGGGGTAATTTCTTGGCTGATATTGAAATTCTTCTCCTATGCACACAATTTGCTTGCTCTAAGATTTTCTGTGATTCTGTTACAACAATTTTATTTATACTGTAGTTATGGGAAGAAGTTTATTTTAAATACAAACTAATTACATAGAGAAATGAATAGTCCAATCAACTGAGGATTGTGCCAAAGTAATAACATAAAACCTTTGTGATTTTGAGGGGAAAATGTTGCTTGTTTTAAAATTTGCATGTGACAGTATTTCTGTGTGTGTACTTGTTTTCACTGTCTTTGGAGAATTATCCCTGCTTCCTGCCACTCTTCTTGCCAGATTTCATGGGGAGCAGATAGTTATGTATGAACCACATGTAGGTGGAAGTAAAAACTCCTGAACTATGTTGTCTTGGATGAAATATTAGACCTTCCACTTTCTAATTGATGCTTAACTTCAGTTGCCACCAGTCATCATGTGCAGATGGTGGGGGGTTACTTCATTTTTTTAAAGGTAAATCTATACATATATGCATACTCCTGTAGTCATAAGTCACATTAAACACACTTTAAAAAATCGTATTAATTACCAACTCTCTCCTGTTCTCTCCTTTTCTTACACAGGCACCTCCTCTTACCCTGATTTGGATCAAAACCAAAGAATCCCAGTAAAATTTGTGTTCTTGTATTAAGGAGAACAAGCCATGTTCCAAAAAGTATGACTTTGAAAAACAATATTCTATAGATACTTCACACATCTTATAATCAAAACTTCTAAGAACCTTCTCTAAGGGGCCCCCGAGTGGGCATAGAACACACCCAGACACCAAAATCTCAGCTCAAAGGACATTGATTTACATGTTTTTCCAGGGTAGCAGGTGGTACCTCTTGGTCAGGCAAAGAGAGCAAAAGGTGCTTCTGCATGAGTGGGTTTTTAAGGAGAAAAAAGGGGAAGGAAGTCTGTGTTAGGATGAATTGGTAAGTTCTGATTGGAACACATTAGCCAGTATAGCCAAATAATAAAGTTTGACTGTTTGACCTTGGAGTTTTGAAAGCTGGATCTTAGAGTTTTAGTCAGGCATAAGAAAGTAGCCAAAAAAAGGAATAGACATTGGTGGCTAGTTTTAAGAATGTAATCTAATTGTTTAGCAAGGGAGGAAGGCAAGACCTGTCAGTGCCATGTTTGCCATTCTTGAGTCTGTTATAACAAGAGCCCTCCACCTTACAAAGAAGTTTATTTTCCCTGTGCGATACTTAGTCACCCCATTGATTGGAGTAGCATGTGAGCAAGGACTTCTTCGAAATATGTGTTTTCTCTTTGTGCATTTGAGTTTTCGAGTTTGACAAATTGGCATCGTTAGATGGAGATATGGCAGCTCTTGCTACTCAGTATGACCTGTTCCAAATCTTCAGGATGGAGATCTCAAAGTACAGTAAGTCACATCAGTGACATATTGTATGTAAGAAGAAAGAGCCATTCTTATGAACCCCTAGTTTATTTTATCATCCCTTGTATATATATGGCTTATTTTGTGAATTTGGGTATTATAATAAAACTGAATTTATGTAGTTCCACTATTTACACATGTTTTAATTATAGAGCCCCCAAATAGTGCTACAATTGTTTATGTGTATCTATAACACACATATCAATCAATTCATGGATTCTCTAAAGCATTCCCTGAAGCATAACCAAACCCAATCCAGCAAACAAACGCAAACCAAAATCTCCCGTGTCATCTTAGTTTCTTTTTGTGTTGCTGTGATGATACAACAACCCTACCAAAGCTGACCTAAGGGAGGAGGGGCTTATTCTGACTTACAATTCAAGGTAGTCAGTCAAAGAAGCAAATGGAAGTTGAGACAGCAAGAGCTTGAAGGAGTTGGTCACATTGTTAGTTGAAAAGCAGTGTATTCCTGGACAAATCAAGTAGTACTCACTTTGGGAGGTCATTATTGAAAGAAGGGAATAAGCAAGGAAGGGTCTGTGTCTTTTATCTGGGCTGTGATGATGCAGGTGGTGATGTGCGCAAGTGACACAGGTAAGACATGTGTGGCGGTTGTCATGGCAACAGATGCATGGGGGTTCCTGTTGCCTAGGGATGATGTCATCTCATGGATGTCATGGCTGTAAACAGCTTCTAATGTTAACACACACGACATCCATAGCTAAGAAGCAAAGAGGGGTGAATGTCTGCTGCTCCTCAACTTCTTTTTTCTTCATAGACATAGACCAGGATCCCAGTGAGGGAGTGGTGCTACCCATAGTGGATGAGTCATCCATCTCTATTAACACACTCAGGATCACTCAAGGCTCGTTTAGCATCTACTGGTTTCCCTATTCTGGGTTAGCTGTTGCTATTTAGTAGCAAATGTGTGGCAAGTGTGTCTCTTCCCCCATTGCAGAATCCGAGATCACTAGTAAGAATAACTCATACGTTGTGGGTTGTGAACCTCCACCCTGAGTACTCAGCCCCACCCTGATCCATGTGCTTGAGTAGGCAGGTGAATCTTAACTGGTGTCTCAGAGGTAATAGCTGAGAACCAAAGATGGAAAACTAAGGAAAGAGACTTTGGGAGAGTCTAGGCTTAGGGAAAGCAGATGTTCAGGTAATCAGAGGATGCTTCCCTCAACTCCAGAGTGTATCAGCCAGAGGAGTATTAAAACACTGAAACAGCACCGAGGACAGGACGGAGATGGGGTTGATTTTGTTCTGTTATTGTTTGTTTGTTTTCTATAGAAGACCGCGCTTCAGGATCAGCAATTCAGAAATGTGCTTCACTGGCTGAGGTTACACCTAAAACAGGCTGTGCAGCAGTGCAGGATGCTGAAGGCACAGGCTTTTCTATAAGGGACCCCAGGGGCAGAGCAAAGCCCCCCTGTGGGGTTTCTTGGGATTTCAGGCTGCTCCAGACTTTAAATGCATATTGGTTTATTTAAATGCTAGTTAGGCTTAGATTGAACCAATTATCCCATATTTTAAGTAAGATGTAGTAGGGATACCAGAATTAAGCAGAGCATAGAGCAGCAATGCTTGGAGCCCAGGCAGAGAAATCCAGCTCTGCCTTGCAGCTCCTACTCTTTCAGGCTGAGCAGCAGGGTCTTCCTTTCATCTTTCATCTGTGGCAAAGATGCAAGGAGATGGTGTTCTCTACCTGGGGGCTCAGCAAGGGATGATGGGGAATGAGAACAATCTTTTGAAGCCTCAGTAATATGATTTCTCTTCTTTTATTAAAAACAGATTGTTTTCCTCATATAATATATCCTAATTACAGTTTTCCCACCCTCTACCCCTAGACCCAATTCTTTCTTGTCTCCTCTCCCATTCAGATCCACCCCTTTTCTGTCTCTCACTAGAAAGCAGGCTTCTATAGGATAATAATGAAATGGAATAAAATAAAACAAAAACTAACATAATTTTTTAAGTAGCTTTAGTGGAACATCATTTACACATTATGACAGTTATCCACTTTAATATTAAATATAATTTTAGTTAATTAAACATTTAAATAATTAATACCTTAAAATGAATGAATAATGAAGTTAATTAAATATTAAACTAATAATTTAATTAATTTATATTTAAAGTTATATAGCCAACATAGCTGTCTAATTTTAACATATTCTTATCAGCCAAAAATATTTTTAGATTTTCTTTGTCCATGTATTAATTCACAACTATGTTCAGGAAGTGCTTCATTTAATGACCCATCATAATCAGCATATTTATTGAGTAATTATAACTTGCCATGGTGTCATAATTATCACATCATAAATAAAATTTTAGGTATTTTACAACTTCTGATAATTTAGTTGATATGTATTTTAGATACAGTAAAAATGATGAATATTTTAATTCACATGACTACTTTGATACTTTTTAGTAATTAATCTTCTGAAGCAATTCATTCTTTCGTAGTTTCGTTCCACTTTTTTTGGATACTAAGATGTACAGGTCATATATCATATCATTTCACATCATGTCATATCATATTATATAGTATTTGTTGATTCTATCAAGACATATTGAAGTCGGACTAGTGAGATGACTCAGACTGTGAAAGCATTTACTCTACAAGCCTGGTGACTTCAGTTGGATTCCCAGATCCAAGTAAAGAGGAACTGACTATACAGAGTTATACATTAGTCTTCACATGCATACCATGGCACGTGCATACATGAGTGTATGTGTGCACATGCCTGTGAATGTACACACACACACCACGTACACACACATCACATACACACACATATAAATACATAACACTTTAAAATAAATATTGAAATGTTTTTTTTATTATTTCTCAGAAATAACAGTCTATATTGACTGACGGTAGTTTTTGATGTTTAGAATGTATATGTGGTGGTGTGCATACATGCATGCAAAAGATGCATGTGTATCTAGATATGTGTTTAGGCCCAAAGTTGACATATAGTCTTCTTTAATTGGTCTCTATTGGGGCACAATCTCTCACTGAATGGGGAGCTCCCTGAGTTTGGTTGGTCTAGTTGGCCAGCTTATTTCAGGGGTTCTCAGTCTCCCCAATGTTGAGATTACAGGTGGCCACCATGCCTGCTTGTCTTGGCTTTTATGTGGGTTCTGAGAATAGGAACCTTAATCCAGACATTCACATGGCAAGCACTTTATCCATTGAGCCATCTCACCACCCTCTACTCAAGGCAATTATTCAGGTAAACAGTTTTACAACCCTGTGACAAAACTGCAATAGAAAAGTACTTTCTTACTTAGGTGTGAAAAGGAGTAATTGAAATTATATTGGATCCTGTTAGAAACTAATTGGACACGAAGTTCTAAGATTGTCTGTGAAGGCCGTGTAATAGCCCCACTACCAGACCAGGTACTAGCTGTGAGATTTGAAACTGGGTTTATTAACCCTGGAATACAGCATTCTTACTCGCTAACTTAATATTATTGAATTAAGGTATTACCTCAAGTAAAATTCTTACCAGGTGATTTTCAGGGAAGCTTCAGAGAGTGACTTGAACATAGCTTCACATTTGAGAGTCGTGCTATATAAATGTGAACTGCTGTCATCAGATGGAGGGAGGGAGTCTGGAGCTAAGATTAGAGCCCAGGAATTAGGATTTGTTGATGTCTGGCTGCACTGTTTTTAGTTGGTCTTTAAAATCTAATCATCCCATAGTCTTTCTTTTCTATTCTCATCCCAAGTTTAGTATTCCAAGCCCCTAAATGGTCTTAGACATCAAACGAAAGTTTAAGTCCATCATATAAATGGTATACATTTGAGGTTTGTAAGTGGTTTTGCTAGTTAGAGTAAGGGATATTTCAGAAGGCCTGATGTAAGTTGAGTTCCCAGAGTCTGCTGGGAGATAGACCTATCCTTTCACCTCTCTAGTATCTAGGGATGCTTTCCCAATACAGTGACACAAAGAGGGCTTGCAATAGTGGAGATAAGTGTTTGAGATACCACTTTTCCCATCTGGTTGCAGAGCATGGTATCAGCAGAGTTATGAGCCAGCTGTTTGCCTCTTTGATGCAAACGCTCAGGTCAGGTAATATAGCTTTCAAATCTGTGGCTGTTTTTCTTTTCTAGATTGATAATGCTGAGTTGATAACAGGCAATAGATACTGTCAGGGAAATTTCAGATTCAGAGGTCAGGAAATATTAGAGGACTTGAGTGAGCAAGCAATGCAGTAAAGGCAGTTGACCTGTCCTTTATAGTTTGGGAATGTGTTCTTACTGCACTGAAATGAAGTCTGGTTAGTGCCTGGGAAGCAAAGTAGCCCAGTAACATTTCTTGGCTTGATGATTACTCTTATTACCATGGCTTCAATGATCTAATATTGTTGGATCAAATGCTCTCTGATGTTCAAAGATACCTAGCCTGATGGGCATAGTTATCAACAGTAATAACAAGGGCTTAGATTCTCATCTTCATTATCTCCAGTTTGGGTATATTCCTAAAAGTGATATAGCTGAATCTTGAGGTCAATTGATATCCATATTCCTGAGAAAGTACCACAGTAATTTTCATACTGGCTGTATGAGTTTTAACTCCCACCAACAATGGATGAAGTGTTCTGCTTACTCCATATCCTCATCAGCAGGAGCTGTCACTTATTTTGTTGATCTTAGGCATTCTTACAGGTACAAGATGAAATCTCAAAGTAGTTTTGATTTGCATTCCCTTGATGGCTAAAGATGTTTTTTTTAACATTTCTGTAAGTGTTTCTTAGCAATTTCAGTTTAATCTTTTGACAATTCTCTGTTTAGATCTGTACCCCATTTTTAATTGGGCATTTTTCTTGATATCTGGTATCTTGAGTTCTTTATATATTTTGGATATTATGCCTTGGTGGAATGCGTAGTTGGGGAAAATTGCTGAAGACAACACCTACACAACTCATTGAAGATTGAGACGTCTAGCTGGTACCTACATAGGGCCTTCACTCCTATGTTCCAGCATCTTTGGTACAGAAATATATTCTGTACACTGTCTAAAGAGAAATATAAACATAAAGCCAGCCATAAAAACTTTATCTACAAGGGTGTACTACAAGATATGTTAGAGCAATGGTGGCAAAAAGCTTGTGAGAGTAACCAACCAATAACTGATTTGACATAAGACCCATTCCCCAAGATAGAACCCATATCCCAAACTGCTTGGGTAGCCAAGAACCTGAGACTAGACAGCACAGAGATTTAGGACAAAACCAAATAATACTGCTCTAAAAACATAGAAAAAGTATGCAGTGATAAAATGACACCTAATGATATTCTGCTATATTCATAGATTAGTGTCTTGTTCAACCATCATCAGAGAGGCTTCCTCTGGTGGCAGATGGGAACAAATATAGAGACCCAAAGCTAGACATTATGCAGAGAATTGAAATTGGGAGATCTTGGAACATTCAAACGTTTCTATCAAGTGTCTCCCCTCAGAACTCAGGAAACGTCATGGAAGACAAGGCAGAAAGAGTGTAAGAGCCAGAGGGATGATCAACACCAAGAAGACAAGACCCTTTAAATTAACATGAGCAAAGCTCAGATGAACTCACAGAGCCTGAATCACACAAAGATGAACTTCATGTAATGAAACACACAAAGAACTCACAGAATGAACACACAAAACCTGCACAGGTCTCTGCATATAGATTATGGCTTCCAGGTTAATGTTTTTATGGGATTCTTGAGCTGTGAAACAAGTAGGTCTCTAACTCTTGTGCCTTCTCTAGGGGACTTTTGCTTCTGTTAATTTACCTTGTCTAACTTTGATGTTATGTTTTGGCTTGTTTTATCTCATTCTATGTTATTGTGTTAAATGTTTTAAAATGAATGAATGAATGAATGGACGAAAACCTAGCTACTACGTTAAAAGTTAACAACTAAACTATCTCTTATACTTGCTAGTAGAGACAAAATCAATTTTCTCCAGTGGAGTGATATATAGGCCTCATGTTCAAGAGTAGTTGACCACAGTTTTGGGTGTGTATGTGTGTGTGGTTTTAATTGGTTATAGTTGGTACTTTTGCTTTTTTTGGGGGGGGTGTTTTTCTTTTTGGGTGTGGTTTCATTTATTTTGTTTTTGTTTTGGGGTGCTTTGTTGTTTTAATGGGTTTTTGTTTCTTGAGAAATAAGTTAAGGTTGGGTGGGCAGAGAGGGAAGGAGAATCTGGAAGGCCTGTGGGGAACAGAAGAATATAATCAATTTATATTTTATTTTAAAATTGCTTTAAATAATAAAAATAAGTCTTCAGAGGAAAAAATCTCTAAAAGTTGAAGTAGGGGGTTTTAAATTTTTCATTGTATATCTGCAATAAATAGAAAAAACTGTGATTTAATGGGAGAGGTAGTGGGGAATGACAGACTGAGCGAACAGTTAAAGAGAGAGGCAGACAGAGATTAAAGGAAGTGTAGGGTGGAAAGGAGTTGATGGGACATCACAGGAAGAATAGAGAATCTAAATATTCAAAGAGCAGAGACAGAGAAAGGAACAGGTAAGAAAAGGACAAGGAGGAGCTGGTAGAATGAGAGAGGAGGCAGGTAGAGGGAGACATCTTGGTAGCTAAGGAGAGAAGATGAAAGCTTGTCAGGCTCGGAGTTGGCCATGTGTCCTGGCTTGAGTCCTTCACTTTTCTCTGGCTGTCAGAATCAACATCTGCTCTCCAGCAACTGTGATTCCAGTCAAAGCTGGTGTTGCTTTCCTCCCCACTTGTGTTCTCACTGATGATTCCCAGCAGGTCTTTGTGATTGGTTCTTACCATAACAGGACTCAGCAGCTGTGTCATTTCTCTTCTTTGGGCCCCGACTTTGGGCATGATTTTTCATCACTGAGTCTGTCTGGTTTTGTTGTTTTGTTTTTGCCAGAGCACATGTATACGGTTGTCTCCTTGCCTCTTGCTTTCTTCCTAAATGCAATGGGCTGACATTCTTTCAAAAACTTTCTTCTGTTCTCTTCTTTGGGTCTCTGACTTCCTGTTTGTAACCCATGCCCGTGACCTACTTTACAACCTCATGTAGGGAATCTTATAATCCCACCCATTCTGATGGTCTGCCTACATGGTACTACAACCCGAGGAACCCTTCACTGTTAATCACTTCCTAGGTTGGATGATGTTGTATATGTATTTGGCTTGGGTGAATGTTGGCTTTGGGAAACTTAACTGATAAGCTGTAGAGTCTTCAAAACCTGGAATTAGTGGGAAGTCTTTAGAGTATTGGGTACTCTTTCAAAGGAAAGGGATTAAGGTAGTTCTCATGGGATTGTTCTTAGCTCTTTCTTTCTTGAGGGGGTTATTTTTTTTTTTTAAATAAGATTAAGTTGGGGGGGGGGCTCCTTAGTCTTTCTCTAACTTCTGTTCAGCTATATGACTACTCCCATTGCTAATATGATCTTGTGTTACATACCACCTTCATCAGTGTCCATCAAATCAGGCCACCTAATCTTAAACCCTAACTATCCTAAACTGTGAACCAAATAAATCTTTTTCCACTATACATAATTTGCCCTGGGCATTTTGTTACAGTATTTGTAAACAGACTAATATGGATAGTTTTCTTTGTTTACCAGAAAGCTAGGTACATAAATGTCTTAAAATGACCCAATTTTCCTTTTTAAATATTCTAATCCTATATATTGCTTTTTTTCTTAGTTAACCATAGATAACATGTGTTTGTTTTTGTCTCTCTCTGGTAGAATGGCTGCTTCCTGATGACAGGCTATTGTTTTGACTTCATTTAAATATTCTTTTTACCACAGAATACTCTGGTCATAAGTGATTTTTTGTTGAATTGCATTTCTTAGAAAATGCCTCTAAAATAATTATTTTTGATTTTTATTTATGTGCATGTGTCTTTGTGCGAGATGTGCATGTACATGTAGTGCCTACAGGAGCCAGAAGGAAGCACTGGATCTCCTGAAACTGAAGTGACAGATAGTTGTGATCTGTCATGTGGGTGCTAAGAACTGAACTCAGGTCCTTCTGCAAGAGCAGCTAGTGCTCTTACCTCTGAGCCATCTTTCCAGCCTCTAAACAAATACCTTCTGTAGTCTACTTAATAGAACAATTACTTTGAGAAAGTATCCATGTGTAGATTTCTGAAATAATATTTATAATAAACATCTAATAGCAAAATTATGAACAAAACCTGTATAGTTTCACATCCATATAGGTATTTATTCTAGTAAGCTCCCAAATTGAAGATGACACTAGTAGTAATATCTACTGCTTACTATGTGATGTCTCTGTTTTTTAAACAATAACTTAAAAACCTTGAATAAATGTCCACTCCCAAGGACAGTAGTAGACTCAATGAATCAACTAAATCCCCAAGACCTGTTAGTATGAAATGCTGTAATACTTGGTGCCTCTAGGGACTGATTTGAGAAGGGAACATATGTTTTTGTTTCATGTTACTCATGGTTTATATTTGTGAACAGTAGACTCAGAAAACAACAACTTTGAATGTATATAGCATATGATGTAATTAGAGCAGAGAAATCAACTCCAAATGTGCAGAAGGTGATAGGCTATGTCACAGGACTCATCTGTAATTAAAACTCATTTACAATCAGTTCTCTTTACGATTCTCTCTAAAAATCAGTCTTGATGACTACTGACACTAGAAATAATTATGGAGAAAGAACAAAATCGTCAAATTGTATGTTTCAGGGATCCACAGTTCAGAATCTAAAATAAGATTTTGAGACAAAATTTTGTCCTTTATGTCTTAGCCAGGTATCTGAAACTTGGGTTTTAGCCAGAGATGCTGTGGTGTCTTGCTGGTGCATTGAGATGATTGAATAAATGGGAATAAAGTGCATCATGCAGACAAGCATTTGGTGCCAAGTGTCTATTCCCTTCCCTGCTCTGGCATACCTTTCAATTCATTCTGCCAACCACCAGGAATATGATAGATTGGTGTCATGTTCATGGTTGAAAGGAAGGTGAGGTCTTTTCCTCCAGCCTCCAATCAATATGTGAGAAGAACCCCTGCAGCATCAATTACCTGATAGTTCAAAGTTCATAGGGATAGAATTTTATTTTTCACAAAAGGTTTTCTTATTCAGCTTCACACACTATCTTTAAATTTTCTATTAGAACATAATTTTATTGATAAGAATCTCACATTATTCCCACTAAAAAGCAAATTTTCCTCTGTAACAATGCTTTGAAGCTATGAATGCATTCCCATATAAAACAACTAATTAATCTCGGCTCAACAACATTAAACAAACACACTAGCAGTTGCATTTGAAGTCACTGGTGCACACTAAAAATAAGGAGCAGATTAGAAGGGAATAGAGATACCATTTGTGGGGCGAGCTACTGTTTGACATCTTTCAATATAATTTTTTCATCTTTCAGTATAATTCTTATATGATTATTTGGTAATTATCATTTTCCAGTGGACGGATGCTCTTTTTGGAGCTAGAGGTCTTTGACCATTTGTATTTCTGAATTACCAGAGTTCCTGTCATGAGTATTGATCTATTTGCTGTGAAGAGACATCAAGATCAAGGTGACTCTTATAAAAGGAAGCATTTAATTGGGGTCTTACCTACAGTTTCAGAGGAATAGCCCATTATCACCATGATGAGGAGCAGGATGGAACTGAAGAGCTTACCTGAGAGACTTATTTTTGATACATGAGTGGGGTTTGATGCATGAGAGAGAGAAGGAGTGGGAGAGGGAGAAGAAGAGGGAGAGGAAGAGGGAGGGGAGGGGGAGGGGGAGGAGGAGGGGGAGGAGAGGGAGAGGGAGGAGAGGGAGAGAGAGACAGGTATGTACTTTTGAAACCTTAAAGCCCACTTTAAGTGTCACTTTTAGTGACACTTCCTTTTTTAAGGACACACTTTCTCCAATAAAGCTGCATCTTGTAATCATTCCAATTCTTCTCAAACAGTTCACTAACTGGGGACTAAGCATGCAAATAGATGAACCTCTGGGGACCAATATCATCCAAACCATTATGACTTCTAACTGACTATATATATTGAGAGAAACAACAACAATAGTAGCAGCAGCAGCAGCAGCAGCAGCAACAGCAGCAGCAACAACAACAACAACAACAACAACTTTCTTGAAATAAATCCAGGAGGAAAAAAAATAAAGCCAGGAAAACCAAAAGCAGACAGCCATTTCCTCTAGAAGTGCTTCACCAGAGAGACAGTGAAGATTATGTAATTCAAACTGATGCTGACAGATACCTCCTGGTAGTCACTAGAAAAACAGTTATAACCTTAGAAACATTATAAATACGACACCAAGGAAAAGACTGGGAAGAGAGACTCTTGTTTATTCTGCATATGTCTTAAGGGGAAAAATGATTGGCTTTTAAAAACCATATCCCTATGAAATTGTAACCTCCATGATGGCATGATGTCTGCTAACCTTGTCATATACCCAAGGACCTCACCAATCACTGAGATCTAACAAAAGGAAGCAAATTCCACAGGAAAATGTATTCTTGGCTAGGTCTGCTTCGTTGTTAATTTTTTCTTAAAATTAAAGGATAAAACACATGTATTTTTAGAACTATGAGTGTTAGATAATATATACAGTGTTAACGTTTTGCTAATTGAGGACAATTGAACCAATTCCCTTTAAATTTAGCAGATATTAATATCTGTTGCATAATTCTCTGAAATTTTTAGATGACCGAACTATGTGAGGCATGCCATAGAAGCAATGACTTTGAAAGGAATACAAAGTACAGCACTAAGAGAAGAATTTGGATTTTTAAAGTTTCTCCAAGGAGACATAATTGACTAAGTAAAATTGAGGCTAGAGAGATGGCTTAAGAGTGGTTAAGAGCACTAGCTGCTCTACCAGAGCAATTACCAGGACCTATAAGGTAGCTCACAACTGTGTATAACTCCAGTCCTTGCAAGTCTGATACCCTCAAAGAAAGACAGATGTGTGAAATCTGACAAAGAGATCAAGATCAAGAAACAGTTGTCACAGATAAATGATGGATGTTTATGAAAGGTCTAATTCTACCTGACAAGGTAACCTCTGACAATATTTAAATATTAGTAGTGTAAGCTACACAGGGAAAAGGAATAACAGAAAGTAGCTACCTGCTAAGGTGGTAATGAGTAGGTGCTTACATTATGAAAGGAAAACATAAGAGACAGAAACAAGTTTTTAATGCCTTGCATATAACCCGATAACCTGATAACTAATTTCATTCTCTCCCAAATAGTCCTTCCTCTTTGTCACCGATTTTGTACCCCCAGATAGATAATTTTAAGTATTATAGTATTGCAAATAGCTGGCTAATTAAACATAAATGTGACTGAAAGTTTTTAAAAAAGACACACTTTAAGAAGTACTTTTAAGTGTCTCCCTTTTTTAAAAATTTGTAAAATACACATTTTTATTGAAAGTAAAATTTTATATAACATTTAAAATGTTTTGGAAGTTAGCAATCACAAAAAAACAAAACTAAAAACAATCCATATCTATTCAACATCAAAATTTAGACTATTAATAATAGACATATAAGCTTTTGGGGGGGGTGAAGGAAAGGATTTATTGAGTTTACACTTGTACATTGTCGTCTATCATTGAGAGAAGCCAGGACAGGAATCCAAGCAGGACAAGAACCTGGAAGCAAGAGGTGATTTGGAGACCATGGAGGGGTGCTACTTATTGACTTGCTCAATCTGCTTTCCTGCAAAACCCGTAGCTATTAGCCCAGGAATGGCACCATGCACAGTGGGCTGGACCCTTCCCTGTTCATCACTAATGAACAAAATGCTCTTAAGTGCATTCTTTGAATAATATAGATTTTTTTCTCCAAAATTAGGTTTTATAATTGTGATGGTCACTGTTTACTGTCAAGTTGAATGAAATTAAAATCATCTGGGAATCACGATTCCTGATTTTAAATTGTACAACAAAGCTATAGTAATAAAAACAACATTGTGTTAACACAAGAGTAGACACATTGGTCAATGAAATACAACCGAAGATCCAAAAATAAATCCATACAACTATGAACATTTGATTTTAAAAGAGAAGCCAGAGCCCTCTGAGAGGCCCAACAAGCAGCTGAAAGAGTCAGATACAGATACTTACACTCAACCAATGAACTGAAGTCAGGGACCACTGTGGTTGAATTAGGGAAAGGCTAGAAGAAGATGAGGAGGAGGAGGGCAACCACAAAGGAAGACCATCAGTCTCAACTAACCTGGACCCCCAAGGCTCTCAGACACTGAGCCACCAACCAGGCATCATACACCAGCTGATATGAGGCCCCTGACACATATAAAGCAGAGGACTGCCTAGTCTAGCTTCAGTGAGAGAAGATGCACCTAACCCTGGAGAGACTTGAGGCCCCAGAGAATGGGTAGGTTTGGTGGGTTGAGGGCATCCTCTTGGAGACAGAGGAGAAGGAATGGGATGAGGAACAGTTGGAGAGTGGACCAAGAGGAGGATAATGACTAGACTGTAAAAAACAATTAAAGATATCTATCTATCTATCTATCTATCTATCTATCTATCTATCTATCTATCTATCTATCTAGATAAGCAAGCCAGAAATGCACACTGGAAAAAAGACAGCATCTTCAACAAAGATGCTCATCAAACTGTATGGGTGCATGTAGAGGAATGCAAATAGATACAAATATTATCATTCTACACAAAACTCAGCTCCAAATGGATCAAAGAGCTCAACATAAAACCAGAAAAACTAAATTTGATAGAAGAGGAAGGGAGGAAGTGATACTGAGATAGTGAAGAATAGTCTCCAACCCATTGGAACAGGAAAAGACGTTTTGAACAGAACACCATTAGTACAGGTGCTAAGATCAAAAATTAATAAATAAGACTTTATGAAATTGAGATTCTTCTGCATGGAAAAGGACACTGTTGTTTAGACAAAGTGGCAGTCTATAGAATTTGATAAGATTTTTTTTTTTACCAACTACATATTTAATAGAGCACTAATATAAAATATATAAAGAACTCAAAAGATATAGATATCAAAAGAACAAATAACACAACTAAAAATGGAGTACATATCTAAACAAAGAATTCCCAAAAGAGGAAACTTAGAAACACTTAAGGAAGAAAGGATTTAACATGCCTATTCATCATGAAAATGAAAATTAAAACTATTTTGAGAGTTCATTCTACACTCATCAGAATGGCTAAGATCAATAAAACAAGTGACAGCACATGCTGGCAAGGATATGGAGTAAGGAGAACACTGATCCATTGCTGGTGGGATTGAAAACTTGTACAGCCACTATGGAAATCAGTGTGGTGGCTCCTCAGGATGAGGAAAAAGAATCTAGCTCAAGATCCAGTTACATCACTATTGGGAATATACTCCAAAGATGCTCCATTCTACCACAGAGACATTTGCCCAACCATGCTCATTGCTGCTGTATTCATAATAGTCAGGAACTGGAAACAACCTAGATTTCCATCAACAGATGAATGGATAAAAATGTGGTACTTTTATACAATGGAGTATTATTATTCAGATGTTAAAAATTGAAATAAAGAAATTGGAAGGTAAATAGACAGAACTATAAAAAAGCCAACCTGAGTGAGGTATTCTAAACCCCGAGAAACAAATATGATATGTTATTTGCATGTATGCAGATATTAGCTGTTAAGTCTATGATAACTAAGCTACATTCCATCGAACCACAGAGGTTAGGTATAAAGTGAGGGGTTAGGGCTGGTATAGATTGATCTCAATATGAAAAGAAAACAGAATAAATAGTTGTGAATAAATGGACAGAGGCTCTGGAACAGAAAGATAGGTACAAAGAGAGGGGAGAGAAAGACAAGTGAGGGGATATGGGGAGGGACAGCTAAAATTAAGACACATTTGAAGTACAGTATAGAACCTAAAACAGTAGACGCTTTTTAAAAATATAAACATATATGAAGGTGATCTAAATGAAATCACTAAATAATGGGGAAGACAGTCTCAACAAGCTATCTGTTGTCCCCTACCTCAAGTGTACCACAGCCAATAAACAAACATTTAAAATTTGAACTTTGGGGAGACAATTTAGGTTTGAACTACAGTAGCTACTAAGTCTCTCTTGATGATGCCTGGCCCCTTCACGAGTAAGTGCATACTACAGCCTGTTTAATTAAGTATTAATTAAGAGCAAATATCTCTGATAATGATATCACCTAACAATTTAAACACTTCACCTTCTTCCATCTTTAGATTTTTCGTGTTTATTAAAAATTTATATGGTAATAAACAATCAAGCAAATACATTCTCTGCTTAAGCTACAAAACATTATCTGGGAGATAGGCCTCTAGGCCCATCTGCTGCTGGTACCATTTGCTATGTGAGGGATGTAGTGAGCTGAACACTAGCATGTACATGTTCTTTACTCTCTTTTGACTGCAGATTAAGTGTGACCGGCTGCTTCAAGGTCCCGATGCTTGACTTAACTACAATGATGGACTGTAACCTGGAGCTGTGAGCTAAACAAACCCTTCTCCCTTGAGTTGCTTTTGTCAGAGGATTTTATCACAGCAACAGGAAAGAAACTGAGACGGAAATAAAGTAATATACTTTTTGGCTAAACTGGAGTTCTGGCTCACATTTTCATCATCTAGGGTGTTGCAGAGGCTCCCATGGGTTCTTGTATCACACTATGTTCCAAGGGTTATGGCATTCACAGTATCTGCCAGGGATCACCCTAAGTTTCCAAAGAGTTCAGCAAGGAGCACCAGCTCCAGATGTTAGTGATGTTTCTTAAGATCTAAATAAATGATGCCATTTTTCAAGCAAGGAAGCAACAGCAGCAAGCTGTCATGTCTCCTCTTTTCCTTGGCAAATTTGTTTTTTACCCACTCTCTCTAGTTAAATTCAGATATCTCTGAGAGTTTCCTGCAGGCATAATGCCTCCTTAACCTTTCTCTGTCTTGGAAAGATAAGTTTTGGAGAAGAGAAGTATAAGTCACATGTGTTTTCCTGTCTAGAATTAGAAAAAATGTGTTATGTATATTGAAAGAAAAATCAACATAGTATATTGGATATTTGTATTTTGTATTTGTGTTTGTATTTTCATAAAGAATAGGTTAATAAACTCAATATTAACCTCACTAATAGTACATGGTAGAGGCATCTTAACTGACCATAAGGACATTGCCTGATACTGCTTGGGGGTCCAGATGAACTCTGCAATTGTTCACTATCTCAGGAATGCTACTGAAGTTGGGACAAATTTTCTGTCTCTCTTGAGTAAAAAACTCTATATAGAAAATGTTCTAATCTGTAAATAGATTCCACTACATCATAAAAAAAGCATTTCAGATGAATGACTTTAGTGAATGATTGTACACAGTTCTGAGATTTTTTTTCTTATCTCTGCTATCCAGAGGGTGTATAGAAGAGTACAGCAGTGTGCCAGAGTGAGCAAGCACCTCACAAGGCTCTCCCTTTCCAGCTTCACAGTTTCAAACTAAGCACTGGTATTGGCAGAGTTCTTATTTTGTGTAAAATGGGATCTTAATCCCAACCTTAACTATTCACAAATGGATCATAGAAATTAAAAGGGAAAATTTAGATGGTAATAAATTATAATTTTTGATGTGTATATTAATTTCCATTGGTATGTTCACATCTGTATCTCTCTCCCTCTCTACTGTACACCTATATGATAATCTATATAGATATCTGTCTGTCTCATACAAGCTAACCATCTGAAATTTTCTTTTGTTATACTCCTATAACAACACAATTGTACTGGTAGCTTTTCCAGGTTTGGAAATCATGTAGGCTAATTCATGTTTCCTTTTAATATCTGTAGCTTCCTCTAGACTCTGTTAAAAAATCATGATAAAAACTGGGAGAGAATAATTTATTTGTATCACCCTTTTTCAGTGCTCCCCTGGATGATCAAACTCATATTTCTTCTATTCTTTATTACACAAAGTATAAATTATGCCAAAGAGGAGAACAATGTAATTAGATTATTTAGGGCTTATATTTTATAATGATACCTAATTTTTATAATGAAGTATGTACTGTTACAGAAATGGGAAATGAAGCATCAGACAGAGCATTTGAATGCAGAGCAGTATGGTTGGTATGCATTTTGCCCTACCCATAATTGCTTTTGACCAATTGATTATTCTGTTTAGTAGGAACAGGTCATATTTGTTTTGAAGTGAAAGAAAGAATAGAGCTTGATTCTGCTGTTCTGAAAGATCTCTTTCTTTTTAAAGAGAAGTATATACATCTGTACTGTGGAGGCTCTGAGAGCCCTTGGACGAGAATACCACACCATGGTTGCTCAGGTTTAGCATAAGTGGTGCATGTCCAGTGTATTGATTGGCCAAGAGTTCTGTCAAGTCCAATATGAAGGTCACTTGTGCTCACTGTGTGTGGATAGTAGGGGATTAAGGCAGCTCTTTATAACTTGGGAATTCCTTCAGTTTACCAATCTATAGGTTGGCTTGTTTGTGCCTGGCCTGCTGGCTTCTTTGTTCTGTAGATGGCTCTTAAATATCTGTCTCAGTCAGCTTTCAATTGCTGTGACAAAAGCACCTGAGACAAATAACTTAAAAAGAAGAAATGTTTATTTTGACCATGGTTTCAGTCTTGGCTCCATTGTGTTGGCTTATAGTGAAGCAGTGCATCATGGTACAGAATGTGATAAAACAATCTGCTCTTCTTATGTTGGCTAGGAAGAAGGCATGAAAGAGATGGAAGCTGGGGAGGAGAAGGCAGAGGGAGCGGAGAAGAAAGAACCCTAAAATTTCTTTCAGTAGCATGATACCAGCCATCCAACTGCCTCCCTCTAGGCCTCCTTCTATCATGTCCCAGTTTTAGCCCATGCTGGTGACCAAGCCGTAGGCATGTGGGTCTTTGGAAGACAGTTAAGGTTCAATCATAATTTACTCTCATGCCACATCCAGTGATGGTTCTTACCACACTCAGTTATGGGTATTAGGGATAATGCAGTGAACTAAAATGATGCCACCGGTGCTCTCATACATCATATATTCTAGTAGGGATGACAGTAAAAAACAAAAACAAAACAAAATCTGAAAGATGTTAGCAATCCTATATCCCATTTTATTATAAAAGTCAAGATGGATACTTCATACACTAAAAGACTAAATAGAAAAAGACATCTTATTGGAGAGGGTGGAGGGAAGGGGAGGGCATCTTTGAGGTGACTAAAGTAAATACATCAAGGCATGTCTCAGATGAAATGTCAGCATGACGAGCTCTTGCCTGGAGAACTCCAAGGCTAGTGACTGACTAAAGCAGCAGATGATGCTTCAAGAGCAGTCAGGAGAATCTGAGACAGGAGGGTCCTGGAGACACTTCTGTTCCTGATGTCACTGAAGAGTGGAGATTTGCAAACTGCTTGGTACAAGTGTGATCACTGCTTTCACAGCCGGCATGATTGCATCCTAGCAAACCTAAATGTTTGTGAGCCAGAGAACCTGGCACATCCTCACACATTTTTGTAACAGCAGAGAAACAGGAAGCAAATTTTATCTTGGGAAACAATGATCTTAGTTATGAAAGGGAAGCATCTGGTTTCAGAAAAGGAGTGGCATGGCTTCTGACCACAGAACAGAAAGCATCAAATGTCAAGTGAGTTTTCCAATCACCACAGTTTTGACCTTTGAATCTTGAATTTATTTGTATCCTACTTTTCTTTACCTTCTGGCTTTCATAGATCCTCAGTCCTCTGATAAGTTCTACAACCTCTGTATAATCTCAGACATTTCCAGCATGACAGAGGGCTTCTAGTCTGTTAGTTGCTCTTTAAGCATTGTTACCAATATTTCATTTCAACATTTTGAATGCCACCACTACTAGCTGCATAGAATTATTATGATATTTTATCTGTGTTCAGGAAAACTGAGCAAGGACACAGGATAGTACTCTAGAGACACTGGGAAGCCTCTTTTCTTCTAAGCTACAGCCTGTGGTCCCAGAGATCTACAGAACAAATGTCCTGATTTGATACAGTGGACTTAGTTGTTTTCTTGTATTAAATTCCCCTCCGATCTGAGCCTTCTCCATTCACTGCCTTGACTCTCTTATTAAGACCGGTTGTTTTCCTGATGACAACCTGGATAATTTCTCAAACCTGCAGTGTACAGCCATACTCCTACAGGGCTTTGAAATGCTTTGCACAGTGTCACCCCATCAGCATCAACATTTATCACTCTCATACTCTCCCATCCAGCTTATGTAACTGGCAGGCATGGCAAGTGTGACAGCAAGAATTTCACACCCCTTTGTGCATTCTTCTTGACCTTACAACACAAGGTGTGTCTTGCCTGTCAATCTTTTTCAGTTTTCTTACTCCCAAGGACTCTCTCTTGCCTTTCTTTAATGGCCATGGAAATTTATGGACATTTAGAGAACTTATTCCTGACTAAACTAAATTACTAGCATCTACCTGAATCCTGTTCATCAGGTTCATCAGACATGGAGGTCTGGGTCTATTCTTAACTCATTTCCTAGTGATTATTTTCCCCTGCCCTGGCTCCCTTGAGAACAGCTCTATCTCTGTATATCAGTTTTCTTTTTATTAACTTAAATAAACTATAAAATACAAGTTTCATAATTTAAAGAGCTCTTGATCAAAGCATTTGGTCTTCAGGAACTGTGTGTGTTAGTGGGTTTTGTTCAGAGAACAAACGAAGAGTCTAACTCATATCTAGCCATTTGGTAGTACCTTTATATTGAAAAACTAATCTTAGCAGGATGCTAGAAAGTTTGGGGCCAATCTGGGGTGTACAATAAGACCCTGTCTTATGCATACACCCAGAAAAGCCCAATGTGTTAGATTTTTAAAATTGTGTGCTTATTTTCATCTGAGTTACATTTATAACATCTATCAATCTGCTTTTTTTCCCTACAGTCAGTGAATTTTCCATCTATAAGACTAAACACATCTATATCATCCAGCTTTTTTCCACTGACAAAACACTTGTGATAAGCAACTTATAAGAAGGGAAAGGCATCCTCACTGAAATAGATCACCTGGGAGAGAGAGAGAGAGAGAGAGATTGAAGAAGGAAACAGTAAGTATGGGGATGAAAACGGGTGGATCTCAGGGATTTCCTGGCCAGGATACCTAGATAAATGGTGAGCTTCAGGTTCAGTGAGAGACCCTAGCTCATAAAGTAAGATGAGGAGCAAGAGATGCAGACAACTGCTGTCAATCTCTGGCCTCCACAGTGCATGCATGACACATGCATGCAAGTCCACCACCCACCCATCTACTCAGCCGCATCACTATTACTCACACTCTAAAAAACTAAACGGAAAAAAAGACAGAAAGGATTAATTTGTGCTCAGCATTTTTGATATTTTAGTCTATCATTGGCCCCATCAATTTAGAGTCTATGTTAATGCAAGGTAGCTGGAGCATGTGACAGATGAGGCCGTTTACCCATGAGGTCAAGAAAGGAAAGAAGAAGAGTACAAGGAGGAGTCCATGTGCTCTCAAGATCACCTACCTTTTTTCATGAGCATATTTTCTTCCCTCCTCTTCCAAGTTGCCACCTGTGAATTATTCTGGAATCCTATCATTTCCTCTAAAAAAAACCAAAAAAGGCTCTATCTTCTTTTAGTTTTATGTAGATGTTTCTGTGTTGTCTTAGTTTTATATCAAATAACATCTTTATAAAAATTTACCATGATAATTTATTAATCTTTTTGTTACTAGATGTTTGTTTACTAGACTAATGTTTACTAAACATTTTGTGGAGGCAATATCTATAGTCTATTCTTTATTATATTTCTATGAAGTAACTAAGTGGCTGCCCCAAAGTAATTACTCAACAGTGTTTGTTTGATGGGTCAAATGGGATCATCACCCTGGAATTCTAAGTCATTCAGAGAAAAGTAAGGGACGGGAGATTATTTGAAAGCTGAGAAGTCATGTTGCTTTTCAAGAGAACTTTAGTTCAGTTTTCAGCACTCATACCGGGTGACTCATAACAACCTGTAACCCCAGGTCCAGGGAGGAGCCCTTTTCTGTATGCCATGGCTTGTACTTATGTGTACATGCCTACAAATATAAACATACATATACATATATATTTTAATGTATCTCATTTAATGAGAGAAAACCCTAATGTCCCCTGGAACTGTAGTTATAGATGGTTGTGAGCAGCCATATGGGTGGTGGGAATTGAACTCAAGTTCTCTGTAAGAACAGCCAACACTCTTAACTGCTGAGCCATCTCTCCAGTTCCATTTATTCCCTATTTACTCTGCAGCTTTTTCTGATTTTTGTCTATTCTTTTTTCTTTTGCCTTTTGTCGATCCATTTTCAGCTCCATTCCTCAGGTAAAAAGCTGGACTTACTAGATTCTTAATAATGCATAAGGTACAGTGCTGCACTTTCTGAATAAATATCAAAAGCATGAAGACATCTACACGTTTTATAATACTTTCTTCTTGGAATTATTTTATGAAGAAAAGTAAGAGGTTAAAGTCTTATGTTCAGTTACAAGATTATGAGAATATAAGGTAGAGATGTTCCAGTGGTTAAGAGCACTGGATTCTTTCCCAGAGAACCTGGGTTCTCAACACTAATATGACAGATGACAACTATCTGTAATTCCTGTTACAGGAAATCCAATGCCCTCTTCTGGCCTCCACAAACATTAGGCACATAAATAGTACATAGACATACATGTAGGCAAACACTCAAACACATCAAAGAAATCTAAAACTGAAATAATCAGAATTATGAGAATAAAGAAATCTGAGGCATTAATAATGTAATAAATTGTACACAACCAGCAGGATATGTTTTTTAAAGTAATAATGACAGAAGAACTATATGTTCAATTGTGAAAATCATGAGTTTAAGTTTTAAAGAGTGTAATAAATAAACAACACAGTGTACTATTGAGATTGGAGCCATAGTGGTAGAGGCAGATTCATTGGAATTTATTGGTTTTTAATTGAAACTGGGAAATTTTTTTACTGTTCTTTAAAGTGCTTGCACAAATTAAAGAGAATACAATATAGCATAGAAAGAAAACTGCTTTATACATCTATATGAAATAATTTTTCAAGTGTCTACTATAGTCCTAGCAAATAGTAAGAATTCACTAAATGATATAAATATACAAACATTTAAAACTGAAACCTCAAAGTATCTAGGCAAATGTATTAACATAGTATGTTAGTCATTGGTGACAAAATTCCAAAGGCTAACCAGTTTGAAGGAAGCAAGGGTTATTTTGGATCCCAGTCCATGGTTATTACCTTTCTTGCTTTGGGGCTTGTGATACAGCTAACACCATTGTTGGAGAGTGAACAAAGTCACTCACCTCATACCTGTTAGGAAACAAAAACACAGATGAAAATGTTTTAGAGTTCCCAAACCTCCTTTATGAGTATATCCCCAGTATTCCAACTTTCTTTCAGTATTCCTTGCCTTAACTAACTTCCAGTATGTCTTGCCTTTTAATTAAAAAATTGTATGTATATATGTATGTATGAATATATGTATATATGTCTGTATGAATGTATGTATGCATACATGCATGTGTAGGGATGTGTGTATGTGCGTATGAATGCAGGTCCTGGAAGAGGCCAGGGGCCCCAGATCCTTCTGGAGGTGGAGTTACAGGTATTTATGAGATGCTTGTTGTAGGTTGTAGGAATGATTTGAATCCCCTGGAAGAGCAATATGATCTTCTAATGGCTGAGTTGTCTCTGCAGCCCACCTTGTACCACTTCTTAAAAAATCTGCCACTTCCTAATATTACAAAAGATGGATGACAAAGGTACTAATGTATGGGCCCTGAATAGTCACTTAAATGAGTCTTGTCCATTTAAGCAACATCTTTTTTTTTCTTTTTGTTATTGGATATTTTATTTACATTTCAGATGTTATCCCCTTACCTCATACCCCCCTGCCCAGGAACCCCTTATCCCATCCCCCTCCTCCTGCTTCTTTGAGGATATGCTCCCACCTACCCCCCCCCCACTTCCACTTCCCCACTCTCAAATTCCCCCACACTTGGTGTCTAGCCTTCATGGGACCAAGGATCTCCTCTCCCACCTAATGCCCAACAAGGCCATCCTCCCCTACATATATAGCTGGAGCCATGGGTTCCTTCCTATGTGCTCCCAGGCTGGGGATTTAGACCCTGGGAAGCTCTGATTGGTTGTATTGTTGCTCTCCTCATGGGGGCCACAAACCCTTTCAGGTCCTTCAGTCTTCTCTCTAACTCCTCCATTGGGAACTTGTTGATCAGTTCAATGGTTAGCTGTGAGCATCCATATCTAAATATGTCAGACAGTGGCAGACCTCTAAGGAGACAGCTATATCAGGTTCCTGTCAGCATGCACTTCCTGACATCCACATCAGCGTCTACCTTTGGTGACTGCACATGAAATGGATACCCAGGTGGAATGGTCTCCAGACTTCCCCTCCTTCAGTTTCTGACCCACACTTTGTCTCCATATTTGCTCCCTTGAGGACCAAAGCACCCACACTTGGCCTTCCTTCTTCATGAGCTTCATGTGGTCTGTGAGTTGAATCTTGGCTATTTCAAGCTTCTGGGCTAATATCCAATTATCAGTGAGTAAATACCATGTGTGTTCTTTTGTAATTAGCTTACCTCACTCAGGATATTTTCTAGTTCCATTCATTTACATAAGAATTTCTTGAATTCGTTGTTTTTTAATAGCTGAGTAATATTCCATTGTGTAAATGCACCACATTTTTTGTATCCATTCCTCTGTTGAAGGACATCTGGGTTCTTTCTAGCTTCTGGCTATTATAAATAAGGCTGCTATGTACATAGTGGAACATATGTCTTTGTTATATGTTGGAGCATCTTCTGGGTATATGCCCAGGAGTGGTATAGCTGGGTCCTCAGGTAGTGCTATGTCCAATTTTGTAGGAACTGCCAGTCTGATTTCCAGAGTGGTTGTACCAGCTTGCAATCCCACCAACAATGGAGGAGTGTTCATCTTTCTCCACATCCTTGCCAGCATTTGCTGTTACTTGAGTTTTTGATCTTAGCCATTTTGATTGGTGTGAGGTGGAATCTCAGGGTTGTTTTGATTTGCATTTCTCTGATGATTAAGGATGTTGAACATTTCTTTAGGTGCTTCTTTTTAACCATTGGAGTTTTCGCAGTTGAGAATTCTTTTTTTTAGCTCTGTACCCCATTTTTAATAGGGTTATTTGGTTGTCTGGAGTATAATTTCTTGAGTTCTTTGTATATATTGGATATTAGCCCTCTATCAAATGTAGGATTGGTAAAGATCTTTTCCAAATCTGTTGGTTGCCATTTTGTCCTATTGTCAGTGTCCTTTGCCTTACAGAAGCTTTGCAATTTTATGAGGTCCCATCTGTCAATTCTTGATCTTAGAGCATAAGCCATTGGTGTTCTGTTCAGGAGCTTTTCCCCTGTGCCTAGGTATATGCTCATGGATTGGCAGGATTAATGTAATAAAAATGGCCATCTTGACAAAAGCAATCTACAGATTCAATGTAATCCCCATCAAAATTCCAAATCAATTCTTCATAGAGATAAAAAAGACCAATTTACAAATTCATTTGAAATAACAAAAACCCCAGAATAGCAAGAACTATTCTCAACAATAAAAGAACTTCTGGGGGAATCACCATCCCTGACCTCAAACTGTACTATAGAGCAGTAGTGATAAAACTGCATGGTATTGATACAGAGACAGGCAGGAAGATCAGTGGAATAGAATTGAAGATCCAGAGATGAACTCACACACCTATGGTCACTTGATCTTTGACAAAAGAGATAAAACTGTCCCGTGGATAAAGGACAGCATTTTCAACAAATGGTTCTGGTTCAACTGGAGGTCAGCATGTAGAAGAATGCAAATCGACCCATTCTTATCTTCTTATACAAAGCTCAAGTCCAAGTGGATAAAGGACCTTCACATAAAACCAGATACACTAAAGCAACATCTTAACTGAGAGAGGCTGAGTGTATCAGTGTAGATGCCCTCACTTCATGCCATCTCAATAGTGAGATTGTGTAGCTTTTAAATTCCATGGTTTGATTCAAGGACATAATATTGATTATTCGTGGTGCAGAGCTGTTGGTGTGAGCGATGTTTAGTAATGCAGTACAGGATAAACTGTTCATTGCTCACATGCCTGGTTAAAGACCTCGAAAAGCTCCAGAGGACATTTCCTCATTTGTTTCAGGACAATGTCACTTTGCATACTGGTATTTCCTCTACCTTATGTTGCTCAGATATGCTTCTGGGCTTAAGTGACTTCTATGTGTTCTTTTGCATTCATTTCTCTCTGTCTGAAAGATGACAGCTTATAATGAGAAAACACACTTGCTAGTAAGAGCAACACTGAGATGGCAGGATGGAATACACATACAAGCCACAGCAACTTCAGCCTGGGTGAGGAGGAAATGTACCAAAATATTGAGGTGATTTTTTTTGGCAGGCATGACAGAGGCTTCTACTTTGATCCTTCTAAAGTGTCAATATTTTTCAGAGTGATCAATATTTTTCAGGTGGGAGGTGTTTTCTCTGTTTTCTGTCATCTGCCATCACACTGGTCTTAGTTTTAGTTTACAGCTCAGATAATGTAACAAGATATATAATGAGAAATACAAGGAAACAAAACAGCTCTACTGAAGCCTGGATTCTTTATTCAGATAACAGTCAATCATGAATGATAATTGAGAGGATATTAAATGTAACAAAGGTTAATCTTTGAGGCAAGCATTTTCTCCCAGTTCTTCAACTCCCTCTGAGTCCTAGGTTCCTAACCTGCCCTGTCTTTGTTCAGAGTGCCACAAGATCAATATTGGTGAAAATCTGGCCATAAGATTTATAATGTGGAGAATTGCTATGCTTTCCTTCAGTACTTGGGGAGCAGGGGTCAGAAGATAGGGAATTCCAGGCTAGCATGGGCTACATGGGAGATCACATTTCAACAAAACCCTTTTTACTCCAAGTAGCCATACTTTCTTTCTCACCCAAACACACTTACCCAAAATATTTCCTGGGTTGTTTGTATCTGGCATAGGCCATTTTTTGTTTGTGTTTTACAGTTTTAGATATGGTATACTTTAGCTAGCTGCCTCAGCCATATCACTACTTAAAGAATGAAGTTAATAGGGAATTGCAATGAGAGAAATTGCAACTTTCTAAAATATATGAATGTATCCCATTCGCATCAATATCTGCATGTGAGCTTATTTTTAAAAAGTTTAGAAAATATAATTAAGACTCTCGAGCATCTCCTAGATTTTATTTTTAATAAAAGTTTTACTGTGGGGAAATGGTGTTGGTGGTGTTGGTGGTGATAGTGGTGATAGTGGTTTGTGTGTGTGTGTGTGTGTGTGTGTAGTTCTTATGTGAACTGCAATGGCATGGTCACTAAACAAGTGATACTACTAAGAGCCAGAGGAGGTGAAAAGAAGCAATTCCTCTACAGGATCTGGAGGATCCTATAGATAGAGGAGGGACACAGCCTTCTAATACCTGGGTTTTGGATTTTTGGCTTTTTGAATTATGAGAGTAATTAAATTTATATCTTTTAAAGCCATCTAGCTTTAGCAGAACTTTTGCAGTACCCTAGCAGTGCCAGGAGTCTAAGACAGGCAGCCTCTAGGTTAGCAGGTTTAGAAGTATATTTCTAGATTAGATATGATCTTAGAGCCCTCTTCCCAGTTCTGATCTGTAAAATAGGGATGATCACATGGGCTCCTAGATGTGAACAGAGGGTTATTGCATGTACATAGTGGTACAAAGAAAAGCGTTTGCTTGAACAGTGACAGAGAGCCCTCTAAAGATGTATCAAGGTTCACTATTTTTTTTGCTACATAGAAATTACCTTCTGTATTTAAATGTCAACTTAGTTTCAGCTTATACCATCTAAGAACATTTTCAAGTATCCTAATACTATCTTACTTCAGTACCCTGGACAGAGCTTTGAAGCTGTTCATATGTGGCTATTGATCTTAAGTTGACTGAGCAGACTGATTTAGTTCTATCTCACATTCCAATACTATTTCACAGTCTTGAATAATAATGATTAATTTTTGCTTCATTTTCCTCTTATACTTACAGGTCTTTTGTGTTGTCCATGAAATCTTAGACATAATGTGTCTGTGATAAGCAAGTAAATGGATAGTAAGTGGGTTTTCAAGACATAAGAAGAGAAAATGAAAAGATTTGATGTATTCTGAGGGCCTCCAGGAATGACCTGCCTGTCCATACTTCTTTCTTATGTCCCACCATGTGGATTTTGACAAATGTCATCCATATTTTAGGTCTGGGCTAATTTTTGGTTTACAATGTAGGCATCATATATAATCCTGAAAATCATGTTATGAGAAGAGTCTTGTTAAATATACCTTCAACATACCTTCAAAACATTCCAATTCACTCACATTACACCCATCTCAATAGAACCACCCATCTCAATGGAAACACCCATCTCAAAAGAAACACCCGTCTTAATAGAAACATTCATCTAAAAAGAAACACTCATTTTGATAGAAACACCCATCTCAATGGAAATACCCATCTCAATGGAAACACCCATCTCAATGGAAACACCCATCTCAAAAGAAAGGTCCATCTCAAAAGAAATACCCATCTCAATGGAAACACCCATCTCAAAAGAAACACCCATCTCAAAAGAAAGGTCCATCTCAAAAGAAATACCCATCTCAATGGAAACACCCATCTCAAAAGAAACACCCACCTCAATGGAAACACCCATCTCAATGGAAACACCAATCTCAATGGAAACACTCATCTCAAAAGAAACACCCATCTCAATGGAAACACCAATCTCAATGGAAACACTCATCTCAAAAGAAACACCCATCTCAATGGAAACACCCATCTCAATGGAAACACTCATCTCAAAAGAAACACCCATCTCAATGGAAACACCCATCTCAATGGAAACACTCATCTCAAAAGAAAGACCCATCTCAATGGAAACACCCATCTCAAAAGAAACTCCCATCTCAATGGAAACACCCATCTCAAAAGAAACACCCATCTTAATAGAAACATTCATCTAAAAAGAAACACTCATTTTGATAGAAACACCCATTTCAAAAGAAATGACCATCCCAATAGAAACACTTATTTTTTTTATTTATTTTTTATTGGATATTTTATTTACATTTCAAATGCCATCCCCTTTCCCCATTTCCCGTCCCTAGGAAACCCATATTCCATGCCCCCTTCCCCTTTTTGCTTTTATACAATTTTTTAAATGTTAACCAAAGTCTTTATAAGTTTGGTAATGTTCAATATCAATCAGAAGTGTAACCTAATACCCAACCTAGATTATCAACTATCTTTGACTGGTGGAGACATGTGAACATCTGCCTCCATGTCTAGCCCCCCTCTCTCTTTCTCTCTCTCATCACTAGCTCCTCCTCTTCTTCTCCTCTTCTCCTTATTCCTCCTCTTCCTCACCAGACTCCTCCCACCTTAGCTCCTCCTACATATCACCCTTCCTGTTAAAATAAAACTTTTCTCTCAAAATACAGTTAGAGCATAACTATACCAATTTATGTCAGTAAGGTGCAAAATAGACCCAATACCCAGTCCATCATTTTAGATACACTTATTTTAATAGAAACACTCAATCTGTTAATTTTGTGTCTTCATCTCAAGAAAAGAAGCTTCATGAAAGGAACCATGATGGTTTACCTGCATTCTCATGTCTAGCCAAATTCCTGGTTCTTACCTGTGAGGGTTTAGTAAATTCTCATGACACATAAAATCATCCTATAATAAAAATTGTATTGTCATTTCTTTATTCTCAGACCACCATTATCTCATAAATACATTTTCAATGCACATTGGCTTCTCAAGGATTCAAATATCTGACATGTATATCTTTCTTTACTAATGATAAAATAGCTTAAAGATTTAATAGATGCAAAAAAATCCTACTTTCAGAAATGACTACTTTGATTATTAAGTCTTTCTTTTTGGTCATTTGTAACTCTGAGGCTAAGACAAGTTCTATAGCAGCAAGGGAAAAGGGTTTTAGACCACTGGGCCAATGAATATTTAAGGAATTTTTTCCAGGGAAATTTTGTCAACAAAAAATGGATTGCATTATGGCCAAACTACACCTAGCAGTTTCATTGACATGATGAAGACAGCCAAGTAAGGAAGAGCAAATGCAATTTCACTGCTGCCAGGATTGTGATAGTATCTGAAATCCTATATTCTACGGTGTTAGTCCCATGAGAGAGGTCTGTGAGAAGGAGCTTAATGAGAAACACTATTATCCATTTGAAGAGTATGTTAAGGATTAACACATGTAATTTCTGTACTGTTCTCTTGTTAATACAGCAACTTGGCTTAAACTAGCAATTCCTAAACTTGTTTTAAAATGTAGTTGTTAAACTTTTGTGACTAAGCTTTCTGAGTGGTTTTCTTTTAATTGTATCCATTGATATCTTGGAAACATTAAGTTTAACACATTTGCAAAGTCTGAACTGATGTATAATATTTAACATAAAATTCTTAAATGACACAATAACAAATATCATTGAGGGCTTCTGAGAAGGGGTGTGATCAATTTTCTCAGAGATAATCCCCCTGATAGGTTATCTACTTTTATGTGGTCAGCCTTAAATAAATACTCATATGAGAAACAATAGATGAACTTGGCAGGCTGTATTGAGAAGAAGGAGGAGGAGGAGGAGGAGGAGGAGGAGGAGGAGGAGGAGGAGGAAGAGGAGGAAGAGGAGGAGGAGAAGGAGGAGGAGAAGGAGAAAAGAAGAAAAAGAAGAGGAAGAAGAAGGAGAGCCCTATAATTTGTAAAAGAGTGAGAAGAACATAGGTGGAATTGAAGATGGAGGAGAGATGGAAATGTTGTTAATACAATATTTGCATATGAAATTCTAAAAACAAATAGATGAAAAGGGCTAAGGAATGAATAAGTAACTGTTAACTCCTACTTCAAAAGTTAATTATGCCTTGTGGAATTGTAGCTTCAGTGCCTTAGACACTTAATCTTTACAAATATGGCTAGGACATGAGGACCAGATGGTAATTTATCTAAATGACCACAGAGTAGGTTCACAGAATAAAAGATAGAGGCAATCTTTCCAAGGCTTAAACTGTCTTGTTTTATTTCAAACTTTCCCAAGAGCCTCTCACAGATAAAGAATCAGTATTCAGTGGAAATATTAATATCCAACATTGTGGAAAATGCTTTCGAAGACACAAAATTTTGTCTTATAAATAATAATTGTACAAATGAACCTTCAAGTCCTCTCTAACCTCAGGGCCAAACTGTCTCTAACACTGTCCCCAAATGTATTGGATGTTATGTATTTTTGGAAGGCATCATATTATACATAAAGTGACTATGAAAAAAATTGAAGGCAGACTGTGAGTCTCTGTCCTGAGGTTTGGCTCCTCTCTCAGCAAAGGAATTGTCACAACTATCCTTGAGATGTGTCTCACATTGTCAAGGAAGTTCTGTTGTTAGAGAAAAGACAACAGAGAAAGGCTGTGGTTTTATCCTGACAAACTGACTGCCTGGCAGCTTGCTCCTAGGAGCTGAAGCATCTTCTGAATACTAATGTGCTCACTGTATTGACTTTCCTGAGCAAAGACCAACAATAGGGCTCTCAGTTCATCCACCATACAATTTTCTTTAGTTCCACCACGTCCTCTCACAATCTAAAAATCTGCCTTGAAAAAAATCATATATACTGAACACTTCCATCAAATGAACTCTGGCAAGTAAACATTTTGCACTAGTAAGTTTTGAAATCTGGATTTTGATTGCCTTTGGATTTTAATGATATCATATCACAGATTCTCACACAATGTGTCCAAGGGTCATTCCTTTTTAAAAGACCATGAGAAATCAATAGCAGTCAGATGATTTTTTAACAGGCTCCATCATCTTCAAGTTCTGAAGCTTGATATACCACATGTGCCTCCAGCCTGCTTCACTTGCTATTATATTGGGTGCATTAGGAGTGCATAGAGTCATCTAGTTAAGCAGGCACACCATGTAACATAAAGGATGCTACATGAAGCAAGAAGGAAGACCTCACAAATCTTTAGGATGTATGGTTGACTATTTTTAAAGCAATCCCAATCCAATTGATATCATTTTTAGATTCAAGTTTTCTTTGTGAAGGTTGTATTTACATGAGTTTAGGGGCCTGGCAGCTAAGAACTCAAGGATTATGGTACAGACGAGAGATGCAGCTCTCAATTCAGAAGACTTGGCTTAGCCCCAGATTTATTTGTTACTTGCTTAGATACTGCAATTACTGTCAGTGGTCTGATGGAGATCAGATTACTCATGCCTATTTCATTCTCTGTAAAGCAGCAGGAGTATGCTTTGGATAACCTATTTCTCATGAAAATTAAAAAAAATAGAAAATATGTGTGTTTGTGCTTTATAAAATATAAATGGCTGTTTTAGATTGAAATCTCCTGGAATTAGGCAAAATTTTTTTTAATGCATTCATTTATTTGAGAGGCAATTCCAGGACAGTCTAGGAAGATAAAGAGGAAAAGGTGGCTCATAAGTTATCTTTGAGGGAGCTTGGCTAGAACAAGTGGGAAACAGTGTGGAATACACACCACTGAGTTCTCCCATATGAAATTGGTTTTTGCCAAAGGCTGGCCCCATTTAGTCCTGAAGGAAGGTTGTTATATGTAGGGTTTGGGGAGAGGAAGTAGTGATGATACTTAACACATCAGTCTCCTTCTTGTGTGAAAGAGAAAGCCATTATTAGTCAGAGAAAGAGTTATTATCAGTCCCACGAGTTGAAAGGTGATTCATGCTTAGGTAATTGGTGAAGATCAGGTAATTTAAGTCAGCACTGACAGGTTATAGGGCCATCAGAAGATAAACATAAACAGCAATCCAATCACAAACTGTTCACCTACCTGCAAGATCCACCAGGGCAATGGTGGCACAAAGCTTGTGAGAGTGCCCAACCAATAACCTATTTGACTTAAGGTCTACTCCAAGAGATGGAACACATACCTGCCACTATGGGTGACCAAGAACCTAATAACATATAGCCCAGGGATCAAGGGAAAAACCAAAAGATACTTGTTCAAAAACAAGCAAAGAAAATGTAGTGATAAAATGATTCCTAATGATATTCTGCTATATTCATAGACTAGTATCTTCTTTGGCCATCATCAAAGAAGCTTCCCCTGAAGAACATGAAAACAAATATAGAGACCCACTGCCACAAGTTACACAGAGAATGAGTGATCTTGGAACATTTAGCCCTATTGAAATGTTTTCATCAAATTCCTCCCCTCAGAGCTCACAGAATCCCACAGAAGAGGAGGCAAAAATAAGTGTAAGAGTCAGAGAGGATGAAGGACACCAAGAAAAAAAGGCCCCTAAATCAACATTAGCAAAGCTCAGATGAACTTACAGCGACTAAAACAGCACTCATAGAGCCTGAATTGGTCAGCACAAGATCATATATATATATATATATATATATATATATATATATATATGTATATATATACACACACACATATATACATATATGTATATATGTATATATATGTATATATGTATATATACACACACACACATATATATATACATATATATAGACATATATATAATAGCTTCCAGTTCAGCGTTTTATTAGTATAGTGTTATTATTCCTTAATTTGCAAATTAGTGAGTCTCTGACTCTTATACCTTTTCTTAGGCCTTTTTCCATTTGTTGATTTGTCTTGTCCAATCTCAATGTAATAGTTTTTGCTTTATCTTGTATTTTATTTTATTTTTTATATTTAAAAATGAATAAATAAATGAGTACCTAGCCACTAGGGTAAAGGTTTACATCTGAACTATCATTTATACCTGATTGGAGAGGGTAAATCAGTTCTCTTTCTCTCCAGTAGAGTGACACTGGGTATATTAACCATTCCAGAGCATAACCCATTCTTGTACAAAAATAGTTTGCTAATACATAATGGACTGAACAATATTATTGTGCCATTTTTCTGGGGGGAAGATGTTTGGGGTATGGTTTTATTTTGTTTTGTGGTTGGGGGGTTGTTGGTATATTTTTGTTTGTTTGTTTTTTGAGAAATAACAAAGTTGGATGGAGAGGGAGGGGGAGAAAATCTGAAAAGACTTAGAGGAAGGGAAGAATATGATCAAAATATGAATTTTGATGACTTGAATTTTAAAATTCTTTTAAATAATAAAAAACATTTAATCAAAGATCACTAATAATGAAAGAAAAAAATAAATGGACTTTGCCCTGCTATTATTTATAAAGAGATAGATTCTGCAGTGTATAGATATTCATTAATAAAATATCCTCCAATTTTTAGTCAAATCATGGATATAAAAGCCAAAGAAAGGTGTAATTTTGGAATGTATATCAAAGCTCTGAAAGAATTAAGAACCAAGACACAGGAGAGGTCAGTGAGCAGCTGCTATAAAACAATAAGAAAAGTGGGGAGAGGTCAAGCTGAGCAAAAAGATGACTTTATAAAGAGTTGGGAAACTCTTGTTTCAGTTGTCTTTATTCATTGAAAAGACTTCTTGGAGTCCATGTGCATAAGAAAATGCAGAGGTCTAGAGAGCAAAAGCTATGCCTTAAAGAAATGTCAGGCTCAAAGTGCTTCTCAGAACTGGTTCTTAAGTTACTCAGTGCAGCAGGGTTATGTGCAGATTATTGTCAATAAGATTTAGCAGCTGAATGCCAGCTTATTTTCATCTCTTAAAAAGAGGCCATTGAAAATGCTTATCCAAACAGTATCTGAGATCATTTAACATACTTTCAGGCTAGCAATATAGCTCAGTGGTAGAGTGCTTGCCTAGAATACCCAAGGCCCTGAGTTCAATTCCCACTACATACACAAGTGAACCAGTTCAGTTTCTATGTCTACAGACTTGATTGGCCATAGACTGAAAATATTTGGGAAAAATTGCCTATATTGAACATGTACACATTTCTGAGGTGTCTTTCTTCCCTAAACGATATAGTATGGCCAGTTTTGCAAGGTATGTACATTGTATTAACTACTAGGAGTTATCTAGAGATTGTTTAAAGTATACATGACAGTTTGCACAGATTTTAGACAATACTATGCCAATTTATAAATGTGATCTATGGAGCTGGCACCTACAGGGGCACCAGAGCCCATACCTGCAGATACTGAGAGATTTTTATCTATATTTATAAGCACAAGCTTTTTGTTACATTAAAGAACATTTTTTTGGGTCAGATTTCCTTTTCTTCCTGAAGAAAATAGCCTGAGCATAAAAGAAATAATGGAACAGATGATTATATAGTATACAGTGATGCCTGTAAGCTGGCCACACAAGACTGTAGACAGTGAAGCCTGTAAGCTGGCCACACAAGACTGTAGACAGTGAAGCCTGTAAGCTGGCCACACAAGACTGTAGACAGTGAAGCCTGTAAGCTGGCCACACAAGACTGTACACAGGAAACAGGAAAGAAGTCTTTATCCTGTCTGTCCTTTTGGTTTTGTATACCCAAGAAAATGACCTTAAAACAGACTGAAACAAAACTGGTTGTTAATCAGATGTTTGCCCTGGAAATATGTATTGAGCCATTTCATATGCCAGACAGAAGTAAACCCAAACTCCATGGTCACCACTTTGAAGCAAACACTAGTTTGGGTGGAGAGACTCAGAAAATAAACTGTAATAAGAGAAGTAATTGTCAAGTCTGTGTCTCTAAGACTCACTCTGAGCCTCTGAAACTAGAAATGGATCCCTGATTTATTCTCTGCACATAGAAGACGCCAGATGTTTCTAGAAATGACAGGAATATACATGGAATTCTAATAGTTTCAACTTCTATTGGAACAGTGAAAGCTCTGATTGGGATGTTACATGAAGTTACTAGAATTTCCTGAGAACCGTGTTTCCTCAGGAAAACCTAAAAAAAACCAAGCTTTATTTCTGACACATTTCCCAGAAGACTAAGTGTCTCAGGAACCCATCTATAGTTTCTCAAATTGCCTCCCAAATATGCAGCTTATATGCCAAACTTTATTTCAAAAAACTCATAAAGAAGTTGATAAGTTAGAAGATGACAAGAAAACAAAGACAGTAAAAGGAGATATATTTCATGAGAGAAGATGGTTGGGCTACAGAGGGAGTGTTCAAGAGAAGTCAATTTAAAAACTTAACTCTGTAATTGAAATGTAATATTCATAAATAAATTATAGGCAGCTTAACTGTATAGCTTATGTAATTTTACAAATTAAAACCATCTTTCATTGAAGATGAAGAAATATGTGGGGGAGTTATAGATGGTTGTGAGCCATCATATGGATGCCGGGAATCAAACCCAAGTCTTCTTGAATAGTGGTCACTGCTCTTAACTGTAGAGAGATCTTTCTAGCTCTTTTGTTTAGAAATCCTGTGGTTGAATTGATAGACAATCCCAAGGAGTCTACAAGAAAAATATTAAGGCTAAAGTCCACAACATACCAAGATGTGAGAGCCACCATAAAAAATTATCAAATGCATTCCTATGAACTGCTTACATAGGAAAAATTGGAAATGAAGGTTAACAATACTCTGTGTGCTAGCATAAAGAAACATTAGGGCTATGAGAAAATCGATGTTTGTGTTTTTAAAAATGTTGGGTTTCTAGCATAAATAACAAAAGATACAGATCTTTTGCTCCAATGTTTCTTACTATTCTTCCTATAACTTTAGCCCCCAACTCTTGCAAGTATTCTTTCTCAATGGAGACTTTAAAATCCAGAAGAGCTTGGACAATTCTACAGACTAGGAGATCACAGATGCCATCCCAGACTCCTATTCCCAGTAAAAATTTTAAACATAATAAATAAAGAATATAAAGAATTCCATGATAAAAATAAAGTTAAGCAACACCAGTCTACAATACCAGTCTTACAAAAGCAAATTTAAGAAAAAAACCAATCTAAAAAGGTTAATAACATCCAGTAAACCCCAAGGAATAAATAATGCCAGACCAACAATTCAAAAGAGGGAACACACACACACACACACACACACACTCACACACACTCACACACAGAGACAGACACACACACACTACCACCACCACCACCACCAATACTACCATTACACAGTCATACTACCACCACCACCAAAAAAAGCAACAAAATTACAGAAATAAACTCTTTAATATTTTTAAATATAATTGGTCTAATTCCTCTGATAAAAAGACACAGACTAACAGAATGGAAGTACAAACAAAATCCATCCTTCTGCTCCATCCAAGAAAAATACTTTAATATCAAAGATAGACATCATCTCAGAGTAAAAGAATGAAATGAGATATTTCAAGCAAATGAACCTAACAAGCAAGTTGGTATAGTCATTTTAATATCTGCCAAATTTACTTGAAACTAACACTAATCAGAAGAAATGGGGAAGGATACTACACATTTATCATGAAAGGAAAACCAACCAAGAGGACATCATGATTCTTAATATTTATGTATCCTAAACAAGAGTGCCTAAGTTCACAAAGAACAACTTCAATTGCTTAAATCACATATTGACCTTCTCACGTAGAGAGTAAGAGACTTCACTATATTCACCAACAGGAAGGTTATCTAGAGAAAACCTAAACAGAGAATTGCTGTAGCTAACTAAAATTATAAACCAAATGGACCTAACAGATATTTATAAAACACTTCACCCCCAAACAAAACAATATGTCCAGTTCTCTATGGAACTTTCTCCAAAACTGATCATGTGCTCAGGCACAACGAAAGCTGCAGCAGATAGAAAATTGAAATAATACCTGCATCCTATCTTTCCACCACAGATTAAAACCAAATATAAACAGCAAAAGAAAGAAAAAGCTTACAAGCTCATGGAAACTGAACAACCCACTACTGAATGAAAAATGGGTAGAAAAAATAATGAAAGATTTTATAGACTTAAGTGAAAATGAATATACAACATATCCAAACTTAAGGAACACAGTAAAACTGTTCTAAGAAGCACAAAGTTTCTATATAAAAACATTTTTTGAGGGATCACATACTAATAACTTTCATAATTGCTGCAAATAATAAACATATGGTAATTCTAACCAAGCAAGAAAAAAAACTTGTATGATATAGTCTTTAAGTCACTGAAGAAAGAAATTGAAGAAGATATCACAAGATGGAAAGATCTCCCATGCTCACTCATTGATAGGAATAATTTAGTAAAAATGGCAATCCTGCCAAATGTGATCTACGGACTCTATGCAGATTCTATACAATCCCTATGAAGTTTCCAACACAATTATTTATTACTTTTGAAAGGAAAAATTTCAGCTTCACATGGAAACACACACACACACACACACACACACACACACACAGAGGAATAAACAGACAGTGCTCTTTAAAATCTCTCAACATCAAGGGATTTAATTCCCCCAATAAAAAGACACAGACTAATAAAATGCAAGTGAAAACAGGATCCACACTTCTCTTGCACACAAGAAACACACCTTAACATCAATAATAGACATCCCTTAGAGTGAAAGGATGGAAGAAAACATTACAACGAAATGAACTTAACAAGCAAGATAATATATCAATTCTTTAATAGCTGGACCTTAGTAGTTAGACTCAGGAGAAGTAAGTGGCCAAATAAAGAAACAGACCACTCTGGCTAGCTTTAGGGATGCAATCTGGTGGGTTTTTTTGGAAGGCAGAAGGCATTTAACAAGGGGAGAAGGGCAAGGCCTGCCAGAGACGTGTTTGCTATGCTCAAGCTGGCTAGAGTTCCTTCAAAAGATTCCACTTATCTCTCTGAACAAAACTCAACTTCAAATGGATTAAGTCCTCAACCTAAAACCAGATTCACTGAACCTGATAGAAGAGGAAATGGAGAATAATGAGATCAACGTCACAGAACACAACTAATTTTCCAAACAGATCACTCTCAGCATAGGCACTAAGATTTAATTAATTGTATTACTAATTAATAAATGGCATCTCATGAAATTTAAAAGTTTCTATAAAGCAAAGAACACTGTCATTCTTTTAATAGATGTCTCTCAACAGAAGAATGGACAAAGAAAATGTGGCACATTTAGACAATGGTACATTACTCATACCTGGACTGGAATTAGAGAATCAAGTGGAAATGCAGAGGGGGAAAGGGAACAAAGGAGAGAATATGAGAAGAGTCAGCTAAAATTAAGGGCCATTTGAAGGGTGGAATGGAAGATCTACTACAGTAGAAGCCTCCTAAAATACATACATGTTTAAAGGTAGTCTAAATGGACTAACCAAATAGTGGGGGGACAGAATCCCAACTGGCCATCTCTTGTCATCAAATGAAGCGTCCAGTATCCAATAAGGTTATATCTACGTGTGTCATTAGCCAAGGAGTACCATGGGAACCACCAAACACCCTAGGCTGTTGCAAGACTATAGGTTGTTTGCCTTAGGTTGACAGCAAGGCCCCATTTCTGAAGAGAATAACTGCTTCCTTGGAGTTTTTTTTTTTTCAAGCACCGAGAATTTCCCTTGCAGAACTCTATTCTTGGACCATGTTCTGACACATGTGCAAGTTACTAACAATTAACTAAAATTCACGAGATGCCATTTATTAATTAGTAATACAGTTAATTAGCTGGGTCTACTATGTACTAGTAAGTGTGAAACTTTTCATTTTTAGTCTCTGAAAGTTAGAAAATGATGATGGTTTGGCGTAGTTCTGTTAGCCCAGTTACTCAGGAGGCTGTGGCAGGAAGATCACAAGTTCAAGAATCACCTGAGTTATAGAGTGAGTTCAAGATCAGCTTGGGAAACTTAGCAAACTAGACTTTTCCTGAAACAAAACAAAAGAAAACAAAATGTAAAATGGGGAATGAGCATTGCCTCCTGGTAGAGTGCCTCCCTAATATCAATCCTGTATAAAGAACATTACCTCTTATGAAATTTTTTTAAAGGTTTATTTATTTTTTATCTATGTGAGTTCACTGTAGCTATCTTTAGACATACCAGAAGAAGGCATCAGATCCCATTGCAGATGGTTGTGAGCCACCATGTGGTTGCTGGGAATTGAACTCAGGACCTCTGGAAGAGCAGTCAGAGCTCTTAACCACTGAGCCATCTCTCCAGCCCCCTCTTATGAAATTTTTACTTGGCTATTTTTGTTACTGTGGGGCTACAAATTGAACTTAGGGCCTTGGTTATGGGAAGCACCTGCTCTGCTACTGGATTACACCCACAGCCTTCTATGTGGCTATTTTTGGCATATCAAAATAGCAATATCATATATTATATCAAAGAGTCTCTTATAGGGGAGAGAACATTGTCTAAGTGTCTTTCTCTAGATTTCCTTGAGTAAATAAGAATTGTTAAGTGTTGGAAATAATGCTTGGAGAGAAAGAAAATGTGACAATATTTATTCTATTGAAATCTACCTTGTATGACTTGGTGTTTAGATCTCTACTTTTTCAAAGCAGGTCATTGGTACCAGCTACACAGCGGACAACTCTATCCTGAGAGATACTTGACTATCGTAGTGGATGCTTGTGACATTGTCTGTGTCCTCAGAGCTCTTCTGCTCTGCTTGTGGATAGCCCCATTTCTCCAGTCCACAGTGATGTCCTGTAGCAGTTACTACATTGAGCAGCAAGGCCTGAGTTTTTTTTTTAAAGCCATAGGTAATCACTCCTGATAAAAAGTCATTTGCTTTTTATATAAATTGAATGGAAAGATTCTTGGGTAGCCAGAAGGGTGAGCAAAATATTTGGGGCACCATCATGATCATTGTTATTGTTATAAATCAAAAAGCAGAAATATTCTTGAAGAAATGCTATTTTCATTGGTAACTTATATCAGGAACATTTGGTTTTGATGTATTCAATTCTGTCATCATTATAGTAAAGTCAAAACAAAGCTTTCGACTGATTTATACATTTTTCCCAAGCTACTTTAACTGAGACTGTACCCTAGTTCAAAATTTTTTCTTCATACTGGATTTGTATTGACGATGGTATAATCTAAGCAAGAAACAATAAAAACAGATCCATATAGCCCTTTCTGCCCATTACTTTTAGTGTTCCTTGCACTTTAAAATACGTGCTTTCACAGAGGAAGAGAGAGCTATTTTTACTCAATGTTTATATAAAAGTAATTTGTTGCCATGGCAATACAGTCTCCATGCTGTGTTTTCTCAAACACAGACATTTCTAAAGGTTTTAGGGAACCAGTCGTTCCTGGTATTGTCCATTTACAATGCCATACTTCCCTGACTATGGTGGGCCAAGCACTGGCTAGTCCATAAGATTCAGCTTTGCTCTCTTTGGCAGTGATTTTAATTTTTTGATTCATATCAATACAAGCCCCTGGACAAGTGTGTGTGTGTGTGTGTGTGTGTGTGTGTGTGTGTGTGTGTGTGTGTGTGAGAGAGAGAGAGAGAGAGAGAGAGAGAGAGAGAGAGAGAGAGAGAGAGGGAGAACATTTGAAATCCTAGGACTCAGTTTAACAAGTAAAAATATAGTGTACCAATTTTTGTTTCTTTCTTAGGAAAGACATTGCTAACGCTAACCAACTCAGACAGGATTCATCTACATATCATTCTCCATTCTGTCAGTCACCAAAATGCTATTTCTCTGTGATTCTTATTTATAAAATTTCAAGTGATATCAGTAATTCTTTAGTTATTTTGAAACCAAGAAACATAGGATTCATTATTTCCCACTTAAGGAAGCATATTAGATGGTAAATAGAGTAGTAAATAGAGCATAAAGAACAAAACCGTAAGTCCCAAGAATTGGAATGAATTAATAATTAACAATTGCCTGAAAGTCATGGGAGGCTAAGGTAGGCAGACAGAAAATTGATGTGGTCAGAGCACTATATCAGCTTGAGTTTGGACATACTACCTGTGAGCTGGTGTTGGGGCTAGGCAGTGTGAACCAATTAGTACAAGGACAATCTCCCCAAAGGTAAAAAACAGTAAAGTAATGTGAAGATTAAATGAATAGAAAAAAGCAATAATATGAAAACACAGAAAATAGTGAATAACTGTACAAAAGTCATATTAGCTGTACAGAGAAATTAGGTTTATTGACATTCGAAGAGTAGAAATTCTTCTACTTCAAGGACTCAGAGGCCAAGTTTACAACTGGTGTTAGAAGAACAAGGTCTATTCTCAGGGGGAATTCTTCCTTTCAAGGTAGAAAATACATAAGAAAAAATGTTTTGATACACTTGATAAACAAGAGTGTAAGCAGAGATCCTGTCTTGGGGCTGTAATGGCATTCTTGCCTTCCACTTCACATCTAAGCATTTACACTTGTGGATATATTCAGCCCAAACAGCCAGATCAATGAGGACACTTGCACTGCCTTTTCTTTCATATCCATTTGGAGGCAGAAATCAAAGAGAACTACATAATAATAATAAGAAAATAATAAGAAAATGCCCTAGTCTAAGAAAATACAGACTGGAAATCCAAACCAAACCAAACCAAACCAAACCAAACCAAACCAAACCAAACCAAACCAAACCAAACCACTTCTGAGTCTAATCTGGATTTAAACACTATTATTCTGACCACCAATAAAATAATTCAAGAGATGATTTCTAACTAGATTTATTTTTTTGAATACCCTTTCTTCTATGAGGAACATAGGTATCAGTGGCTTTGAGCTTTACCATTAATATTCACTCAAGAAACAAAATGTTTGAGATTAATCTCAATGGATGGAGAAAAAAAGACAAAGAAGAAAGTCTCTTCATCTCATTTCCTAGAAGAGGTAGATACTGTGGCATGTTTTCCATATACATAGCTGAATTTTATAGTACACTAGTGGTCTGGTAGGTATGCTGGCTAGTTTTATGTTAACTTGATGCAAAATAGGGTTCTTTTTGAAGAGAGAATTTCAGTTGAGAAAATGGACACAACAGCTTGGCTTGTGGACAAGCATGCAGGAATATTTTCTTGGCTATGATTGATGTGGGGAAGGCCCCACTCACTATTGTTGGTACCACCTCTGGGCTGTTGGCTCTAGGTGATATAAGAAAGCAGGCAAAGCAAGCCAGTAAGCAGCACTTTATGACTTCTGCTTTAGTTACTGCATACAAACTTTTGCTTGGAGTTCCCGGCCTGATTTCTCTGGATGATTGACTACAAGCAATAAGCTTAAACAAACCTGTTCTCTAATGTTGCTTTTGGTCATGGTGTTTTATCACAGCAATAGAAACCCTAAGACAGTAGGTAAAGTTATTCTTAAAAATTAAGATAAAGGAATTCACCCAAAGTGAATTAACAATTGAGTAAAAAGGCCTAAGCATGTATCTTTTATTCACTAGATGTAATTGTCATCTTAGAGGCTTATAGCTGAATAACTTCACTTTTTCTAGGTCTTACTGAAGCCTGGCTGGCTGGTTCTGGACCAACTCAACTGTTTTGGACCAAACTCCTCTCAAAGATAACTGATTCAAACTGTCTTCTCTCAGCTTCTGACTAAATTGCTCTGCTTGGTCTCAAACTAACTCTGGCAATCTGTTCTAATCGTCTGGCTTATTCTTATTCTTTGCTTGTTCTGTCTTTACCTCCAATCTGTCTCTGTAAAACTATCCTGGTACAACTGATCTCTCTCACTCTCTCTTCCTCCCTCTCCCCTCCCCCTCCCTCTCCCTTTTTTCTACACTGGTCTATTAAGTTGCCTCTCTTTCCTGTCCTCATGAGAGGTGGATGTATCCTATCTCTGACTCATTCCATCAAATCTTTTCTGATTCATTACTTTGCCTTTCAATTAGATGTAATTGTTTGGGATTAAAGGTATGTACTAAGGGCATGTCTATATTCTAGCCAGAGGAGTTAAAGGTAGATTACAGTCAGATCACAAAGACCTAGATTTTGGATGTATCCTTTGTCAGAGCAGCCATGTTGCTGTATTGAAATTCTTCTACAGCCAATATTTGCATCCACATCCATAACTTTGAAATCCATGTTCTACATATACAAATCAGTACTGTGAGTCAATCAACTCCTGTTGAAACCAGGGAATATATAGTAAGTAGAAAAGATTCATCTGGGGGATCACACAAATCTAATGGGGTCATAACTTTTTCAGTTCTCAGAATCTTCTCTGGGCTGTTTCCTTTGAGCAAAAATGAATCACAGTATAACAGGCAGAATGTACCTAATTGTTCGAAAAGGGCATTTGAAAGCTAAAAGATGTTAATTTTAAAAATGGATTTGGAGGTTCTGAATAATTTATCTCTCTATAGCTTGTCATTGCTCACAGCAAGTAACTTGAAGTTTATACCTTTCATATAAGTCACTGTAGCTGCTACATCAGCAGATGCAGTATGTGCACTAGGCTTGGGGACAGGCTTCTGCTTTTAGCCAAGGCTGCTAAGCAGCGTAGCTTCTCTATGCATAGCTGTGGCTGCACTGGCCTCCAGATATTTCACATATTTTCTTAGCCCAGTGTTCTCATTGTGATCAGAGTGATCCAAGACCAAGTTTTTTAGATTCTGGGTCCGCTAGCTCACTATCACTTCCATTTCAAATCTTTTAACAGTGTAGGGTAGTTGGACAAATTCATATTTTAACTCAGTTGTGAAAAAATATCTTCTACCCCTTTCCTGGGAGGAAATGAAAAGTGCATGCCAAAGAAGGTAAATATGAGCAAGTTGAACAATTGGGGATAACATGAAATCCTCTAATTACAAATCCCACCCTATGAGTGCTGCCTATCATCTGAATTTGTAGGCCCTGTGTCATTAGGTTTGTTGAGACCCAGTGAAACCAAGTGAATAAAACCAGTGAGGTCCAGTCTCCTCTGTTGGACCTTAATTTCTTTATCTGTAAAATAAAAAGAATAGTCTTGTTAATCTCCCCAGCACATTTTGACTCCTGAATTCTGGGTTTCAAAAATCATGTTGAATTAAAACTTGAGTATATCTAGAATGTAACATATAAAAATTTCTACTTGAATTACAGTTGTAATAGGTTCCTGGAGAAAAACTTAAGATAACTGTATATTATAATTTCCAAGAACTCCAAAGATCTACAGAAAGTTCAGTTTTGATTAGGATAAAATGAATTATACTCTTCAAAGGCTAATCACTGCAAAGACTTTTGAGGCACCTGTACATACTTAATATCCCCTTTGCATAAAAAGGGAACATGGATGGAATATCATTATGAGAGTGCCTGCCAGTTTAAAGTTCTCTATAACAGACATGGCTAGGACTTTTAAAGACCTTCTGAAACAACAGCACACTGAGAAATCCATTTGGGCAACACCAGAATGGAGTTGTTTATTGCTTCCAGTCCACTTTCTCCCATATCCTTCTCCTTATGAAGGACTGACATCTCTAGGGATTTTTCTGATCAGGGGATGGGAATCAAAAGCAATGAAAGAGAAGCCAATGCAGGTGTTGTGATGGAGGTGATTGCCAGGGTGCCATTGCTGCATCAGGTAGCAGTGACAAGGATGGCTTTCAGCCATGGTGTCTGTCACCTACCTGCTCTTGTGACAGCCCCACAGTTCCTTTATTGCTCTTTTCTTATTTTCTTCCATCTCTTACTTTTGCTTCTTTTTCAGATAATTTAGTGTTTTATTTGGGGGTTCACTAACAGATGTTCTCTTTCCTTCTTTCCTTTCACCTGTGTCATCTCATCTGCTGCTATCCTTGACAGTTTAATTCAGACAGGTTTATATACATTACATACATCAGGGGAATCTGGTGTCATTTCCATTAAGTTCACGTTCTTAGGGCTCTCGGTGCCTCTCAGTCTTGTTGCTTCTGATGTCCTCATCTCTACTGGCCCTGTTCTACTTGATGAAACATACCGCTCAGCTACATAGCCTTCTTCTCTTCCTCTTCCTTTTTTTCTGAAGTCATAGAGAGACAGGCTGAGGTCTTGAGCCAATATAACTAAAATGTTGGAATGGTATAGGATTGACTTCACATAAAGCATGACATATTGTGTCAAAGTATCCATGAGACAACAAATCAGCAATTAAAAACTTTCACCCACTGTCTGTGTCTGGGCTTTGTTATAGCATCTTCACTTCAGTCCAAATTTGTCCTATTCAGCTCCTCTGTGAAGCACCTGGTGTGTTTCAGAAAACAACAGGCTTCCAAATATTATGGGATAATTTTCTACCAGTCCCATTCAAGATGCATTTTGAGATGATCTAGGTACAGAGGATCAAGAGCAGTTGAAGACATAATAATTCTGCAAGAGAGTTTCACACAGTCTTGGGATGACAGTGTCTGTTCCATTTAGGCAGGCTCACCTGCAACCATGACGCATACTTATGTCACTCTGAGCAGCATCTTAATCCTGCCACTCCCCACAACTTACAGTCTCAACACCATCACTCCAAACAGGAGAGGTGTAGACATTTTGATTCATGTTTATTTTTCTTAACAACATCCTTGTTTCTGATACAAATAACTATGATATCTCAGATGTACCACTGAGGGTGAGTGAAGAATGTTCTTAGGAGCCATGGTACGTATATAAAGGTAAGGATGCCATCCCAGGCCCACATCTGGCCATATGTGCTTAGTAACATCCTGAATGAAGCTTAGTAAAGGGATCCAAGAGACTGAAGAGGCTGTTTGAGACTTCTGCTTTCTAAAGCTGACCTCTTAGGCATGAAGAATAAATTGTATTTCACAAAATTAGGAGGAGGTCTGAGTTAAAGTAACTATTTGTCATCATTTTTGCTTCAAAAATTTTGGGGCAGTTTTGGAGGACAGGGTGAACTCTAGATGTAAAAAAAAAAAAAAAAAGAAAAGAGAAAAGGCTTATTTTCTGAGAGGAAGAGAGAGACAGATAGAGACAGAGAGACACACACAGAGAAAAGATGTGTGTAATTCTAAGTACTTATTTTACTTCAAACCACATATCATTTGTGCAGACAACCTAGCACTCATAGATACTTACTGCATAGTTGAGGAAACTCCAAAGTCAGAGAAGCTGGATAGTACCACCAAAACTTGCCTTGTAAGTGATGAAGATAGCTTTTGGACTCCTTCTGTTTGTCTCAAACCCGGTGCTTTTCTCCATTTATCCCACATGCTTCTCAAAGTCAAAGCAAAATCCCTGTGATTCTTTGTGATTCTTACCTGTATTACTGGATGTAATGAAGGAAAGGGTTAGGAGTTGTCTTCATTCCTGGAGGCTGGGCTTCAGGATGGTGAAGCTGTTCTTCACTGGAAGTTTAATTTTGTTTTTATTTTTAATGAATTGGTATACTTGCCAAAGCTGAATAATCACTAAACATCCTACTGGAGTGGCACCATGAAGGATAACTAATGGCAAAGGTCTCAATTCCTTTAGACTTGTGTGACGGGATTCTGGCCAGTAGCTCAGGGAGGATGCTGTTTTCTTTGGAGTTGTTATCAGTGTTGGTGGGCTGCTGGGCATCTGTTCACTCTACTTTCTGACTTTGAATACTCACTGCTTTGTAGGATCATAGATAACCTCTGTTAAATTTAAAAGGAATCACCATTAGAAATAAGTCATGTGAATTAATATAATGAATGTCTTCTTTTAGCAACACTGGGGAGTTGATCCTGAGCCACACATGGAAACATGGGTGGAGCTGTCATCCCAACCTTAGGGCAAGGCAAATATGCTTTTCCTTCTTTCATGGCTCCATGATGGACTTTGCTTCCACAATTGTGAGGTCCCCACTACAAGGTATACACACATACACACACACACACACACACACACACACACACACACACTTACAAATTATTGTTCTTATACCATTGAAATGAAACTGCTCTACTCCTAAATTACTCAGAAAATTGTCTCCATTTCTTCCCATCCCCCAACAATGGTCAGTCCCTTCGCTAAGAGAATACAGCCTGACCAGACCACTACTGAATGACTACCATAGGGTCATTTGAAAATCCCATTGTAGAGACCCTGCAGCCCATTTCTGCTGCAGATTGCTGTTGCCTTAAGCTTTGATGGCTTCTTCTTTCTGAAGAAACCAAAATTGCTTACTGCTTGTCAAACTTCAAAAGGATTCACCAGATGTACTACATAGTGGAAGATAAATAACTTGATGAAATAATTGGCTGTCTTTGTATTTACAACCTGACAGCTTAGTTTAGATTTTTTTTTAATGTTATGTTTTCTATTAACAAGGTGTTAAATTCCCTTAAATATTTTATGTCTGTAAGGAGAGCATGCTCAATGTTCAGATAAGATGCTTTTGAAGATGTTCTGAATTTTACATATGCAAATCATTAAGCAGTCAACACAGAAGGTGTCATAGGTATTGAATGCCTGCTTGTCTCTCAATGAACTTGCCCAAAAACTTATGGTCAGCCTGGCTTTATGCTTTGCTGGCTTTTGTCCCTCACCTTTATGAGGTCCAAGATGACATTGAATGTATTCACTTCTTATTCATGGATACAAACACAGGTTTTACTCATATATTTCATGAAAATTTATTGAATTAATTCCAGGCTTCAGAAGATATTCCTTTTTATTGAACTAAACTGCTGGAATAAACTTAAGAACAGAAAAACTATGTGAAAATCCTAGTCTCTGTCATTTAATGGTGGGTCAGTGTAATAGGGAATCTTTGTATTATACTTCACTAGACTTAGAGTCATGTGGAAAGATATCTCCAGGTACGTCTATGAAGGGGTTTCCTTAAAGGTTTAACTAAAAGAAGACCTACCTTAATTGTGGACAGCACTATATAAGTGGATGGGGACACGAACTGAGTGAACAGGAGAAAGGGGGCTGAGCTCCGGCATTCTCCCCTTTCTGATTCCTGACTAACTATGAGCATAATATGGACAGCGGCTTCATACTCCTACAACCATGTCTTCGCCAGCACAATAGACTTCAGTCTCAAACCAGGAGTCAACCTAAACAGTTTCCTCCTTAAGTTGCATTTGTCAGGTACTCTATCATAGCAATGGGAGAAATAACTAATACAGTTAGAATTCAAAGACATCCTCGCTCCCATCTATTAAGGGCAGAACTGACGAGGCTTCCCACTGAACATGTCTCTCAACACTACTGTCAGATGACATGCTGGCCCATTTCCAAGCTTGAGAGTGTTCCCTTGGGACACATTGACCTCTAGTTTCCTAATCTGTTTTTTTCCCCCTGAAGATGACAGAACAGCATCAGAAACTCAGAAATGAAAATTTAAATCAAGAATGATTAGCATTTTTCCTAGCCAGAAAAAGTCTAATATAAGGATTAATTCTCAGTGACCAAGGAGTAGATGTCCTAAGAAACAGATGACTCTCCTGTTCTTTCTCTCGGCCTTTGTCAGACACACAATGCCTTTGACATCTCTAAATACTCAGAGTTAGGATACAGTGGGATAAGGTTTTTCTGAATCAGCTAAAACCCTTCCCCTTTGAAGAAGATGGTAGTCTGAAATCCATGTAACTCTAGACCTGAGACATACATTTAATTGAGAATTAGCTAAGAAGATGAGCAGAAACCAGCCACAAAGGCAACCAGTGAGGAAAAATTATAGGGCTTTTTGCTTACGATAAAATTTGGTAAAACAGTCAGGTGTCTAAACCATGCAGATTCCAAGGCATAATGAAGAATGTGCAAGATTTCGTAGTGGTTATAAATGAAATAAATAAAGTTTTTAAAATGTTTTGACATTGTTGTTTTGAGACAAACTCTCTCTACATAGACCAAAATGACATTAAATCTTTCTATTAATTTCTGTTTTAGACTCTAAGGGATCAAGGTTAATATATACAACAATATATACAATACTATTGAAGTAGTCCAATGATTTTTTTTATTAAAATATACTGAGGAAAAACAGAGCTAATGTGTTATTTCTTTGCTCCAACATTATGTCACTAATCCTTGGAGGCAGAAGGACTCAATTTTACCTTGTTTATTGAGTTACCTTGAATATCATTTGACCTTTAACTTCTGCCTGTGACATGGTGGTGCTAAACTTGGGAATTGTGTCACTGAGAATTTATCTTTGAATACTTACTACCCATGTTTCTTTGACTCTGAAGGGACAATAATAGTAAAACCTTCACTGTGTTTATGTAAGATGTCATAGTTCCACAACACATAAGCCTGTTGGGCAGGACATGCTGTGAGGAAAGCATTTTACACATTGAATGTGCATTTCTGTTCTATACTGGAGATAAAATTACTTAAAATAAAGAAAGGCTTCTTTGGGTTCACAGCTGCAGAGCTTTTAGTCTCTGGTCTCTTGGCCCCGTGGCTTTGATCCAGTGGCAGCTTAGCACTTTGTGTAAGAGTGATTGACAGGGGAGACTGTCTCTCCTCATGGCTTCTGGGAACACAGAGAGAGACATAGGAGTCAGGTTCCAGTAGCCCCTTGAATAGCAGGTCCTAATGACTGACTTCTTTGCTTTGATGCTTTCACCATCCAACAGTACCACAGGCTGGGGTTCAAGTTGCTAACCCACACATGGGTTTTTAGGGACTGTCTTAGACACTGTTCTATTTCTGTGAAGAGACACCATGACCAAAGCAATTCTTATAAAAGAAAGCGTTTAATTGGGGGATTTCTTATAGTTTCAGAGATTTAGTCCATTAGCGTCACACCAGGGAACATGGTGGCTTGCATGGCACTGGAGTAGTAGCTAAGAACTCCTAGTTAGCAAGCAGAAACTTTAAAGCCTACCCTCTTTCTCCTTCCAAGACCTTTATGCTATCTGCCAGCAGATGTGGCCAAGATTGGCAGTGGATATTCCCACTTCAAGAGATCTTTATTAAAAGTTGGTTTTCCTATTTCAAGTGACTTAATTAAGAATCTCTCACAGATGTACCTAGTCACTTGAGTTTTGAGTTAATTTCAGATGTTGTCAAGTTGACAACCAAGAATAGCCATCAGAGGGACCATTCAGTATCTAAACATCAACACAGACAGTCATTGCAAGGATCATTTTAAGCAATGCATTTTGAAAATGTCAACATATAATCTATAACTATGCACAGGTTCCACAATAGATGGGGAGTTTTCTAGTTACCATAGGGTTTTGCTTTTCTAGGCTGCTGGTTCATTTTCTCAAATTGCTAAACAAATGTGTTTTTCTTGCTGAAGGAATGAGACTCTAATATTAGTATTTTTGTGTATTATATTTTGTGTTCTCAAACAGCACTCTGTACTATTTATACAGCAGCTTTTCGTGTTCAAAATGCTTCTAATGACACCTCAACCTCTGTGCATGGCAATCGTGATTGGGATAGTTTATTCTCAGATGAGGAACCTGGGACTTGAAGAAGTAATTTATTTCACATTTCTGAGTGGTATCAGAAAGGAAAGAGAGGTCCATCTTTTAGGAATCTCAATCTTTTTATTCAAGATTTTGGGTTCTCCTATCTTACAGGGTTGCCTCTGTTGTTATTTTATTTTATCTTATTTTAGTCTAGTTTAATTTTGCTTTGTCTTGAGCCAGAATCTCCCTGTGTGATCATCCTGCTTCACTCTCCATTGTTCTGGGTTTATATGAATGCATCATCACAACAGTGAGACTACCTCTGTGCTTGCTGACCCACTATGTAAAGACAAGATGGAAGGGTGAAAGAAAGGCTCCTGGATTTCCCCCAATGCCCTTGCTGATAAGCTATCAAAGCTTCTCTTCATCCTGTTCCATTCCCTGGTGCTTCCCTTACACAGTCTCTAACTATATATGGACCTGAGGGACAGCACAGTAAAGGCCCATTACAGAGTGACAGCTATAGGCAACCCACATTTTAAAATCCTACTTTGCTTATTAATGACTATGTTTTCTGCTATTCTCTATGCCCCCAGGGTCAGATGATCCATAGCTAACGAGTTGTCCTTTGTCCTTGTGAGAGATTTAAAAACTATGCCAGGGCAGATACAGAGGGAGCCATGTACCCAGTGCCCATCTTTCTTCTTTTCTTCTGATTTTATATTCGCATCCAGGTAGGCTCAACTCCATGGAGGTAAAGGATCACAATATGCTATGGTCTCTGAAATCACTCCACAGTAATACTCTTTATAGAGCCTATTATTGTTAGTAGAAAACAATTTTGAAGCCTATATGTGATTAGAGTAGATGGCCAGCTAGAGGCATTTGAAGAAAATAGCTTTTTACATTTCCTCTTATTAAATTTGGTACTTCTTTGTTTAACACGGGGTTCTATACTGCATTTCAACACAACAAAAGTTGGAAGGAAATCTCTTTTACAGCTAAAGATGTATCTCTGTAATGCTTTGATTAAATAGTTGTTAGCTAGCCACATCTCTGCTGCTTATCATGGGACCTTCTTTAACCATAATAATTGTGGCCTTTGATTTTATTACTTTATGAAAGAAGACAGAAGGAGAAAGGACATAGAATTTAATGACTTCACTTCTTCTCTAGCTTAAAGAGAGAGAAACCTAAAAAAACAAGAAAGCCAAAGTGTGTGTGTGTGCGTATGCATATATATATATATATATGTATATATATACATATATATATATATATATGTATAATCTATCTATCTATCTATCCATCCATCTAGAGGTGCTATGAAAATAGTGTTCCTCCATGGCTTTAGTTCCTGCCATGGGTTTCTACTCTGGCTTCCCACAGTGATGGACTGTAATCAGGATATGTAAACCAAATAAATCCTGTCCCTCGCCCCCAAGACGCTTTGGTCAGTGTTGACACAATAATAGACATGTTATGAAGACAGGTATGTACATAGAAGAATTCTGGTAGCTTTTTAAATTCCTTCTATACCAGATGTTGATAGCTATTTATGATGATTACTGTGTAATCCTTCCTGGCACTTAGCCAGAATTCATTTCCCAATCTCCCTCATAGTTTGGGTGGACAGGAATTGAACTGTAGCTTCTGGAGTATGAGCAGAGGTGATGTGAGTCATCTTGACATAAATATTTTGTACCCTGGCTCTTCCACACTCTTCCCATTTCCTTTGACTTGGGGAAAAGGTGTCATAAATGTCAGTCATCATTAGACTGGTGTACTGAGTGGATCACAGTTTCCAGGAGTTGGGCCTCCATGCAGGACTCTGACTTACCACAAAGACTGAAGGTTTCTATCATTCTGACTGGTCCCATGTGTAGCCATGCTCCCTACTGTAATCTGATTACTTCTGTATTACAATCTACAACTGTTGGGTCAGAAATAAGGCCTCTGGAAACTGAAAACTGATAGGGTCCCAGGGATCTGAATAAGTAAAGTACTGTGTTCCTATGTTCACATTTGAATTCTCTGGGTATCTTTTAGGGACTGGAGAAAAGGGCTTAAAGGTTGAAGTGCCAGGGCTATCTGTGATTGCATGTCAGTGTAACAGTGGGCATCCAGTGTGACAGTGTGGGCATCCAGTGTGACAGTGTGTGCATCCAATGTGACAGTATGTGCATCCAGAGCTGTAAATGCTTCCTTTACTCTCCTCTGAACTGTTTTTCTTGTTTGACCTCTTTTGTGGTCTTCCATCAATAAGACATGCTTAAAGGAAATAAGGCTTTTTTAAAAAAACCACAGACTGAGTACCCCATATTCAAAATGCTTGGTGGAAGAGTCGGTTTGGATTGGGGATTTTATTTTGAAATATTAGAATACATGGGAGATAACTTTGGGATAGAATCCAAGTCTAAACATGAAATTCATTTAGAGTTGCCCTCTGAAGGTCGTTTTCCACACTATTTCTGGTTCATCTCCATTTCCTTTGCAATCTATCACATGGCAGCAGGAGCTGATTTGCCATTTATGACACATTGTTGGCACTTGGGAAGTCTTGTATATGGGGTCCTTAAAGATCTTGCAGTTTTGAAATAGGAATAACTAGCCTAATTATATCCAGCAAATGCAAACGTTATGTCTCAAATGTATGCTGTCAGGTTCTATTGGTGATTGTGTGGCTGTGGGGTTTCAATCAACCAAGAGTCATACATTTCATTTGCCCGTTTGCCAGAAATGTCTCAAGGTCTCTATTTTCTAAGTTTATGTTTGAAACTTAGTAGAAACTAGTTTTCATCTGAGACAAAAATAATAATTCACTGTTGTGTCTAAGTTTATTTGGGTATTTATGAGATCTGGAGGCCATGTGAGATTTTGCACTTTTATTTCTATACATAAAAACCTGATTAACAAGATTTCAGGGATTGCATTGTTATTCAGCACTCCTTGGCCCCCTTACATTACCTATTATGCTTCTGAAATATCAACCTTTCTTTTATAATTTTGACTTTATTGTCATTATCATTAGTAGCAGTATGAATGACCTATGTGTGCATGTGCATGTACGTGTGTGTGTGTGTGTGTGTGTGTGTGTGTACCACAGCATACATGTAAAGATCTGAGGATAACTTCATGGAGTCAGTTTTCTCTTTCCAACTCTATGTGTGTTCCAAGGATCATTCTCAGTCACCTGGTTTGTGTGTCAATTGCTTGGATCTGGTCAGCCATCTTGCCAGTCCCACTTTTGGAATCTCAAAAGACCATTGCTGGTATGCTGATGGGAAAATGCAAGAAAAATTGTTATATTCTGATTACTTACCTTACAATTAACTGAAATAGATTAAATTAAAGCCTTATCTTTTATCACGAATAAGAGAAGTAACATTTTCAGTTGTTTAGTGGTTATTTATAAAATCACATAAAGAACTTCTCCAGGGTTCCTGAAGTTTTATCCACATGCCTCAGATGAAACAACTTACAGAAAACTCTCCAGCGTCAAGGAACATACAGATTTTTAGATGACAGACAGTGACATCCATAAACTGTTATCCATATGGTACTGGGTTCTTCATACTATGATAGGAACACTTAGGTGCCCTGAGATCGTTGGAATGTGAGAAAAAAGAAAACAAAACCAAAACACTGTAATTGATTATTCATATGAGATATTTATTGTTCTTGATGAGTAACCCAGCATTTTCCTGGGGTGCAGGTGGTAGTGAGGTGAGTAGAGTCCCATTATGGAACCATGGTGACTGGGCCTGGATTCAGCTACAAACTCTATAGCACTAGGATTATAGTCTCTCTCTCTCTCTCTCTCTCTCTCTCTCTCTCTCTCTCTCTCTCTCTCTCTCTCCCCCTCTCTCTCTGCTATATATGCATATGTATATGTAGGGGATCCAACAATAGAAGTTGACCTTGTGTGCCTCCACCATAACTCTCCACTTTAATTTTGAGACAAAGTTTTTAACTAAACCTTCAACTCACTCTTTCAGCAAGATTAGCCAGCTAACAAGCTTGCTCCAGGGAGTCCCTCCTCTGTGCCTTGCCATTACTAAGATTGCAAGAGTACATCGTGATACACAAACTAGTTTCTCATACTTTGCAATTGCTGAAGTCTCTCAAACACCAGTCATAATCATCCAGCAATAAATCTAAATAAAAAGGTTGAATAGTCCGAAATTGCCCTTATAATCCTTACCAAGTTCACTTATTTTTAAAAAATATTTCATCTTATTTTTTATTCTGATGCTCACATGTGTTAATAATTTGTAAACCTCCTGAGAGTAGATTCTGCATACTATTCTCCTTTCTCTCAATAGACTGCCTTTTCCTCAGGGTCACATAATTTGCTTACATGACCATTGTACACTTATAAAATGTAACACAGATGTACTTTATGCAGTATCAACATTTCAACTTAACTTAGTAATAATGGTCCTCAAACTTCTCAGTGGCATTTTGTTATATATGAAAATAGTTTAAAGTAAAAATCTACATTTGGTTAGCTATGTCATTTTTCATTTTTACTTTATTTGGAATTAATTCCTCTCCTCCTCCTCCTCCTCCTCCCCCTCCTCCTCCATTTCCTCCTCCTCCTCCTCCTCCTCCTCCTCCTCCTCCTCCTCCTCCTCCTCCTCCTCCTCCTCCTCCTCCTCCTCCTCCTCCTCCTCCTCCTCCTCTCTCTTCTTCTTCTTCTTCTTCTTCTTCTTCTTCTTCTTCTTCTTCTTCTTCTTCTTCTTCTTCTTCTATCTTGCTGAGACTTTTGAAAATCAGACCAGGTATTGTATGAGTTTTATTGGGGTAAGGTGTTTTCATTCATCTCAAATTCTCCTGTAGTGTCTAAAGAAACAATTCATGAATACACTGATGTTTTTTTTTTTAGTTTATTTTATAGTAGTATTTGTTCATAGTGATGTGGTTTTACTTCCATCAACCTTAAGTATTTTTCAATCAGATCTACTGCAAGGAAGATTTTCTTCTCTTTATCATATCCATTATGAGTATCATTTGATGTGCATTTATATTATTCAATAAATTATAATTTGCTAGCATCACCATCTATTCTGTTGCTCAGTTTTTCCCAGATTTGGTAAGTAGGAGTCTTTTTGATCTTTTGTCTCTGTTTCTTTTTACTAAGGCATTTATTATGAACAATAAAATTCTATACTGTAAGGGACACCTAAGACCACAATTCTGTGTCTATTGCTTTTGATTCTCTCTTGTTTTCTGGGAACCATTAAGCTACTTGCTAACAGAACCATTTTGCCTTTTTTCAAAAGTTTCATAAGAACAAACCTGTGAAATATAGAACTTTCCTATTGACCCAACCTGGGTCAATTTTCAAATAAATGCCTTGATAAATTTACTGCTTTTTTAAAAAAAAATATTTTCACATATATGTTACTAATTATAATTATACTATAGATTTCCATTTTTATACTATCTTTGACAGGTTTGGGATTAAGTTTCCTATAAAACTACTTAATTAGCATTATTTTATTGGTTTCTCAAAGAAATATTTGAATCATGGTTGATGAGATAATTCAGCTGTGAAGAACAGTTACTGCTCCTGTAAAGAACCCAGAGGTAATTAATTTGATTCCCAGCATCCACACAGAAGCTCAAAACCATCTGTAACTCAAGTTCCAAGGAATCTGGGCTCCTGCATCCACACAGTGCATATAAATGTGTGTGTATGTCTGTGTATCTGTGTGTATTCATTCACATACTAATAAATGAATCTTTTTAAAATTGGAGTAATTTATTCACTGAGAGGAGAATAAGACTAATAATCTTTTAGAAAGATTTTGAATCAGATGATTTAAAGACTTTAAAGGCTTTATATTTCATTTTGGTTGTGATTTGGCTGTTACTCAGATAAGACTTTTAGTCTTTTAATATGGCTTTAAAATTTAATGACACAATTTTTCTTACAGCTATTTTTCTGAATCTTATAATCTCTGATGTCTATAATTAAATCTAATTTGCTTAAAATTTAGTTTTTGATTAATGTTTATTAATTGTGGTTTTAGTGATGTGCAGCATGATGTTTCTACACACACACACACACACACAGAGAGAGAGAGAGAGAGAGAGAGAGAGAGAGAGAGAGAGAGAGAGAGAGAGACCCCAATACATGCTTATAGACTTGAAGGAATTTAGATAATTTTCATTTCTTTATGTTTTACATCTTCAAGAGCATTATAAAATATGTAAGAGATAATTGTGATTGATAGACATGCCACTATACTGAGGAACCTCAGAATTTGTGTGTGTGTGTGTGTGTGTGTGTGTGTGTGTGTGTGTTTTAATACTAAGTTTGAGATTAATTGTTATTTAGCCCTCTGGTGCCTTCCCTGTACACTTTTCTACACTCCAATATACACTATTCTACATTAAGATCTTGTAAGGGCTATACTGAAGACTCATCATTAGAGACTACATATTGGTCTTGCAGAGGACTAGAGTTTGATTCCCAGTACCTATGTTGGGTGCCTCAAAACCACCTGTAATTTCAGCTCCAGGAGTATTTGAATCTTTCCTGGCTCTCATCATGTGTACATGCCCTATCCCACCCACACACATCAAACACATTTTAAAAATAAAATAAATGAAAAATTTCTAAGGTTCTTTCTAAGTTTTCACACATGAGAATATATGGTGTGTCTGTGTCTGGCTTATTTCATCTAATAGAATGTTCTATTTAACTGTCCCTTTCACTCTAAATGACATAACTTCACTTTCTTTGTGGCCAAATAGTATTCTACTGTGTAGAAACACATTCTCTTCTCCATCTATCATTCAATAGCCACTTGATTAAACATAAAGATGCAGGGGTCTTCTTAGCATGTTGACTTCCTTTTCTTTGGCTCTATATATCTTAAATGAAACAACCGGGTCATGTGGAGAATCTACTTTTAGTTTTCTGAGGAACTGTCATCAATAATTGCCATACCACTGTACATCCCTGTGAACCATGCATAACAATTTCTTTTTCTGCATACTAATTATAAGCTTTGTTATCTATTTTGTAATTGCTATTTTAATAGGAATGAGCTAATAACATTTCACTTTTGACTTACAGTTTCTCAGTTGCTAATGGTGTAAAACATTTTTAACATACATAGAAGACACTTTCTCTTTTAAGATCCAGCAATTAAATATAATATTTCTTTTCATTATATGTCTGGTTTCTCTCTGAAACCCTAACAAGAGAACACATTCCTTTGAAAGTTCTCTTTTCTGGCAGGTTATTTTTTCTCTGTCCATTTTTTTCACAATCCTAAAGTTAGTTCTGTGGCTTCTGACCTTAGGTTCACACTACTTCAGCAATCCTTCTTTGCACTGTATCAGTGCTGTGCTCCACCTCTGTCCTCTCTGAGTGGTTCATCTTCTAAATGCTCCATTTGTGTTACAAGGTTATTGCTCCCTCATTTGCTTTCAGCTCATTTTTGTCTTTTCCCTTGTAGGTATTTTGCATACCATCCTGCAAGTTCATTGATGCATATTACAGTGTGCTTGTTATAATATACCCAGAGGATCTTATGAGAGGAGATACTTTTTAAACCATCTAACCTGAATACTACTGAAAAGTTGTAGTCCAGGTAAAGACCAATGTAAACTAAAAACCAAGTTACAATGATACTGTTTAAGGAAAATATAATCCAAATCACTGTGTCAACAACTCCAAGTTTCCTAGTGGCCACATTTTTAAAGAAAAGAAATAGATGGTTTTAATTTTAATATATATTTAAGATATAATCATATGATGATCTCTGATATACAAAATGAATTTCAAACATTTAAATAATAACGTATTTTAATTATATCCCCTTCTTCCATGCGGGGATGTGGTTGGGCTTAAGTCTGCACAAGTCTTGGGCATGTTGTCAAAACCATTTTGCAGCTGCCATGCTGTGCACAGAAAACAGTTGCTTTGCATAGTCATCCTCCTGGCCTTTAAGTTCTTTCCATCCCATCTTCTGAAATATTGCTTGAGCCCTGGGAGGTGAGAGTATGGTTTAGATGTTCTGCTTAGGGCTGAGCATTTTGCAGTCTCTTATTCTCTTCAGCTTGTTAAGTGCTATTCAATCAAGAAGTGGAGAAATGTGATATTTTTGGAATCTCAAGTTCTCTACTCAAGATTAGCCACCTTTACATGGTAGAGTTTGTTCCTATTATGCCGAAACACTGAAAACACAAAAGCAGTGTTTTTGTGAGTGACCTGCTTTAGAGGCTCAGAGACTACTCATTTCTTTCCAGGGCTAACAGGTAAAGTTTTAATTTATCACTTCGCATATACATGAACATTTACTTTATTACATGTTTCTAAAAACAACCCATTACACACATGACTGCGTGGTACACCTGCTAACAGCTCAGAGAATGAAAGCAGGAGTCTCTTCTTCCTGTTATAGAGGAATATCTGTTGTTTTCCACAAACAGGGACCTGGATGTCACATTTTCGCACAAATGTAACTAGTACCATTTATAGGCTTATTTATTATCACGCAGTGTTCTTATGTAATTATCTCAAGGTGTTCTGAGGAATATACAGTTTTGCCTATGTAGATTAGAAAATTTTCTAAGGTTTGCATGCAGTTCGGGTCATAAATAATGTTTTGCACAGCTCTTCTCAGTGATTCGAGAGTAAATTTAACATATGGAGGCTGAGTGTTATTTGTAAGTATAAGCTTTTGATTATAGCTAAATCCCAAAAGCATTTATTTATCTTCTCTAGTTCCTTTTCTTGAGGGATGACAATCTTCATCCGCAATGTTTCAAAAATAGTTAAAAATCTCACCGTCCTTGATAAAAGGCTGCCGTATTTGGTGTTTGCTTTATCAGAACTATTTTTTTCCTAAAGACAAGAGGTGTTTAAATAATATGGTGAATAAACAGTGATTCATGATTTATAGAATAAAACAATATACAATGGCCTTCCTACTGTAAAAGGCTGAATTAAGACCCTAATCGTTGCTTAATTCTTGTATTTTTTCAATTGGTTTATATGAATTTCTTTCAGTCTTTCTCAAAAATTTGCACAGTTCTTCCTCTCCCTTCTTACCCCTTCCTTCCATCTCTTCCTCCCTCCCACCCTCCTTCTTTCCTAGTTAAGAAACCATCTTTGTGCCATCTTAGCACAAAGATGGCAGCTTATCAGTAACAATTCTCTTGGCTCCTTGTCACTCTTGTGTAAAATAAAGCCATAAACATTTTTTTAACAAGGCTGAGAAAATGCAAGAGAATAAAGCAGTTGGTTTGTCTTTGACCCTTACTGTTTTTTTTTTTTTTTTTTTTTTTTTTTTTTTATGTCCAGGTAACATGGTTGGCTAACCAATCAGCAACCTTTGTAACTGCTACATCCATTGGAAGGTACTTCTGCGCATATCATCTGTGAAGAAATCTTTCTGTCAGGGAACGTTTAAAGGTACAAAAACAACAACAGAAATATGAACAACGAGGCAAAAGCAACAGGATGCATCTGCAAAATTTGGAAAATTGATGTTAACACATTTCCAGTGAGGCACTGGGTTCTCTTCAAAGGCTTTCCTGTCCTTTAATGTTCCTGTGACAAAAATTGATCTCATCACACCAGCCTAAAAGGAGCTCTCTGACAAGTGTTTGTGAGAATCAGCCCTTGCCACTAGAAGGTCAGAGTCAAATATTGTTGCTCTTTCCACAGTGTTCAGAATGAAGGCAATCTCATTTCAGACCAAGTCAGTGACCTTTACTCATTGTTTGATATTGAATATTAAATTTTTTTCTTGATACATATTTACAATAATAGCTGATCACTTAGAACAGCAGGTTTTAAAACCAGTTGTTTGATGGGATAACTTTGTAGCTAGCTGTCAACAGGCACTAGACAGGTCTGCCTAGAAGGGGTTCCCTCATCTGGCTCCCTCTGTCTAAAGAGAGGAAGTAGCTGACAGGCTAAAAATGCAGGGCATCTTTCCAGGGTCTCAAATCAAGTGAGTACAGTGAGACTTTATTAGTTTTGTTAAAGCCTCATTGGTATTCCCTAAATGTCACCTTCATCCCTGGTTAAATATCACAAGAAAATATGATCTAAAGATAAACAGAACTTATTTGGTAATTATTCAATGTTTATAAATATTCACTTACTGGCTCTCCTGTAGGATAAACCAAGGCATATCAAGAGAAGAATGTCTTTGTTCTAGATCAGATATTAATTTATTGAAAACTTGTTTCATTATGTTAGAAGGGGGTTGGCATTAAATATCGATCTGTCATCTCCTAAGAAGGTTCTGCTAGGTTAAGTTCTTAGATGTCACTAGTATTGAGGTGGCTCATCAGACAACACTCTGGCCATTTTGGCCATTCCATTATCAAATGTGGCATAACCAGTCAGCCTGAGATCAAATTGAACATTATGTTTCTTACAATACTCCCTTTGCTAGTGCTTCAGCATAACCACAAAATCCTGTGTCCCAAACTTCTGAGACTCTCATTCGAGCGTCTATTTGTGCAGGTTGTTTGCAATGGAGGCTTGATTTGTATTTTAGCCACTGGGTCTCAAATTCCATAGTAACAGGGACAGGGTTTATTCTTATTAGTAACTTAAAAAATGGATTAAAAGAAGATGGTGGACAAGTTAGTTTAAGGAACAAATGATCATATGACATATTCAAATACATCATTACAGTATAAGCCAAGGAGATTGAATTCTGTTAAAACCAACCAAGGTCATTTATTTGTTTTTAGGCCATTCAATTTATTTTCTGCTTTAGGCTTTAGGTTATTAATATCTTGTGAGCTCCCTGTAAAAATATTAATGAAAATTCTGCAGGTTGAAGGAAATCTAACAGATTTCTCAGCCTAGTTATTTAGACATATAAATATAATTATAGCACGTTATACTAAGGTCTGTTACTGACTGTTTCTGGATGTTTGACATTTCTAAAAATTAACCCATAGCTACTTATTGAACAGAACAGTGTAGTAGTTAGGAATAGTATCCACCAAGTAGTTGTGTGTAGGTATCACTATAGGATGGATTTAATCCATCGTGTTTAGAGAGAAATGCAAAAACTGGGAAGGAGTTTGCAACTCAGAATCCTTGAATGCAATGTTGTGCATTCGATCAATGTTTCCATTAGCAGAGTCTCCTTGAGTGAAACCAATGTCAAGGCTAAAATTCAGTGCCCCTGCTGTCTAATGGAATGTCTTCTCTTGGTCCCCTTGAGTATCTTCCTGCATTAAAGTGATAAATGAATTTGCAAGTGTCTTTTCAGTTTTACAGCTCTTGAAAGCAATGTTTTCTTTTTTCTTTTAAGATGATTTCAAAGAAAAAAATCAAATATGGAAAAAACTATAGTAGAGCCATTTCTTTGATATTAATTATAAAGAAGGGAAGGAAACTTGATTTTTACCTATTTTCCCTCCAATATGTTTTTTTTTCTCCAGCAAACATGGCTCATGAAAAGATGACCTGAAAAACTATCTCCCAGTGATGACACTGTTTGTTCACACAAGACTCAAGTTCTAATTAGTGAAATATACTACTTTAAAATTCAGAGTTAGTGCAACTGAACCACCACTTGTCAGTCATGCACTGTGCATTCTTTCCTGCATAGAAAAAAAGGCTGTACCAAGCCATCTGTTCAGATGCTTTCATGAAAAGTGATATTTAATTGTTTTCTTCTTCAACAAGAACTTATTGAGCTCTGCTATGTCTTAAGCATTATATTGTAAAAGATATAATGAATTAAGAAATTTGTGTACTGAGTAATTGATGGGCGAAGAACCAGTCCATTGTGAGCAGAGCCATCCCTGGGCCAGTTGTACTGAGTTCTGTAAGAAATCAAGCTGAGCAAGATATGGGAAGTAGCGATTAAGCAGCATTTTCTCCAAGGTCACTGTTTCAGCTCCTGCCTCCACATTCCTGCTTTGTTTGAGTTTCTATCCTGTCTCACATCACTGATGAATAGTGATATGGAGGCATAAGTCCAATAAACTCTTTCCTAAAAAAATGGGTCCTCATATCCCAATGTGAAAGATGATAAACAGATAATGCATTAGAATGTTATGACTTTATTCTGGGAGTAGGGACATGATGGTGTGGGAACAGATAGCACTTATCCCAGCTCTGATAACACTGTAATGGAGGCTGTTTATCAAGGCACTTTATACCAGAGAACCACAAGTCTCATCTACAGTTGATTGCTGTAATCCTACATGAACCTGACCCTGACAGCTCTTTCTCTAGTTAGTTAGAATGATGTTGACTCAGTCTTCAATTCTGTTGGCAATATGTATGCACAGTTGCATCTGGTGGGATTCTCCTCCCATGTTGGGTATTAAACCTAGTTCTTTCTGCATAACAGGCAGCACTGAGCCACTGAGCTCCAGTCCTGTTTCATCTGTTAACAAAACTAGAAAGATTATCTTATGATATGTTTTAATGAATATTCATTTTAGTACATTTTACAAGAAACTCAAGTCACACACATGGCTATGTCTTTATTTTACTATGATTCTCAACACAAATGTAAATGAGAGATGATGTTTTCATATGACAGCAATGTTTATTACAGGAGATTCAGTGATCTATACTATAGTTTTTCTCTGTGGTTAGCGCTCAGAGGTATAGAAAATGATGATTACACATTCAGGTCTATACTTTTAGATACTAACACACGTGGAAAATGAGATTTCTTTAGTCAACTGGATCACTACAATACAATTTACCATTGGAATCATTATTGTAGTCTCACTAATTATGGATATATTGGTTTCAAATATGAAGTTGCTATTTTGTAGGTAAAATACTTTAATATTTCAATTCAAATGATTCAAACTAATACTGTAATATTAGTATAATTGTTTTTACTTAAATGGCCAAAATATATCATAATTGATTAATATTTAACAGTTGAATGCTAAGAATAGAGTTGAATGGATGAATTTTTTCTGATGTATACTTTGCTAAACTTCCAATATGCTGACAGCTTTCTCTAGTTTTCTTTTTTATCAGCATATGTCTGCTGGCAATTCATAACAACCAAAAATAATGAAAAGAACTGCACAAGTCATTTAGTAAACATATTCTGTTCATCCTGTGAGAGGTGACAGGACTCGAGACATAACTTTATGCTGTCATCAGAATCAGCCAAAGAGTTTCTTTTATTGTTCAGAAATCTTGACTCAGGTAAAATCAGATCCTTGATTTCCACACAGAAGAATTTCAGGGGGAGCTACTATGAAGCACAGCTGGGTTTTATTTAAAGACATTCCTTTCAAAAAAATTTAAAAGCTGCATTGTGCTAGAAGGAAAGGTCAGACATTTTCTTGATCTTCTCTTCCTCCACCATGCAAAAGCACAACCCTTGTTCTGTTTACCTGTCCATCTTCTGCCACAAGGATGGTCTTCAAAGCACCATTTTGGGTGTAGAACTGGGCCCTCCCTAATACTGATCCTTCTTTTTTCTTGACTCAGATCTATTAGCCTTCTGAAACATGCAAAGGAAATCTTTATTGTTTATTAATTTATGCAGTGTCTGGTGTTTTGTTATGGCAACATGATGGGTCTAAGGCAATGGAGAAGGTAACATAGCTATTTCTACTTTATGTGGTCTCGGTGATAGACCTGCCTCTGATCATGGGGTGTTGCTTACTTCCTTTAGTCTCCAAAGACTGGATTCACATCAGGAGATTTTTTTTTTTTTAATTCTAGCACAGTTCAGGCAACAAGAAAGAGGTTATGGGTATCCTGTCAGGTCTTCTGAGGAGGCTTTGATGGGCTTAAACCTGAGAATTTTCAATGATTACTTCAAATTGCCTACATGGTTTTAAAAATGTGATTTTAAGTTCTATCAAATAAGGAGGGAATCATGAATACTACTTAACCAAAATTTTTAAACAAGCTTGAAATCTGATGTCATCAAAACTTACAGTTGTAGAATTAGGAAGTTGGCAGTGAAGCACACTGAATTCAAAGTACTCTGGCCAAAGGCAAAATTGACATCTCTCTAGTAAGAGGTGATGGTGCACAGTTCTGTTTCTGGCCGAAGTTCTTCTTATATTACACAGCTGTATCTAAAGCCTTGAGAGCAGGATACAAGAGCAAACTGAATGTTCTGGTTCCTGGAAGAACAAATGATACTATCGTGTATGGAAATAATGTTATTTGCATGAATATACAAATCTGTGGTAAATCGTTTGTTCAGACTTCAACAGAGACTGACTCAGCAAACAGACAAAAGCAAAACAGGACATTCAGTGGTTGCTGTGAATATTTTACTTCTAGTGATTTTGGTCCCTCATTGCTCAAAGCTTCCAGAAGCTTATCAGAGAAGACATGGCCCACTAGAGTCTTTATTTCTGAGTGTTATAATTAAAGAAATAGACCACCATGCCTGGCTTGTCACCATCATTCTAAGAGTTCTTCCAAAAGGGGATTTATTTATTCATTTATTTAAAAAATGTTTAATTGATTCTTGGTGAGTTCCACATCATGTACCCCAGTGCCACTTGTCTCCCCTTCTTTTACATCTGTCTTCTGCCCTTGCAACTTCCCCACAAAAAATTAAAAATTAAAAAACACAAACAAAACAAAAACATAGAAAATATTTTACCTTGGAAGCTGCAGTGTGTCACAGTGTGTCCCACAGTATATTTCTCTGTCCACACCTCTTTTCTTGCAAATGTTTATTGCAATGATTCATTGGTCTGGTTTGAAGCCTCTTGCTTCCACTACACCATCAACCCCAGATCCTCACTGGCATTCTCCTCTGTCATCCTGTGCTGTCCTGTATCATAGAGATTCTGCAGTCTTGGAACTATAGGACTGGCCCCTTCACACACTCCAGCAATTCATAGATGAGGTAGGTTTTAGGGTTGGCCAAATCAAAGCCCTGAATCTGGGCCTGGGGTAGTATTTCAGTTGGTTAGCTCACCATCTCTCCCTTACCAGTATCACTAGGGTGAACTCTCTAGCACTGCCCAGGCTGGCTCATCCAATGCTGTAACTGGCAGGGTTAGGGTCAGCTCTCCAGCTCTCACACTCTTGGGGCCAGCTCACCAATGCTTTGCCACTAGTGCCAGTTCTACTACACTGTCCAGGCTAGGTGCAGGGTCCGCTTTCCCAGTGCTGTCATTGGTGAGAGGTAGGGCCAGCTCTGCACAGTCTTTGGGTACAAACATGGTCCCAGGTAGTTTCCTAGACTAGAGACATCTGCATGGTCTTTAGTGGTAATATGAATCACAGACACAGTATCATATCCCTGTTGCTGATGGCAATGGACCCAGACATGGGTCCTCAGTGGCATCATGTGTTAGAATTTCACCATGGCCTCAGTGGTGGGGTAGGGTATTCATAATAGGCTCTTCCTCTCTACTCTTGCATCTCCAGTTCTTAATACTGAAACTGTTTTGCTTCTCTTTCTCTCCCATCTGTCCGCCACATCCTTGTACATTGTAGTGGCTTCTGTGTGGATGGTCCACACAGCTGAAAGGCCTCTAGGTGCTGTCGTCCACCAGCACTGTGCTACGTCGCATAGCAGTGGGCAGGTCTCTCTGTGTTCTCTGCTTGCCCATGCTGTGTGGCTTGGCAGAAGGTGGACCTCTGTGTGTCTACACCCTACCCATGCTCTGTGGCAGTGGGCTGGCCTCTGGGTGTCCTCTGTTCAACCAAACCATCATGTGGCATGGAGGCAGGTAGATATCTGGATGCCTTTCTCTTCTCATGCTGCTTTTCAGGGCTATAGGCAGGCCTCGGTCTGCCTATGCTGGAGGCCCTCTGCTCACCCAATTTATTTATTTTTATGTACATGTGTGCCTGAATGTATGTGCAGCACATGTGTTCAGGGCTTGTGGAGGCCATTAAATCTCCTGGAGTTACAGTTAGAGATGGTCATCCTCTATCTGTTGTGAGTGCTGGGAATGAAACCCAAGTCTTCTTCAAGAGCTAGAAGTCTTCTTAATCACTTAATTACCTTTACAGCCCCTGGCTTCATTCTTTTATATACAGCTTTTATATAATGGTTTTTAATCATGACATCTTCATGCTTTCCCTATTTAAGTATCTCGGGAGCGAATGCCTTTTTCTTAATGATCAGGTATTAATAAATCTGTATTAATCAGGGTTCTCTAAAGTCACAGAACTTGTGGAATGGGTATGGGTTTTATTGGAATGACTTATAGGCTACAGTCCAGCTAATCCAACAATGGCTAGCTATAAATAGAAAGTCCAAGAATCTAGTAGTTGCTCAGTTCTTAAAGGCTGGATATTCAGCTGGTCTTTTGTATATGTTGGAATTCTGAGGAAGCAGGTTCCAATGTCCATGGAGGAATGGATGTACTAGAAAGGCCAACAGGCAAAGAGTAAAAGCTTCCTTCTTCCATGTTGTCATACAGGCTTCCAGCATAAGATGTGGCCCAGATTAAAGGTGTGTCTTCCCACCTCAAGATCCAGATCAAAGGGGTGTGTTTTTCTACCTTAAATGTTTAGACTAAAAATGAATATACCCACTTCAAGATCAGCAGTGTATCTCTCACAGGTGTGGCTTCCATTTCTAGATTGTAATACACAGGATCCCAGGGAACAGAAACAAAAATTCAAAGTAGATAAGAAAGGGCATCAGGTAAATAAAATTAGATATTCAAACTACTATTCTTTGTAGAAGCTTGTCCAAGACTCTTCATAAAAACTATATCCTTCTGAAATACTTAGCATTGGATTTACTCTTCACTTCCTAAATGTGCCATCACATTTAATTTATTGTGTTTAATTTGGTGTTTACTTCTTGTTCTAGGTCATGTCAACTCTTTTGTCCAGCTAGATAATCAGACGCCAGAGAGCAGTGACCATGGCTTCCATATTTGTAGTCTCCTCCCATAAAGCCAGTCTCATAAGTGACAGTAGAATTTGTGTTTTACTTGGATCAAATTGTAAGAATGAGTCAAACCTTCTCAGTAAGCTAAAGAGAAATTAGGTTGTATCAATATTCTTCGCCTATGTCCTCATGAAAGAGGAATAAAGAGTTCATTAGAAACTTATTGGTAAGTATTCTAATAAAAACTCATTTCCTTGTTTCTTACTATTTTCTTCTTTCCTCTCCTCCTCCTCTTCCTCTCCTCCTTCTCTGGTAGGGGACCCTAAAAATGTAATAAAAATTCACAGGTAAAGATGTGACATTTAAAACATAACTAACATCATTAAAGCCCAGATGAACAAGTCTTTTGGAACATATTTGTTACAAATATTCTGTTTTGTTGTTTTTGTTAAAATAATTGCATTTTGTAGTTTTTCCCTTTGGGGAAATCTTTGTAGCCTAATACATATCTTCTTACATTTCCTTGTACTCATATACTTTGGGTTCAGGCAGAGCTCATAGGTAATAAAATGTTGGGACAGGGCAAATACTTAAATGCCCTTTCCCACCCAGCTCAGTCAGTGTTCATTCCTAATGGTGCTAGGGGCTATATAATTTCTTCTGAATAATTGCTGTATTTACTAACTGTCCTTTATGGAGAGAGAGAGAGAGAGAGAGAGAGAGAGAGAGAGAGAGAGAGAGAGAGAGAAAATAGGAAAGAGACACAACCATATGGTTGGTTGAAGGTTTTTTGGATTTTTTGTTGAATATTTTCTTTATTTACATTTCAATTGTTTTCTCCTTTCCAGGTCTCTCCCCTTTGGAAACCCCTATCCTAACCCTCCTCCCCTGCCTTTATGAGGGTGCTCCCCCACCCACCCACTCCTGTCTTTCTGCCCTACATTGGGACATCAAACACCCTCTGGCCCAAGGGCCACTCCTCCCACTAATGTCCAACAAAGCCATCCTCTGCCACATATGTGGCCAGAGCCATGGGTCCCTTCATGTGTACTCTTTGGTTGCCGGTCCAGTCCCAGGGAGCTCCAGGGGTGTCTGGCCAGTTGACACTGTTGCTTCTCCCATGGGACTGCAAACCCCTCAGCTCCTTCAGTCCCTTCTCCAACTTGTACATCGGGCTTTGGTAGAGCCTATCAGGAGACTGCAGTATCAAGCTCCTGTCAGCAAGCACTTTCCAGCATGCACAATCAAATTCAAGTGGATCAAAGACCTCCACATAAAACCAGATACACTGAATCTAATAGAAGATAAAGTGGGGAAAAGCCTTGAACACATGGGCGCAGGGGAAAAGTTCCTGAACAGAACACCAATGGCTTATGCTCTAAGATCAAGAATTAACAAATGGGACCTCATAAAATTGCAAAGCTTCTGTAAAGCAAAGGACACTGTCAATAAGACAAAATGGCAACCAACAGATTGGGAGAAAGATCTTTACCAAAATTCTACATCTAATAGAGGGCTAATATCCAACATATACAAAGAACTCAAGAACTCTAGACAACCAAATAACCCTATTAAAAACTGGGGAACAGAGATAAACAGAGAATTCTCAACTGAGGAATAGCGAATGGCTGAGAAGCACCTAAAGAAGTGTTCAAATCCTTAGTCATCAGGGAAATGAAAATCAAAACAATCCTGAGATTCTACTTCAGACCAGTCAGAATGGCTAAGATCAAAACTCAGGTGACAGCAGATACTGGTGAGAATGTGGAGAAAGAGGAAAACTCCTCCATTGCTGGTGGGATTGCAAGCTGGTACAACCACTCTGGAAATCAGTCTGGAGGTTCCTCAGAAAATTGGACATAGTACTTACTACATGAGGACTCAGTTATACCACTCCTGGGCATATATTCAGAAGATGCTCCAACATGAAATAAGGACATATGCTCCAGTATGTTCATATGGTTGTTAAGATTTCAATTGGGCATATGGGTTATATAAGACTCATCTCAATTTTAGAGTTTTAGAAGGATGTGCATTTTAGAATTCAGAAAATACAGTAACGTAAAAGAAAGAAGAGTGGGTGGGCCTTAGTAAGTAGAAAGTCACTCACCACCTCAGTGGTGCCAGGTGATCCTCTATTTGGGGGGCACTTACACTACAGTTCTCCTTTTTCCCATATCAGTTGCTCTCACTTGTAAATAGCCTTCAGAAACCAAAAGTGAAATTACCTTGAATTTTCATCTATTTTCATCAGCCTCTGTCACTTTCATGATAGAATCGTGCACACTTTCTGGCCCCTTTCAGAAACCATTATTTTCATTGGGAGGAAAGTGATGAATTTCAGGATTCTGTGCAGTCTAAACAACTGGCTGGGAAGGCAGGGGAGGGCACCGTCTCTACACTCCTTACATGGACTCATCTCCTCCTGCCCCAGCCTCACAATACAATGTTAAACTACAATTTTTCTGCCCAGATTTTATCCAGTTAGTACAAGACCTATTGAAAGCCTAATGCTTTTCCATGTACAGCAATAGATGCTCTCTCTTTCAGCTTAGAATAGTGGCAAGACAATCACCAATGTAATGTTGGTTAGCCATATGACACAAGTGGTGTGTGTGTGTGTGTGTGTGTGTGTGTGTGTGTGTATACATTCTTACTTGGTAGAAATAGCTTCATAAATGTGTCTAATAGTTGAAAGATCCCAAACTCCTATTTTCTTTTTAAACCAATAAGCAAATTAATGAGGGAGGTATCATCTGGGGCTGAACACACTTGAATAAACACCTTCAATGTGGCATCTCCCAACAGAAGCCATATGAAGTCAAGGAAACATTCTTTCCTATTTTCACAGAAACATGGCACAACCAAATAAATATAAGGAGGAGAATCGAAACAAAAACACTTTGGAATACTTTCAAAATCTCCTTTCCATATATTTGACTCCAAGGTTCTTGTTGGCTTTACATTTGAAATAGTGCTGACTGATCAGTCATGGAGGCAGAAGCTGTGGGATATGCTGACAAGGCAGAAGCAGGAGGACCATGAGTTCAAAATAATACTGATGGGAGACAGTGAACAGTGGCCTCTGTTCTATTTCCTTATACTCCCCAGTCGTGTCCTTCCCTGTCACTGGTCCTGAATGTTCATTTTGCTTGTTTTGGTCATTGGAATGTGAAGTGTCCTCCTTAGTCTCAATTATTAAACACTATTAACTTACTACTAAATTATCAATTATTAAATTAATCACTAAAATAAATAATTAAATAGGGTCACAGAAAATAATCTCCAGGGATGGGCTTTGAGTGCGAATAGCCTCAGCCAAGTTCCGGTTTGCTCTCTTTGCCTCGTGTTCAGCATTGACGATGGGATCTCTCAGTTTCCTGCTCCAGCTGCCTGCTACCATGACTCTCCTGTCATTATGGACTCTTCTTCTAGAACTGTAATCCAAAAAAAAAATTCCTCTTCCATAAATTGAGTCATGGTGTTTTATCAGAGCAACAGAGAATAATTAGTCCACTTGTGTATAACTCTAGAAATGGGTCTGTCTGATGGCCACCCATTCGTTACAATGCCTTCTTGTCTCCTTTTCAAGTAATTAAAGGTCACTCCGAGTTACCTTCTGGGGCTGTGTTTCTTGAGCTAGCCCAGAGAAGCAATACAATCACTGATATTGAGGAAGCTTAAGTCCCTGTAGTCTAGCCTTCTAAAACAAGGTAAAACCAATATTAAGGAGGTTGTCCTAGTCAGCTTTACCTGCCGACTTGAAGCAGCAGCCCAGAGTCACTTGAGAAGGGAATCTCAGTTGAGGCATTGCCTTTGGGAACTGTCAGTTGGTGTATGAGGCTCCAGCCTACAGTGGGCAACACCACTTCCTGGGAATGTGGAAGGAAGCTAGCTAACAGCCTGCAAGGGAGTCAGCCAGAAGCATTCCTCTGTGGTTGTCAGCCTTCAAATTCCTGATTGAGTTCCCTCCCTGCCTTTTCTCAATAATGGACAGTAACCTATAAAAATAAGCTAAATCAATCCTATCCTTCCTTACATTTATTTCTGTCAGAGTGCTTCCTCACAACAACATTATGAAATGTTATAACATTAGAAATTAGAACCGAGGCCTAGGATGGATCCTTGATTGATACATCACTGCAGAAGTCTGAACAAGCGAATGAGCCCCTTTCATTCATCTTTGTAATGTATCCACTAATGCAAATGCATTCAAGGTGTAAAAATGTAAGGAGATGGGCTTCTCATGGTGCATGTTTATGGACCCAGTAAACTGGTAGCTGCACTAACACTAGAATCATGCAACTTACCTGGCCTTCTATCCTGACACCAGCTAGCCATGTTCGCAAATAGAAGTATGCTGAATATCCTGATAAGTCTCAAGATTCTAAAAATGATGATAAAATATGAAACTATAGAACAATGCAGCCTTCACTGGGTTAAAATAAGGTTACATATGGTAAATAAGGTTCATCCACAGTCTCCATCCCTGATACCCAAGACAAAGACCTTGAAGTTACCTTTGAATCCCCACTCTTGCTCCAGCTTTTAATCATTAGTGAATTCTGTTGGCTGTCATCCAAAATATATCACCTGTGTTTTACTATCTTTCATTTCTTTTTTTGTTAATGCAAACCAGCCCACCATCATCTTTTTCCTTTTAAGGAAAAGCTCAGACCTACACTGCTATCCAATCACTCTGTTAGGGTGGTTCTTTTATTGACAGAGAATGCATTTGTCACTAACCAACCTTCCTTTGTTAACTGCTGTATTAGCCAGACTGAAAATAGTGTCTGTACATAGTAGAACTCAACAAAAACACTGTAAATGAACTGCAAGTAAGGATCCCCATAGGGTAGACATTTATAAATAAAAAGTCTGAGAATGTTTGCTTCAGTGGTTATACCTTCCACAGTGGAACAGGAATCTTCTGGATTCAGTACATTTCATGACTTTTCACTGGGGGCAACGTTATTTATGTCAAGCAATTAAGTCATTGCTCTGGTGCAGTTTTGCCATCTCCAAATATGTCTAGTGTAAGTTGTAAATGTTTTCCTTTGTAATTTTGTTTTTCATCTATTGGATGCCAGTGGCAATGGTTGTCTTTATATACAGAGTAAACAGTTGATCACATTGTTTCTCTTTAATGGTGTGGTAAAGACACGGATGCCATTTCCTGTCCTCTGCTTATTAGTGTTCCGAGGATAGTTCCCACTGGATTCTGTCCTTGCGGTTTTAAATGAAGAGGTTTGTTGTATTAAAGCACTAACAGTAGGTGACACCTTATTATATTAGGATTTTATTCCAGCATCAGTGTTCTCACAGGAGCAGCAATTTGCATTTGCAGCTACTTTACACTGTCACTGCTGGCTCGGTATTCATCACCACAGAGTGTACATTTAGAAGCTAAACGGGCATTAAAAGCAGGATGTTCATACTGGATTGCAGTGGGGTAAACTATGGCAAAACCTTAGAAACTAGAATCCTTGTGTTCTGGCTTCTAACTATTATTTTCTTTCTTAATCCAAATGATCTGAATAAATGACCATTAAGACGAATGGATCAAAATTCATGTGACATTAACTCAGCCAATACAGAATGCAATGGAATTAAACAGCTGATGTGGTAAACTATTAGAAAATACGCATGAAGTCGTGCAGACACAATGAGCTTGTTTTCAGCCTTTCCCAGAGTTGCTGGGTGGTTAAAATTATAGCATGATTTTCTTTTACCTTTCTTGTGTGAAAGAGGAAGTAATATCACTAAGAACTATCAATTCTAAATTGTTTTGTAAATGAGAAATTCAGCTAAGGCTCACTGGGTCGGATGCCAAATAAGAAAATGATCATCACTGTCTTTGAAGTACAGAACACAGGTAGATGGAGGAAACTCACTTAGCATTTGTGGAGATATGTTGAGTGTGGAAAAGAGGCTTGTCATTCTCTAGGCACAACTACGCTCTCGCGCGCGCACACACACACATACACACACACACACACACACACACACTTACACAGTGGGGGGGCATAGACAGAGATAGAGAAATCGATAGAGACAGAGAAACACACAGAAAGAGATAGACAGAAAGGGGGAAAAGAAAAAGGAGGAAGAAGAGAAGGAGAAGGAAAATAGTGGTGGTGATGGTGCTGCTGTTACCAGAGAAATCCACCCCCCTTCTCTCCCCCTCTCTCTGTATTTTGTTTCTAATTTTTACAAACTTTTTATTGGTTCTTTGTAAATTTCAAATCATGCACTTCAATCCCCCTCTCCCTCCTCTCATACCTATCGTCCACCCCTGCAACCTCCCCCACAACAATGTTTGTATTGTGTCACAGTGTGTCCTACAGTATACCCTTTTATACACACTTCTTTACCTGCAAATGTTCATTCCAATGACCTGGTAGAAGACCTTTGGCTTCTACTACTCTATCAATACTGGTACCTTACTGGGATTCCTCTCAGATATCCTGTTGTTGCCCTGTGTCATGGAGATCCTGTGGTTTTGGATCTGTATGACCGGCCTCTTCAAGAACCCCAGCAGTTTATTGATCGGGGAGATATTGGGACAGGCCAACTCAAAGCCCTGGATCTAAAAGTATTTGAGCTTGTCAGACCACTGGCTTTTTCTGCTCTCATACCCTCTGGGCTGGCTCACCAGTAGGGACAGCTTAACCCTGCTGCCCAGGTGAGGCACAGGGTTGCTCTCCCAAGTGCTGCATCTCCTGTTCTCATGACCCTTCCATAAATGGCAAGGGGTGTGGGTAGGGAGAGCATCTCTTTCTCACTCACTCTGCCACATGTCAGAGAAGTTGCTGGGCCAGCTCTCCCATGCGCACCCTCAGGGCTGGCTTACCTGTGCCCCCACCATCAGGGGCAGCTCTACTGTGCTGCCTAGTTTCGGTGCAGGGTCTGCTCTCCTGAGTGCTGCAGCTAGTATGGGGCAGGCCTAGTTCCCCTGCTCTCATGAGCCTTGTGAAGGGAGAAAAGGAGCAGCAAACATCACTGCACAGCAGAAAAGAGGCAGAGATAACTCTCCCATGCCCATGCCCACAGGGCATGAAACCCCCATATCTAGTATGGTGCCCAGGTGAGGTGCAGGGCACAATCTCCCAAGAGCTGTAGAAAGTGAAGGGCAGGACCAGCTCTCCCACTCTGTTGACCTCAGCCAGCTCTCCTGCCTGCTGTAGGTGGCAAGGGGTAAGAGGGGGCATCTCTCCTTCACTCATGTCACCACACAGCAGACAAGTGGCAGGGCCAGCTCGCACATGATCATGCCCTCTGGCCAGCTTAGTTGCAGCCCGACCACCAGCATCAGCTCTATTGTGCTGCCCAGGCAAGGTGGAGGTCCCACTCTCCCAAGAGCTACAGCTGATGAGGGGCAGGGTCAGCTCTCCTGGTCTCATGGCCCCATAGTCTAGTGGTCACTCCTCTTTTCCACCTACCTGAGTGGCCCCATGTGAAGGTCATCTATCTCCAGCTCACTCACTGCGGTCCCAGGCAGGTTTCTTCTAGTCTCCTGTTTGCCCTTCTAGGTCTGTAAGGCACCAACTGGTGGTCTTTCAGGCCAGTTCCCTGTCCTGGCCCCCTGGTGCCCCATTGGAGGTGTCTCAGTTTAGTTTGTTTCTAGGGAGTATTAGGCAACTAATCATTCAGATGTTCACAGGTTAGAATATTGAGAATAGATAGCCTCTCTTCTCTCGTCCACCTCCTGACTTATATGTGTCACAGCAGCTATACATACAACACCTCTAGGGACAGGGATTCTCAGGTTTATTAATTAAAAATGTGTTTTGGTAGTTATGCTAGATGAAGCCTATGAATGTAGACACTCACAGCCAAGTATCAGGCAGAGCTTGGGAAATTCTGCAGCAAAGGGCAAGGAAAGATTGTTGCAGCAGGAGGAGTCAAATCCACCACAAGCAAACGGCCTACAGAATTAACTAACCAGGGCTCATGGAGGCTCACAGAGATTGAACCAACAATCACGGAGGTCTGACAGGTCCTCTGTATACATTATGGTTGTTTAGCTGTATACATTGTGGTTGTGTAGTTTTGGTGGGACTACTTACAGTAAGAGTGGGGTTGTTTCTGACTCTTTTGCCTGCTTTTCGGACCCTTTTTCTCTTACTGGTTGCCCCATCCAGCCTTAATATGAGGGCACATGTCCAGTCCTATTATAACTTGGTATTTCATATTTGGTTGATATCCCCGGGGAAGCCTGCCCTTTCTGAGGGGAGAGGAAGAAGAGTGGATCTGGGGGAAAGGGGAGGGGGTAGGGGAGGGACTGGGAAAAGCAATGGGAGGGCAACCTATAGTCAGGTATCATAAATAAAAGAAAAATGAAATTTAAAAATGTTTTTTGAAACAAACTCAGAAGGAAGCTCAATGACCTCTTTTTTAGGGTTTGAAAAAAAATAATAAGGTTGGCGAACTGGAAATCCCAGCAGCTACCCGGAGGGTGATGGGGAAGAAGAGAGGAAGCCATACCATTTGAGCTATGATCTGATAAACTCAGCATGTTCAGCGATGGAGACAAGAACAGAAGGAGAGAGCTTCAGAGAATGACCAAGAAAGCCCGAAATGTCAAAGTAAACATTAGACCTTCTGGGCTAGAAATGATAAAACAGGTTAAGTGAGAAACTGCATTATTTTATTATGGAGAGAACTATCCCTCCCATACCCTGGCATGCCATGAGCGAATTAGCCTTCCAAATGAGTTCACTCTTGGCCAGGTGGTTGATTGGCTCCAGTACATTTGATGGGTTGTCAGGGGAGGCAGCAGCAATTACAAAATGATAAATGGTAAATCAAACAAGCAATGATTTATTTTACACTGTGGAGCATTAACCCTCACAGAAGGAAACCATAGTAAACCAGTTTAGAAAGTCTTAACTTTATTCAGAGCCAAATGTAATCGATTGTTTTGACCAGAAGGAAGCAATTTTTCCTCAAAAAGAGGCCTCTACAAAGCCCCAGGAAGGCCATCTTTTCATATTGAATGTAAAATCTTAAGGAAAGGAGAACATGAACCTTCCCTTTCTAGTCTTACCAGGGTGGGATCCAAAGTGAACCATGAAGCAACACTCTGTCCTCAGTGACCAACAAGTCTGATGCTCAACTGTCCCCTTCTAAAAGCAAACCCCAAACACTTTTCCCATTCTCATGCTAATTCTCAAGTAGAGAAGCCCTTAAGATTAATTTCCCTTCTTAATGTTACCTCAGGCCAAAGTCTTTTACTTTTTAAATATATATTGGGGTTATGCGATATCTCCTCTACCCACTTGTTCATCCCAGTAGGAATAAAGAAAAGAAAATGACAAAAAAAGCTCAGCATAACCTGGGATGCTCTTTGCACTCAAGTACCCAGCTTAGAGCAGGAACACTGGCCAGGCATTGCTGTCTTGAACCCTCTGAAACCCAGCTATCCAGCTGTAGGCGTACACACAGGTCCAGTGAGTATTATTTAATGTGACCTTAGATTTCTTTGAATATTCACCATAATGTCTCTTTTCAGAAGTTTAAAGATCTCCATGCAGCTAGGCCACTCTTGAAGTGAGAGTTTCACTGGCTGCAATGCAGACTTCTAGGACTACAGAAGAAGCACAGAGAGCAGATTAAAGGATGTGTAGTGTCAAAGGCCAGCTTCCACAGGTCAGGGGAAACTGAGATGAGGGCCTAGAGTCAGTGATTGTTCTCTCAGCAGATTGTTCTCTGAGAGAATAAAGTTTAATTCACTGAGACCATCACTTCCTGTGACCAGTGAGAAAGTCTCTGAATGCTTTGCAGGCTGATGAGAAGTAAAGAAGAAACAATGAGGGGGAGATGGAGGAGGATCATACACACACACACACACACACACACACACACAGACAGACAGAGTTGATAGATGAAACTAGGCAAGCTCCAAAAACTTCATACATACACATACATATGTACATACATACATACATACATACATACGTACATACATACAAACAAACACATTCCCTCACTGGGAGGATGGAGCAAAGCTCCAACCTCTTTATTTTTTCCTATCACAACTTACATATCCTAGAAAAACCTTTCAGGCAGTACAAAAATCACAATGTGTTATACTATATTTTTCTTTAAGTGAATAATTACAATGAGTATACATAAGAAAGAATATGTTCCCCATACCATCCCACTATCAAATGTTCTACGTATTCTGGGTGAAAACAAATGTGAAAACCATATTATTCCCAAGAACCTACAGACATTTGTAACTAAGCAACTTGTTATACATTACCAAAATGTGAGCAAGCAAGGGAGTTTTCTCAGTCAGTTCCTCACACTGGTAAACTGTAATTTGTGGTTATAAAAAAAAACCCAATCAATTATTTTAGTATTTATCTTAAGAGGTAATCTTATAAAAAATCTTAAAAGAATAACAAATCTAAACTTATATAAAAATAATCAGTCATTTCTACTTTAAATCTTCATGATGAACATTTACTCATTATCAATATTTTATTAAATCATATTAGGAAGCTGAGGACAAAAATGGATACAAGAAATCGATTACTATCTTGATCACCAGTCCAGTATCACGCCGGTTAGTGCTGCCATTGTTTTTATTTCCTGACCTAAAAGAATCCCTCTCTCAACTATTAAGAGTGTGCCTTTCTAAGCTTCAAATTGCTTTCTAGAATTTTCTACATCAGAGCCATTGACAAAAACATCTTCATCTAACTTTACCAATAATCTATTCTTCAAGTTCTTTCTAAGGGTGATGGTCACTGCTAACAATCTACCTTAAGTTATATTAAGTTCTTCCAAGAGTGGTGATTGAATCTGTTCCAGCAGAAATGGTTGAAAAAGAGCAAGCACTATTATTGTGAGTGCCAATGATACTGCCCAGTGGGAGGCTGGAAGCCCTCTTAGAATCTTCACTCACAAAACACTTAGATTAGGAAGAACATTAAGACCTGGAGATCAGCAGGCAGGGGATGCTTCATAATAGCATGACAGCCACAGGACTTGTAGTCCTTAGGGGCTGGGCCTCTCTGAGACACACCATTGTGGCCAGATTTGATTCACATTTTCTAAAGTGTAGTGAGCCGCTGTTTCAGTGGCTACACACGTGCATTTTCCAAGATGGCGCTGGTCTCATGTTTCCCCAGCAGTAAACAATTATTCTGCGCAGCTGCTAGGCAGAAAGAGCGCCAAGTCACTGGCCTATCCCGAGGCGTAATATTGGGTGGTGAGCGAACAGCCATTCAGAAGTGAATACGTCACTCTAGGGTGTATTTAAGGGAGCCTCTTCCGGTTTCTTCCGTCTTTCCGCGTTACCGTGTGGAATAGTAAAGTTCCTCATGGCAGTACACCTGACTATCGCCTCCTGTCCTTATTCGCGAGCGAAAAGGGATTTTGGGGGCGCTCGTTTCACTAAAGACCTTTGTTGTTCCTCTTGCAAGGGCCTCAGCACAGTAGCACAGGTCTCTAAAAACAGCAGAGAAAGGGGACATATTTTTAATGATCACAGCTTTTGGGATATGGGGAGGAACTTTGGACACGACAACAGAAAAGAAAACCATAAATGATTTTCTCTGATGAATGTAGTGGCTAAAGCTCCAATGAAATGTGTATACCCAGTTTGACCAAAAATTAAAAGAACATACACTATAATCAAGTTGTTTTGTTGCAGGGATGAAACTTCAATTCAACATTTAATCTCAATTAATAAAATAAGGAAGTCAAACAGCATTTTATTAGATTCATACACAATCATGCAAACACGTTCTTTGAAAACTTCAATATCTCTTCTAGACAAGTCTTCCTTCCCCAAAGACTCTCAGCTTTGTACACTTATTCCTAAAATGGTAGCCCTGTTTGGGAAGTTTGTGATGCCTTTAGGAGATACAGCCTCATCTGAGGAAATGGATCACTTAGTATAAGTACCTTGATGCTTTATAGCCTGGCTCCACCTCCTGGTTCATGCTCTGATTCCTGAATGTGAGTGCAACACAAGCAGCTAAACTTCCTGCTCCCACCGTCATGCCTGGAAATTTCCATGATGTTGAACTTTAAAATAATGAACTAATTTATTTTGCAAAAGTTTCAAGAAAGGAAAACATTCAAGATAATGTAGAGAGAAGAGCTATGGTTGTCAAAACCATTGAGGAAAAATCCTAGAACAATAGGAAACCTATCGTGAGAGCAAACTACATCACTCAGAGGAGCCATGCTGCAGAGATCCAAATTAATTTAAAAGAGGAAAGCCTAAACTGAATGGAAAGGGAGGTAGGAGGACACCAGAGGATGATTGGGGAGTAAATATGATTAAAGTACAGTGATACAATCTACAAAAAATGTCATCAACTCATTTTGTTTTATAGTTAGTAAATTTTTAGTAAAACGTCATCAAACATATTGAATGTTAATCTCACATATTAAAAATATTAATGTGAAGTCCAAACTTACACTACCCCAGAATCTATGGTTGAAGCTAATGCCTTTCAAGAAAAAAAATGAAGTCATATGTTTAGGATCTATTCTAATATGTCTGGTATTGTCACAGGAAGAGGAGACTGGGGTGTAGACTCACACAGAAAAAAGGCATGGGAAGACAACGGTGACAGCCATATCCATGTAGAAGAGCGAGGCTTGAGGAAAGCCAATGCTGATCTCTGACTTCAAGGTGCGATAGCTGCTAACATGGCTATAGTGTGATAGTAATTTCCTGTTACTTAGACCCTTGGTCTGGGATACTTGATTGTGGAAGAAAAAAGAAGAGCAGATATAAGCCTCATTTGCCTTGTTTTCTAGGTCAGGATACTAAGTATCAGCAAATGAAGAAAAATGTCTTATACTAACACCAGGACATGAAGTGGGGCCCTGTAATGAGCACTTGGGCTTCCTCACCACGTTTTGTAGGTTTGTGTTTAGATCACTGTTTTCTTCATCTGAAGACTCAGAACCCAATGTGTTTGTATTTTTGGTCTTTTTCTCCCGGCAAAATAAAAGCCAACATGGTGGAAGAAGAGGAGGAGGAGGAGGAGGAGGAGGAGGAGGAGGAGGAGGAGGAGGAGGAGGAGGAGGAGGAGGAGGAGGAGGAGGAAAAAGAGGAGGAGGGGGAAGAAGAGAAGAAAGAGAAGAAGAACAACAACCACAGCACCAGCAGCAACAAGAACAACAACAGCAGCAACAACAGGAACAATGAAACTAAACAGATTAGTGTTCACAAAATTGAATTCCCCCAACAAAAGGGAAATATTCAGAGTGTTTTTCTTTGATTGTATTTCACAGATTTCATTGAAAGAAGGCACTTTCCATATAGACTACCATTCTGTTTCTCAAGGTTCCTTTTCTTTAAGATGAAGGGGGGCATGCCAATTCAGGGCTCAACTTGTCTGTAAAATATGGTGATTTACTGCAGTTCAATGTTTACAATTTGAATATTTTACTTAATAGCTCTGACCATAGTTCTTAGAAAATCTGTACAGGCACTGTCTCCCTCTTCTGCCCTGTTGTCTAATTCTCTGTAAGGCACAGGTAGGTTTACACAATGAATCCAATTGCAAACAGAAATTATTACTAGATATTGTCAAATAAATCACTTCCCTGCAAATTATTGTGCATTAGTTGTTTTCAGCTTAATTTTATTCATAATAAACACCCTTACACTTAGTCTCAATTTGAGAATGTGAGCTCTTTCTATCCTGGGTCTAAGAGAATAATCTAAGTGGGTTTTAAATTATTTAAAATGGTCACCTAGCTCCAATACTTTCTGAGCAACTCTTTAAATCATTGATGAGGGCATCAGTCCTGCCATCTGGGTAGCACATTAAAGAGGAAGATGGAAATGTATGCTAGCTTTAATTACTTTTAAAAGGGTAGACTCAGACTTGATCTTACTAAAGTTGTGTTATAAGTAAGAAAAAAGATTGCAGCTTATACTTTTCACAAATTTTAAAATTCGATCCTAGGTCTATTTCTTCCTTGGTTTCTATGCCCTTTCGTAGTATAATTCTGTTTGTCTTGATAGCAGTGTTAAAGGTTAATGGCTGTGATAGCTTTCTGTAACTATAACAAATTACCCAAGATATTAAACTGTTAAAGTGGGAAGGTTCACTTGGCTCACACAGTTTTAAAGACTTTAGTGTCAGATCAATTTGTTGCATTGATTATGATCCTGTAGGAAGACAGTACATTATAGTGTTGGGAGATTAAAGCAAACCGGGTGATATTTGGCCAGAACTCATAGTCAGAGAGAGAAAAGGGAGAGAGAGAGAGAGAGAGAGAGAGAGAGAGAGAGAGAGAGAGAGAGAGAGAGAACCAGAAATTCTCCAAGGTAGGAAACCAGGCCTTTAACAAACATCAGATATACACCACTAAGGTACCTGACTGGACAGGTGGGTAAAATCATATCAGCTTTCCACAGCTGTAATCAAATCCCTGAGCAAAGCAACTTAAGGGGTGAAAATCAAAAGACTGGGTCAATGATTGCTTGGGCAGAATATTACAAAGGCAGAAGAGTCTTGTACCTCATGGTATAGAGAAAGGCAAGAGACAGACAGAGAGGGAGAGAAAGACAGAGACAGAGAAAGGGAACATCAGAATACCCCAGAAAAGATATAGCCCAGCCCATAAGCATCGACAGCCCCTAGTGTGCTGCTTAGTTTTTGTAAACTTGACATCAACACATGGTAAGGTCAATGTTTCACTTGGTGTATCTTTTGCCATGGGATTCAGGATCCTTGTCCTACATACTGCCTTGATTAAAGATTTTGGACCTTACCTCTTTTTCTCCAGTCATGGTCCTGGCCCTAAGGCACTTCCATTTCAAGTGCTGCAGAGAAGTCACTCTAGTGCCTCTGGAATGTTCTCTCTATGGAGCTCAGTTGCACCAGTCACCACCTGGAGCATGTGTAGGAGCTTAGTCAAGTAGAAAGTCGGTGGATTTTAGTTCTGTATTGTGAGCTGACTTCAATGCTGTAATAAAAAGATTGGTTTGGGTGACTATGACTTTTATTGGCTAAATTTAGTATGATGGTATGATGCAGTGGCTGGAGAAGTCTCTAAATTGCTGATCAAAATGTCAGAAGATATTCTTGAGAAGGTTCTAAACCCTATCTATCACTTGCCATGGTCATCTAGAAGTTTATGTGCCTCAGACTCAACAAATTCTCTTCCTTTCCCTCTCTCTTTCCCTCTCCCTCTGTCATCTATCTATCTATCTATCTATCTATCTATCTATCTATCTATCTATCAATCATCTATCTATCTCTTTATTATCTCCCTTGTACCTCACTTGGTACCTTCTACTGATATTCTCTCTCTCTCTCTCTCTCTCTCTCTCTCTCTCTCTCTCTCTCTCTCTCTCTCTCTCATGTCTCTATCCTATCTCTCTCCCTCTCTCTTTCCCTCTCTCCCTTCCCATATCTCTCTTTCTATCATTTACTTACTTACCCATCTATGTCTATAAAACCTATGAGCAAGAAAGCATACAAATATTCCCTAGAAGTAATTTTCCCTTTATCTAACCTATTTTCATGAAAGTTTTCCTACAAAAGCACCCACTACACAACATTTAAAATTAATTTTGAAAGTTTGCTTTGAAAGTTAAGATGCAAAGTCCTGGATTCATGGTACTACTCTCATCCATTCACATTGTTGTTCTTTGCTCATATCTGCTCCCTCCCCTCCCATGGTCATCCATCTTCTCCCAAGAGCTGCCCTTCTTTCACATCTTATCACATGGTGTTTTGCATGCAGCCCTGGAGTAGGCACCATTGGAGCTGTTGATGCTGCTCTGTCAATAACATGAAACTTGCCCTTCCTGGTCTCCTTCCCACACCTTCTTACTTCTAATATTTTGACCTCTTACGAAAAACCTATTCCAAAAGTCTATGGTAAGTGACTGTATCATGGAAGAAGACTTATATTGTAGTTCAAAAACACACTGAAAACTGATAAAATTCATTGTCCTGAAAGCTCTCACTTTTAGCATAAATATATTTTAAGTTTGAAGGCAATTTTTCAAAAGCGTATATAGAGGAAAGAAAGAAGGTAAGTTTCCTATTTTCTTTTAAATCACACCAATTGCAACCTCCCCCACCCACCCACAATAAAAAAAAAAACACACAAATAACATCAAAGGAAATCATAGAAAACATTTCTTCCTAGAAGTTGTAGTATGTCACAGTGTATTCCCCAGTATACCCCTCTGTCCACGCATCTTTACATGTAATGTTCATTGCAATAAGTCATTGGTCTGGTTCAAGATCTCTGGCTTCTGTTACACCATCAATATTGGATCCTCATCAGGACTCCTCCCAGTTATCTTGTTTTTACCCTATGTCATGGAGACCCTGGAGCTTTGGAACAGCAAGACCAGCCTTTTCAGGTCTCCCAACCATTTGCAGATGATATAGCTTTTGGTGTGGGCCATTTCAGAGACCTGAATCTGGGTCTGGATGCAGCAGAGCTGGTCAGCTCACCAGTACTCCCTTATTCACACCACCAGCACTGCTGTGGCTAGGCCACCCAGTTCAGCCATCAGCAAAAGGAAGGGCCAGCTCCCCTGGCCTCATGCCCTTGGGGCCGGCTCACCTGCACCCTACCTCTAGATCCAACTCTACTATGCTTCCCAGTCAAGGCACAGGGTCCCTCTTTCCTATGTGCTGCAGCCTGTGGGGGACTGGGCCAGCTCTCCCACTCTTACAACCACAGGGTTAGCTCACCTGTGTCTTTGTGAACAGGGATATCTCCATTGTGGTGCCCAGGCAAGGTGTTGAGCCCACTATCCAGAGTGGTATAGTCAGTGAGGAGACAGGGATAGCTCTCCTGTTCTCATGCCATGGGGCCACCTCTTCTGACTACTACAGGAGGTGATGGGGAAGGGCATCACCTCCACACTCAGGCCACCACATGGGAGGTGAGTGCAAGGCTAGCTTTCTCTCATGCTCATCTCTAGGGCTGTCTCACCTGCACCTCTTAACTAGGGTAAGCCCTACCATGTTTCCCAGGCAGCATAGAAGCAGGGATAACTTACCTACTCTAATGACCCTAGGGCAAGCTCTTCTTACTGCTATAGTTGGCAAGGGGCAAGGAGGGAAGGCATCACCTTCACATTCCCACCACCTCACAGTAGACAGTGGCAGGGCCAGCTCTCCTCCTGCTCTCTCCTTCAGGGATGGCATACCTGTGTCCTCACCACCAGGGTTGGCTCTGTTGTGATGCTAAAGGTGAGGTGCAGGGCCTGAGTGCTGCAGCCAACAAGGGACAGGGCCTAATCACCTGCTCTCATGACACTATGGGTGGATTTCCTGATTACTGAACATTTCGGGGAGCTGGGTGGGTGGGTGCATCACCTCTATGCCAATGCTACACCATGGCAGACAAGTAGCAGGGTCAGCTATCCCATAGTCACACTCTCTGAGCCAACCTCCTACCCCCTCTGCCATCAGGGGCTTCTCCACTGTGTTACCTTGGCAAGGTGCAGAGTCTGTTCTCTCAAATGCTGCCATTGATGAAAGATGGGGCCAGCTCTCCAGAATGCCACATCCAGTGAACAGAGCCAGTTCTCCAGGTAGTCCCTGGAGACTGCCTCAACCAGGGACATCCCTATGTTCCTTAGCAATAATATGAGCCACGGACATTGACACTGACCCTGGTACTGTGTAGCCATGGACTCAGATAAGGCTCTCAGTAGCAGCTTGGACTGAGACTTCATCAGGGCCCAAGGTGTCAGGGCTAGCCACTCAGAAACAGGCTACTCTCCTCCACCCTTCAGTCTCCAGCATCTCTCTCCATGATGCTCAGGCTGCTCCCCTTCTCTTTCTCTCCCATCTGACCATCACACACTAGCACACTGTGGTGACTCCTGCTGCAGGCTGACCATGCGGCCGGCGGGCTTCTGGGCAACATCCTCCGTCTCTGCAGCCTGGCATGTCAGCAAACAGGTGTCTATGGCCTGCCTGTACCATGGACTGGAGGGTAGGTGTGTGGCTGGCATGGCGGTCCTCAGCTCTCTATTTGTCTTCCTCCTGCCATGCTGCTCTATCTGGATTTGACTAGATTGGATTGGATTTCATGAGACTTAGGCATAAGGCAGCTTTGGCCACCAAGCCAGACACCAAACTAGGATGAACAAAGGATTGCCATCTCCTCTGCCCCTGACTGATAAAAGAATAACACCACCAATGTGTCTCTTTGCCCATTGCCAGGGTACACCCTTTCTTAATCTGTCTTTTGCTACAGTGCTCCCAGGTGAGAATTAAGAATGATAGCAGGAAAGCTAATTTTCTTCCTGTGCCAGTCTTAGCTCCAGCAATAAATACTGATACTTGTTTTATCACAGCAAAGAGTTTACCTTTTAATCCTCATCCATCGCCACTAACGTCCCTTGCACTTCAGCCCCCAGTTGCTGCTTTTGTCCAACACATGCACATTCTCTTCATATACCTGCACATGTATGAGTATAACAAAAATAAGGGAGGTTTGTGGAATTGCATCCTGTGTGCTGCCATGCATAGCTCTTCTGATTATCATACTGTTTAAGGCTAAGACTTGATAGCTTGTTAAAATTCTTCTGTGGAGTCTCTTCTTCATAAAAAAGCACCTCATCAGCATGAGGTACCTGCTAGCCTCGTAGCAGCTTAGGGTCTCTCACTTATTTGAAGAGTCCCATGAGGCCACTCTCTACCACACAACTTCTTTGAAAACCTATGCGTTTTATTGATTGTATCTAACGAAGCAAAGATTGTTTTGATCCCAGATCTGTGTTTTGGCAGGTTTTCCGATCAGCCAGATAATTTTTATTGCAGTGAGAGACCTTATAAAACTAAGCCCTTCAAAGTTTGTGAATTAAATTTCAGTGGCTTTGTAGTACAATGTGTCTGTGATGCTATGAATATGCTCTGATGAAATATGAATTGGAGATATATATATATATATATATATATATACAGCATATGTTAATCAAGCTACTCTAGAGAAACAGAACCAATTAGATTTACAGTATGCAAATAAGTCAAGGAGATTGATTATGAAAATTGTTTCCCTGGCTTTGAGGACTGAGATGCCCCAGGATATGCCCTCTGAAAAATGAGAGAACCTTTCTGTGGTCTTAACACTCTGGAAATAGCCTGAAGACAGGAGGGCCAATGAAGCTGGTGATATAACTCAGGCTGACTGAAAAAGAAATGAGGTTGGGAAGCTGGGGACCATTCATAGTTCCAGGTTGAAGGCTTAAAACTTACTGGATAGATAGAGGAAAATGGTGTAAATCCCAGCCAGCAAGATCTTAAGTGAGTTCTGACTTTCAGAAGATGGGTGTTTCAGCTTAAGAGGAGATCAAATTTTTGCCTTTATATTTTGGCACCACTAGGTATCAAATGGCAGATTGGGTTATACCATACACATGAGTCAAGAGACCTTTTCTTAGTCTGGAACATGCACACACACACACACACACACACACACACACACACACACATGAAAGTATTTCACCAGCTATCTAGTTAACCCTTAATACAGTCAATTTTATTCATGAACTTAATCACAACACATCTATGACACATGCAGAAGCTAAAACAGCTTAGGCATGTTGTTATGTGATTTGCTGCATAATCAATAATCAGACTGCCAATGATACTCGGGATTTTCTGCATGCATGGCATGAATTCAATTTTTTGTTCTAGTATAATATTTTCATATCATTTCTTCAGTGGACATTTCATGAATAGAACATTACTATATTTTCATAAAGAAATTTAGAAATGGGGTGCTAACTTAAACACATTTAGTCTGAAAAATGACTTTGATAATTATATGTGTATATGTGTGTGTACGTATATATGTATACTTATACATTTCATCCATTTCCAGTGATTCTCTCTGTCTCTCTCTCTGTCTCTCTGTCTCTCTCTGTCTCTGTCTCTCTCTTTCTGTGTGTGTGTGTGTGTGTGTACAGTAATATAGGCACACTGGTGCTACAGGGTAGATATGGAGATCCAAAGAGATCCTTCTTTGATTGGTAGTCCTCGTGTTCTATTTGTTTGAGACAGGGTCTTTGTTGTTTATTTATTGTACACACAAAACTAACTGGTGAGTTTTTAGGGAGCCTTCTCTCTCTGTTCCCATCTCTCATCATAGAGCACTGGGAGTGTAGATAGTCTGGCTGTCCATTGCTCTTTAAAAATGAGTTAAAAAATAGTGGTGAATACTAGTTAAGCAATCTCTCCACTCCCCCTTGCAGTAACTCTTTTTTTTCAAGATTTTTATTTTAATTTTATGTGTATGAGTGTTTATCTGCATGTTTTATCATCAGATTCTCAATTACTGAAGTGACAGATGATCGTGAGCTGCCATGTGGTGCTGGGAACTAAATGTGGATCTTCTGTAAGAGCAGCCAGTGCTCTTAATCTATGCACTAACCTCTTCATCCCCGTGATTTTTAAAATAATAATAATAATAATAATAATAATAATAATAATAATAGTAATTATTATTATTATTATTATTATTTCCGGTGACTTTTGATACTCTCTTAGGGATTTGATGCATATTTGAAGAAAATCTGAAAAAAAATTAGAAAAATGTTTCCTAATATAATGCAGATGGCAAAACTAAGGCCAAAGTTAGTGTAATGATAATGCAGAGACAAGAGAATTGCTTTGTTGCCAGATCCTCAGAATCCAAGAGACTTCCTTGATGTATTGGTTTCTTTTCTGTCACTGTGATAAAATACCACAACCAATGCAAATTCTAGACAGAAATGTTGATTTTGGTGCTCTGCTCTAGAGTATTAGAGCCCACAATGGTGAGAATAGTGGCATCAGGTAGCCAGAGCAGGAAGCTTAGAGATTATATCTTTAACCAAAAACATGACCAGAGAGCAAACTGGAAGCAAGGCAAGACTATAAATCCTCAAAGGTCACCCACAGTGATGTACTTCTTCCAGCAAGGCCATGCCTCCTAAATCTTCCCAGTAGTACCACCAACTAGGAACTAGGTGTTTGAATATGCTAGCTTATGTGGAACATTTCTCAATAAAACAACACTACTTGGTTTTCATGATATTGAACAAGAGAGGAAATTTTTTTTTTTCCTTTCAGAAAAAAAAGTGGTGGCTAGTGGGGCTAAAAATACTTGGAACCACAAGATATTAAGATCATTTTCATCAGCTTATGTTCCTAACATGTGTGGTATGTGTAGGAGGACTAGGAGGTCACAGGCGAACAATCAAATGTGGAACTGGATTTTTTAAGGTAGAAGAATGGCTCTGTCAGGGTGGAGACCTCAGTTTCATTAAGAAGTCAGAGACTGTGTTAACAAGAAAAAGACAGCTGTTTGGGAAAAAAAAATGGTCATTCTCCTAACAGTGACACTTGTTAGTTTGTGGTGGCCATTATGTGGGGTATCCTGGAATCATATGGTGGGATCCTGGCAGCTGGTATTAAGGATGCAAATGCTGTTTCAAGCAACATCCCTGGCTTTCAGAAGCTTCTTGGGGGCAATCCCAGATGGCTCACTTAGCAGGGAAACTCATTTCTCTGTTGCTCCAATCACTTTCTAGAATCCCCAGTGCTCATCAGACAAGGACCACAAGTATGTAGCACTCCCCTGTGTTCAGTTTGCAAGTTATGTGAACACGTTCAGTCTAGGAGTGCATCATTAGGAAGCAGGCTATTCATCCCGTTTATAATTAATGCTGTGGCTTGTGGGTTTTGAGTCAATGAAATTAACCCAGTGAGGAAGTTGACTGTGTTTATAGGATAAGAAGCTTTGAGTCAAAGGCATCTCAGGCTAGTTCTGGAATCCAGCACCCATCAGACCCACTCTTCTTGATATTCTCTATGAACAACATGAAAATTCTAGAAGATTAGGATGCAGAACTATGGTGGAGCTAACTAAAGAACTGGAATATATGAGAGAAGTTGAGGTTGAAAGGAAGGACAAAGGTTTGGTAGAGGGAGGAAAGTCATAAATAGTAAAATAATGGGTCAGGAATGTGTGATATAATAGAAAGAATGTGATCCCTGTTGGGGGGGGCATTGACCTTTCTAACTTTAGTTTATCCTTTATGCAAATGTTAATAAGCTCAGTTGCATTTGACCACAGGGTCCTTGAGTGTCATATTGAAGAAACAGTTAACAGTTAACAGGTCTCAAAAGGTAGACAAGGCTCTTTCATATTACTTCAAGGGGATATCTTTCTCCTATTAGTATTTTTTTAAGCATAGGGAAGTGAATAGAAATCTTTTAAAAGAAGAGTAAATTTATCAGGTTTGTGAAAGCAAATATATTGGCAACAGATGATGACATTTGATGTTTGTTGCTATAGAGACAGGAAGCCTATAGTAACCATCTCAGTCCAAAGGGGAGATCATGAGAAAGATCACAGCAGAAGAAAAGAGATGGGAGTGGCACCTAATCTATTAATACAACAGATACTACGTGAATACCTTTCATGTTCTAGGCGCTTAGTTATATGTATGAATGGCCAGTTACCTGGTCTCAAGAAATTTATATTCTAGTGGGGTACACAGCAATACGTATTTACATCATAATATGAATCTTTTATCTGAATTCTAGCAAAGAAAACAGCTCATGTGAAAAATGTTAAGAATCAAAGTGTGAAGGAAGAGTTGAAGCAGGTGATGAGGGGTTGCTAAGGAAGGGGGCTTAGGGTAACATTGAAGAGTTTAGATGCTAAGCATTGGCAGATTCCGTGGTATTATATATTTTTAGAATGGTTATTTCTTTTTGTCTCTGTGTTGAGAGTATGTCATATGTGTGCAGGTGCCCTCAGAGGCCAGAAGAGAGTATTGTATCCCTTGGATCAGTAGGTCAAGTATAACCTACTGACCTAGAAAATTGAATTTGGATCATTCAGAAAAGCAGCAAGCACTTACTATTAACCCCTGAGGTTTTATCAAGCCCCTTTGCCTTTTGTTTTTAAAGACCACTAGCTGCTATGTGGAAATGAGGCATTAGTTATGATGTGATTTCAGTAACACAGGTGAATGATGTCCATGCCTTAATTTAGATGGTCAATACAAAGACAGAACAAGAGCAGTCAAGATATGGAAAATACATCAAACTTCAGCTTTTGAGAGAAAGGAGTTCAGAAAAATTCTTCACAAATTCTTAAATAAAAAAACCGTTCTATGCACCATGATCTATCTCTGTATCTGCCATTTTTATCTCTTGATGATATCATTACCTGCCAAACCAAGATAAGAAAGAACAGTGGGGCACCAGTGGAAGAGGGCACAGCTCATGGCAGGGATTACATAAACAGCCATGCATAGTCATATCATGGCAACCACAGTAACTCCTGGAGGAGGTAAGGAGGCACTAGTACACTGTCACCACTCGAAGCAAGTATTTTTGTCTGTTGCAGTCCCAGAAGGCTTGGAGAGTGCTATACAAGGGAGTTAGGGATGTGCGACTGACCCAGTAACAGACAACAGTTGAGTGGCAGACCCCATCCCATCCCCGCCCCCAACCCGTATTGCTCAGCTTTCAGAAATACAAGTGTGAAAATATAGAAAACTCCTGTTCAGAACAACTTTCACTTGACTAATAATCTAAGCTTTGTGGTCAGAGGTCCACAAATTACCTGACAGTGGGCAGATTAACAGGAGAAAAAAATACGTATACAAGAGGCTTTAGATGAAGGTGTGTATGAACAATTAAACACTGGACTGAAACATCAACTTAAGGGCAAGAGAGGGAGCTTTCTTATGGGTGACAGATGGGATTTTGGGAATTAATCCAGGGTAGGGTGGCTTGTGGTAATTTTGTTGACCTCTGAGTGTGAAGATGGAGGAATGACATCTCTTAAGTGGAAACAGGCTCCCACGGAGGACTGTGGCAGTTTTCTTTCTGGAAGACATTTTCATCAAACAAGAGAAACCTTAGTTTCAGCTCCCAAAGAAACTGGGGACAAATAGCTAACCTGGTGCCTATTAGCATATCCAAGTGTCTGCTTAGTCTCTAGGCTTACTCAGGACCTGGGGCTCCCCTCAGCACTCAGCTGCCCCCTGCCATAAACCTCTCCATCTCAGACTTCACTTTCCCACCCCCAGCTTTGCTTTCCTTTATAATCTTGACATTTCAGCCACTAATTCTCTCCACTCTCTTCCTTGTGGTCCTCTACTCTGGTTCTCTTGGTGCATGGCTGCTCTCTTTGTCTCCTTGACCTCTCTCCTTTCTTTCTTCCTTCTCTTCTTCTTTCACTTTATCCTGCTATTGAACATGTCATGGCCTGGTTCAGTCTGAACTCTTTAAGATACTTCGGGCTGTACTTTCTCTCATATGTACAATAAAATCCTTCTCAATCATGCCTTGGGAGAGTCATGTCCTTATTTCATTCACTTAACAAGACTTCTCAAATGCATCTCAAATGGAAACATCTTCATTTAAATTAATCTTCCTCTTGACACTAGGGTTCAAGGGTCCCTTACGCATTATTTAACAAGGTCTAGTGAGAAAACTCAGTGTCTCATTTGGGCCCATTTGTAGGAGGTCAAGGCAGCATGTACGGATGCAGAGACTATGGTAGAGTTCACAGGGATGTGGCTCATCTAATCTCAATGTAACTTCAGCTTCAATGGGGAACAGAATTGGATTGGCAAGCTAATCACTTAGTGGGCAGAGAAAACCCTGCCTGGCATTAATTCTTCTGCTCTAAACTCATTTGCCACAGGCTTGTCTTACTTAAGTAGTTAGGTGTGACAAGTTACTACAGCAGAAAAGGATGTGGTTAATTGCAAACCTAGTTCCAGAGTGTATGTCCTTTGTCTCATTATCAGCTCTGCAACTTACTTGGGATTGTGAACAATTAATTCACTTCTCTGAGCTTTAATTTCATTGTGTATATAAAAATAAGTAACATAATCCCCATTTTCTGAGTGCTTAACTGCATAAATTATGCTAGGTTTTTTAAGTGAGGTATTGTTGGTTACTAAACAAGCGGTAAGACATTAAAAAATGTGTCAGAGATCATGTGGTCAGTAAGTGACAGGGCCACAGTTAAAATTCAATCTTGTCTCTTAGTCCTGATGTTTCATGGCTCTGATGGTCTATTTGGGTGTTGTAGGAACTTGATTGAATTAAATGAGAACAAAGGAAAAACCAGAAGTAAATTGGGGAGGGGAGGTATCATAGTACCTAGCATGTACAGGCCACTGAGCAGATAGCAGCTGCTTCACAAACATTTAACCATGAATAGTCAGTTCATTCCTTTAAGGCTTTGTTCCCATGCTCCTTGAGTGACTCTTGACCTTCAGTAGATTAAATGTCATAAAACACAAATTGTGCTCATACATAATCATGAAATGTATTAAGTAAAGATGCAAAGATTATGTGATTATAAGAGATTGACTACTCTTATAATTGTTCAAAGAAATTCAGAGAGCAAAGAATGAACTGAGGCTGGAGTCACTGAGGAAGTATTAATGGAGGTAGGAATGAAGTCAGAGGAAATTTACATAGAGATTCACTGTTAACGCCATTTCCACAAATTCTGCATTTATAATGAAGATCAATTCATACATCAAAAGCTCAGGACTCAACCCGTGAATTGCTCAGAGGAGCATAATGGGTAATTTTAATGAGACATCCTTAAGGTCTATGTCCCTTTGTTAAGTGCTTCTACTAAATTTAAACAAAAGTCCATCTGATCTTCCTGTCACTTTACAACCTTTGTAATTTCCTAGAAGTTCCTGGAATGAAGCTGAGTCAGATTAGAAAACTGCAGAAGCTGAACTGGATGCCAGAGCAGAGGAGCAACTTTAGGGTTGCTCTAAAATTGCGACGGACACAAGTTGAGCTGGAATCTTCAATCCCAGAGACTCACTCCATTTGCATCTGACACTGTGTGTCTTTCCATCATTATTGAAAACATCTGAGATAACCAAATTATAAAGTGAAAGGGGTTATTTGGGCTCATAACTTAGAGGTTTGAGTTCTTGATCTTCAGGCCAGTTAATTGGAGTTTTGTGGTCCCACATTATATGAAGGGTCTGAGTAGAGTCCACCCTCTTACCCTATGGCCAGGAAGTGAAAGAGATCAAGAGAAAAAAACAGGGTTCCATGGTCCTGTTTAGATCACTGGGACACACTCCCCAGTGATCTAAAGATCCATGTACCGGATCTTATCTAAAGTTTCCATGAGTTCCTGAGAGAACCAAGTAATTATACATACGTAGAATTTGGAAGGAAGCAATAAAACATTCCCTTAAATGCTTCTAGGTTCTCAGATGAAGCTCTCTAACAAAAGTAGATTTATAAAAGGTGGTGATGGAGGAATAGTGTATTAACATAATTACTTCATAAAAACATGACATAGACTTGGGAATAGGTTACACTCAAAGGGGTGATTTGAACTTGAATTCTTTCATTAACTAGAGATAAAATGAAGGAAAGGGTTTGGGTCTGGGGAGGCAATTCATAAGAGGTGGGGAACAGAGCAGCCAGAGTGCTGTGAACCTGGGCAAGGTGTGCTATGCTCCCCACTGATCAGAGCCTCTGTAACCAGCAGCTCTGCTCCTGGTGCAGAATGGGGCACTGCATATTTCCATAAATGGAAAATTTATGCACTGTCTTTAAAAATCTTCCAGTATCTGTTTCCCAAAATAATCTTTAGGCCAAATAGGTGATTCTTTTTGTGGTTGATTCTTGTCTCTTATGGACTTTAGATGAATTTTGATGGGTTATAATTCACCTCATAACTCAAATGTTCTCTATTTTGATAATAGTATAGTACACAATTTTATATATTTGTCAAATATCAAATTGTACATGTAGAAAGGTAAATTATATCTTGATAAACTTTAAAATTACTTTTAAAAATGGCCAAGGTCTTTCCTGTTTCCTGTTTTAATACTTTGAGGGCTGTGGAACCACTCTGTCTTTTCTAATAACGCCCCACCCACATCTTACCCCAGCTTGTCTATCTCTCCTTGTACTACATTGGCAGGTTGCCCTCAGCATAAAAAGCAATGTCATTTTCACTTGGGACATGTGGCTTACAGGACACCATCCAACCTCTTTAATCTTGACTTTTGTCACTGCCTGGCTAGGACTTTCATTAGTCAGCAACCCTTTGCTGCTACGTCTAACACACACACACACACACACACACACACACACACCCCAGGGGGTGGTGTGCACTGGGTTTTTACTAAATACCTTTGCTACTAAACATATATTTTACAAAAATGCCTGTTCTTCCTGTGACTGGATTCTACCTATTTAAGTCTCAGCATTCCCTGGTACTGTGCTTTGCTTAGCAACAATCAGTGCCTTCCTTTGGTTCCATGGTAAAATTGTGCTTATTCATTTGTCACCACTGAACAATTATCTGTCATCACTGAGTTATCAAGGAGAGGAACAAAACCTCAGCTCACTTGCAACATCAACTCTGCTTCCTTGGCTAATGCTTGCATGGGTCCCACTTTTCCACTGTCCTCCTTTAACCCATGTGTGACTTTGAATCTGAGTGAGTCTTTTTTCAGATAACATATATCTGGATGATTTTTGGAAGCCCATTCTTCTAGTTTCTGTCTTTCAACTGGAAAGCTTAACCATTTAAAATACTCATTTCTGTTATTTTGTTAATTTTCTGTATAGCTTATAGTTGCTTTTGTCTATCATTTACTGTGTTGCTGTATTTTTGCATCAATCTAATTTTATAAAAAGGAAATGTTTAGTTGTTTTTTTATTCATTTGGAGTGTTTTATTCAGCTATTTACTTTGTAATTGTCATGGGAGTTATAATTAATATAATGTATATAATATGTAATAATAATGTGTAATGTATAATATATGATATACATGTATAATATATAATATGTACTATGTGATATAAAATTTGTAATATAGACTATAGAATATACATATATATATATCTCAATCTACAGTTATAATACTAGAATTCGAGTTTGTATAATTTTACCTATGAATACATACAAAAACATTGTTCTTGGGTCTGGGGTGATGGCTCAGTTGGTAAAGTGTTTTCCATGCAAGCATGAGAATGTGAATTTATATCCCCAATGTCTGCATTGAAAAACTGGATGGATCTAGTGGTGTGTCTGTAATTCTAGTACTGGGGAGACAAAGATGGGAGGCTTCTGAGAAATATAATAAGAAATAAGCAGCAAGAAAAATCAGACACCAAACAAATACATGGATAACTATAGTAAATACACTTCAATGGTCAATGTGTCATTGAAAATTTTTGAGAAGAAAGTTAAAACTTTCCAGGATGAAGAATTCATACACAACTCAGAATTTTAGTTATGGCCAGGAATTTCAATCAGGAAGTTTATACCTATAAGGATTTACATTGAATAATAAGATAGATAAAACAAAACCTATCATATCAAAGTTGGACAAGACAAGCAAACAGAAAAATTAAAAAGCCCCAAGAGCAGGCAGTAGAATCAGAGACCACTGCCCCACAAAAAGAATCAGAGACCCACTTGCTTATATTATAAGCAAGTTATATTATATTATATTATATTATATTATATTATATTATATTATATATTATACATGTATATTCGGCAGTCCCATAAAGCTATTTATAGTCCCACAAAGCAGAGTACCCTAGTTCAGGCCCATGTAAGTCCTGTGCTTCAGTCTCTTTGAGTTCATATGAGCTTTGTTTAGTTGTTTTAGAGGACCTGTTCTGGAGTCCTCCATCCCTTCTGTCTCTCTGACTCCATCTGCCTTCTCTTCTTTAGGGGTTCCCTGAGCTCTAAGAGGAAAGATTTGATGGAGACAACTCCTTTAGAGCTATGTGTTGTATTCTCCCCGCCCCCCCCCCCCCCCGTGTTTTGACATAGGTCGCTCTATTTGTTCCCATCTGCTTCAGGAGGAAGTCTCTCTGATAAGGGCTGAATAAAGCACTGATTATGAGTATAGCAGAACATGGTCTTAATTTTATCTCATTATATTTTATCTTGTTATGTTTTGTTGCTATCTCTTAGAAGCCCATTCTTTTCTCATGAAAGACAGAAATGGAGCAGATCCAGATGGGAGAAGAGGTGGAGAGAAACTGGGAGTAGAGGGGAAGAAGAGGCAACTGTAATCAGATTACATTATATAAGAAAAGAATCTATGTTTAATAAAAATAAAAGAAAAGAAGGAGGAGGGAGAAGAAACCAGAATTAGGCTCTACTTCAGCTTAACTTTCTTTAGTCTCTTAGCAAAACCTGTATCAGAATAATTTCTCTTGACTAATCCTGAATATTCATGTTGTCTCTCTTATTAATTTTCACAATATAACTTTGCTATGTATTAAATACTAAGGCCTCTTTCCTCATTTCCTATAATGTAGATAAAAGACTTAAGGTGCTGGAAGTGATCTACCCTTCAATTTTTTAAAAAGAACTTAGAAAAAGGTCATATACCCTGTCAAATCCAGGATCCCACCAATATCTCCCAGGAGTTTTATTAATATAATAGCCAGCTTTAACTTTTGCTTCCCACTGAACACAGTCCAAATATTTGCATCATAAACATGAAGTGTTAGTTTCTGCATAGAGTCTAAGACAAGAAGGATTTATCCTAAATAGACTGGCAAGAGTGTGTGACTCAAGCTTACTGGAAAAGCTAGTTTTCACTCTAGGTACCTTCTATGCCATTCAAAGTCACTGTATCACTCATCTCTTATAGGTCTTCCTCAGGCTCCAAGTGCAGGGGCTCATATTGTCTGAGTCATCTTTATGGCTGCTAAATATTTCCAGTATCAAGGAATGGGCAAAGATCGTAAGCAAGTGCCAACATATCTCAGGAATGGAATCAGAGCTACATTCTGATGTCCAGCCAAAGTCTCTGTAAGACTCTTCCAAAACGCTTGTTCCTGTATTCAGTTTCCTGGTTTGATGCTCAAAGACAGTAAACTCAATGAAGATGACAAGCAGATGACTAGTACCATCTAGTGGCAGTAAAGAAGCAAACAGACAAAATAATAACAAAAAACAAAAGCCATGCTTAATGACCTTTCTAAAAGGAGGAGGGGAGGTTGAGACTTTATGCTTCCTTCCAGTCTTGGGTACATAAATAGTGTACCACGAGAATATAGGTCAGGTCAGCACTGGGATACCTGCCACAGAGAGAAGAGTCAAGAGGTTAAGTTATTTCAATGCTCTAAATTGGGATGGCTGGTTTTAGAGACTCCGTGATATAGGGCACTCTTCTGCTTGTTTTGTGCATGGAATCTCAAAGCAGCAAATGCTTGCATCACATTTTTCAAATGCTTTTAGCAGCTGCAGGTGTATGCTGCTGAGCAAAGACTCGTAATTACCATGTATCAGGTAAGACCTTTATTTAATTTTCAAAATTACCCCTTGAGCGGATATTGGTCTCATTTACATATGAAGAAATCTAAGTCCAGAGAACTTGGAGACTTGACCAAAGGTACGTAGTTTGTAGAGGTAGTAATGAGATTGGGCACCACAAAGGAGTGGATTGCCAACCCTATCTCCAATATACTTGTCACTATGGAGGACAAATTCATGGCTTCAGCATCCTCCTTGCCTTCAGAAAGCTCATGATACTTTAAAGAAAGCAAGATAAACAAACACAGACATATGTTCTTTGGGACTCTGCAAAATGGTTGGTTTTAGACATGATTTATTAGTGGACAGACCGATCTGCTGTTTTCCTTCCTCATAAAAACATTCTTATCTGGGGCTGGAGAGATAGGTAAAAGGTTAAAAGCACTCAGGTTTGATACCTAGCACACTCATGGCAGTTCACAACCATCTGTAACTCCACTTTCAGAGGATCCAACTCTCTCTTCTGGCCTCCTCAGGTATCAGGCATGAATGTGGTGCTCAGACATACTCACAAACAAAATACCCATACAGACACTTGGGATGTGCATGGTCTCTCCATCTATGGTAAAAGCATACAATTATCAGTAACATTATTAGCTTGACTTTTAAACTCATGTGAGTACAAAAATCTATTTGGCTTATACTTCCAGGTCATGATCCATAACTGAGGAAAGTGAAGGCACTAGTTCAAGTACTCATTCTGTGGACCAGCCTTGAACTCACAGAAATCTGCCCTTCTGTGCCTCCTAAGTGCTGACATTAAGGCATGTACCACGTGCCCAGCTCAGACTTATAGAAAATGAGAATGATTTTATGGGGAGGTCATTCTCACTACTATCAAAAAATTAATTTATCAAGACAATTAATTTATTTAGATGTATTTAAAGTCAAAATATGCTACATTACTTCCATGTCCTCTTTATATGGACCATTCTTGAAAAACTTTGACAAGAAATAAAACAATGAATGTTGAGCTTGAGCTGATAGACACCATGGGTGAGAAATGGTCTCTGGGAAGCACGTAGAGTGCATGGAGGTGAGAATCAGGACTGAATGTCTAAATGTGAATATAAACAGCACAGAGGAACATTTTATTGAATTGAAAGAATTCAGACATATTTCAGAGCAACTTCACCCTTGGGAACCACAGCTAATATGATTAGGTAAACACCACCCACAGGATGCCAGCCCTTAATGAAGACCCCCCCTGAATGCACTTTTATTAAATCTTAACTGACATAATCTAGGGACTCTGTACTTGCTGATATAAGTTATTTGTTTATCGGTCACATAAAAGTGTGTTCTTTTTCATTAACTAGTCCCTGACTGAGAGAAAAGACATGTTGATACGGCCCCACACTATCAACTCCTAATTGATTTGGAGCCTGCAGTAAGCCCAGGAAGTGGGGGAAGATGGAGAACAGTCAAGGAAGGAGAAAAAAAGCCGAGGTGAGGGAAGCAAGATGTATTATACTGTGGTTCCTGTCACAATAACAAATTGTGATTGTTAACAGCTACAAAGACTAAAAACTCCTGGCTTCTAGTAATGTGATCCTGCATCCGATAAATAACTACCACATATCTCTGTCTTTCAGGTGAGCCCTTCCACACACAAATAATTATTACTGAGAGAAGGAGTTTGATACTCTACTGGTAGGTTATTGATTATTTTTCATAAAAAGACATTATTTGGAAAGAACAGATTTGCTTGAGAATATTACTTTAAGAGAATATTTTTTTTAAAAAAAAACTTACCTGGCAAAATTAACTAAAATATCTTAACCTAGAAGAAAAAGTCAGGCATGGGGCCACATGCTTTTAATTCCAGCATTTGAAGACAGTTGAATTCAAAGCCAGTCTGGTGTCCATAGTCAAAACAAAATATATGAATTCTTGACACAGCTTGGATTACTAAACTTCAGTTGGTCTCCATGTGTGAGGTATATAATTTCAATGAAAGGCTCAAAGGTCACTTTTAATAGCAATGATTACTATGCTGTAGAGAATAAAAATTATACATGGATGTGAAAATATTAAAAACCTAAAAGACATGCTAAATATAGTACAGATGGGTTTTCCTATGTTGAGAAGAGATTTGATCAACCAAATTTATACCAATTCAAAGAATCATCCTTCAATTGGTACAATCAGAAGACATTAAGGGGTAATAATAGCAACAGAGATGAAATTCCAAGGAGGTATCAGAGTACACCACTCAAAGGTGGCTGTACTACATAAACAGTGTGAACATATAGGATGTTAGTGGGCATTTGCATATTTCTATTAAGATCACTTATACTTTCATCCATACAAATCTTTGTGGGGGATGGGAGAACATGGGAATGGAAGACAGAAAGGTTAGTCCTTCCATTTGAAGCTTGGAGGAAAGTTTGTTCTCTGTATTTCAGCCAAATAAGCAGACACATCTCTCTGGGTAATATTTACAGCTGACCAGTTGCCTGGTGTACACTTAAGAGTCTGGCATTTGTGAGAATGTGCAGTCACCAAAGGCAGATGCTGATGTGAATGCCATGATCAGTTCTATGGTTAGCTGTGAGTATCCACCTCTGTATATGTCAGGCTCTGGCAGACCTCTAAGGAGACAGCTGTATCAGGTTCCTGTCAGCATGCACTTCCTGGCATTCACATCAGCATCTGCCTTTGGTGACTGCACATGGGATGGATACCAGGTGGAGCAGTCTTCGGACGGCCCCTCCTTCAGTTTCTGTCTCACACTTTGTCTCTACATTTGCTCCCATGAGTATTTTGTTACTCCTGCTAAGAAGGACCGAAGTACCCACATTTTGGTCTTCCTTCTTCATGAGATCCATGTGGTCTGTGTGTTTTATCTTGGGTATTGAGAGCTTTTGGGCTAATATCCACTTATCAGTGAGTGCATACCATGTGTGTTCTGTTCTTTTGTGATTGGGTTACCTCACTCAGGATGATATTTTCTAGTTCCATCCATTTGCCTAGGAATTTCATGAATTCATTATTTTTAATAGCTGAGTAATACTCTATTGTGTAAAGGCACCATATTTTCTGTATCCATTCTTCTGTTGAAGGACATCTGGGTTCTTTCCAGCTTCTGGCTATTATAAATAAGGCTGCTATGAGCATAGTGGAGCAGGTGTCCTTGTTACATGTTGGAGCATCTTCTGGGTATATGCCCAGGAGTGTTATAGCTGGGGCTTCAGGTAATGCTATCTCTAATTTTTGGAGGAACCGCCAGACTGATTTCCAGAGTGGTTGTATCAGCTTGCAATCCCACCAACAATGGAGGGGTGTTCCTCTTCCTCCATATCTGTTATCACCTGAGGGGGGATGGGGTAGTAGGTTTCTGGGTGTGTGTGGGTGGGATGGGAAAAGGGGATAACATCTGAAATGTAAGTAAAATATCCATAAAAAAGAAAAAAAAGAGTATGGCATCTGTGAAGGGGGTAAGACTAGGTTGCAGCTGGCTCTTTGCAGGGTCTTTTGATTCTCCAGTTTAAAACTGATTCCATCATATTCTGATTCCTGGCATATGTCTCATGTCCTATGTACTTTCTAGATACTGTACCCTTCCAACCCCAGTGGTTTGAATATGCTTAGCCCAGACAGATACCCTATTAGGTTGTTGGAGTAGGTGTGACTTTGTTGGAGAAGTGTGTTACTGTGTCGGTGACTTTTGAGAATCTCTGTCCTAGATGCCTGGAAAGCAGTCTTCTCCTGGCTGCATTCAGATCAAGATGCAGAACTCTAAGCTCCTTCTCCAGCACCATATCTGCCTGGATGCTTCCATGCTTCCCACCATGATGATAACAGATTGAACCTCTAAACCTGTAAGCCAGCCCCAATTAAATGTTGTTTTTTATAAGAGTTGACTTGGTCATGGTGTTCCTTCACAGCTATGGAAACCCTAACTAAGACACCAGTGTTTCTCAAGTTTTCGGATTCATGTATGTTTCAAGTTTCATCTTTAAATTTCATCTGACTTTTATAGTCTCTTTTCTAAGTAGATGATTTATTCTGGTTTTAAAAGCTTCATGTTTATCTTATTTCTTATTCTGTTATGTTGTGAAACTATTGTATCTCACAGGTTGACATTCCCTCATTTAAGATTATGACATGTGCATGAACTTTGGAGTCAGAATGGCTTAGTGGATGTGCTGATTATTATATGTGCTCAATTTGACCTTGAGCAAGTAATCATAGACACTCTGAAATTTCATTTCTTACCCACTGAGGGGCACACCTTGTCAGGATAGTCATGGCAGTTTAATGAGATACCAGATGTAAATAGTGTAATAAACACTAATTCATTTCACTACAACAATAACATCTTCTGAGGTGGAGCAGCTTGGAGAAATGCCTTCAAGGAGTCATGCTTATCCACTATCAAACTGAGGAGCTTACAGGCTGATCTCACAGTGGTTCCTATAGAGAATCCACACAAATGCCATCCACCACAGGCCTGGGCAAGGACCCTTATAATCTGGACCTTAGATCATAGACTGGATATTTGAATTTTGATCTGATGTAATTTCTAGAAAAACAGCAAGGTAGGCCCATCAGGATAACTCCTGAAAGACCTCCATCCCAGGTCCAGTTTGTCTTTCTATTTTATGCTCTAAATCCACAAGGTGGGGGAAGTAAGCAAATGAAGTTTTGAGGTCTTCCGCGCACCTCCCAAGTCCCTTTTCGCCCGTGAAAAAGGACTTGAGAGACAGTATTGGGTAGTTACTGCAAAACGAGGCTTTACTCTGTATCAGCAAACGTGGAAAACGTGGAAGGACGCAGAAGGGCCACAGAAGGACTGAAAACAAGAAGAGGCCTAGCTTAAATACACCCTAGGGTGACGTATTCACTTCTGATTGGCTGTTCGCTCACCACCCAATATTATGCCTCGAGATTGGCCAGTGACTTTGGCGGGTTTTCTGCCTTTGCAGCTGTGCAGTTACTTGTTTACTGCTGGGAAGACACGAGGCCAGCGCCATCTTGGAATGGCACATACTGACTGTGGCTCCCAACATTGAGGAAGCTCATGTGATAATCAGCCTGTTGGTGAAACCAGCAATTCATTGTTTCAGTTATCTCTCTAGGTCATTCTGTTTCAGGTAGCAAGTAAGGTCACACTTGGTAATGGGCGGTGCAAGCAGTACCTTAAGAAGAATCACTAAATAAACTGATAAATCAATAGCTAATAATTAGTCTTTTCTACCTTATCTTACTTCAATTCCAAGGTTATCTAGTCATTTTTTCTTTATATTTATTTTAGCTTTAATCATGTATATATGTGTGTGTTAATATGTATGTGCACATGTGCATAGGTGCCCATGGAGGCCAACAAAGGGCATCAGACCCCTCCTGGAGATGGAGTTGCAGGCAATGGTAAGCCATTCAACGTGGGTGTTAGGAACTCAGATTGGCCCTCTGCAGGAGCAGTATGTATACATCTTCAGCAAAGTTCTATTGCTGTGAAGAGATACCATGACCATAGTTGACTCTTATAAAGGAAAACATTTAATTGGGGCTGGCTTACAATTCAAAAGTTTAATCCATTATCATCATTATGAAGCATGGTGGCATGCAGGTTGACATGGTACTGGAGAGGTATCTGAGAGCTCTACTGGATCTGCAGGCAGCAGAAAGAGAGAGACAACTGGCCTGGCTTGAGTCCACCCCCAGTGACACACTTTCTCCAACAATGCTATACCTACCCCAACAAAGCCACAACTCCTAATAGTGTCAGTCCCTATGAGGCTACAGGGGCCATTTTCATTCAAACCATCCATCATAGCACTCAGTCTCTTTCTAATGACCTTTTATTTCCCATTGAAACTTCCTGAACAACAACAAAGTCCAGCTTAATTGTCATATGAAATTGTCTGTTTTTAGTCCTCATCCTTTTTAATTTCTTTATCTATTTTCATGGGGTGTGGAGTCATCTACTGGAGCATTGTGCCTCCCGGGGCCAAATCCCTGAAGAAAACTTTTGTTTCTCTCTCAGCCATCATTGGCAAAGCTCCTCAGACAGGGTAGAATGTCATGAGTCCTCCCCAACCCATGCTAACAAGTTGGCTTGCTTGATCTCATGCAGGTGTTGTACATGCAGTCATAGCCACTGTGAGTTTACATGTAACATAGCCCTGTCATGTCCACCAGTAGTGTTTTCAAACAGATAACTCCATTCTGCTCTTGTAATCATTCTTCTCCTTTATCCTTGATCCCTGAGTCTTAGGGTTAGGCAGTGTGATATAACACTACACAGTCTCTTACTTTCTAAGTATCAACTGCCTATTGGTTTCTGTACTGATCACCAGCATAATTTAAGTGGTACCATTAAAATAAACCAACATGAAGGTGTGTGTGTATGTGGTGTATATTGTTACTTTTCTGGCACATTCTTATTTTTAAGTTATAAGACCTGTTTTTTTTTCAATCAAGAAGAACATTTCTAACATTTCTAATTTAGAATTAGTATTTTCTATTCTACTCATTTGCAGTAACTAGTGTTAACAATTGGCTATAAATTGCTCTAAACCAGTGGTTCTAAATGCTCTCAACGTGGCATTCTTTTGATACAATTCCTTATGTTGTGGTGATCCCCAACCATAAAATAATTTTTTGTTACTTTATAACAGTGATTTTGCTACTGTTATGAATCATAATATAAATATCTGTGTTTGACCTACAGATTGAGAACAACTGCATCTCAAGTGTCTAAACAATACTCACATTTAAAAGTCTTTGTCTTTTCTAATTAAACAACTCAAAGATGGCCTTTATTATTCCTCTCATTTGATATTATTACTTATTAGTGAGAATAAACATTTCTCCTTGGTGATTTACAGTTTTCTTCTACAAGTTGCTGCTGGATTTCTTTTTGCTGATCATTAACCATCATGATATCAAATATTCATCTCTTCTGATGACCCAGTGTCAGTGGTTCCCCAGCCTTTACATCTTCATTTACAAACTATCCTTTTTATGCACATCATTTCATGGCACAAATAACCTGAATTAGATGAATCAAACTTTTAATGTGTGTCAAACATGACTCTAAAAACATCTTTTGATTACAGAACATTTCAATTCCTAAGTGGGAGACCCTTTATTTCAAATATAAATCAATCGCATAATTTCATTATATTAGAAACATTTGAGAAATTAACAAGACTCATCTTTCTTAAGCTGAACATCATAATGCCTGCCTTAAACCTCAGCACTAGGGAGGCAAAAGCAGATGGATCCCTGTGAACTTCAGTCCAGCCTGGTCTATAGAGATTCTCAAGCCAGTCAGGGTTTACATAGTGAGGCGAGAGACGTGGGGGTAGAGAGAGAAGAAGAGGGCAAAAGGGATGGGAGAGGGGTAGAGAGAGGAAGGGAGAGAAAGAGGGAGGGAGAGGGGAAAGGAAGAATAAGAGGGGAGGTAGAGAGAGATTAACCTATATTAGACAAATTCACAAAATTCATTCGAAAGGTAATAGGATTGTTTTTGTCTTGTGTTATTTCCTGTCTTTAGGTATAAATTTAAAATACTTATATACAGTGTTAAGCTTGAAGGAGTTCACATGTGCCCTAAATTTTTCTGGATGGAAACTAAGGAGGGAACATTATATTCAGAGAGCTGACATATTAGCTTGGGGACAGTGTAGGAAGGTGGGCTGCATTTTCAGGGCTGGCTTTCTGCTTTGCTTCTTTCATGTGTAAAGCCCAAAGCACATCTGTGATGGTGGCAATTTACAGTAAAGATGAAAGGCAATGGGCTGAGCTTAGTAGTCGGCTTTCAAAGCCCTTCTTGTTGTGTTCTTCCTTTTCCCTGCAATGGGTTACAGAATCCAATTTACAATCTTAAAGATCTGGGCTGAAGATAAGGCAATCTGCCCCTACTGATCACACCCTGTCTTCCAGCTGGGCAGCTCTGCACCAGAATCCATCTCCTTTGTTCACTGGTGTTTTGTATTGAATACTGGATTTCCGGTTTCCTTGGATTATGCTTTTCACATTTTTCTTCTTACAAGTACCAGAACTATTATTTATTGATAAGAAAAATTAGTTTTAAATGTGAAAATATATGTATCCCAGTGAGCAGGTTATATCCAAACAAGCCACAGTACCCCAAGCTATGTGATAAGATTCTGTCTCAAAACCACAGCAAAACAAGCAACATACCAATACATACACACACACACACACACACACACACACACACACACACACACAGTAGTAGTAATAATAATAATAATAATAATAATAATAATAATAATAATAATAATGGTGTGTGCATATGTTCAAACATACTATAAAATTATGTTAATGTTCATAACACATTTTAATGTAAACAAATAAGTTTTAAAACCAGTAGAAGAAAACATACATGATGCTGTCCCCCTAGCAACCCCTTCAAACATGCCGTTCAGCATCTCCTCAGCAGTAATGCCCACGCCCAGGCAATTGTTTTTTCCTGATTCAGCAAATCTTAGCCTCCCCTCAACTGCAGCTTTTCCTGTTCTTTGTAAGCCCCTAGAGAATACTCTTGGTATAACTACAGTTAGGTAATTAATTAAAACTTGTTTAAACTCTGACAGAAATTGAGCCAACCCTTCAAAAAAAAAATACCCCAGAGAACAGAGGTCATAAAACAAGCATAGTTTTAAAAAGCGGATTAACAATCAGAGCTGCCTATGGCACACCTGCCATCCTCAGCAGTGATGTCTTCTGAGCAGTGTTCACTTCAACATGTGATGCTGCAGTTATGAAGGGAAAGTCGCGTTTTCTCATGGACACACTTTGGACTCAAATGTTCCTAAAAAAAAAAAAAACTTAGCCTAAGCAAAGATTGTGCTTCAGTTCCCTCCTATTAGGCACAGAAACTTCCTGTCTTTAGCTTTCTTAGTTGGGTCTATAAGCTGTACTGAATTATTCTAAGAATGGTGTGAACTGAGACTATGCTACTGTTCTCCTCAAATGTTTTCTCTCTCTGTAGAATGACCTTGACATAACTGCTAAATGCCTACTAGCTCCATGTAAGTCCTATTGCTCGATAGAATTACCAGTGGCTTTAAATTGCTTTATTTTTCAGCTCTGTTTTCATATCACTTATTTTAAAATAACGTTTGAAAGGTTGAAACTGAGAAATGTTGGTAAATATGAGTTAAGTTACAGAAAAGAAAAGAAAAGAAAAGAAAAGAAAAGAAAAGAAAAGAAAAGAAAAGAAAAGATGTTGACCAGGAGGGGCACATGACATTTTACCCATAACTGAGGAGCTCTGACAATTGAAGGCTTCTGAAGAAGTGGGAGTCAGTTTTCTTTAAAAGTTTATTCTCTGGCAGGTCCACCACACTCCAGAAGATGGCCCTATCCCAAGAGGGTATAGATGGCACAAAGCGAACTATAATTTTATTTTATTTTATTTTATTTTATTTTATTTTATTTTATTTTATTTAAGTGCTGGATGTTGGTAAGGTAGAGGTAGATCAGGTAGGAGTTAGAAGGAGGGACTTAGGGATGAATATGATTAAAATACATTGTACGTATAAAATTCTCAAAGAATTAATGAAAATACAGTATTTTTAAGTTGTATTGAATATAAATGGATGGGTCTATTTTTGGACTCAATTCTGTTCAATTGAGATGATTCTCCACTGTTCATTTTTTATGATCTAGAGATGTCTTCTACGTCACATGAATTATGTTGGAATATAAACAATGTTCAAATAATCAAATTAAGGAACATACCTTGAGGTGACAATGATGTCTGAATTCCTACATGATTATCTGGAAATTCAACAGACCTTTCTGGAACTTTTTTAAAAAATTGTTTTATTTATTGCTCCCTCTTCTTGGCCCTCCTCCCAGAGTTCTTCACTCCATCTCCTTCACCTTCACCCCTGTTTAATGCCCTGCTGGACAGGACAAAAAAAAACTGGAGGTGGATTGGTGTCCCCTGTCTAATATTGGAGATGGTCTCTTCAGGTTCCATCTTCCCACTGTTGGGCATTTCAGCTGAGGTCACTCACATTTAGTCCTGGATGCCTTTTGCTTTCTAGAGGTCCCCCCAACCCCACAACTTCCACCCTTAGCAATTGCATATTTCCATTCATTCTCCTAGTCCTCTGGGTTTCTCTTTTGTCTCTCCCCCCATATCTGATCCCCTTTTCCCCTCCCCCTCTTCTCTCTCACTCAGGTCTCTCCCTCCCTCTGCCTCCCATGATTATTTTGTTCCTCATTCTAAGTGGGGTTAAAGCATCGTCACTTGGGCTTTCCTTCTTGTTTAACTTCTTATGGTCTGTGGGATATTCTGTGCTTTTTAGCTAATATCCACTTATCGTTGAGTACATATCATGCATGTCCTTTGGGTCTAAGTTACCTCACTCGGGATGATATTTTCTAGTTCCATCCATGGGCCTGAAAAATTTATAATGTCCTTTTAAAAAATACTTGAATAGTATTCCATTGTTTAAATGAACCACATTTTCTGTATCCATTCTTCAGTTGAGGAACATCTGAGTTGCTTCCAATTTCTGGCTATTGCTAATAAGGCTGCTATGAACATAATGGAGCAAGTGTCCTTGTGATATGGTAGAGCATCTTCTGGGTATATGTCTAGGAGTGGTATTAGTTCTACCTGAAGACCCAGCTATACCTTCTGGAACTTCTTGCTAAGGGAGTCCAAAAAAGGCAGTCACTCAGACTATCCAATTGTGTAATGTCTTTGCTCTGCTTCTGCCTTTGTCCTATAACAGCATTCCTAGTGTATCTCTTCCACAGAGCGTATAAACCACAACTACCTGGGAGCTGCCTGGCATATGAAGAGTTGTCTATTTAACAAAGAAATTTTTTAATTGGATATTTTATTTACATTTCAGATGTTATTCCCATTCCCAATTTCTGCCCACCAGAAACCTCCATCCCATCCCCCCTCCTCCTGCTTCTATGAGGATGTGCCCCACTCACTCACCCACCCACCCACTCCCACCTCCCTGCTCTCAAATCCCCCTACCCTGGGGCATCCAACCTTCATGGACGACCAAGGACCTCCTCTCCCACCTATGCCCAACAAGGCCATCCTCCCCTACAAATACAGCTGGAGCCACAGTTCCCTCCCTACATGCTCCCAGGCTAGTGATTTAGACCCTGGGAGCTCAACACAGAGATTTTTAATTACAATTTTAATGTACAAAAGTTTGTCTTTTAACAAAATGTGGATGAGAATTAGAGAAATCTCACTGGAATGCTCCTGCTACATGCAGTTTTAAATTAACTTTTCAAGGTTCATTCTTAGCTCAAGTTCCCACATTTTTTTTTTAGCTTAGATTCTGTACCAACACAAAAATATTTTCTTTACAGCCTCTAATGTGGAGGTTTTGGAACAGATACATTGTTTGTATAAATGCTAAGCATTCTGGAAAATACCTTGGAAGATTTTAATTTTTTATTAAAGTTAAATATATAATTATTAGATGACTTAACAATTTGACTTGTGAGTATTCAGCAAAGAAGATGAAGACACATATTCACACAAAGACATAGGAACTAAGATCCAAGCAGTCTTAATTATCATAACCAAAAAAAGGAAAATAAAAGAAAGAAAGAAACTAGCAATTACTCAAATGTTTAGCCTAGGAAAGGGATGAACATGCTCTCTGTGTCCATACAATGAAATACTATTTAGAAATGAAAAAGGGTGACATTCAACCCTATCAATACACTCTCTTCAAAACATTTGGTTGTGAGGAAGAAGTCAGATACAGATGAGTTTGTGGTCTGACCCTACTGATAGGAAATTCTAGAAGATGCAGTCTTGAGCTCTGGTAACAGAGAGCAGGAAAGTGGTATAGAGAAACTGGGTGGGACGGGTGGAGTTGTGAAGGGGCTGGATGAACTTTGGGCTGTTGGAAGCATCCTACATCTTAATTGTGCTGCTGTTCATTACACTTCTCAAAACTCAAGTAATTCTACATTTACCATGCATGACTTTTATTGTTTGGGCATTCTTTTTCCAAAAAAATGTAACAATTAGTGATTTCTTTTTGCACAAACTTGTTTGTGTAATTTGCATTTTAAAGTAAAAAAGCCATATAGTTACAAATATTAAACAGAGAGAGAGAGAGAGAGAGAGAGAGAGAGAGAGAGAGAGAGGAGGAGGAGAGAAGGAGGAGGAGGAGGAGGAGGAGGAGGAGGAGGAGGAGGAGGAGGAGGAGGAGGAGGAGAGAGAGAGGAGAGAGGAGGAGGAGGAGGAGGAAAGAAGAAGGAGGAGGAGGAGAAGAGAGAGAGAAGAAGAAGGAGGAGGAGGAGGAAGAGGAGGAGGAGGAGGAGGAGGAAAGAAGGAGGAGGAGGAGAAGAGAGAGAGGAGGAGGAGGAGGAGGAGGAGGAGAGAAAGAGAGAGAGAGAGAGAGAGAGAGAGAGAGAGAGAGAGAGAGAGAGAGAGACTTGTACTCACCATACACATCCACACGAAAATGTAGAAGCTTCTTCAACACATGCTTTCTTTTTCAGCTCCTGCTAGTTCTCTTAAAGAAGGATTTACTTCCTCTACTTGCAGAACACTTCCACCAGCCTAGGGAGAGCAGTAGCTTACTCCTTGTTATAGTCCTCTGCTTTTGACAGTGTGTAACTGAAGGCGCGATTCAGTTGTCCATAGTCTGTGGTCAAATTCTAGACTTTCTGTTGCCAGCTCTTATGAGCCCATCTCTATTCTTGTGTGCTTTACTTTTATTTTTACTCTAAATAGGATTTTAGAAGTGATGGAGACAGACTGTGTGTTCAATATTCTTGCTTAATCGGATGTCTGCATGTGTAAAAATGAAAGTGTATTTCTTGAGAAACATTGAACATACAAGGATTTCTCTTGATTGGTAATGTAGAGAAGTCTTCATGCCTCCAACTTGGATGATTTTGTTCCCTTGAAGATTACAGCAATGCCAGAGAAACAGATATATCCCTAACAGTAAGTTCCAACTCAAATCATAACCATGAAGACTTATCAAAACTTTAAAGCCATAGCCATGATAAATAAAATGTCAAACCCAAGAGATTTGTTTTTTTTTGTATTGTCACATATTTTTTTCCTTTTAGTCTTCATTTACCTTGATGTTCTTGGGTTGTTCCCATTTTATAAGCTCAGCCAAATTTTACCACGTTTAATACAACACTCAGTCACATGTTGGATAAGCCATAAAACAAGTCTATAGAATAAACTTGAACCGTGCTGTGTTTTAAAAATGCCTAAAAGGCACCTCTCCGAAGATCCTGAGAGCCATTCTATTGAAATTCTGTAGAAATATACAAAATAATGACAAACAAACCTGCTACATTCATGTTAGGTTTTGTTGTTTCCTTTTTTCTGATTGAAGGGCCATTTTCAAAGGCATGATCAGTATAAGATTGTGCTGCTAGCCTGTTTTCTGCTCTGGTCAATGATCATAGACTGACTCCTGTTGTTTTGTTATTTCCTCTGTGTTGGAACATCCTCTTTTAGAAGAGGAAGGAAGCTCATTAATATTCAGGAAGCTTAAAGGCTCAGAAAGCTCATAAAGTTACATGATTCTTCAGGTCATTCCACAGAGTTATAAAAGCAGTAAGCATCTCAGGAGAGAGAAGAGTCACAATAGAGGCCGTCTGCAAGGAAGAGCGCTTTGGGGATGCAGCTGTTCATTCTTTTGGTTGATGCAGCTGTCTTTGAGTCAAATGTGCTCCTGTATGACACCCCTCATCTATGCTCCTATAAGTATCGTCAGCAACCCCATTAGTTCACTAAGAGAAACTTGGGTGAAACAATTTCTTTGGTCTATGGTTGGTGTCTATGTGAGATGAGTTCTTCATTCCCCATGGAAACTCACAAAACTATTGCTGTGTACTAACTTAGCTATCCCATTTGCCCTTGACATTATTTTTTTTTCCTGAAATCAAAACAAAAACTTAAGTGTTTCTCTTGGTGAGCAACTATTTTCAAAATATTGAATGTGAATTCTTAATCATATTCCTATTTGATATTTGTTTTAAAGGTATAAGCTGATCATTATGGAAATAAGAGAACCTGCATTAACATTCTCACACTGTGACAAAATGCTGGAAACAAACTACTTAAAAGGAAGAAAGGTTTGTTGCTGCTAAACTATTGATCCATGGTCATTTGACTATGTTGTTTTAGGGTCTATGGTGAGGAAACACATGATGGCTGCACAAATTGCTCATCTTACATTGATTGGGAAGAAAAATAAAGCCAGATTTCCAATTCTCCTCAATACCCACCCCAGTTGTCTAACTTCTTCCGTTAAGCCCCATCTCACCAAAGCTCCATCATTTCCTAATGCTACCATCAGGTGGGGACGTGTATTCATTTTAGTATTAGGGAGACATTTAAGATCCAAACTAGAATGGAAATAAAAACTATTAAGGATTGCCGGGGGTCTGAAAGCTAAGAGTTGTGACTGTGTGAATCTTTCTAGTTTCCTCATATCTTGTTTTCTTAAAGCTCTGGAGCTGCTGCAGGTGAAGTGGGCTTCCTGTCCACTTCAGGAGTAGTGGGAGGCAGAGGATCTTCTGAATCATAACCTGCATCTTGGATGAAGATAAAAATTTCATACATGGGGTGAGATTGATAGGCTTCCAGAATTTGTCCAAAGACAGTCTCCCTCAAGGGAAAAACCATGTTTTAGGAGCATCTCGATACCCAAGAAGAGACAAATGACTTCATTCTAACTAGGTTGGACAAATCTGAGTCTATCTAAATCTTTGATCTGATTAAACCAACTGGGGCAACCAGAATCAGCCAGGACACCAGGAGAAATTCTCAATGAAGTGAAAAAGACAGGGTACCGATGAAGTGTTGCAAGGCTAGTTATGCAAGCACACCATCAATGTCCATTGAGTTCTATTTATACTCTTTCCCAACATCATGTGTCCTCCCATTGCCTCAGCAAACCACCACGTGAGTCTACATAACATGCCACATCCAGAAACTTCCACTTCAAGTACTGATGGTTTTGTGTTGATTATAGTAGTAACTTTATGATTTTTTGCTAAGGCTCTGACAAGGAACTTCAGACTTTTTGTCACCTGAACATTTCCTGGCTCCGAAAGCCTCCCCACCCCATAACATCACTTATAGGTTGGTAGAGACTTGATGGATCTTCTCTCCTCTTCATTTCTTTCATTTTTGATACTTTATATCTATAAAGTACTTTCTTTGTGCTAGATAGTAATCAAAATGTGACAAGCATTATCTAAATGAATTTTAATCTTGTGCTTATGTAGTGTTTGTGCTTATCCTCTGTTTATATGTGAAAGGGTACATTTAAAAATGTATATGTAGAGAGTTAGAGAGAGGGCTCGGCACATAAGAGCCCTGGCTGTTCTTCAGAGGACACAGATTCAATTCCCAGCACCTACAGAATGGCTCATAAGCACCCGTCATTACAGGTCTAGGGAATCTGATGCACTCTTCTGGCTTCCATGTACAACAGGCACATGCATAGTGCACAAAAAATGAATGCAGGCAAAATACCCATAAACATACAATTTTAAAATAAAATAAAAGACTTGCCATGAAGCTGGCCCAGAGTCACCAAGCTGAGGGTAATGGACCCGAGACACTAGTGGAATTTCCTCTAATAGTAACCAGTGTTTTCTGTGACTGGTGTTTTCTGTGTTTTCATTGCTACTGCAAATCTAGAGGCTGGGGGTGGGGAGATAGTCTCTGTGAGGATGCTCTCTCAATCTTTCACCAGGCATGTCTGAATCTACTTTCAAGAGAGCTCAAACTTTCCAGCTGTGGAAGGTTCCCAGGGAACTATTATGCTCAAGAGACCAGTCCTCAGAGTTTTTGCTGAAAGCAGTTCTTTTTCCTTCTAATTCCATCCTGCCTCCTCATCTTGTCCTCATTACTTGAAAGGAGACAGGAAATGTAGTAGAAAAGCTTCTTTTATCCTGTATGCTTCTTCTGAAACAAAACAAAACAAAACACCAACAAAGCAACACCAAATGAGGCCACAATACTCTTTTGGACTCAGTTTGTTCTTGTAGTGCCTGGGATCACACCCTGAACTTTGCCTATTCCATGCAAACAAATCCTCTATTAATTGCTCATTGCACCTGAGCACAGTATGCCATTGACAGAGGATGGAGGGTCTAACAACTGCCATTTCATAAAACAATCGAGTTATCAGGAAACATAAAGTTACAGACTATCCCATTTTAAAGATTTGTTTACTTAAAAATGTGTATCTCTGTGTGTGACTGAGTGTATATTTGGGTACCACATGTATGCAGTACCTTTGACTGTGGAGATCAGGGAAGGTCAGATCCCCCAGAACTGGAGTTACAGACAGTTAGGAGTTTCATGTGGGTTCTGGGAGTTCTGAAGAGCAGCCAGTGATCTTAACCACTGCGCTATCTTGCCAGCCACCAAGCTACATAATTTTAATTAATTTTCTTTCATTTATTTTTACCCTGGTTAGATTACTAAATCAAGGACATCAAGGCTCATATCTATTTCTTTTACCTTTATCCCCCTAGTAGTGAACATAGAGTCTAAATGAGATATTTGTTAATTGGATGAATGAACAACAAGATAGTCATTAACATGAGCTCTTTGTGCAGAATTACAGGTGCATCATGTGAAAGGCTTTCCTAACTACATAAATACTTAATGTTCTATTGCACATTTGGGGAAACATGAAGTACAAAATGATATGATCCAGGCCACAGATTTGAGATGCTCTGGCTCATTGCAGCAAAAATTACAAGTTGATGAGATGATTATGACATAAGTAATCAGTGGTCTCAGTTTCGTTGGAGGGGATTCTGTTAAGGGATAGATGACAATTAAAGATTGAAATCGAGTGTTTAAAGTACAGCCCTTCTCTGCTTTTGACGAAAAGAAGCCTACGTAATCCGACTATATGTACATCGTAAATAAAAAAAATAATTTTGTACCAAAATTAATTTTTGAAAACATTTAAAACAAATGATTTTTAAAAAATTTCATCCACAGGTTTTAATTTACATATTTTATTTATACAGGGGATTTTCAATTATATATATATATAAATATATATATATATATTTATATATATCACATCAGACAGCTTCATTTTTTTTGAGACAGGGATTCATGCAGCCCAGGCTAGCTTCCAACTCTCTGTGTAGTTGAAGCTGACTTTTGACACTCATTGCCCAAAACAAATGTTTAAAAACATATTTGTATAGTGTGTCTGTGGGGAAGAAATCTCGCGGGCGGGGGGAGGGAGTCCGGCAGCAGAGTCCCAGGGCGGTCCGGCATCAGGGTCCCGGGCGGGCTTCCCGCGCTGCCAGAGGAGGATCCCACACTCACGCAGCTGTCGGTGGGCGGGCCGGCGGCTGCATCGACAAGGTTCCAGGGTTCCAAAAGCTGGGAATCAGGCGGAGAGACCATGGACACGTGGAGTCCGGTTTTCCAAAGCTTTTATTGTTCATGGCATGGTGAATGGACGCAAGTGGTACACGTTTCCCCCCCCCCCCCGCCTCCCCCCCCCCCCCCGCCCCCCGCAAAAGCCAGGGGAGACCAGTCTTATAGGGAAGGGAGAAAGGGGAAGGAATAACTTAATTAGCTACGCCCCTGGCCTTTTGATAATTCATTAATATTTAAATCTCTGGAGGTGGAGACTTGTTAGTCACACCCTCTACCTGTCCTACCTGACTGAAGGTAACAGGTTAAATGGAGTTACCTTGTCCAAGGCCCAACATGTGTCTACATGGATGTAAGTACAGTGTGTTTATGCAGTGTTAGTAGAAGCCAGAAGAGATTGTCAGATCCCCAAGAATTGCAGTTACTGGTGGTTGTGAACAGCTATGTGAGTTCTGGGAACTAAAGCCCAGTTCTCTGCAAGAAGACTCTTATCCACTAAGCAATCTCTCCAGACGTCAAAATATAAACAATTTAAAATTAAGATATTTTATATACACACACACACACACACATATATATATATACATATATATGTATATAATTTAAAATTAAGAAATTCTATATAGCATACACACACACACACACGTGTATGTATGTATATCATTTCTTAATTTTAAATTGTTGAAATCTCAGTCTTTGGCAGCATCAAGTGAATAAGAAGAGCTGAGGGAGTCAAAGGAGAGCCTGAAGTTACAAACACCTGGGGTTTAAGAGCCTCCTCCACACAGCTCCTCCCAGCCCTGTGACCCTAAGTTAGTTGCAAATAATAATACCTACTTCTCCGGGCTGATGGGAGGTTTAACACAGTAAGGCTTTTACATGGAGAATAATATGAAGTAAGTGTTTCTCAGATAGTCATCGTGATCTCTCTTGGGGAAAAGAAGAAAGTAATAATGAAAATAATTTGGGAAAACACAGGCCCCGGAGGAAACAGGGGTATAAAGACAGATTATACAAACTATATATTCTATGGATAATGTTTTCTAAACAATTCATAGAGTCTGCCCAAAATAGCAACTTTATATTTCAAGTAAATATTAACTCAACTGTTCAAGCAGGACCATGTTGTCTACATGAGTGAATTTGTGCCTTGCTCCATGCTTTTATCTGAAAGGCATAGACCAATTACCCTGAATGACTGAAAAGCTGGGGAGGAAAGAGCATCCTGGATGGTGACATTTAAAACAGAACTTTGGTCTTTTGAAAGGCTATGCTCTGCGGTTTCCCACATCCGTTTTTATCAGAGGTTGAGACAGTATCCAGAGCCCACTCAGTGTAACACTGATATAGATGAAGCTGAAGCCAAACTGTTTTTCCATGACATAATAGTGCAAAGCTCCTGAGGAGAGATCTCCCACCCCACAGTATCCTCATGCCATGGTAACCATGCTGAGGCATAGCTGTGACACATGGATAGGTGGGAAGTCCCAGATTCACAGGAAAGTCTGGATGGCAGGTGTGTCAGAAAGTATAAAAACAGAGCTTTGCAACTGCATCCTGAAATTTCTGGTGATGGCCAGAAATGTCTAGTTATCAATGCCTCATAATTACTTTAAAAAATCTTTTAATGACACATTTTTTCTTATACCCATTGTACTGGCTGGTTTTGTGTGTCAACTTGACACAAACTGGAGTTATGACAGAGAAAGGAGTTTCCCTTGAGGAAATGCCTCCATGAGATCCAGCTTTAAGGCATTTTCTCAATTAGTGATCAAGGCAAAAGGGCCCAGCCCACTGTGGGTGGTGCCATCCCTGGGCTGGTAATCCTGGGTTCTATAAGAAAGCAAGCTGAACAAGCCAGGGGAAGCAATCCAGTAAGCAGGACCCCTCCATGGCTTCTGCATCAGCTCCTGCCTTCAAGTGTGACTTCCTTTGGCGAACAGCAATGTGCAAATGTAAGCTGAATAAATCCTTTCCTCCCCAACTTGCTTCTTGGTGATGATGTTGTATGCAGGAATTAAAACCTGAGTAAAACACTCATGAATGCTTTGTCTGTATGTATGTCTATGCACCCCATGGTTATACTCTCTTCAGAGGTCAGAAATTGGAACAGGAGTTATAGCTGTGTGCCATGTGTGTTCTGGGGATAAAGCCCAGGTCCTCTACATGAACAGTCAGTCCTTTTAACCACAGAGTCATCTCTCTAGCTCCATCATTTCTACTTCTTTTGTATCTGTCAATGCTTCTGATGCATAGAACCCAACACAGGTCATCTAGCTTGTGAACTGGAAGCAAATGGAATATAGAACAACTGTGGAATGTGGTAAACTCAGGAAGGTGAGGCCTAGAGACAGGTCCTGACAGAGATGCTAATGCTGCTTAGAACTGACCTGTTTTAATGAGAAGATACTCTGAAAATTCTATGTGCATTATCACCACGTTTTCCTCTTTATACACAACTATCTGGTACTCTAGTTAGAGACATACAGGGCTAATATGTCATTCCTGTTAAAGACTTTGCCACTGGGGTTTTACCTCACATAGTGGCGGGAGCTGGCCCTCAGGCTCGTTCCAGTCACGATTGTTATGTAAGATGCTGGCCCTTGCAGGCTGTGGACAATTAGCCAGAAAGGACTTCTTAACAGGATTAGAACTCACCTGGATTCATATGTAATTGCTCACACGTGTTTCATGTGCACTATGTGAAATAGTACACATTCAAAGGGTTGAGAATATATATATTTTCAGATCCCCTCCTCAAATTAGTTTTTTTTTTAATTTTATTTATGTGTATGAGAGTTAGTGTTTTGTTGCTTGTATGTGTGTATACCACATGTATGCAGTGTCCCTGAAGGCCAGAAGAGAGTGTCAGATTTTGTTGGAACTGGAGTTACAGATGATTGTGGACCATGTTGGAGATGGAAATTAAGGCCAGGTTCTCTGCAATAGCAACCAGTGGTCTTTACTGCTGAGCCATCTCCCTATCCCTAGTCTACTTTTAGTTTTAAGAAAAATTTAAGACTCTAAGAATTAGTCTGAAACACTGGATTGCCCCTTGGTTTGAAAATTCTTTGATAATGGAGAAACTAAATGTCACACAGACTAGATTCATATCCTACTTCAACTAATGAGTAGTGTGCTCAGGCAACTAAAAATCTGTACGGCCTCATCTTTTCATCAGCTTAGTATGATACGCATATATGGTATTGATTAGAAAAGTCAGTAATCATTTTACTAATTCAGTTAAAATGTATTGAGAATTTATAATGTGCCAAGAATGCTTTTAGTCCATGAGCATATGACAACTAGAAAAACAATGAGTCATACTCTAGTAAAATGACGTTAAACATTTAAGTACCTATATTGCTTATAAACATAACTATGTATGTATATGACACAAGAAACAAAACAAAGTAGGGCTAGAAAACAGAGGATGAATAGTGGTGGCTCAATTGTAAAATATAGACAAGGGGATATATTACCTGTTTATTACTGAATAAACAATCATTCCCAAACTAGAAAGTTAAAAATAAACAACACTCATTCATCATTTCAGGATACCTATGGCTTGAGAATGTGAGTTAGACACAGCCTTAGATTTCTCTCATAAGGCTACAATCAAGGAGTTGGAAAGACTGAGGTCTCATTTGAAAGCTCTCCTAAGGGGGAAAAAAACTTAGAATTTTAAGCTTCCTTGTATGGATGTTGGCTAGAAATAGTTCCTTCCTGGGATTAAATATATACTGGGAGCCTCAGAACATGCGAGCTGATGGCCAGAGGCTGCCTGCTCCTTATTTGTTGGAAACTTGTCTTATAAAACCAGAAAGAATTAGCTATAAGGTGGAAGTAACAATCTTGAAACTGGAATCATGAGAATGCCCCTTCATCCTCATGAACCAGTGTTACTACCATCCATTTGTTAGAAGCAAATTAGATCAGGGATGGTGAAAATTCTAGGTAGTAGGACTAAGAATAGTTATGTAGACTTCATGCTATAGGATCTTTTCTCATGGAGAGAGGGTCAGGAGAGGAGAAAGAGAGGAGACAGAGAGAAGGGGAGATAAGAGGGAGGGAGGGAAGGAGAGTGGAAGGGAGGGCAAGAGAGAGAGGGAGGCTTGTGAATAACTCAGGAAAGAGTTTTCCCAGAAAGTCTGGGCTACTGCAGCAGAGGACAGAAGACAGGGCGTGTCAAGTGTCCTGGTGGTAAAGAACTGAGATGATATCTTTGGATGCATTCTGAATGAGATGAGAGGTCATTAGAAAGCCTTGGGGAATAAAGTCACAGAAATCAATCACCCCTTAAGAGGCTCTGGATGCTCTGGCTCTGGGAGAAGGAAACAGACACAACACTGGGGATAGTAGGAGAGAGGCAACAGCCTAGTTGAGTGATGAGGGTTGCTTACAGGGGGATGGCAATAGTACCTGGGAAAATGGATGCATGCATTCAGTGTCAAGCATAATATTATTATTTCTGTTTTCACTTACTTCCACAAATTTCAACTAATTGCCTGTGGAATTAGGAATTGCCTGTGGAACTTTTTCTGAATATACACATGAGGTTCTGCCCCTAGAGGATGGTAGTTTAGTACATGTTGAAGTAAGAGTTCTGAGACAAAAAATAGGTTTTTTACATTTTTAATTGATTATTTTGATGTTAGGTGGCGACATGCTGAAGAGTCAAAGCCTTGTGACTGTTATTTATTTATTTATTTTTTACAAAGCAGGAGGCAGATGTAATGTGAAGAAAGTCTCACACCAATAGAACTATACAATTCCTTCTATAGTACAATCTGACATGCCCATGGAGACTTTGGTGGTTCTGCCATGGAGAACACAAACACTTTTCTTCAACTTCTACCTTAGTTCCATAAGCAGGATTGGTGAGGACAGGTTTCTTTCTTCGCCTACATTTTCCAGTTCACTCCATAGTCAAGCCTGCAAATGTGTCTGTTTTAATCAATCTTAAAGGATGCCTTAAAAAAAATGTGCTGCACAAATTACAGGTACCAATGCAGGTACGAGAAGTTAGAATTATGTTCCTCTCAAGTAGTGTTGACAAAGGCAGCAGATCAAACACATTTTTAATGATATAACTGTTTGAAAAATGGCTCTTGTGTGTGATAAATCAGGCATGCAGCTTTAACAACTCATTTTCACCAACAAAATGTAAAATTTTACTCCATTGAGCCAGTGATGTTTGTATAAGGTGCCTATGAATGTGCAGTGTAGTGCAGTGTGTGTGTGTGTGTGTGTGTGTGTGTGTGTGTGTGTAAGCCTTGTTGCTTACATGTTACATAGATATATCCTTTAAACTGAATCATTTCCCCCCACAAGGAGGCTGTTAAGACTGAGGAAGTAAAGAAAGAAGGCCAGAAAGTAAACTCAACTGGCAAGTCTTAGGAAGCTTCTAAAATTTACAAGATCCGTAATCACCACCTGACTCCATTTCCCGGGTTATTTAAGCACTAACCAAACAGACAGAAGCTTTTTCCATAAGTGTTACACATAGATGGAGTTCTGTGATATGGATCTTTCTGAAGCTGAGGGCCTTGAGCCCAGAGGACAAAGGGGCCACAAAATACAGACTGTTGATAGGTGCTAACACAGCAACACCAAGATACCAGCCACAAGAGAAATAAAAACAAACCAAAACCAACTGATTTTCTGTTCAACAAAATTGATAGGGAGGAGGCATGTGACAGCATACAAATGTTGCCATAGCAACTAAAACCAGAGATAAACTTTTATACAAACATCTGTTCTGTTTTCTTCAAAAGCAGAGATAGAGATCTTCTGACCTGAGTGTGAATTTTTGGCAACTTTTACAGGGCTCAGTGTTATCCTCCCAACCCTAGGTTGGTCCCTGATTTATCCCCTTTCGCACCTCATTTTCATGCCTCAATTTAGCCAATCAGAGTCCAGTTAGCATCCTATAATTCAAACACCCTGAGGCTTGGAATCAGAACTACAGTAAAGTCAATAGAGGAAGAGGAGGAGGCAGACTTAAGGGACTGGGTCTCAGCCGGCTCACTCATGACAGAAGGAAGGTTACCTTTGACCCTGATTTATCAGTTTCCCACAACTGAAGCTTCTCTGATACAGGCAAGAAACTTACTCAGACTCCCATTGCTCCAACTTCCAGATCTAGATCATCTGTATGTAGGTAAGGTCCCACCTTAGCCTCCAACTCTGCATTTCACCTGCAGATGGGAATCTGTCCTTGCAAATGCTTGCAGCCTGGGAAACCCTCAACTGCAGCCTTTAAGCTATCTTAGAAGGCTAGAGTGGTGTGGTGAACTGCATTCTGCAAACATGCTCACTCTCAAGTGACACACCACAGTCTGTTGTGATCACAGTTATTACACTTGCAACTTCTTGTAAAGGTCTCTCCAAATCTGCCAAAGGTTTAAGCTCATAGTGCTATCAAATCTTGCTGCCACCAAGGATCTTTGTTTCTATTTTCCTAGTATATTGTTAATCCTCTGTGATAATACAACACCCCTTATTTTCTCCCCTCTTCTTGCCCATCCCATTTTTAGAGGGATTGGCACCAACTGCTACCTGATTGCCATGAGCAAGTGAGTGAGTGTTATTTCTCCATAATGCCTTTTACCCAGTTTCTTTCTTGATACAGGCTCAAAAGAGATGAATTTGAAGTCAGCTAATCATGGACTGTGCTGTCTTTTATTCTTTAAGTTGATTCACTCCAGTATTTGTCACAATGATGTAAAATGGCTAATGGAGTACTCTTTTTAAGATGGTCCTCTCAGATATGCAAAGCTATGTCTGCCAACCTTTGCTGTAGTGTATTCTGTATTTGTACTGCCTGTGTGTAGAAGACATACTCTTATAAGCAAATGTGAGCCATTCCTCATTCCAAGGTGGAAATAATGGATCTGGATTTAGAAGAAGTTATGATAAAAAAAAAATTAAAATATATGAGCTCCCTAGGCATGTATAAGGGGTCAGAGAGTTTAGCAGAACTTTGGCCTGAAGAACTGCAAAGAGGAAAGTTATTCCTTGCGACATTAACCTTAGTTTATAACTTTTGACTTTCTTGATCCAGATTACTATTCAATAACAAAAGAATAACCTACCTTATATGAGTTTCTACTTTTTAAAAAAGAGGGGGTGGCATTTAAGAACCTGATAGAGGGTCTGGTCCCCTTAGCTGGTTCTGTATGGTCCAATTGCCTGTCATATCCATTGATAAGGCAGTGCATATCCATTCAGGTAGCGGAGCAGTAGACTTTCTGTACAGAACAAGTTGAGCACTCTTCTTAAATGAGGTAAAACCAATTTCACTACCACTTTTAATAATCTTAGCAGGGGGAGGTAAATGGAGCTGCCTAATGTTCACATGGGTTTAAGAAACAGCCCTAAATGGAGTACAGGGTCAACATGCTGCAGAGCGATCATGGGCAGGCAGGAACACTCGCTGTTTCTCACCATGCCCAAAATTAAGACGAAAGCTTTGATGGGAAGTTTGCTCGAAGTCTAGACTTCGTTTTCCATTTTTGTTATTTCCCACTGGAACTAGCCCTAGAGACGGTGAGTACTCATTTATAGACAAAACCCACTATGCTCGGCTGGAGAAGTTGATGTCCCATTAGAATCCTGAAAACATCCTGAATTCTGCAAACATACTTTCCAACAATGACAAGTTTCTGTGTAATTGTAGGTATTACAAGAAAATGGTATTAGAAGACAGCAAAGAGATATCCCTTGCTGGAGGCCTGGACTCTGATTGTTTCTTGGATCAGACTGGATCTACTTCTTTTTCTAATGTCTCAAGCTAGCCCATAAATCATAGGAAGGCTTATATTTTGGAGTTAATTGCTTAAGCCAAAGTGTGAGTGAAAGAGAAACTAAGGAAACATTAGTTATTGATTTTTATTAACAAAATTAATAACATCTTTTATTCTACAGTAAAAACTATGTCCTAACTTTAACCTTTCTTTGAAAAGGCCATGAAACACATGCAGAATCTTTGTCTTCTTTTCTTAATTAAACTTGTTAAAATAAAATAACATCCTTCAAAGGAGATTTGGACTGGCTGCTGATATGAAGATTTCTATTAGGGCTTCTTCCTCAGGGAACCCTGGATCAGCAGAGTTAACAGAGTTGACTCACTGTATCTGATAGAGCCTATGGGAAACTTAGCTGTTTTACTCTGTAACATTGATGGCCACATGGAATTCAAACCCAAGGTAAACTCTTCCTTAATCACATCTACATTTACAGCATATGGAAAACACATTGAGTGTTTCAATGTCATTTTTACACTAATCTTTGCTATTCACTATTTCTCTTATGTTTGTCCCAAAGTGCAAGAACATGAGTTGATACTTATGTGGTTTAGTAGCTGGGAAGGAAATGAGACTGTTTACAACAATAAAACAGAAGAAGCATCCTAGTTGCATGTCTCCTAGTCTCTAGGATGGTGAGATGTGGCTCTATCCCAAAAGTTAAAATCATCCTCATAAGCCTTTCCTCAACATTCTTTACATACTAACCCTTGCGTGAAGAGCAAGGCCCTAGACCCCAGCTGTCCTTGGCTAAGGATGTTTGTGGATAGCAACAGGTAGCTTATGATGTGGTTATGCAGTGAAGTGTGTACCTTGGAAATGCCCAGTTTGACTTCTCATAATATATAATTTTTGAGCAATTGTATTTTAGAGTTGGTTCCTCAAGGCTTATGACTGTTTTAAAAGATCATCTTTCCACCAAGCCACTGCATGCTCCAGATAAATGAGCCTGAGCTAACCTGGATTCCTCTAGTTTTCAGAGTGGAGAAAGCCTCATTGTTGTTATTAGGCCATGCCTTCGATTATTTGATCTAATTTTGAAATACTCTGTGTATCTTCCACATAACTGAAGAACAAAGTAATTTCTAGTAACTGTCTAGACTGTCTAAACAGGTTTATGCTTTAATCTGGGAAAACTGTTACAGATTTTTTCCTCTATTATAGATGATTTCATTATTTCCAGCATGTTTATTCTATTGGTATTGATTATTCTATAAAGTCATCAATGCTATGTTATTTTGGGATGTTTTGATACTTCTGTTTACCCTGCCTATAATTCCTGCTTGCACCTCTGTTTCTGCTTTGAGATTCCAACAATTGTTGCATAGGTCTCAAAATTCTCATTCACATATACACAGGTTATTCTAGGTACCCAGTTTCTGAGCTTCTTTTATAATGATGTCGGTATCGACAAAATGTATTTGCATATGATACAGGCTTCATGTCAAATCTCAGACAAATTAAAATGTATAAGGATCCTTGTTAGGTACAGCAGCATAGGCCCACTGAAGAAATTGAGGTAATAGGATCATGAGTTTGAGGCTAGCCTGAACTATGCTGCCAAACCCTGCCTCCAAAACCAACACAAACACAAGTTGAAAGCATCATTACAGGTCTTGCTGAAGTGTCAATAGCTTTGCACTGTTCTGATACAACTCTGTATCTTGAGCTGTATCTAGGGCTCATTGTTGACTTTGTATGTTTGAGTCTAGATTTGAATTCTTGCATGATAGAATTATGTAATCACATTTTGTTCTCCCCAAATCTCCGGTTTTTTTGTCCTCTATCCCATGTTCGAATGCCAACAAACACCAGCTGGTGAAGGAGGAGGGGGTGGTGAGTTCTGGATGCCTTTTTTTGTGGTGTCTCCAGCTGGGCTGAAGTGACAGGGTACCTCTCAATCTGCCTCTCAGAGTAGGTGATGTCACTGCTGCAGAGCCTTCCCTTCAGTTTCTCACTCTGTCCCTGCTGCTGTTTGCATGGCTGGAGCCACAGTATATGTCTTACCTATTCTACCAGCCTCAGATTTGCTGAATGCTTTCTTGTGTCTGGCCACTTCTGCTCTTGAGATACACACATAAAAAGAGGCACCTGTTTGGAAAGGGTTCTTTCCACAGCAAACAGAAAAAAAAAACCCATAATGCAGTGTGGATCAATGGCATAACAATATAACAAAAGGAAAAATGAAGCTGGTAGACACTCAGAGGAAGACGGGACTCTTTTCTTATCAACCAAATTTCCCCATTTTATACAAATTGCTACATCTTGGACAAGTTATGGCTCCTTAGTTCCCCTTCCTGGCTATTCTACTCATTTCTAATATTTCATCTTTTTGATTTGTCCCAAGACTGTATTTTCTAAAAGAAGGTAACTTTGACCATATTTTTCCCTCAAAGGTTACCCATGACAATCTCATACTACTCACAGCCCAAGAGTGTTGGGATATCAGAGTTCTGACCAATGATTCATACATAGTTCTGAGACTCAGATTCCCCTCATCCTTGCTTGTCATTATCATTTGGTATATAATATGTACTACTCACTTCAGTTGCTCATATAACCAATTTCCAGAAACAACGTGCTTCCTTTTGATTTATAGGTATATTTTTTCTTGTAGATTCATATGTAGATAAGCATATTTGGATGGATATATGCATACATGTATGTATGTATTCCTCTGTCTCTCTGTCTTTTTGTCTCTCTCTCTCTCTCTCTCTCTCTCTCTCTCTCTCTCTCTGTGTGTGTGTGTGTGTGTGTGTGTGAGTATATGCGTGTGTGTAAACCAGAGGGCAATCTTGAGTGCTATTCCTCAGAAACATTATCCATATCTCATTCACCTGAAGCCCGCGAGTTAAATTAGACTGGCTACCCAGCAACAACCACCAAAATCCTCCTGTCTCTGCCTTAGTAGTGATGGAATTATAATTGCATGTTATCATATCTGGAGGGTTCTGGGGATAGAACCCAAGCTCTCATTTATGCAAGGCAAGCACATTTTACAAACTGAACCATCATTCCAAGCCCTGACTTATCATTTTTTAAGGAAGCTTCCACTTCTGTCCTTGGAAAATTATGTGGCAAATTGGCTATTTTAATTCACATATCTTCTCATAATTTCTCCTTCCATGCTCCATTTAAGTAAAAACTATCATTCTTTACAAATTCCATCAGTTTTATAACCCTGTTAGAAGGAGGCTGTTTCTGTTCCTGCACACCCAAGGTTCATAACTCAGCGGGGGTCAGGCAGCTTGAGATGGTTCTCCTCATTTGCTCCTGTCAATCTGTGCCATTAAAAACTTTTCTTTTGCTCTTTTTGAGAAACATGAGACCTATGACAAAAATTTTCCTTCTTTGTTGCATTCTTTCTCACAGCTGTACTGCTCAGGTCTCTTCCTTGATCTCGAAGACTTTGCCTGTGCTGCCTTCTACAATATTACTCACGGCCCCAGGCAGGGTAAAGTTTAAATGTGGTAACAAAGAAAAATCCCAAATTGAGCATTTTAGCTAAATTTTGAAATTTAATAAATAAATACCTGAGAAGATGGCCCAGAGTCAACAGGAGGCTCAGAGGATTGAGAATTGTTATAGTTTGAAGGAGCATGTTCTTGTACAGTCTCAGGTGTTTGAGTACATGGTCATTGGTTCTATTTGGAGAGGTGTAGAAGTTGGAGTTTTGCTGAAAGAAGTATGTCACTAAGGGCAGGCTTTGAGCTTTCAAAGCCACATGTAGTGCACTCTTTCTGCTTTGTGTGTAAGGTTCAAATGTGAGCCCACAGCTTCTGCCTCAGCTGCCATGCCTGCTTCCTCTCTCCCCACTGTTATGGACTCTAATGCTCTGGAACCATAAGCCCTTTGTCCTACAAGTTGCCTTGGTCATGGTGCATTGTCTCAGCAACAGAAAGGTGACCAACACAAAGACATAAAGCAATGTGACTCTTATTGTACATGTTGGACTGACAGGGTTCCCAATGCATTCTCTCCCCTCTTTCTAGTTCACCACACACTTCAACAGACTGGTGAGAAAAACTTCACCCACCCTCCCCATGTGTCAGCAGGAAACTAGGAGCTCATATCTTAAACCACAACCATAGAACAGAGAGTGAACTAGAAATTGCTTGAGCCTTTAAAATCTCAAACCCTACCTACAGTGACACACTTCTTCCCACAAGGCCACACCCCTTGAGCCTCTCCAGACAGCCACCAACTGGGGACCAAGCGCAATGCCACTCAAATGCCAGAGACTACAGGGATGTGGAGAGGAGGATGGTCATCTCTGATTCAAACTCCACAGCTAAATAAAACCCTTTACTTCCAGGTTGTTTTTGCTTCTAGTGATTACTCCACCAAGAGGAACCAAACTAGGCCAATAATGAATCTGGTTCTAAGTACTTGAAAGAAGGCTTATGTTTATATTGAATACAAAGGCCTGTATTTTTACTTTCATTTAAAGGACAGTGTACTTGACTTCCTTTTAAAACTAGTGACCTTGGCCAGTCAATCTTTCAATGTATTATCCCAAGATGTTTCATTTTTTAAACTGAGTTTCTGCTGAGCAGGATTTCACAGCATTAATTACTGACTTGCTTGACTTAGGTTTGTTTGTTTATTAATTTTTTTCAGAAAGCCAATGTCTGTACCTGACAGGTCTAATGCATTAATCTTGGGATCTGCTTCTTCTGAGCCTTGCATCTAAATGAGCACCTCTGAACACTGATGGCCACTTGGGCCTTAGGTTGTTGGAAGGAGGGAATGGTTTCCTGAAATTGCAGATAGTCAATTAGCTTTTATAACTCCTCTTCAATTAAAATAAAAATAGAATCCTCTGAGGAGGGATCTGACCAGAAAGAACAACTCACTATAAATAGTCCAGTCAATTTTATAGAAGTAGAAATATAGCCTGCAGAACCAACCACTCATTCTCAGATATCTTGATTTATTTTGTCAACAAATATTTATTTAGTGCATATGCTGCTGCAAGCCTGTAAAACTATCTTTTATAGACTGGGTGACATGACTTGGTTTTGGCAACATGGCAGGACTAAATAACAATCCAGTCACTTACTGCAACTACGGCCACTTCTGTCTGTGTAACACCATGTACCCAATATTGTAAACTTCTCAGTGTCCAGACTATGTCAACTCTCAGACAATGAGAGAATAACAAGTCCATTTTATAGATGAGAAGCTGGGTATTTCAAATGTATCTGCTGAAATGTAACAAAGATGAATAAAAAAGAAATGTATTTGAGTGCCTTTCAATGAGGCAAATATCCTTGTAAGAGTGATGGAAAACCAAGAGGAATGGGGGAAATAGAGAAGAAATCTAGAGCAAGCATTTTTCTTGTTTTTAAAATCAAAACACAATGGCTGAATACAGGACCTTAGCATTTGCAAATCCTTCTGCCATTAATCTTTATAAACGATAGTGCAAGATGAGAGAGGCTAGCAGTTAAGTCAGATACCCAAAGAAAAGGATTCTGGATGCCTTATATTATAAAACGATACATTTCAAGTAAGGAACAACTGCTGAGCAGCACCTGCTGAGTCTCTTTCTTTTATTCTATTTCCCACAAACCAGTTACTCATCCCCAAGTAATTGGACATGCATTGGAAAGTCATGTAAAATATTTCACTTATAGCCTACCAAGATGTTTCTGGAAGTTTCTATTTATCTATATTTTAAAGATTCATACCAAAAGTGATGGAATTAAAGGCTCAGCTGCTAACCTGAGGTACTATTGGGAAGTGTTATATCTTTCAGCAGATATAATCCAGTAAAAGCCAGTTAGATCATTGGTGGTGTGCCCTCAAGGAAGATATTAGGACCTTCTCCCCCAGTTTCTCTCTCTCTCTCTCTCTCTCTCTCTCTCTATATATATATATATATATATATATATATATATATATATATATATATCTCCCTTCCTCCATCACATATTCCTTGTTTTGATGTCATGTCTCACATGGTCTCCAAGCAATGACGTTCTTTGCTGCACGCCAAAGTCTCTGAAGTCAGAACACAAATAAACCTTTCTGCTGTTAGGTTGACTTTTCTCATGTATCTTGTGACTGATAAAAGTGAATAGAAGTTCAGTACTCTTTCCTAAGAGCACGTTTGACCTCTCTATTTGATTACATCTAAAGTTCTTCTTGGTTTGTACCCTCTTGGAGGAAGGAAGCAGTCAACTTTCATTTCAAGGCAATACTTCAGTTCCTAAAAAAGTTACTAAGTACATGTCAGATGAGAAATTGAACCTTAATTTCATTAGTGCAGAATTGAGTGAAGGAGGAAGGTGAGAACATCCTTTTGGAGGAAGGAGCATAGACTTTAGTCTAAGGCATGGATGATCATAACCTTGTGAGAGAATGCTAATGTGTTTTAAGGTTGTGTTATTGTCCTCTTGCAAATGAAGAGCTGCGAAATCAGGTGTGAAATTATTCCTAAGGTGCTGCTGCAGTTATTGCAAGATACTTGGAGGAAGATGTTAACAGAAATATTAAGGGAAACAGTACAGAAAAATCCACTTTTTGATTGGGAAATTCCACAAGGCATGCTGAGTCACTGTACTCACTGTACTGAGTCCCATCCATTTGTATTCTACTCTTTGAAAAGTAGTCTGTATGCATTCAACTAGTGATGGTCATCCAGGCTCCCTTTAACATCTTCTTCACAAGAATTGGACATCTTTGACCCATTATGGGCTTGTGGAGTGGTTTTTATAAGTGGCTAAGGTACAAGATGCAGACTTTCAGAAAATAAAAGGGTCAATTGTTCTATTTTCTGCAGTAATAGAAATATATCTCTAGGATTTTTTTATGTTTATGTGTGTATCTGTGTGGCTGTATATGTACCATGTGCATTTAGTATCTGAAAAGGTCAGATGCAGGCATCAGATACCTAGGAGCTGGAGTTACAGATGGTAGTGAGCTGTTGTATAGGGCTAGAAATAAAATCATTGAGCCATCTCCAGGCTAAATTGTTTTCCTTGGAATAAGACAGAGATTCTAAGAAATGAAGCTACAGAGTGCTCTACTTCACTATATGTAAATATTTATTTATAGCTAGAGAAAAAGAATTGCAATGTAAAGTAACCTGAGAAACTGCATTTAGCAATTATAAGACATTGATCATTTGGAAGTTGAGACTGGCTAATGTTGGACTGTTGTGTTTGGCTGATACGGTGCTTGGCTATGAATCTATATTAAGGCTAAGTTTATACATCAGGCTAGGTTACCCTTTATTTCATATTGCAGATGTAGCAAGCCAAACTGAATGTCCCTGGTATGGAAAGAAATGTAGACTAACCTTCTCGATTTCAGCAAAAACCATTGAAGTTTGCCCTTTTCCCTGGAATTTTAAGTTACTTTTATACTTATAAAATAAATACTCTGAAATTTTCTCTTTTTTTTTTCAGACACACAAAAATATTGTACACTCCTTTCAAACAAGTTTCTACATTATCATGTTATGATTGTCATCAGAAAAAGTGATTTAAAGAAGTACATAACCTAGGGAAACAGGATTTAGGAAATTTGGAGGAGGGGTGAAAGAGATTGAAATGAAAAAGTATGACATAATAATGAGATCATACCCAGATGCTAGGACATACAGAATGTATCCTGGCATAGAGGTATGTTATGAAAAGTAATTTAGGACAAACATCTACCGCTTAGTTCAACAAATACATAAGTCCCAAAGTAAAACCCATTCAGGGATTGGAAAACAAAACAATTCTGATTAGTATTCTTAAAAACCATAGTTATTAGTAATTTTTCTACTTATTTATCATCCTATTGCATTTCGATATTGAGTAAAAAATATCCATAATAAGAACAAATTATCTTCCTTGTCTCATTGTTCTTTTATTTCTCTCCACACACCCTATACCTTTTTCTACTGTAACTGGCCCTCTCGTTCTCTCAACTGCATTCTTTATTTTCCCGTGAAATTAGGATTTTTCACATAATGAAATTATAATAATTCACAAAACTAATGATTATCTTTATACAATGAGTTTGCAGTACACAATATTTTAGGAAAATGCTTTTGTGATGTATTCCAAAATGCCATGTCTCTGAGTATCTTTGTTGAGATTCTAGTGGATAAATTTACTTTCATGTCACAATCTTCTCCTTATGAATCCCAAGAAGGGAGTTTCCTATCTCTACGTGCACGTTTCCATCCTTAAAATGTTCTATGATCTGTTGCTAAGATGCTTCATCTTTATGTTGTAGAAGTAGAAACAGAGAGGTGCAGAGACTTAAAAACCAAACAGAAAGACTGTCACAATGTAGCAAAAACCATGGCTGTTTATTAATATGCACCATGTGTAAGAGCTGCATGATACATATTTGTAATGAATAAAAGATTCTCAAAATGTCATTTATATACACAAAGTATTATAAAAAAGCATAATTGAGAAAAATTGGAGCATTTTTTGTCCTTAGCAGGGGCTGTATAAAACCCTGTAATATCTACACAAATTTTGATAATGTGCTAAAATGAATACATCTTGCACTAGAATAATTGAGAGTCATTATTTTCCAAAGCAATAGGGTAATTATTGAGTGGAAAAAAAAGAACACCCTTGATTTACTCTGATTCGCTATTGTAATATGAATATGGAATGTAGGAGACATAGTCACTTTTGTGTTAGAACATTTGAGAATATGGCTGTCAAAGAGGAGTGTGGCTTAAGAGAACCTTTAAATGATTAGAATTCCAGTGGTGTGTTTAAAACAAACATTAAATATTTGATATTCAATTTGTGTTACCAAGGTTCACAAGAAGTCATTCACCATTCTCAGGTGCATTATGTGATCTTTTCCCTCCTCATTTATGGGCTAACTAATCACGGCAAGCCCATGGCAATTTTCCTTCTTTTACTTATGTAGCCTCCACTTCCACAGCTTTGGCACAAGAGGCCAGAGTGAAAAGGCAGTACCATGGAGGTGGCATTGTGTAGAAGCAGCCTTGGGGCTGTGTGTAAGGCCAGGGCTTTGTGTGACCTCAGGCCTCTGTAAACATGAATCTCCAACAGCTTCCTTAGATGATATGCTACCAAATTGTAATTAAAACATCTCTGATCATGCATCTAATTCAGATTGCACCACCTAATTCCAGTGTGTTTGTACTTCAAATTCAAGATTTCATACATTGACAACTCTCCAATTGACATGTGTTTGTTCTTATGGGAATAATGGATTATAATATCTGAATTTGACAATACTGGGAAAAACCACCCTTTAGTTTCTTCAGGGATGGACAGGTGTTTTCCTCACATCACCAAATGACTATAACTTAAGGGGTCTGATTTGTTTGCCTGGGATTTGGCCCTCAGATATAATACCTTCCATTTTCTCTAAGTGTCTCTGGTAGAACCTGTGAGATTCTTACAATGTAGAACATTGCAATATTGATTTTGATGGTGGTCATTTTTTTGAATATTTCTTAGTGTCAGATTCCTCATTTGTAAATTATATGTAATGTTAACAGGGTAAAAATTATACATTTCAAACCCGGGGAATACAGTTTTTCCTGCCTTGATTTTTTTCAATACTCTTGCTAGCAGAAACAAGCTGAAGACTATTCTTGCTATTAGATCAATTCCTCTTTCCCAAGCTACCATCTTTTTTTCTAGCCTATTCATTTCTTTTTCTGATATTCACTCAATTTAAAACTCTGAACTTTCCAAAGGAGCTATTTATCTTCTCTTGAGATTTCCTCCCCATTTCTACCATGCCACTTAAGTGACAGGAGACATTTGTGTGCTTTGAGAAAAACTGAGCATGCAAGTGGGCATTGGCCAGCTCAGATATACATAGTAGCAACTTGGACAGGAAACCAAACTCTCAAATGCAATAACCACCCAGGAAAGTCCCCTGTGGTAGATCAGATTTGGGAGAAGATAGATTTCTTTCTCTAGTAGCAACCCAGGAGTCTACATTATGTCAATCTATTAATAACCAAAAGTTATTCATTTGTGTACCAATTTCACCAGAGAGTCAAACAAAGAAAGCCAAAATCTATATCATAACCAATTCCACAAGGAGTTCCACCTGCAGCTTTCCCGTAATGACCCCAATCTTGTCATATTTTGTGGTTTTCCCCTTTCCCTCTAAAAAGCTCTACTACTCCTCTACCTGCCTTTGCTTTCAACCAAAACACAAATGATGGTGCCTGCCTCCTTAGCCACAGCCAGCTCTTGCTCTTCCAACTTAGCTGGTCTTCATATGGGTAACTCTGTGCCATTGGTGAGAAACACCAGATCTGTGAGTGCTTAATGACCTCTTCCTGAGCTGTAATAGGTGCTCCTGGGCACTATTTTCATCTCTGTTGTGTCTGCTGATAAAATCTCCCTGGCTGGTATGTCTCAAATCTGTATCCTCTCTGTTGAGGCTGTGTATCCCATTGGCTTTGTTGGGAGGACACCTCACCCACAACCTCCATGGCTGTGAATCCTATTTAGATCTTAATTTTCAGCTACCTCCTTATATCCCTAGCTCGTGAATCCATAAAATAAGAGCTAAGTGTGTAGAAACATGGAATTCTCTACTCCTCTTTCTCCTACACTCTCATTCTGTTCCATCTGAACTATTACATTGAGAAAGGGTATCCTGGTAGGTGGTTGCTATGTAGAAAACACCCACCACTCTTTTGCCTTTTTTGCTTCTTTATACTCTCAGGTACAGGATGGTTAATGTGTGCTGTGGCTTTTCTAACAACATCCTTAGGAGACCCTTTCCATTTCCCTTGTGAGCTCCAATCCCATCCTCCTGATAGGACCCCACCCCAACCCTAGTGCTGCACTTCTTTTTTTATATATATATTTGAAACTTCATACATTCTGGTGGTTCGTTTACATCTCTTCCTTTGGAAAACAAACAAAACAACCCCCAAAGAGTTAGAATTGATATTTTGTGACATATTTTAGTGAGATTTTGGTTAACTAATAGTATTGCTCAAAACATGAAAATCTTGTGAGGTATTTATGCTGTTTTGGAAGATTACTTAGAGCACATGGGATGGGCAAATTGGACTAGATATGTGAATGCTTCATATTGCTCCTGAGAGGCCTCCATGGGCATGAATATAGTTTTCATAGGAACAATTATTGACAGGGTGACATTAAAGAGAAGAAGGATCCAGGGCATTGATGGAAAACACTAGTGAGTCCAAACTTTTTCCAAGAACACCAATTATGGTGTAATGTAACAATAGCAATAGCTGACTAAAGATAGCTATGGTGGAGCTGCTTCTTAGGTTGGCCATGTTTCCAGATAAAATAGAACACAGCCACTTATTTCTTCTTAGTTTCCAATTTTTATATGCATGAGTGTTTGTATGTATGCTAAGTGTGTGCCGTTGGAAGAGGGCATCAGATCTGCTGGAACTGGAGTCACACACAGATGGTTGTGAGCAGCATGCGGGTGCTGAGAACTGAATTCATATACTCTGCAAGAGCAGCCAGTGCTCTTAAACACTGAGATGTCATCTCTCCAGCCTTGCTGAGCCATTTATTTGAAATGCTGGTTTAAATAGGCAAACACTTTCTAAGTCTGGTCAAAGTAATAGCTAGATAGGAAAGGGACCAGGTAAGGCACCATGAGATGAGTTTTAAAAAAAATTGTCTATTTATATATTTCCTTTTCCACTTTTCTTTAATTCACTCTCCTTGTTAGTCTGTTTTCTTCCTTCCCCATGAGTGTATTAGGGAGCATGGCACCTCTACTGACCTTGGAAATAGCAGGTGGGGGAATTTCTTATTGTGCTTAGGCTAAGACCCTTTCATGCTGGGTGTGGATAGCAGTGAAAATAAAATTATCTTTCTCATCTCTCTTCCTGGTCAGGGCTCAGAACAGCTCTGGGAACATTCCTTAATAGTTCACATATTCCATCAGTCAAATCATAAATAGGTATTTTGAAACAATGTTTCTATGGTGATGTGGCATTTGCTAGAATGGTCACACAAATGCAATATGCAGCTAGAGACATCTGTCTAAGTGAGTTAAAAGTACCCACACACTGTTTCCTTTCTTAAATTTCATTGCCTAGAATGAATTTTTTTTGCCAATTGATTCACTTTCTGTACTTTAATTCTTTACCATTAACTGTGCTCATAGTACAGGAAGAATGGATGGCTTTCTGTGATTCTGAATAAAAGGATAAAATTGGCTTTGGGAGTGTGGAGCAGAAAGCTTTCCCCAAACACCGGAGTTGATGTGGGAAGAAGAGACATCACCACAATAGACGAGTAAGGAATAAGACAGAAGCATGAGGAGCTAAGGTGGGAGGGGTACTGAGAGGAAGAAAGGGAGTAAGGAGAGGAGGAGAAGAAGGAGAGGAGAATCTAGGTGATGAGAGAGAGAAAGAGAGAAAAAGAAGGTGGAGACATGGAGGCAGTTGTTCACGTGTCTCCACCAGTCAAAGATAGTTGATATATCTAGGCTGGGTATTAGGTTACACTTCTGATTGAGCATTACCAAACTTATAAAGCCTTTGATTAACATTTTTTAAAAGTGTATAAATGCAAAAAGAAAAAGGGGGCATGGGATAGGGGTTTTCTGGGGGGAATGGGAAAAGGGGATGGCATCTGAAATGTAAATAAAATATCCAATTTAAAAAAAGACAGAAGCATGAAGGAGTGATAGAAGGAAGGTCACAGGGAAGGGAACTGCTTACAAAATTGGGAGTAGAAAACGGAAGTAGTGATTGCAGTAGAAATGTTTAGGGAAAAAGGGAAGGAAAAGGAGGGTACCCAGAGAATGTAGGGAGATGATAATGGCTATTCATTTATTTATCAACAAACTGGGACCGAGCACCTGCTGGTTATGTCCTTGGTGGAAGCAAGCTTAGAAGTTTGAGTTTGCAACCATATATAGCAGAATTTGACTGTGACCCCCAATTTTTTCTATCCCTGTGATGATACTCAATAGGAGACATTGATTTTGTTGTTTTCCTTATATATTATTTTTAAATATTAAAATAAAAATTGTGTTTTGCAAGTGAGTAGATACAGGGAGTCAAAGTGCTGGAGATGAGGGGAACACTAATAAACTTAGATGAAAATAAATTGCCAGTTAGGATAATTGTTTATCATGACTGGTGAATGTGCTGCAGAGGTCAGGGGATGTCAAAGGCATGACTGAAGGAAGGGCTACCCCTAAGACAGACAAACAGACAGACAGACAGACAGACAGACAGACAGACAGGACTGTGCAAGAGGTATTGGACTTACTTTCTACTTCTTTTATTGATTTGTAGATATGCAAGTTTTCTAAAGAAAATTATTATGAAGTGAATATTTTGGCTTAATTATTATTTTATCTTTCATAAATCACAAATTATAAGAGTGATTTATGAGATTACAGAGGTAACATTCAGGACTTTTATGATCTAAATTCTTGACATTAACTGAATAGATTAATGCCACTTTTCAAAAAGTCCATAAAAATAAATGCTCTCTCAAATAAATTATTTTCAACTTTAATGTGATGCATCAAGCTGACAAATTAATAATTAATGTCAGATAGCACAATGAAGACTTAGAAGCACTGATACATCTTCACAGAAAATTGGCCTAAGACTGGCAATTTCAACTTAATAACTCAGACTATTCTACAGTCTGCAAATGACATTAATTTATGGCTCAAATGGAAATAAACTTTCCCTCTGAATTTCATTAAATAATTTTAAGAATAGTTCAGAAAGGGCTATTAGATAAGCAAAATGAAGTCATTTATGTAAATAAATTGGCTCCCAATCTCTCTAATATCTGAACCATCATTTTGTATAAATATGTAGATGCTATTTGTCTGCTTACCATTAGCTGCTATTTCTTGTCTAGGACAGCTCTATTCTGCTTAGAGGCAAGATAAGTAAGTTCCTTGGAGTGAGAGTTTATCTAATAGTTTAGTGGCTTCCTTGCATTTAGGAGTTATTTTAACAATTACAGTTGAGGTCATCATGAAAATTATGCAATTTTTATATGTTCATGAAATTCTCTACATTCAGTTCAGTTGTCATTTTGTATGTATCATTAGGAAATGCCATAGAAGTCCTATGAGTCTTTTCTTTCCTGTATTGTATATTTTATCAAGCAGCTTCTGTGTCTTTAGCCTTGTGCTCAGTGCCCTTGGAGATTGATGGTATACTATTAGCAAATGTTCAGGAAAAATTTATAGTCTCATTTATTCAATGTTCCTGCACTGGATACAAGTGAAATCCAGCACACATGTAAATGCCAAGCTGTATGATCCAGGCAGTGATTGTGAAATGTCAGAGGAAGACAAATGAAACTCAAGTTTACAATGATGCTACAAGGAAGGCTGTTTTGAGATAGCAAAGGGTTCAAGAGACATTTCATGAGTGAATACTGCAACCAGAGGGATGCTGGGAGAAGTATGACGATTCCAAGCTGGGAGTGAAGAGGGAGGAAGAGTTACCTTCCTTTAGAGTTGCGATGGTGACCAGGGGATAGGGTTTGCTCTCTGCTCTGAGTATCTTGATTTCCTAAATGATCCCTCTTTTTTTTTCTTCCTACCGACCATTGCATTTACAAAGCTGTCACTTGCTCCCTGGATATTCTCAGGTGCTCACTGGCTTGCCTTCATTGTGGTCATTTCATCTGTACCTTCCTCACTCAACCGACACTAAATTTAGAAAACAGTGATTATCCATCTGCAAATAAAAAAAAAGAAATTGGAGCTCAGAGATTAGAAGAAGCCATGTAGTCTATGGCCATACCACCCTGAACGCGCCCGATCACGTCTGATCTCGGAAGCTAAGCAGGGTCGGGCCTGGTTAGTACTTGGATGGGAGAAGAAGCCATGTAGACCTGTGTGCAGTGACCATGATCACATCTCCAACAATAGTTTTTAATGGTTGGTTGCTTAAAAATAAATCAGTTATAAAAAAATTACGGTGTATTGCATCTTTCTTATCTTTGTGCTTCTGTAAAATATCTTACCTTATTAAAATAGCTAATAAGTTATGTCACAGTGAAATATGTTGAAGTTTGTCCAATGAATCATCTTTGTGTTCACAATTATTTATCCTGTCATTTGTAATAAATGTTTCCCAGGACATTTGAGGATGTATTTCAACTTGCTGTGCTTGAGTATGAATCTAAAATTTCTTTAAATCAAATCCCCCATTTCTGCTGTCATTTCTAAAATTACAGAATCTCTTTAAGAGTATAGCTCTGTTATGCTCTCTTTCAGCCTTGTTACAGATTACATTGGGTCTTTCCTCAAATTCTTATGAAGTCCTAAAATCAGAAAGCTTGTAATTATAGATATTATTAGTTATGTTAAAATGAAATATTTTAGAGTAGAGTGAATATCTAATTTGATAGACTGTTGTTCCTATTGAATTGGAATTTGAATACAGAACACGTGTGCATGCACACACACACAATATACTACATAAAAGGTAGAAATTAAATGGATGCATTTATAAACCAAGAAGTTCTGATCATTTCTGGCAAATCTCTAGAGGCCATGAGAGGCCCGTACATGACTTCATGTATCCTGGCCCCAGACTTCAGTCTCTAGAGCTGTAAGATAGTAAGCTGGTCTCAGCCACCTAGCCTGGGCCACTCTTTTAGAGTGACTCCAGGAAATCATGTGTGGTTCACATCATAATTACCTGTGCACATGTTCCTATTCTTTCTCCCCACAGGTTTCAGCTCCCCAGTTCCTTAAGACAAAGCACAAATGTCATTCTAATCTGTGCTCTCCCTAGAAAATCATAGTGTCCTCTTCATTTACTCCTAGAATATGTCCCTCCTGCCTTTTGATTCTAAACCACTTGGATATTTGTCAAGGACCAGCCTCAGCTTGGTCCAGGTTCTGAGAAAAGGGATGTCTGGGAGTGGCAAAAACAAACAACTCAAAGTCTAATTGTGGGTCCAAGCTGGAAGCTGGGGGCCTATGTTCTGCTCGAGATGGCTTCTAAAACTTTGCTCTGTGCGTGTGTGTGTGTGTGTGCGTGTGTGTGTGTTCTGCTCTGCTCTAGCAGCTTTTTCTTGCTGTTCTAAAAACTCTCTGGTTGAGGCAGCTAGATTGCAGCTTGAGACAGCTCTTGTGAAAATTCTAACTGCTGCTGGATAGCTCCTAGGTTTTCTGATCAAAGTCAGAAGAGCTGCTATAGAAAAATTCTTGGATCTTCTGACCATGTCAGAAATCTTGTTAGAAAAATTCTAAAAGTAATTTTTGGGATTTCTGATCAAAATCAGAAAGACAAAAAAAAAAAAAAAATCTAAAGGAGTTGGGTTCCAATATCCAGAGAGCTTTCTATGGAGGCTGCTAGAACACTTTCTAAAAGAGCTGTTTCAGCTGTCCAAGTAACCAAGGTCAGAAATTCTATTAGAAAAAAATTCTAAAAGAGCTATAAAAAAATCTGCAAGAGTGGTGTTTGCTCTTCATGGATTTTCCAACTAAAATCAAAAATTCTGTAAGAAAAAATTCTTGAAGAGCTGTTTTTGCTCTCCAGAGATCTTCAGATAGCTCAGCTCTCTCTAGAGAAAAACTCTGAAAAAGAACTGCTATTACTTTTTGCCAGCTTATCTCATGTAGACCAAAAGCCAAGTTTTGTTTTTTACATATCAGTTCAGTTATTTATTCCAGGTTCCCTCTTGACCATCCCAAGAATCAGCATTATATGACCTTAGCCCCTTGACTCTTAGGAAAAGGACAGCAAGTATACATTGTTTACTTTTTTTAACATTGCAAAAGAATTTTAAAAATTGTTTAATTTTTTTTTCTTCTTTAGGCTTTTGTAAACTTAGGTGAATGGACCTTGTCCTGAGATTGCCATTCTGACCACACCTGGGCCTAAATTAGCTCTGTTCCAAACTAACCCTAAACTCAGAAATCTACCTGCCTTTGTAAGCTTAAATAAATAAATAAATAAATAAATAAATAAATAAATAGCTTAGCTGGATGAGATTTTGCCCTGCAATCACCACTCACTAAATTTCTTTATCTCCTCCTTTAGTGTCTCTCTAACAAACTGGCTCATAGTGCAGCTGCCTCTGTTCCTTTAGATCTGTGAAGACCCTTATACAATTCATATTGGATCCTTTTATTTTTGCATAGTTGAGAAATTACATATTTTCGAACTTGTGTTTTTTTGAGTTCTTTTCCACAGCCTTAAAGGCTGTCCTGAAGATCCCAGTGGTTACCATTTTGCTGACACATTAGCCACACCTTCACCTCCACAAACTCACACTGTCTCTAATTATCACTGAGTTGTTAATGTTAACAGGGAGGATATTTCTCATATGCATGTGAAAATATGTACATTATTTTACAAACAAACCTTAGGCCCACAGCAGCCGTTGATGCTCCTGGAGGCCTGTGGGTCTGAGTCTGCTCAGCTGCAGGGCATGGCTGCTTGGGGAGTCAGAGTGCAGGAAGTTTGACTGTACTTGCACAGTGACACAGCTCCAGAAGGGTGAGAAAGCATACTCTGAGATGTGGGAAAGCCGGAGCTGGTTCGGGGGTACCCAGGCTTGCAAGGAGGCCAGGGCCATTGGGACTTCAAACTCTTGGACATCCAAGCACCACTCAAGTTACGGAAGAGCAGAGAATGGAATCGAGGCCACAGCTGACACTGGACTGTGTTTGGGGGTGGAGTGCAGGGTAAAGGGGAGCTTTGGCTTGTCTCACTGGGTGATTCTCTTTGGCTTCCCACTGTGTATCTTTGATGAAAGAGACAGTTCATGATTCTAAATACTTTAGTAGTTGTTCACAGTGGAAAATGGATGCATATTGTACCATACCCCACTTCTCGGGGTGGGCCTGAGATTAAATACCTCTTGTAGGGAGGAATGTCTGGGAAGGGGAGCTTATTGGCTAAGCCCTCTGGGCCTCTCGGTACCTCATTAGCACGGAGAACTCTGTTTTGGACCTGCGAGACCATAGGACACATTTCTATAATATGAGAAGCATGGCACATGTTCCCGAGACAGGAGTCTGGCAAGGAGCTGGGAGTCACCTAAGCCTCGAGTGTGTGCCCACCCAGTCTTTGGGTCTCAACCTACTCTACCTTACCAAACTTCCTGGCATGGTTTTACGTCCCACAGAAGCCCACACCTGCTGGCCCTGTCTAGGACAGGAACCCTGTCATTCCATCTCTACCAAGGCCATGTGGCACATGGCAGATATTGTCTCATTATACTTTGTATTCTCAGGCTCAAGAGGAACAATATCCATCCTTACCTTGGCAGCCAGTAAATGTGCATTTGAATGAACAACCCAATGACCAGTTTCCCTGGTGGTTTTCTCTTGAGTTATTACTGGCACAAAGTGTTAGAGCGGTGACTGTGCTTGCTGTCTGAAATCCCATAGGTAGCTTTCTGTGGAGGAGGGCTAAGTGTGGGATAAAGGGGTCATTAGCATCTCTTGACAGCCTTTTGCTAGAGGCTCAGATAAGATCAGCATGCACTGAACAGCCCATGCAGATGGCATTAGATGAAAGAACCCTGGCTCCCAGCATCCAGTTTTAATTTCATATTGATGCCTGAAGGAGTGGGAGGGCTATCATACAGTGAATACACATCGGCTTTAATTGGAAAGCTCAGCAGTTCAGCACTCTGGATACCAGCAGTGGCTAATATGAGATGGAGAAATCTTTAGCCAGCATCTTACTGTGGATTTATTTTCTTCACTCCAAATAAGAAAAAAAAATTCATTTCATGTATATTTTAAAAGAAGAACTATTTTAATATCTATATTACGTTTATTTGTGTGTGTGTATGTGTCCTCTTCCATGGCTTTCCTGAGTACAGAGGGAAGGGATTTGTTGGAGATGTATCTTGAAGGGCTAAGTGATAGAGTCTCTCATTATCTGGCTGAGAGTCTCTGTGTTTCTTCTTTGTGTTTGTTCTCTGTAAGAGGAAGCCTTTATGATGGTGCTGAACATGGTACTGATCTATGAGTGTAGCAGAATGTCAGTAGGATTTATTTTATTGCTTCAGTTTTGTTGTTGTTATTGTTTGTTTTGTTTTTAGAACAGTAATATTTGGTTTTACCATAGGTCTCTATCTAGTCTCAGGTTCTTGGTCATCCCAACAGTGTCATGTATGGGTTCTGGCTTATGGAGTGGGCCTTAAGTCAAATCAGATATAAGTTGTTTACTAGTACGAGCTCGTGCCACCATTGCACCAGGACTCCATTTTGAATCCAAGGGTTTGTGGCTGAGCTGATGTTGATGTTCTTCTTTTGGTACTGTGAAGAGTGCAATCCTGTACTCTTGAACATAGGAATAAAGGCTCTATGCAGGCATCAGCTTGACCGCTCCATATTCAATGAGTTGTTAGGTATTGTCTTTGGCAATGAAGGCTTGCCATCAGCTTGTGAAGAGCAAGCTAGAGGATTGGTAACAGCCTGGGTTGTTTTGAGATTTCCATAGAGCCCCTTTGGCCAATAATTCAATTAGATCTAACTTAATAGGACTAGAAGCTTTGTTGGAGATGGCTAGTTGGGGCTCTGTCTCTTCTATTATTTGGTGATATCATTTATATGGCCATCATCTATGTCTATATTTTAGGGAGCTTCTTCTTTATTAGGTTTCCATACTATCCCTCAATTGCACCTTAATTTCATCTGTCTCTCCCAATATTTCTTACCTTGACCCCTCTTCGCTGCCCCACCCACTTGATTCTCCCATTCCAGGACACAGCCATCCATTCACGACTATCAGTTCTAGTTCTCTTTCCTAATGAGGTCTATCTGTTTCCCCTAGGCCCTTACTCTGTACCTAATGTTTTTGGCTCTACAGATTTTAGCTTACACATTATTGTCTTAACATATAACATCCACATTTAAGGGTGATAAACTTAGGATGATTCTTTCTAGCTATATCCATTTATCTGCCAGTTTCACTTTTTTATCAGCAGCAACACTCCATTGTGCAAATGTAACACATTATTTTTATTCATTTTATCTTGTGGAGGGACATATTTTCAGTTCCTGGCTATTGTTGTTTCCCTAATTTCTTTTTCAATCTCTTTGTAATTTGTACATAGACTGTCTATTGTTTTGTGTAGTTAATTAGTTAGTAAGTTTTTTGTTTGTTAGTTAATTTGTTTAGTTAGTTTTGTATCCATCTATGTGAAACACTCTAGTTGGCCCGAGCATGGTAAATATGGCATTTATAGGTTTTACTTTGTACCCTTCTCCTCCTTGCTAAATACTATTCCTAAATACATTACTAAAGCTAGCCCCCAAGGTACATTCTCTTATTTGGCCACTGACTCATTCCTGAGACAAAACACCAATGTATAACTATCAAGATTTATTATTTAGCTAATATGTACAATTAGGATCTACAACACACCCTAGCACAGACTCCTACTTTTTCTCCTTAAAAACTCACACCTGCAAAATACCATCTGCTTACCGATTACTTGTTGTTTACTGCTGCTGCTATAACACATGCCCGTCTTGCCCCTCTGGGAGCCCTCATCTTTGGTACATAAATATTAAAAATTGCCATGCCCTTTGGATGGTTTTTCCATTGATGGTTAATATATAGTATCCTTCTCTATTTCTTCTAGTTTTGGTGTAAAGTTTATCTTTTTTCAAATATTAAAATGGCTATACTTGATTGTTTCTTTAGTTCATTTGCTTGGAATAACTTTTCCACCCTTTTACCCTGAGGTGATATCTATCCTTGATGTTAAGGCATTTTTCTTGGATGGATCAGAAGGATGGATCAGAGGCATCAATTCTGTTTAGTCTGTATCTTTTTTCTTGAGGAATTGGAATCACTGATGTTGAGAAATGACTATTGTTTATTCCTGTAGTTTTGTGGCTATTGTTGTTGTGGTGGTGATGGTTGTGATGTGTGTGTGTGTGTGTTTCTATTCTTTTGAATTACTGATCTGGAATTATTACGTTTTGTATGTTCTTGAGTGTAGTTAATATCTTTAGATTGGAATTCTTCTTTCTAGATCCCTCTGTAGGACTGAGGTTGTAGACTGATGTTGCTTTAGTTTTATCATGTAATATTTTATTTCTCCATATACTGTGATTGTTTTACTGGGTCTAGAAGTCTGGGCTGGCATTGTGGTTTCTTAGTCTGTAGAATCACTGTCCAGGTCATTCTTCCTTTAAAAGTTTCCATTGAGAAGTCAGCTATTATTCTAGAATGTCTGCCTGTATATGTGACTTGATCTTATCCCCTTGTAGCTTTTAATATTATTTCTTTGTTCTGTATATTTGCTGTTTTATTATTATGTGCCAGGGAGGTTTTCTCTTCTCGTCCTGTCTACTTGGTGTTCTGTAAGCTTCTTATACCTTGATAGGCTTCTCCTTTAGGCTAGGAAAACTTTCTTCTGCGATTTTGTTGAAAATGTTTTCTGTATCTTTGTCCTGGATTTTTCTCCTTCATGTATTCCTATTATTCTTAGATTTGGTCTTTTCATGATGTCCCAGATTTCCTGAATTTTTTGTGCCCACAGTTCCTTATATTTAATGTTTTTCTTTGACTGAGGTACCCATTTCCTTTATCATGTTTTTAATGCCTGAGAGTCTTTCCTCTATCTCTTGTATTCTGTTGCTGAGGCTTGCTTCAGAGGTTCCTGTTTAAGTGTCTAAATTTTTAATTTCTAGATGTCTCTCAGTTTGATTTTTTTTATTGTGTCTATTTCCACTTTCAGGTCTTGAACTATATTCATTTCCTTCTACTCATTGTGTTTTCATAGATTTTTTTTTTTCCAGAATTAATTCATTTCTTTGTTAAGAACCTCTACATATTCATAAAGGTCTTTGTCTTGTGCTTCAGCTATGTTTTAATACTCAGAGCCTACTGGGGTAAAGTTGCTATTTTCTAGTAGAGACATATTGTCTTGGCCACTATTGATTCTGTATTTACACTGGTCTGCAGGGATCTGGGTTTGAGAAGATTGTAATACTAGGTGCTGGTAGTCTTTGTTGGGTGGATGTTTTGTTCCTTGGTTTCTGTTACTCTTTCTTGGTCTTAGAAAAGTATGATAACTCTGTATTAACTCATAGAAAATTGTTATGGGATCATTATAGGTATGACCACTGGAGGTTTCACATAAAATTTGTTTCTAAATATTGGAAACTGACAGTTAGGAATTGGGATGGAATTGGGGGGCATGGCTGAATACATCCACAGGAGAGAGGAAAACAGAATAATCCACCAGAATCTGCTTAAATCCCTGGAAATGGGGGTAGAAAATGAAGAAAGGCCATACAAGGCATTCTGTTACAGAGCTGAGAGTGTAGGTGCAGTTCCACTTGTGTTGGAAGCAGACACTGCAGTTGGGACTGAGACTTATGCTTTATTGGTGGCTATTTCATTTTTGAGAAGTGTATTTTGCCAGTTTATATATAAGAGATTTTTTAAAATGCTACTTATTTTGTTTTAAGACACCAAATTACATATCCAAAATATGTGCCTGTCCTGGGAGAAACCATCTTGGAAGTGCCAATCCTGCACCTACAGGACTCCATGAACTGCTGTTCTTCACTCTCCTTTGACCCATGTTTTAGACTTGTGTATCTTGATAATGCCAAGCTTCTAGTGGTTGCAGAGATTGATTGGAAGTTGAAAAAAACACACTTACAACACTCTGTCTACCCTGCATTAGAAAAAGGTTCCCAATAAGAACCTCCTCCTGAATGAGACACTTCTAAGCAATGTTGCAAACCCTGGGCAGGAAGTTTCTGAGCAGAAAAGATACAAACTGTATGAGTCATACAAGACAAAGACACACTTGGCAGAGAAATCTTCATATTCCACAGCTGTGCAATATTAAGCAGACAGTGACTTGTATTGCCTAGCTGTATAAAGTTGGTGCCTTAAGTTTTTAATTTAATCCAAAAGGCTGTGTATGGCTTCCTGAATGTGTGTATGTGTCTTCCAAAGAGACCAAAAGAGTTTGAGAGTCCATATGGGTGTTGGGTATTGAACCCAAGTTCTCTACAAGAGAAGCCTGTGCTTATAACCATAAAGCCACCTCTGCAGTCCAAATGATTTATTTATTAATTATATTAAACATGTTATTGCCATATCATCTAACTATTATGATTGTCATTATGAAAAGTGAGTCCCAGGGAAGCTCAGCTTTGAATTCACAAACTAAAGATGATTACAATGTCACAGGTCTAAGGACGCTGTATTTTTGACCTCTTATTCCAAAGCAGACCATCTGGCATCAAATGGTCAAATAACATCGAATCATCTAAGGTTTTGTAAATAAATAAATGATAAATACAGATATTTATAAAAAAGTTATATAGTAAAACTTACATATAAAATATATATCATATATATTCATCATATACAAACCTATATGGTAACAAGAATTATACATGTATTCAGTAGTATGTATGTATGGTCTATATATACCCTATAACAAGGTCACCAGACTTTCATGCATGGTTTTGAGTGGGGCAACCCATTCTTTGTGAGTTTTATAATCTCTAAAATGAAATTAATGATATCAATCCTATTATCTCATGAGAACTGGCCAAATTTATCTTTGTAAAGTTTTTTGACTGCCTGGCACATCATCAGTAATCAAGCCATGGTAGCTTTCTTCCTTTACTTTAGCTAACTGGAGGATAGAGAGAAATGGAATATTCTATGTGACCACTATGAGCCACAGGCTTTAAAGGTTTACACAGATTTAACATTTTTTCTTTTCTTTTGTTTTTTTTTTTTTAATAGGTGATACTGTGAGCAGAGTAAAAAGAAAAAAAAATACAAGAAATTTAATCATTTTGAGAACAATGAAGTGCATCTTTCAGTTATTCCAAGGGTGAAGGAAAACTTTAAATCAGTAATCTAAAACAAAGAATGCTAATAGAAGCCAATTCGGCCTCTTTGTATGGATATATCCTTATCTGTTTCAACTCAGCTATCGTTTGGTTTCCAGATTGTGGGCAATAAAGAACAGCAAGCACTGGGGTGAAACCTCCTCCACATAGAGCAGGGCCTAGTATTTCACCAGCCTTCACATGTTCCGGGAGCATTCCTGTGTAGTGTTTTCTCCTTAGCTTACCACTGATAATGGTCAGTTCCTTTGGCTGTCAGTCTCATGCTGTTTGCATGCCTTCCTGGCTAGTAAACTATAAGAGTGCTTTCCCAGGGCTCCTTGCAACTTGCTTTAAAGAAGTTTACATCAGTGAAAAGCATCACCAAGAGGCTGGAGACAGGTGGGAGGGAAAATGAAGTTGTGACTTGCTACCTTGCTCTTCTTGGAAGGTCCTTGTAGGAAATAGAGGCGTCTTCATCATGAATCTATGTCCTACCAACAGAGCCTCTTCATTAGTGTCCCAACTCCTGCCAAGTACCATTGTACCCACATCTCTACTCCCTCCAGGTGACGTGTCCCTAGGCTCTGGCAATACCACACCACCCTATTACCATTCTAATGTATTTTGATGCTGTTTCACGTATTATTAGAGCCCCCTTTCTCTACTTTTCATTATCTTTTGATACTTCTCTTTCACTGAATACTCTTTGTTGAAGGAATTAGAAAATTTTCTGACTGGTCTTTGTGAAATAATGAGACAATTCTATATAGACTCTTTGATGGGTAGGACGTATCTGGATCAGACTCAATACCTCATTCCCAAACCAGGCTCCTTTGCCTCTAACACTTCACCCTTTAGGTGGGATCTCATCCCAGCTCTAGAAGACATCAAGTCCCTTCCGGATGGGTTGATACTGAACAAATATGTCCTTTCATTTTTTTTAATTGTGAACACATGGCCAATCTACACAAACAGCAGACAGTTTGGTGTTAATAATAGATGCAGTGGAGTAATTAAATCAAACTCACAGCAAAACGAATCTGCCCTAATTCAGCAAGCATAACACAGAATCATCAATCCTGCTTTAAAACAGTGAGGGACATGACTGCTTAGAATTAGCTGCTGGCTAGAGGGACTATGACTCCAGTCACATATGTAGCAGAGGATAGTGTTGTTGGGCATCAATGAGAGGAGAGGTCCTTGGTCCTGTGAAGGCTCGATGCCCCGGTGTAGGGGAATTTGAGGGCAGGGAGGTGGGAATGGGTGGGTGGGTGGGGGAATACCCTCATAGAAGCAGGGGAGGGGGATGGGATATGGGGTTTCATGGGGGAAACTGGGAAAGAAGATAACATTTGAAATGTAAATAAAGAAAATATCCAATAAAAAAAAGAATTACCTGCTGGCTAAGTGACAATATTTTGTTGAACCCAACCAATATTTTCATAGGTTTTTGAGTTGTTATTGTTTAATAATAATAATGATGATGATGATGATGATGATGATAATAATAATAATAATAATAATAAGATAGATAGATAGATAGATAGACAGATAGACAGATAGACAGATAGACAGATAGACAGATAGACAGATAGACAGATAGACAGATAGATAGGGTTTTTCTGTGTAGTCCTGGCTGTCCTAGAACTCACTCTGTAGAAAAGGCTGGCCTCAAAGTCATAGATCTGTTTGCCTTTGCCTCTCGAGTGCTGAATGCTGAGGTTGAAGGTGTGTGACAACACCAGCCAGTTGTTTTTATTAAATTTTAAAGATTTACTTTATGTGTGTGTTTGCCTGAATGCATGTCATCACATGCATGCAGTACTTGCAGAACCCAACGGAGTGTATCAGGTTCCCAGGAACTGGAATTGTGTATGGCTTACACTGCCATGTGGGAGCTGGGAACCAAACTCAGGTCCTCTTTGAGAGCATCGCTCTAACTGCGGAGCCATTTCTCAAGTTGTTATTTTTTAGTATTCAATAGTTGTCCAGACTTAATGTCTAAAACATTAACGCTTGTGTTTTTCACTCTCAAATCTCTGTGTTTTCATTCCATTCTAATCACCTGCTCTACCAAGGATCTTTTGTGCTAACAGCCCACTGTTTACCTCTACACGTTTCTTGCCTTCAAACACAAGTCTTTGGCCATTTCCAGCTGTGGGAGACGTTTTCCATGCCTTGTCCAGTTTTTCATTAGATCTTTCAACAGTAAGAAACACACTGGATTAATATTCCATCTTAAACTAAGTCTCCAAGAAGTAATTATCCATAGTCATGCGTACCCTTGAAGCAAGTATTAGAATAACAATCCACATTTATTTTAGAAAACATAGCATTGATATGTGGAATAGGGGGTAACTGTAGATAAAAATTAATTCCAAGATTATATGAAGCAACGCGTCTCTGCCCAATAGCCTCTGCTGGCCTTCTGTTTCTATGTGACTTCAATATGATAGTATTCAGTGCCTGGAATGAAACTACTGGATACTCATGTTCATGTGCAATCTCTCACTCTAATGAAAGAAAGCTTCCAAAATGATCTACTTTTGTGTGGAAGATAGCATGTAAGGAGCTCTATCTAATTCTATACCTCTCGGTGGCAGCGATAACACAATTTCTGACTTAATCTTGATATTCTTTTCTCAAGTTTATCTACCAGGGAGTTGGGGAGATGCTGCACACCCAAACTGCACTGCTATTCTTGAATCCCTTATTGAAGTAAGTCTCTTTCCTCTGCCATTGAATGCTTGCCTGTTAGTTATAAACAGGAGCTGATAGAGAGCCAGGAATGCTTGTTTCTGCATGAACATAGTTTAGGGGATAGTGACAGTGCCTTCTTTGCATACCTTTTACAGGAGACTGAGCAAACAAAAGTTTGAATCCTACTCCTCAGGGACTTGGCCAGGCTTTCCAAAGTGTAGGTCCAAAGCAACCCCCGCCTTACCCATGCCAGCCCCAACACACTCCCAACCCCACCACCACCAATACTGCAATACTCTTTCCTAGTACCTAAATTTCAACTTCCCCTTTCCCAAAAAAATTTTTTTGCAAGCTCAAGAAATTGTCTTTATTGACTTGTCTTTCTCTCACCTTTCTCCCTGATCAGTTCCACGACATTCTAAAATGAGAATGCTGGTCTGTCTGATATTGTTCTGTTATCTGTCCTCTCTAGTCCACCATGACATGAAATTAAAAACAGATAGTCATACTTTTTAGTACCAGTGAGTCTGTTTCCTCTGAAACAGACTTTCTCTGTTCCAATTGTAAAATGCTAAATATATCTTTTAGAGATACTGTTTTTAACTCTTAGAGCTTTGAATTGTAAAACTTGATTGCATAGGATCATCTCTAATTAAAACAAAACCCCAAACACTTAAGCTGTGTTTTCTAGAGAAGGTGGTAAACCCACTGAGGTTTTCTTTCCTTTCATTTTTGTTTTTCTCTTGACCTAGTTCCATATTTACTCCCTTGTTTCAATAGCATTATTAAGAAAAACATTTTGGGTCTAAAGAAATAGCTTGATGTTTAAGAGCACTGGTGGCTTGTGGTTTGATAGGACTGTGGTTTGATTTCCAGCACACGCATGGTAATTCAGCACCATCTGTAACTCCAGTCTTAGGGGATCTGATGCTTTCTTATGGCATCATCAAGTACTGCATATATGTAGTACACAGACATACACACACACAGACACACACAAATATAAATAAATAAATTTTTAAAAATATTTTTCAAAAAGGCTGATACATACCAGGAATTATAGCATCAGTGGCTCTTACAATTGCTATTTTCAAGTCAAAGTAGTCTCTTATTGGGACCAGAAAAAGAAAAGTGGTCAATGGGAGCTGGGGTAGGGGTGTGTGGGTGGCTCATTAAATAAGAGTGCTTGCTATGCAAGCAGAAAGATCTGAGTTCAAGTCTCCAACATCCATGTTAAGAAGCTTGGCCTGGACACATATGCCTGAGACTCCAACACTTGGAGCAAGAGGCAGATGGATTATGGAGGCTTTGTGGTCAGTCAGGCTAACCTGCATAGTGGGCTATACATATAGTGAGAGATTTTATCTCAAGGAAATAAGCCAGAGAATAATAGATTGAGAATACTACTTGTCATCTTCCTCTGGCTGCCACATGCACACACATAAGCATGAACACTTATATACACAAATGAATACATCTTAGCCAACCATGTATGTGCACATGTACACAAATATACAAATACACACGAGGACTCAATCATCAAAAAGGTTAAGTCCTGAAGGGTGCAATCTACTTCTTATAATATATAGCAATGTTCTGTAAACCTTGAATGTAAAACTGTCTTTAAGACAATTGAGGCCTCAAAAATCACATGGAATCTTCTGTATCTCTAGAAGAATCCAATCTCCTTAACACAGAATTCCCTTATATGCCTAGGAAAAAAATTGTTTCTGTTTTATTTGGTTAATGAATGTGCACTTTGTAGTCAAAGAATAGGAGAAAAGCCATCAAGAGTTTCCAATCTTCCAAGTAGTCAATGTTTACTGAGGTGGGAGGATGGGAATGGGGGTCACCAATTTCAAATATCCTGGAAGAATCTGCCTAACAGAAACTGACATTCTAACTTTCCTTATATGTGTTTGTATATTTGCACACACACACACACACACACACACACACACACACACACATATTTCTATGATTCCTTCCTCTCTCCATTTCTCCTTTCCTCCCTTCCTCCCTCCCCATTCCCTCCTTCTTGCCTTCCTTTCCTTTCTCTCAGGACCTTGCACGTTCTAGACAAGTTTTATACCCCCAAATTATTAAATGTCGGATGAGTCTCCATTTTGGTTCTCTGGAACTCATCTGTGTTTCTTCATCTGTCATCTTCCATGAACACAGCCAATACCTGGGTATGTTAAACCAGTTCAAAAGTAAAGGAATAGGATCAAGAATAATACATTTTAATTTTTTTCACAGGGTGTCACTATGTAGCCTTGACTAGCCTAGAACTTGGAGTGTAGGCCAAGATGCTCTTGAACTCATAGAGCTCTGTCTACCTCAGAGTCTGAAGTGTTAGAATTAAAGGTGTATTGCACCACCCGGGCCCAGGTCTAGTTTAGATATGAAGACATGTATTTGACACGCAACCCTCGCCTTTAGTTTTTCTTTTCCTTCACAGTTTACAACTCATGGTAACCTTCTCTGGTTTGAACTTTTCTAGTAATATCCTGCTCCTCTCATTCAGCCAAGTACACTTTTCTTAGAAACCACACTCAAACACTCTTCTAGGGAATCTATAAGCACACTGGGTTCTCAGCTGACAATACCAAATGAGTTATCTCTTAAAATCAGCAGTCATGGGGCCAGTGAGATGACTCACTAGCTAAGAGCTCTGGATGCTTTTGCAAAGTAACTGAGTTCAATTTTGAGCACCAACCAAGCAGCTCACAGACATATCTAATTACAGTTCCTGGGGATCTCTGTCCTCTTGTGGCCTCCACAGGTGCCTCATACACATGAAGCACAAATATACATGCAAGCAAATACACACACACACACACACACACACACACACACACACACACACACTATATATATATATATATATATATGTATATATATATATATCTTTTAAAAATCTCAGTGGGTTTATTGCAATTTGATTCATTTAAACAGATATTTATGGGAACTTCACATGTGTCAGACACTGTGTTAAAATTTCCTGTATAATTGTAGCCAGGACCTTAGTCAGCTGTCATCTTGACTAATACATGGTCAGGTCAGATGACCTATCATCATTCTAAAACACTTGGCTTGTTGTTGTTGTTTAAGTGTATGCTAATCCAATTATTAATTAAGTAAAATTCAGCCAGTACTTTTCAAATGATGCTTGTAAAATGTTTGAATACTGTCACAATCGAAATCTTTCTACCACAAGCTGGTGCTATGTCAAGCACCTCTGACGACTGCATTCCAAGAAAGACAAAAGATGTGCCTGATTGTATATAACCAAAGCATTCACCACAGGCTGTGTCACTTAAACTTGCAGTGAAAGTCAAGAAGTATGCAGAAAAATCCTAGCACTCAGAAACTGGGTAGAATATCTTATCATGAATGGAGAAAGAAATTCAACATCATTAAAGTGAAAATAAGGAGTGTGTCCTCATATGGGAGCCAAAATTTGTGCTGAAATGAGACAATCCCCTGACTTGGCATGGAGGAAGCCTGAACCGATAACTAAAGGTACCTGTATGTGTTAGTCCTGCTTGGCCTAACCTTCAAATTATCAACTGTGCCTGACCCATGAAACCAATCTTCTGAAATCTTAATTTTGTCTTATTTTTCTCACAGCATATCTTCAGATCAGCATGTTGCATTTAGACTTTGGAAGACATGTCCCACCTACAGCCCACAGATATCTCAGGATAACTGTGAATGCAACTATAAATCCTTATATGACAAGGTCCGTTTGTAGTTACAAAGTCAAAGGGGTGGGTACCTCCAAAGACAGTCTTGATTCCTGGTTCTCACTCTGAAATGAGTTTCTCTGTTGAAAAGGTCAGGGTGAGGTTTCTCATCGCTCTTCACAGAGCCAGGCTTCCTTTCCTCCCTCCTTCACAGACTGCTACAATTGCCACATGAATTTTGCAAAGTTCTAGTGATACATATAAAGCTGACCTCTGTTAATGTATCCATACTATTATATTACCTATTACCTCAATTTAATGTTTTACCTGTTCTCACTTGGGTTTTCTAAGCAAATCTCAGACATATCATTTCATATGCAGATACTTTGCTGTGCATAAAACATAAATGCTATAGTTTTTGTTTGTTTAAGAAGGGAGAGACTAGAAACCATTGACCTCTATGAATTCAATCCGGGCACTAAATGTTGAATTTCTTTCAGCCTCCCAGAATCCCTGTTAATGTGCACAACACCATCTGACATGCAGAACTGGGACTTCATTTTCTGCTATCTTGTAGAATGTTCTGCATTAACAAGATATAATGTTGGATTTTAGATTTTTATTGAACTTCTCAAGAGGTTATGTTGTTTTCAAAACTAGAACATGGGAGCAGTGTGCCATAAAGAAAAACACTTAAATTTAGACTAAGAAAGTCTCAGTTCCAACTGGGATTCTTCCATTTCAGTGAAGTTTCCTAAATTTTAGCTGCTAAAGCTATACCGTGAAGAAAAATCTGGCTGTGCTGTGCTGCAAATTACACCCATATTCTTCACATTTTAATTTGCATCTATTTTAAAAACTTAATCTCAAAACATGGCACCAGAGATGTTTACCTGAACACACATTTCAGCAGAGCCAGAAGCATTAACTGTTATGTTTTTAATCCAAGAAAAATAACATGAATCCTCCCCGGCCTCACACACATAAGATTCTCATAAAGACCAAAATTTAAAATAAGATAATGAACGTGAAATGCTGGCTCACAGCAGAGCACAACAAATGGTATCTATTATTATCAGCTTATGATCAATTATCTGTAAGCAAGATCCTGTAACTTAGGAAACTGGTCCTTCCCTTACAGGATGAAGTTCATGATTCACACAAAGTCACAAGAGGCTAATCTTTGACTCAATGTTATGCCAGCTAAAATGTGTACTAATTATAAAAAAATAAAATAATTTCAGTGGTGAGAACACTGATGTGATCTGCAATTACAGGCAGAAGGACTCGACAGGGTATGGACCAAGATTCAGGTTTGAATCCTTATTTTAATAATAAGCAAGTGTGACTGGGGTAAAGGGAGAGACTATCTTAAGATACATATGAAGGTCTCAGTGCTATGACCCAGCACGGATTTATAACACTCTAATTTAACTTGCTAGATCTCTTTCACAAGGTCCAAACTAACCTACTGGACGAAGCGGCAGAAGAGGCAACCTCAACTGGGTTGTGTGTTCTGTACTCCTTTAGCTGGTGATCAATCTTCAAAGTCCTGCTATGGTGCTTTTAGCTCAGGAGTTCCACCCTTTAGGTCAGTATATTCTCATTCACTTGTGAAGTCTGCCCACAGCTGCAAGGAGCCAAGCCACATCACAGAAGATGGTGCTGATTCATGTCTACTTCCCAGAGCAATGCAAGCAGGTTTTCCAGCAGCAGGTGCTGCTGCCATGCTCCTGAAACTTCATTCACACCCTGTGTTGTTTTTCCAGTTACATTCAGGGCTGAGGCTGGATTTTCCTGGTGACAGATTGCAGATTGGTTATTATTAGAAAGTGTTAGCTAAGGTTGTTGAAAAACCCTTGCTTTCCTCTGCCCTCTGTCAATACTTATTGATCCTCTATGGTGTCCAGGGCTGTATTTCCCCCATTCTCCTTCTGGCCAGCAAGATTCCTCTCCAATTCTGGTTTAAGAAAAGGATTTCTTTTTCTTCCAAAGCAGTGACATTCAACCACGCGTGATCACATCTTTAAAATGCATTGCAAGCCACTGCATATTTATTCATTGTAAGACAGAGACATGTGTGGACTTGTCGGAAAAGTTTTAGCCCCAAATCCATCTCAGCAGTGAATGTGAAAGTCTAGGAAGATGGTATGGATGACTGCTCCTCTTCAGAGCATCCTTTCCAGTGGGCAATGGAACTTGCTTCATCTACAGAATCCCTTTGCTTCTGGCAGTAAGTGTTTGGAGGATGAGCACCAAGAGGCCATTGGAATGAACTTTCTGTTCATGTCGGAGTGCAGACAGAGAGGAGTAGGTGGGAATGAGTCAGTGAAAGAACCAGGCATCTGCTCACACAGGGAGACTGATATGACTCACCACCTGCTTCTCTGAGCAGGGATGTGACTCACTGTTAAGAGAGGCTGGTTTCTAAGGCAACCACTGAGGGGCAGGCAGCAGCTTGTGTGAACATGGTCTCATTCGGTCACTGGTTCCTTTGTCTAGTGACTTCCATACTTGGCTAGTTACCTCCCAAGAAATGCTTTCATTTCTTTAAATGCCATTGCAGAGAAGAAAATATACTTCCCATGCCCCCACTCTGTTTCTTTCTGAAGTTTATTTACAGACACACACGTGTTGGTAGCAAAGGTCTTTGTCTGTCCACAATTAGAAACTAATTCCTGTTCTGAGCCATCTTGCACACCAGCCACATTGAAAATGCCCTATTTATGGCAGGCAGGAACGATTCAATTGGAAAACTGTAAAAGAGATAGAAAAAAATATTGACGCTTGCCTGTCATGGTGGTACACACCTTTAATTTTAGCATTCAGGAGGTAGAAGCAGGTGGATCTCTGTGCATTCTAGGCCAAGGTGTTATACATAGTGAGTTCCAGGCCAGTCATAGATAAAGAGTCTCCATCTCAAAAAAAAAAAAAAAAAAAAAAAAAAAAAAAAAAAAAAAAAGTACTGAAACTATGGAGTCTAGTTACATGATCATGACTCACATATATAGTGCTTGCAAGATGCTTGCTAAAATCTGGTCCTTAAATATCTCCAGAAGGCCCATATGTTAAAGACTTTGTCAACAGACTTGTGATCCTGATACCTGTTGTAAACTTCTGAAGGTGTAGTTCAGTGAGAAGTTTTGGTCACTGATGGAGAACGGGGAACAGAGGGTAGGAAGATCTCCAAGGAGATGGTGGAGCCCTAGTTACTTTCTCTGTCTCTGTTATATTACACCAGTATCAAGTAAATGGTTAGCTTTCTCCACAGGAGATCCCTATGTATGATGCCTTGTCACATACTCAAATGCAATGAAGCCATGGGGCCAAGGCTTGAAGGACCAAAAGCTGTGAGTCAAAGGACACTTTTCCTCTTCATAGACCCCCCTGCCCTACCATTTTGTTATAATATAATGAAAAACTGCCTAACAGAATAGACATATACAGACATTATTCATGAATCAACTTCATTCTCCACTCAGTAGAACATATATGTTGGGACTGAGGGATAGGAGCTTCCCAGAATGCAATGCTTTTGGAACTCAAAGACAATAGAAACATCAGTTACTATGAGCAGACATATATGGGTTGTACAATAAAAAACTTTCCACTTTACTAGGCTAGTCAGGATGCCAATTAATTGAATACAAAGTTTGAACAGAATGTTGTTTGGAAGTAAAAAACTTCTGCCAAAACACTCTAGAAGTTTCTTCTTCTAAAAGATAAATTTCTTTCCCACTTGAATTTAATTTGTGCTTATCAATAGTTATTAATAGCTTCAAATAACTTTATAATAGACAATGATAGAAAAGCACCAACTTATACAGTTTTGAAATTACCACATGTCCTGACTTTGTGTGTCTTACATTTAACAGATTTTTATTAGGTATTTCCCCCTTAAGAATTTTTTATACAATTAACTCTGTTGTTGAAAGGGCAAGAGAATACTGTGCATACTTAAAGAATAAAGACACTCCAAAGAACCAATGCACTTATCCATGTGTTCAACAGACTTAGACAGTTGTCTGTATAATACATTTTTTTTACATCAAAATTGATAGGGCATATATCCTTAAGATAAGGCCTATTTTTTTGACATGCATCTCCACTGCCATTATTTATTCTGCCACTGCTGGTTGGAGGCTAAACAACCACAAACTTAAAGTTTTGAAACCATGAGCCAAAATAAAGAGTTTAAACCTTCCTGCTTTAAGTTGATTGTCCTAGGTGTTTTGTCACAGTGATAAAAAACTACCTTATACACATGTTGAAGATTTTAACTCATTAATTAATGAGAGAAGTAGTATAAAATTAAAACCTATTGAAGGGTGAAGTTATTGTGTGTGTGTGTGTGTTTGTATGTGTATGTATATATGTTAAATACTGCTTAAATTCAGTAGTTGGTATCTTGTAGGTCATGACCCCTATAAAAGTCACATATCAGCTATACTGCATATCAGATATTTATAATACAATTTATAACATTTAAGAAGTAATAATGGAATAATTTTATGGTTGGTGGTTACCACAACATGAGGAACTATATTCAAGGGTCACAATATTAGGGAGGTTGAGAACCACTGGCTTAAATGAATGAATAAGTTGCAAGAGTATCATACTGAATTCTGACAGTAAATCAATTATTTGACCAATGATTTTTTTTTTTTTTTTGTATTTCTGTGGTCAAGAACCATGTCAATGCTGTTACTTGTAACTTGTAAGTAAATGCAATGTAATTGTTCAAAGACAATAAAATTCATAGAAGCCCCATAGGATCAGCTAATCCACGAAGGTGTATACTATATACCATGAATACCAGGCCCTCCACTGAGGAAATTCATGGATTTTTCTGGATCATTTTAAAGACTTCTGGGATGCTTTCTCCAAAAGAAAAAAAAATAAGAGAGGTAGGAAAAACAAAATGAGGTTTTCTGGGCAGAGCTAGTTTATGACTGTTTTCCTGAAGAAATAATGAACTGCAAACCTTTTATAAACATAATTTTTGATAAATGTTATTTTAAAACTTGCAAATAAAAAGTATTGCATATCAAAATCAACAAATTGTTAAGACGTATAATTTGGGTCCATTAATTTCAATGATCATTTCACTATTAAAAGAAAAGACTTTGTTTGAGAAAAATATGTCTAGTCATTCCTTCTGGGATTCGTGAGTTTCATTATAAGTGCATCAAAAAATCAAACTAAGATAGAGCTACACTCCAAAATTAGCAATTCAATTGTCATCTTAAATCTAAGTGATTAACAGCAAAGGCAGCAAAGCTACAGTATGGGCTGCCGCCTGAATTACCCATCCTTTGGATGGGTTTGGTGAGTGTCTGATTCTACTGACTATAGGACCTTCTTAAAGTAAGAGATGACCCAAATGCTCAAACAACTACACAGAACACAAAAGCCCCTGCAATGATGGTTATAAGTCCGTGGGAACAGGGGGTTCAAGCAGAGAGAGAAAGGTGGGATAATGGGTGTCCTATGGCTATCATGTCTGTATTCATTAGACTGTGAGTTAGACACACCGAATGGACATCTAACCGAATTAATTCACATTACATTGTGTTTGTTTTTTAAAAACATTCCCTTCCTCCATTTTTTTAGTCCCACACACTCTGACAGTTTACCAAGCATCCCTTTTGTTCTCATGCCTCTGGTGTGTACCTTAGAGGGGTTTTCAAACCCTTTGCCCTTCACCTTCCCCCACTGGCTTCCTCTTTAGAAGCAGGCAACTTAATGCTCTGAGAATTCATCAGAGAGCTGATAATACAGAAAGTGATTTTTTGTAAATCTTAGGAGTATTTGCTTACCTTTTAAGTATTTTTTTTTCTTTTTAAACCAAGAAGTCACACTATAAACCACAACAGAACTCATCCCCAAAGGGATCAGAGCTAAGTTTAGAAGCAACTTTTAGGAACAGTCAGCAGGTGCAGCCACATCCGAATCTTTTCTATGAACAGTGGTGTGAACAAATGTAAACATAGCTATAAAAATAGTCGTCAACTGCAGTTTTTCGTCAGACTCTCTTTTCTTCTGGGAGCAAATGAGGACTTTGAAAAAAGGTATGGTCTTATCATTGAAGAAATCAGAAAGAAGGTCCTAATATGAGTCACTGGGATCTGGCTTCCAGTATCACAATATGCTAGCTACTCTTATTTGTACATAGTTTCCCTCATAGAAAAATGTTTGAATCATTGGCATTCACAAAACAAGTCATTTGCCACAGGGGGCACATCCCTGAAGTGCATTCTTGAATGTGAAAGGAAATCAATGCATTCAGTGCCTACTCGGGCATACCCAACTTGTCTTCTCAAATTGGAAGGATAGCGCCACAAGCATTTTATAGGAACAGTCTCTGAATGGGAATATAATTATGACTAACATTTGCTTTGCCCTTTGTGGTGCGTAAAGTGCTTCCAGCTTAAGATGCGTGTTTGGATGTGGTTCCTGAGGCGGCTCCTGTGGAGGAGGGAGTGAAGATGGCTGGGTGGGCTGTCATCTCCAGTGATCATTTTCCTGGCCTTTGCCAGTGAGTCCTCCCAGAATAGTTTCTCTGAGGGGAAAGATTACAAACTATGGTGTCTATAATGCTTCAGAGTCACCTCCTTTGCAGTGTTTGCTTTACATATATAAGCAACGAGTTATGTACTATGTTAGAATTAGTTGTGAAAACTGAAAACTAATTGAACTTGAAAATGTTGTTTTTCTAAATTACAAAATAGCCAGTGATCTATGTTTCTTTGTAGTTATAGATTTAGATCAGCACTACTAATTGTCAGACCCTCAACAGACATTCGGATGTATGTCCCTCTATATTGGGAAGACTAGGTTAATTCATTTGCATATTCACTGCATGTGTCAATGCAAATTTTGTCAACACGTCCCATCTCTAGAAGAAAATAAAGTCTCTGCCCCCTAAAACAAATACGCAATTGAAAAACTGGACACACACACACACACACACACACACACACACACATAATTTTTATAATGCAAAATTTTGCAAGTCTAGGAAAAAACTTATAATCCATTTCTGAATAAATAGATTTAGAAAAAATTGACAAAGTCCAGTTTGAACTGGGCCTTGAAAAATGGACATGCGTTGTAAGGACCATGGAGAAAATATGTTAAAGGAGTGGAAATACTGTAAGACAGAACAGTAGGGGACTGGCAGGGGAGAGTAAGAGGCTAGGAATTGAGGTGTGGCCATGAATGTTTGTCATCAGGGAAGTCCACCAGTGAACACATCCTCTGTGGTTCCCATGCTTCTTCATTTTGAATATAGTCTAGGTAAAGCAAACTACTTGAAATAAAATTAGAATATCAACCTATGACATGTATCAAGAAAGAATCATAGTCTATTTGCAGATAGGGGTTTGCAATTTCATAGGCTTAAAGCTGCTTTATACTTGTGTTCTGGCAGCAATTACATCATTTTCTGTTTTAAAGAAATCATGGGTTCTTATTAAAAACTATTATATTATGTTACACTAAGCAAAATGAATAAAGCAAACAACCAAATTCAACATCCTAAGTGTTAGTATTCACACTTTATGAAGACTTATATTCTTCTATCATCATTGTCTGATGTATACATGCATATATTTTAATGTATCAAGGATGTGTTTCTACTCATTGTACATTTTCAATAGGTAATTATTCTGCTCCAGTAGCTTCCATTGTGCAGAAGTATCATGATTTATGTGACTGTTTTCCTATGGATTGACAACTGGGTCGTATATACTTTTATTTTTAAATAGAAAGCATGATAATGAATAGCTTTACAATGGAACCTTTGTACATATCCATAAACAATTCCTTAGAATAAATACCCAGATATCATATTTTGTTTTATTGTGTGATGCAGTGTGGTGTGATGGAGGTGACAGTAGTGGTATGTGTTCTAATTCTATTCCAGACGTGTAGCTCTCCTGATGCTCACCTGTAACAAGGGCATATTACTTCTCAGAGAAAATGATACAATCTTGGAGGAAGCATGCAGCATCACTGACATTTGGGAAGAGACATTAAATCACAAAGACCTGTGTGTAGGGAGTCCTCCAAAAGATAAATCTTTTACCCAGAGAAGACTTTCTTTATCCATGCATAAGAATCGATTGCTATTCTCTGCATCACAGCTTTTTCTCCATTACCACCCCAGCTTTGAAAACACTTCCATCTCCTCCTAATACAAGCCATCGGAGAGGTGAAGGTTTGCTGCTATTTTTCATTATGCTGAGGCCAATCACAAAGGCATACTGCGGCAATCACAGACACTAACCAGGCAGTAAGTAAGGGCAATTTCATTACAAGTGCACACTTGCATTTTATGCCTTTTAATCACGGTTACTGCTCCCTCAAGCAGTATATGCTTCCAGCTTGTGTTCTGACAATACCTTCTTTGTCTGAGAAATGCTGCAGTGGGGCGAGTGGCCTTTCTTGGTAGAAATGGTTCTCTGGCACCTGACACAGCGGCAGTACAAAGTGACTCTGTGTGTGTAACACATGTGCCTTTGTTGCACATGGCCTTATGAAGAGAACAATGTTAGGCTTAGTGGTTTTATATTTTCTTAGCCTTTGGATGTTTAATGAAGTTCCTCTTATGTGCACCTCTTCACAAAATCTGCCTAGTTGTGTGAATGCCCAGGATACAGTGGAAAATCTCCCAGCTATGAAGAGCAGTTCAATGGGAGATGTCTAAATGGCTCACTTGCTGTTCTGTGCTGCTTCTCAAAGCATTTACTAACCTGAAGTCATTTACTGAGCAAAGATCATAAATTACATTAAGTTAAATGACATGTTCAAAATTCTGACCTGTCAGAAATACAATCAAATGGAGAGTCCCGAGTTAGAGTGATAAAGAAATCAATTACAAGGCCAGTGCTTTCTTAAACTCAGTTTCCAGGTTTGTCTATGGTACCAATCTTCCTGGATTAGTATTTACAGAGAGCTCTTAACCAGGGTTGTCTCTAATTGGGTCAGATGCCAAATGTTGTGATCATTCTTAGAAACAATGTTGATCTGAGGGTCTTTTGAGTGGAAGACTTCTCTGTGCAAGAGGTTGAAATGAAGGGAGCTGAGAGATAGTCCTCTTGGGCGAAATGTACAAGACCCTCATCTCACGTTCTCAGCATCAGTGGTCTGGTGCCAAAGATTTCACAACAGATCCAGAGTTAACCCTTGCCACAGAGGATGGCCTCATCACAGCAAAGACTGTAAAAGAAGTGGTGCGTAGTTTGACATCTAGAGCCTAAGGATCAGCCTTGCTTATAAATAAGGTTGCAGATAGCAAAAGCGGCATTCAATAATGAGTCACTACTCTGTTCCTGATACTTTTCTTATCAGCTCTTTGAGAATTTTGAACACTGTTTAGACCATATTTACCTCTCACCCCTGGCTCTTCCATATCTTTCCCTTTCTCTCCATGTATTGCACTTTGTGCCTCTTTTTATTACCTTTTATAAACCCAGCAAGTCTAATTTATGCTGCAGGTATGATCTTGTGTGTGTAGCTTTCCATCAGAGCTTGGTTGACTTACACGAGGGGTCACACCATTCTCCCTCTCCCAGCAGCTACCAATTAGGAGATTCTCACCAGGAGATTCTCAGCTAGAGACCCGACTCTGTACTCACCTCCCTTCTCCATATCTGAATTTGGTCTGGACTGAGGATGTACAGGTCTTGTAGATTCTGCCTTAACATCGGCCATAACTTCTCTGAGTTCATCTGTGAAGCTGCCCAGCTGTGTGTATCCAGAAGATATCCTTTCCTGGTAGTCATCTATCACCTCTGCTTCTTGTGATCTGCCCAATCCCTCTTTCATAATGATACCTGAGTTTTTGGGAGATGGAGTGTGATATGACTGTTTCTTTTAGAGCTAAGCATTTGGCCGTTTCTTACACTATGCATATTGCTCAGTTGTAGGTCTGCAAATCGAAACTTGTCTGATGAAGGTTGACATCTAGATGTATGACTATATGGGCATAACAAGTCTCAAAGAGAAAGTTTAATACTACCTCTACTTAGCAGAATAATAGTAGTAGCTTATCTTCTAGGACCTATGACTCTATGCCTAGCCCCAGGTTCTTGGCTAACTAATAGTGTCAGATATACATTTAATCTTTTGGAGTGGCCTTAAATTCAATCAGAAATGCCTAGTTACTCCCATGTTTGGGCCACTGTTGAACCAATGGGTATGTCTTTCTTGATCAAGTCATTATCATAACTGTCAGTGTTAAATTATGTAAAATTGATGTTTCACAGATATTTGTGTTAAGGGGGTTTGGCTATAAAATAACAACAGACGTGTAATAGCAGTATAGAAGTGATAGGAGGAGTAATAATACTAATAGTTATGATTTGCTGAGGTCTTGCAGGTGGTAAATACTGCTTGCAATGTTTCACTAAGTCTAACAACCTTAGAAAGCAATCAGTGTCTTCAGATTCTATGGATGTACTGGCTGATGTTTGGAAATATCAAATAGTCAGCCCAACCCAGTCATAAGACAATTGTCAGAGTTGGGAGCCAGTATTTTATCTCTCTAGAAGTCCTGGATGCAACATTCTGTTGGAAAATTAAACCAGTTTGTGTGCTGCCTTTAGCAAATCAGTTTTTGTAGTTTTAATATCCTTATCATAAATCAAGGATAGTAATGTTTTCCCAAACTACTGCACAGATTGCATTTCAAGGAAGAAATGGGGGTAATGTATGAAAATACTCTGTGTTAAGATTCTCACGGGCAATCCTGTATCTGCTTGTTGAATTTAATGTCTTGCTTATGCTAAATGCTGAACAAAATTTAAATGTACATGTAGGGTAATGTATTTATTAGTAAAGTGTTATCTCTTTCTTTGAGGAATTTGAAACTCAGTATATTAGGTAAAATTTATATGTATAAGGCAGACTAAAGGACTGGAGAGATGGCTCAGTGGTTAAGAGCACTGGATGTTCTTTCAGAGGATCTGGGTTTAGTTCCTAGTACTTACATGGTAGCCTGCAACCATGTGTAACTCTAGTTCCAAGGGATCTGGTGCTCTCTTCTAGACTCCATGGTTACTGTACAGATGTGCTATATATGCATACATGTGGTCAAAATACTACACACATCAAAATCAAAATAAATATTTTAAAAATGCAGAATCATGTTCTGTGGCAGAATATGTCAGGGACAAGTTATTTTCCTTCAAGTAAAAGGCATTGAGAAAAGGTGATTGCAGGTGGAGCTTGCCTTGGTCCCTGAGCTGCAGGGAGGCCAAAGCTGTGGTTAAGTAGAAAAGCATAGAGGCCATTTTAAAGATGAGGCATCGTATGTCAAATAGCATGAGGTAAGGTGCGAAATTTATTTACAAGTTGGTAAATAAATATCATTATTTGACTAAAATAGTCATTTTTCATTTAATAAAATATATAGGAAAAGTAAACATTGGATAACTGGACAGACAGTATCATTCCAAGTAAACATATTCAATACCTAGAAATCCCAAGAATATAAAAAATGACACCAAATATCACTGTTTATCTCATCTGAATACACTCTGATGTGATTACACTTAAAACTACCAAACTGAACATTCAGCAATGGCTAAGATCTCTAAACATTAAACATATCATGACAAAAATCATACCAATACTCCTGAAAGAAGTGGCCTATCTGAATTAGATGCCTAAAGCCCAAAATTCTTTTTTTTTTATGACATGCACCCTGCTCTTCAGCTGGCTGCTTTCTTTTCTTGTCTTTTATCGACTTATAATTTATTTCTTTTTATGTTAACTAATTACTTTTATTCTCTGTGTGTAGGTGTTTTATCTACCTTCATGTGTATGCACCACATGCATGCCTGGTGCCTGAAGAGGTCAGAAGAGGGTGTCAGATCCCTTGGGAGTGGAATTATAGATGTTTGTAAGCCACAATGTGGGTGTAGGGAACCAACACTAGTTCCTTCATAAAAGTAGTGAGTGCTCTTAACCACGTATCCAGCTCTCCATTCCTGTAATTTATTTCTTTTTGGCCTTTGTGCCTCCAGTTTATAGTGCCTAGCACATAGTACATATTCAGTATACTGTGGATGAGTTAAACATTTCCAGGAAACAAAGACTTAAAGTAAAGTGCACTTCACTCGAAACCTTAAAATCTTCCCCAATAACACTGAGACTAAAACTTAATAAAGATATCATTAGTAAGGATACAAACCCAACAGGCTCTGGGCAAGAAGTAGTTAAATGGTAATGTCTACATCTTCTGCAGCCACTGGGACTTTTTTAAAAAGAAATCATACATCACAGGAAGCATGATAGCACAGTCAATAACTGCTGTACAGATAAGATTTTTTTTCAAGTAAACTCAATCTGTAAATTGTTCTCTGCTGGGTGAAAAGTCTGGCAGACCAGCAGAATTCTCCCCATTACTTCAGCACAGAAATCTCACACAGAATAAGAAAAAAAGTGAAAGAAACCTTCAGGAAGAACTCACCAAGTAAAAGGCAGAGGACACATCAAATGTTTCAACATTAATCTGTTTGGTAGTCAATTAAAATGGAAAGAAAGCATGTGCTTGAAAGATAGAAATGAAATCCGCAAAGACACTGCCCTTGAGGGGAGGAGTTGTGTGCTTTGTACATTGGTCCTGCTAGAAAGAAGATAATACTTTAAATCAGGCCAGTTCCAAACATAAAAAGAAAAGAGATACTGGGACACCAGGAGAATCCCAAGTGCCTGGGATTATCATCCTGACTTGGCCAAGTGCCTTTGCCAGTCTCTAAGGGAGGAAGGTTGGAGGGAAAATTAGCACCAGATTAAGAGTAAACACAAACACTTGCAGGCCTTGTTCCCACTATGGTAAGAAACTCCTTCATTTGTCTTAGTTTGAATGGAGGAAATTCATTTACGATCTTCATCAAATTATTATTTACAGTAATATCTTCAAGTGTGGTTATGCTGGTATTATAGCTGGCTTCTGACTCTCTGTGCCATGTTTTCTGTCTTGACTTCAACACTACTTTGAAATAGTTGTGTAAAGAGAGTAAGTCTTAGAGCCTTATAGCCCAAGACACCAAGCAAACTGGTCAGCGGTCTGAAAACACTTAGTATCAATAACCTGGAGATAAAATGTTTTGGGTTGCATTTGTGATTTGTGAGGCCTGAGGTCTAGTCCTTCTTGAAAAGAAGGACTTGCTGACCAGTAGGGTAGATCTGGGCTCTAAGCTTAGGACAGGTCATCTAAACGATGGAAAAGAGTCACAGCTAGTCAAGAACAAAGATTAGTGTGCTAGATATTTTGTTAAAATAGTGCCCTGGAATGCATACCAAAACAGACGTAGTTGGGGATTTGGGAAGGGGATGTAGGGGTCAAAAACAAACAAACAAACAAACAAAAACAAAAACCCTTTGCTTGAAGTGACTATTACACTGAACCAAAGCACAATTTTAAAATGGCAGTAACAACATTATGATCGACATGACTCTAAGACTCAGTTCTAATTCCTCATTTTTTTTTAAAGACAAAAACATGGCGCCACAAGCTCATAATATGCATCAGATGCACAACTGGACCAAGTACAAGGTATGTCAATAAGCCCTTCAACTTCCAACCTGATCTCCCAATTGTAGAAGTCCCCTAAATGACAGCAATGGGAAAGGTGTCAATACAACCTGTCAATTAAACACACACATGATGAGATACAACTCTGTGCTAGGCACAACTTTAATTTTATCTTATTTTCAGTTTTACGTGTATGTTTTACCTGCATGCATGCATATGGGCCATGTCCAGGGAGGCAAGTGAAAAGTATTAGATATTCCTGAACTAGAGTTACTGACAGTTGTGAGCTACCATTGTGAGTGCTTGGAACTGAAGTCAGGTTCTCTGGAAGAGCAACCAGTACTCTTAGCCATTGGTCCATCTCTCCAGTCCCACTAAGCACATTTTAAACACTCCACATGTGAAAGACAACATGGTGTTCTTACAGCAGAGAGAGAGAGAGAGAGAGAGAGAGAGAGAGAGAGAGAGAGAGAGAGAGAGAGAGAGAACATGAGATGAGTCGGTGCCAGCTGATGATAATTCTAGGTAGAAAGATTAAAAGAGATGACCAGAGTGGTCACACTAGGCCAATAACTGACAAGGTTGACATACTTTCTGAGGCAGGGTTAAGCTAGTTGCAGGTTATGTTAGTCACTTTTCTGTTACTGTGATAAAACATCGTGACCAAGAATAACTTGTAGAGAAAGGTTTATTTAAGCATATGGTTCAGAGAAGGAGTTAATGGCAGGGAGGCATAGCAGCAGGTGGCTGGAGCAGTATGCAAACACAAACAGAGAGTAAACTGGAAGTCCAGTGAGAGTTTGAACTCTCAAACCTGCCCCTAGTGATATACTTCTGCCAGCAAGGCTCCCCAAACAGCAGCAACTGGAGACCAAGAGTTCACATGCATGAGCCCGTGGGGGAATTTCCCACTCAAACAAATACATAGAGACTAGGGAAGAGCATTACAAGCTAAAGGAATCACATAAGCAATGTTGTGAGGCAAGTGACTTGAGATGTCAAGTGAAGGAGAATATCATAATGGGGCTGCCAGAGTAAAACGAAGAACAGATGCTAAATCCAGAGCACCCAGAGATCAGGATGAGGACAAGCTCATACAAGGTGTATTTGAAGGTCTCTATTAACTATAATAGACATGGGGTGCCATGAAAGGTGTGAGACTGTTCTTAGGCTAGATGTGCCCCAAGAGAGATGGAACAAAGGTAGAATCAGGGGACTTGTTAGAGACTATAAGTCTCTATGATATTTTGTTGGGCGAGGTGCTGATAGATGGATAGATTTGTACAGACACACACTCTTAGAATTTGGAGATAGACTAAAAATGGACTGAAAGATATAAAAGGGTGATAAGAAACATTGAAGCTCTGGATGGTAGGAATTACTCTGTCTGTCAACATGAATGTTTCTTAGGGAACCTAACACATATTAACAGAAAACTCTCACAAACGTTTTGTTTTGCTCATCTCTAAGCTCGTCCTATTTATAAATACTTTTGAGGGTACTGGATGAGCATTAAGACACACAGAGAAGCTGTGATGTCTGTATGTCATACTTGAGCAAGAGCTGTGGTTTTGTGTAGCAGGAGAGAGGCTTATATGCAAGTTGGATACCATTACATTTACAAAATAGGGATGGTGGAAGGAATAGATGAATCTGTATGGGGATCAGGGGAGGTCTTTAAGAATTATGTCTTGAGTGAGTGTGTATTGTTTGACATATGCACATCTAAGTAAAGAAGCCCAATGCCTCAGGCCCATGGGAGTAGCAAAGTTATCCCTGGGTGAGGCTCAGAGAGATGTCAGAGACTTTCTCTAACAATATGTCCATGAAGTGGCCACCACAGCTTTCTCCCCTTGGCTGTTTACAGCGTAAAGACTGCTCCACTGCCCAGACTGTTGTGACCAAGAGCGGCTAAACTGTCTCCTTGTTCAGCCTTTACAATAACCCTGCCTCCATGTGTTTCTGAATTCAATAACCCAGCTTTCCTGGTTCAACTGTATACAAAAACTCCTGCCCGTCCCACTCCTGTTTCAACTGCCTATAACAAGCACATTGAATTTCCATAGTGATGTGGCTTTTCCATTCCAGAAAAACATTCCAGACAACCCATTCTCAGCTTTCCATTGGTTTGTCTGTATATCTGTCCTTTCTTCTTTCCCTTACTAACAGTCAGGTCAGTCCCTGGAGCTGTGCAAGGACATGGCCAATCTGTGTGGTTTTCCTCAATGAGGTTTGATATCCTCCCCAACTCTGGCTGTCTGTAATCCTGTCCCACTCTGTCACCCCTCCCCCCTTCAAAGCTTCAGTGAGTTTCAGTATTCTTGAAGGGATAATGCCTGATATTTAACAAGATTGGATTCAGAGGGTAAAAGATTAAAGAAGCCGTGATTGACAGGGAAAGAGACTGTAAGGCAGGTTTACATTGTTATCTGCTGATTAAAGGAGACCTGACCAGGCCCAAGACCGTGGAGAAGAGACAGCCTTCAGAACCATGGAAGACCCAATCAGTGATACACATTTGGTACACAAATAATGAACAGCCAGACTCAAAAGTTGGCAGAGAGAATGAAAAGCAGCCTGGCTTCTAGGAGTATGACTCAACACTCATTTTGGTTTTACTCTCTATTAAACTCAAAGATTACAGCCCAACTGGGCATCACCAGGGCCTGTGTCCCATAACCTGCCTGAAGTTCAGCTCCCAAGAACTGGCTTTTGTGTCAGTTTACAATATTAAGCTAGGCCATTTAATGTTATGTGATAATTTCAGCTATACACCAATATATGTCTGGGCTCAGACTCTTCCATAATCATAATGAAATGCAGGAGAGATATATAAAAATAAAGTAATTCCTGAAATTCCAGTTGAATATTTACAATAACTATATCATCTTCTGCTATTACTGAATTTGTTCATTGCAGTTGTGAATCCCCCTAGAATGCTACTTAGGGAAAAACAGAAACCTTACATATGTGACTCACAAAATACTTACTTCTCGGTACCTGCTATGTTAAAGACACTTAGCAAATACATTTGACTATAACTAAATGTATCACTTACACATTAAGTCATTAAATCATGGAACTATATGGAAGAACCACAGTGGCATTAGCTATTTAAGTTTTAACATACATCTTTTCAAAAAAATTCCAATTCTGAGATGAAAATATGCTAACTTGTTGGCTGCAAAGATGGCTCAACTATTGAAAGCACTGGTTTCTCTTGCAGAGGACCAGGGTTCAGTTCCACATCCACATGGATGGTACCTAACAACTGTCTATAATGCTAGTTCCAGAGGATCAAACGCCCTCTTTTTGCTTCTAAGTTCTTTAAGCATGTGGTGCACACAGACACTATATATATGTATGTGGGGGGGGGCAGGCACGTGCGCATATGTGCACACAAAACACCTATACATTTAGAATAAAAATTTTAAAGTATCTTTTAAAAATACACTGTAATCTTATAAAATCTTTATTGGCAGGATGTAAAAAAAAGCAAAAAAAGATATAGTCAGATACTATTTTATGAATACTTAACAAAGCACCATTCTGACTTTACACTAGGAATAACTGAAACTTGTGTTTGTAATTCTGCAAGTCATCTTTCAACTTAAACCACGTGGAAATAAAACCATTTATTCAGGTTGTATTAAGTTTTTCTATTTGGTATAATTTCTACATGACATGTTCCTTGGAATTTTGAATGTTTTGTGGAAAAGTGATGTGTTTGTGACTTTATCTCAGTGTCTCTACAATATACTTGTGGGACTGAGAGAAGATAGCAGCATCTTATTCTTCACGTTGATATTGCTAATAGTCTTTTCAACACTCACCTGAAATTCTGAAGGATAGAGAATAGACTACCCTAAAAGGAAATCTGGATACTTCTCCAAAGCCCAGATGTTTACAACATGACTTCAAACTCCATTTCTAGCCAAGACCCTGCCTCTTTTTCTTATGATTGGCTCTTTATATCATCAATCAACTGCAACTGGACCCCATACAACACTATCACTTGTGATGTGGACCCTTGTCCCACTCTCTAGCCTTTACCTCTTTGAAGCCAAGCTCTTTGCCTAGATGTTCTTGGAGACGGGATCACCTGGGGCTGCCTACATGCACTCCGTCAGCTGCTTGGTGACTTTCCCTATGTTTCTTAAAGCTCTTAATCAAAAGCACAATGATCTATATTTCTCTCTCTCTCTCTCTCTCTCTCTCTCTCTCTCTCTCTCTCTCTCTCTCTCTCTCTCTCTTTCTCCCTGACCCTCTCTCTCTCTTTCCCTCTCTCCTCTCTCACTCACTCCCCATGTGTGTTACAGAATGACCTTAAATGTCATCTTCACAAATATTATCTGCCTCCTCTTTTCTTTCTTCCTTCATTTTTCTTTTCTTTCTTTCTTTCTTTCTTTCTTTCTTTCTTTCCTTCCTTCCTTCCTCCCTCCCTCCCTCCCTCCCTCCCTCCCTTCCTTCCTTCCTTCCTTCCTTCCTTCCTTCCTTCATTCCTTCCTTTTGAGACAGAGTCTTTCACTGGCCTGGATCTCACCAATTAGTCCAGGCAGTTAGGCCAATAAGCCCCAGCCTTTGCTTGCCCAGCTTTGAGATTCCAAACCTTGCTCAGCAAGGACTTCCAGGATTGGAAGCCAGGTCCTTATGCTGAGAGGCAAACATTTTAGCATCTGAGCTATCGCCCTAACACTGTATCTATAGTACATTATATATTTGTTCAGAAGAACTGGAGATTAAGCCCAGGACATCACACGTGTAAGACAAGTGCTCTATCACTGAGCTATAGGCCAAGGACCTTATGCTGCCTCTTTTTAACCACATACCCTTTCATGGTATGGAAGTGTGTGTTTTTGTAGAGCCTTAAGTTGTAACATTTTTTTCCTAGAATAGATCCTAATTAAGCCTGTCTGCTATTCTTAGAAGTTCTGGTTGTCTTCAGTTTTAGTGTTGCAGAAGTCTCATCTCAACATAAAATCCTCACAGATGTGATTGTACACAGCCAACTATCAAACTGAGCATGGGGACCCCAATGGAGAAGTTAGGGCAAGGACTGTAGGAACTGAAGGAGTTTAATTATCCAGACTCCCCAAAGCTGCCAGGGACTAAAGCACCAACCAAAGAGTACACATGGGAGGACCCATTGCTCCAGCTGAATATGTAGCAGAGGATGGCCTTATTTGGGGGAGGGGAGTCCCTTTGTCCTGTGGAAGCTCCATGACCCAGGGTAGGAGAATGCTAGGGTGCTGAGGCAGGAGTGGGTGGGTGGGTGAGAAAGCACCCTCATAGAGGCAGGGAGAGGGGGGAAGGGAATAGGGAGCTTGTGGAGGGGAAACTGGAAAGAGGGATAACATTTGAATTGTAAATAAATAAAAAACCAATGAAAATGAAAAAAATCTCACTGTATATGTATACTTCTCATAAGTATTTCTTGTGTATTTTTTAAAAATTATTTTGAATTTCTTTCAAAATAGTCCCCCTCCCAGCCAGGATGATAATCACTAGATAGAAAGATATAAAAGTCCCTAAGCTACTTAATTTCTAAGCAAACTGTTATTCAGAAATGTGGGCTCTCTGGGGCTGGAGAAATGTGGAGAAGAGCTCAGTACATAAGAAGACCTGCACAATCATGTGGACTTGAGTATGGATCCCTGGCATCTGCATCGAAGTCAGGTGTCATCCAGAACCAGGTGTGAGTAGTGACGGTGTGCATGCAGAGGAGGAACTGGGTGTTAGTGGTGATGGTGTGCACACAGAGGAGGATAGCTGTCTTGCTGGCTATACAGCCTATAAGAAAGATGTCAAACTCCAGGTTGGGTGAGAAATTGTATCAAAAAAAATGTAGAAAGTGACAGAGCAGGACATTTGAGGTCTTTCTCTGGTCTCCATGTATGTACATGAGAGCACCCAAATGCACACATATACCAACATTTGCATATATAATTTACATACACCACACACACACATACAATCACATAGACTGTGGGTTCCCACCAGTATTACTGCTTTCTTTATCCTGCCCTTGAAGAAATCTCTCAATCTAATAACAATAATAACAATAAATGATTGAACTTTTGAGCAAATTGACCAATGGTTTTTGACTTCCCAAGTGGAAGGTTACATGTATTGAAAGATGTTTGTAATCGTTTTGAACCTATATATTAAAACCAGGAAGTCACTTCTGAGTGGCTGACCTTTCTATGGTCTTCATGTCCCATTAAATACTTGGATACTTAAAGCCTCTATCACTTTTAGTCTTAATGATATTTTATTATTCCCCATTCTTGCAGAAGGTTCCAGTCAATTTAACCAGGGAGTCTCTTCACCTTTTCCCATTGGTTCACTTCTAGTTAAACAATGACAGATTTCAAGAGATGTTAAATTAATTTCATTTTTATCACCATGGTCATTTTTTCTTGAACGACAGCAAGAGGAAGAATGAGGTTTTAGGCAGGATGTCCCCATGGCTGTATCAATTCTCTTTCCAGATTTCAGTACTAGTACATCTTCAGAAGCAGAGAATTTCTCCAATTTTACCAGTTGTTTGCATGGTGCTGAAACCTTCAATGTCCTTAGCATATGCTGAGTTGTTCTTGCCTCCCTAAGTGAAGAATGCACCCTAATGCCTGTGTCTTCATCACACTTGTTAAGGAAGAGAAATTAATTCTGAGGTCTCAGCTTTTTCTCATTGCTCTCCAGTGGGATGCAGGCTTCTGAGAAGGATGTTTGTAATTCTGTGTCTGCTCTCCCTCTATTAAAATGTAATATTAGTCCAATTCTGAAATCTGTTTCATGCTAAAATGTTGCTTCCAGAGTTATTTGTTTTCAAATCATCTGAATGCTTTTCAGGTACCTCAAAGTAAGTACACTGTTCAGTAAATATTTAGCCACAGCTAACGTGTCCTCTGAGTTTCATTAAGCATTTTAACCAGAGGACCGAATAACAAGTGTATGAAAAGATTTTTCACAGTTGAAGTATCTGTATGGAAAAGCAATCTCAGGTGTTTTGAAATAAGACCATGAGTTGTTCTTATAAAAGTGGCTTCCACAGGACATCAAATACATGGCAAGAACTATGCCACAGTTAACCTTCAGAACACCCTTTATCTAATCAATGTGGAGACTACAGCACAAAGAAACTAAGCAGGTTTGTTCACTAGGCAGGTAAAGATTGGAAGCCTATGCAACTGACTGCCCAGGTTATGTTCTCAAACATAAGGATGCTCTGGATGCTTTCAGCTCGATAGTGGCCTGGGCATTCACAGTCATTCTCTTTCCTCATTATTCTATCTGTGACCTTGCCATTACCCTCAAGAAACAACACATTTTCTTTTTTCTTGATTCTAAGATGTCCCCATGACTATCTTCGTGAGTAAAATGTGGGAGAAGTGATCAAGGATAATGCTTAAGAAATTTTTGTCTTCTTTGACCTCTTAACTTCTGGATCCAGATGACAGCATATAAGGGACATAGAGGATAACAAAAATCCTCTCCTTTGCCCCTACTCCCCCAAGTCAGCAACTGCTGTTGTGCACCAGGAAAGACCCAGTACTCAGGACCAAATGTATAGTTTGGCAAGTTCAGTGTTGACTGATGGTGCCAATCAAGTTACTATTTTTTCCTCCATATTCAATGTACTAATGCACAGTGACTGAATGACCCCCACAAAGTTGTAGTCTCCCTGCCGGGACATCTCAGCTCCTAGACTGGTAGTTCAAGTGTTTCCTATTAAACTCTGCACAGGCTGTATGCAAGCCTGCTTCTCATCTCAAGATGGTATACACCCTTAGCCTTGACTGTCTCTGCATCTGGTCCTGTCAGAGAAGCTGAAAGTAACAGCTGAGTCCTGGATTTTTACCTACCAAGGTGACAGGACAGAAAGCCACCATAGTCATGAGGCAGGAGTATAGGAAGGGATGCATGGGTCCCAAGGAGTGAAGCAGCTAGGGGATATAGCTAAAAAAAAAAAAACTGTTCAGGGATAGCTGTATCATGGGGAAAGATGAGAATGCTTTTATCTCAGGACTCCACATCCCCAACATTTGCACCATCGTTCCTTCAATCTTCTCCAAATTCAAATATGAGGTTACTAAGAATTTCAAGATGGCTGCCACAGGGTATTTAGCTCTCTTTGATAAAACATGATGGTGGGAATTAGAAAAAAGGAATGAAAACACAGGGTAAAATCAAGGGTTCCCGAGGAGAAGAAACTAAGATATCTAAGGAAAGCTTTCCATGGAAAAAGAATCACTATTCGGTCCTTGAAATATGTCCAGTTTGGAAACAGTAAACTATGTTGGCTTTGAATGGCTGTCTGCTATGACCACATATAAAATAAAATCTAATTCTTGTGTTAAAAGCCTGAGCAAGGGCTAGAGACATGACTCAATTGTACTTATTGCTTTTGCAAAGTACCTGAGTTCATTCCCAGTATTCATGGCAGACAGTTGGTAACTGCTTTTAACTCCAGCTGTGAGGGCTCTGACACCCTTTTCTGACCTCCAACTGAATTATATTCATGTACAAGATGTAATATATATATATATATACATAATATATGTATATTATATATACATATATATATTTATATGTATGTATATGTATATATGTGTGTGTGTGTGTGTATACACATAAACACCTGAGCCCCTCAACCACCTACTTTATGTCTTTATCACCCTTTTATTCATCTCTGAATGCTATATTCGTCTCTGTCTCTGGGTAAAAACACTTTCAGCCTGATGGAGAAGTCAGATTCTATTTAACTCTTTTGTTTTTGTTTAGATTATTCATTGCAGCCTCTTCTCTGTATAGCTCAGACACACTGAACTACTGTACTCTCCCCTATACAGCTAACTTATCTCCAGGACCCTATCTTTTGTATAATTGTATGTTTTACTATCTAAGAGTGAATCTAAGTAGAATCTAATATTAACTCATAGGATTTGCACTAGGCATACATATTTGTCCATAGTACCCTTTAGCCATTTGAATTTCAGTCAACCTAAATTATTACAGGTTAATTCTCAGCATCCACATCTCCCTCAAATCTCCAGGGGACTCTTATATGTACACCAAAGCTCAGACATAGTCATCAAGATTTTAGACACATTGAATTTACAATATTTATTATATAACTTTTGATGTTACAACTCGTTTATTTCTTAAAACTTAAACATTAAATCCTTAAGAATGCGCAAACCCTTTGTCTTAGAGGAGTTTATTAGTGATTTGACAGTTATTTGAGCCTAAGTCTGAGACTGTAATCTTTGCCTAAGCATCTCATTATATTGGACTCTCAATTTCTCTGCCTTTCTGTACCTCTCATTGTGCTATGGATTCAGGAAACCTGAATTCTTTTAAGGTTGAAAATATACTCAACAAAATCAGTTTAACTTAGGAGATTTTAAAATTATACTTTCTGAGTTTTCAAATGCTCTGCAAGGCCAATCAGATGTGTAACACTGAACAAATAATTTACAGGTTCTGAGACTTGTTCTCCTTCCCTAAAAAACCATAACAACAGTATCAAGTTTTCAAGTTAATCTTGAAAATTAAGAGATTGGGCCTCTGCATGACCAGAGGCCATGCTAGCCACCAGAATGCCAGTTTGGCTGCCCACCCACAGACTTTTCCACTCACTCTGTCCCTACCTACCATATTCCACCAACCCACTGATGTCCTTGCCACAATGTCCCAGCCCCTACCCTTATTCAGACAGAGACCCCATGCTTGACAAGAGGCAATGCTGACTGCCAGGACTCCAGATGGAATTTCCTCCCATGAACATCCTCACTCTCTCAATATACCCCATCCTATCTCCAATTCCTCAACACCTCCTCATCTCCATGTCCTAATCAACAACATGGTCAGAAATCCCTAGTCAACCACAGGACACACCAGAAAGAAGATCAGAGAAGAAACAGAAACCAAAGAACAAAACACCTATCAAACAAAGACAAACTCAGAAATTGGGACCTAGACTTGTAACCACCCCAAACCCAATTGCCAAGATGCCAGCATAAGAACATAATCAACAACAGTCAAGGCAATGTGTCACCACCAGAGCCCAGTCATCCTACTATAGCAATCTCTGAACATTCCAACATACTTGAAACACAGGGAAAAAAAACCTTAAAACCAACTTTATGAAGACAGAGGTCTTTAAAGAGGAAATAAATAAACTCCTTAAAGAAATTAAGGACAAAGTTAAACAAAAATAGGAGGAAATTAATAAATTTCTTTTTAAAAAAAGGCCAAGGAAAAAAACTAACAAAGTGTTTAAGGAAACAAATAAAACTGTCCAATTACTAAAATTGGATCTAGAAGTCATAAAGAAATCACAGAGAAAATTCTGGGAATGAAAAATATAGGTTAAATACCACCAACAGAATACAAGAGATGTAAGAGTGAATCTCAGGCATTGAAGAAATGAGAGAAGAAATAGACACACTGGTGAAGGAAAATGTTAAATCTAAAGAATTCCTAAAAGAAAACATCCAGGAAATTTGAGACACAGTAGAAAGACTCAAACCCAATAATATTAAGAATGGAAGAAGGAGAAGAACCCCAGCTCAAAGACTCCGCAAATATTTTCAACAAAACCAAAGAAGAAAAATTTCCTAACCTAAAGAAAGAGAAGTCTATAAAGGTATAAAACACATACAAAATACCTAATAGGTTGGACAAGAAAAGAAAGTCCTCTTGCCAAATAATAATCAAAACACTAAACATACAGACCAAAAATATTAAAAGCTGTAAGGGAAGAAAACCAAGTAACATATAAACACAGACCTATTAGACTTACATCCAACTTCTTAATGGAAACTCTAAAAGCCAGAAAAGCCTGGGCACATGTCCTGAAGACTCTAAGAAAACAAAGATGCAAACCTGGACTACTATAAACAGAACATTTTCAATCACTAGAGATGGGCAACATAAGATATTCCATGTTAAAGTCAAATTTAAAATAATATCTATCCATAAATCCAGTACTACAGATGGTACTAGAAGGAACAAGAAAACCCAAGAAGGTTAACCAAACCCTTGAAACACAGAAAATAATCTGATCTCAGCAAAACCAAAAGGAAGGAAAGGATACATACATACACCACCACCATTACCATCACTACCACCACAACCACCACCACCACCACCACCACAACCACTACCACCACCAATAGGAATTAACAATCATTAATCATTGATATTATTCAATGTCAATAGTCTCAATTCTCAAATAAAAAGACACAGACTAAGAGAATAAATGCAAAAACAATCTCTAATCCTTCTGCATACAAGAAACAAACCTCAACTTCAAAGATAAACATTACTTCAGAATAAAAGTTTGGAAAAGATTCTCTAAGCAAATGGTTCTAAGAAATAAGTTGGGGTAGCCATTCTAATATCTAATAAGATAGAGTTCAAACAAAAATTAATGACAAAAGACAAAGATGGACACTTTACTTTCATAATAAAACACAACCAAGATGATCTTTCAAATTTAACATCTCTGCCATAAACACAAGGTGGCCCATATTTGTAAAAGAAACTTTATATAGTTTAAACCACACATTAACCTTCGCATTGATAGTGAGAGACTTCAATGCCCAACTCTCACCAACAGACATGTTATTCAGCCAAAAATTAAACAGAAAAATATTGAGGATAACAGATTTTATAAAGCAAATAGACCTAATAAACATCTACAGACATTTTACCCAAATTCAAGGGAATACATCTTCGCACATCTCATGAACCTTTCTCCAAAATTGACCACATACTCAATCACAAGGTAAGTTTCAACAGATACACAAAAATTGAAATAACCCCCTGTAATCTATCAGACCACCATAAATTAAAGCTGCATTTCAACAACAGAAACAGCAGAAAGCCTACAAACTCAAGAAAATTATTAAACTCCCTACTGAATAAAAACTGGGCCAATGTAGAAATAAAGAAAGAAATTAATTACTTTGTAGAATTAAATGAATATGAATATAAAACATACCCAAACTTATGAGACTCAATGAAAGCAGTGCCAAGAGGAAAACTCATATAACTAAGTGCTTACATATAAAATTGAAAAGATCTCATGCTAGCAACTTAATAGCATACCTGAAAGCTCTAGAATAAAAGGAAGGATGCATATCGGGAGGCGTAGATGGCAGGATATAATCAATCTCAGGGCTGAAATCAATAAAATAGAAACAAAGAGATTAATACAAAAATAGTTGAGACAAAAAGTTGATTCTTTGCAAAAATCTTCAAGGTAGACAAGCTCTTACCCAAACTAACTAAAAGATGGAGAGAGGCTATCCAAACTAACAAACTAAAAACAAAAATGGGGACATAACAGACACCAAGGAAATCCAAAGATTATTAGGTCACAATTTTAAAACCTGTACTCCACAAAACTGGGAAATTTGAAAGAAATGGATACTTTTCTTGATTGATACCATTTACCAAAGTTAAATCCAGATAAGATAAACAATTTAAATTGACCTACAACCCTGAGTGAAATATAATCAGTCTTTATAAGTCTTCCAACAACTAAAAGTTCAGAGCCAGATAGTTTTAATGCTGAATTGTAGCAGACTTTCAAGAAAATGGCTAATACCAATACTCCTAAACTTATTCCACAAAAGAGAAATAGAAGATACATTGCCAAATTTATTTTATGATGCCAGTCACTCTGATACCTAAGCGACACAAAGATTTAACAAAAATATTTACACATCACTTTTTCTTTATAAATACAGATGCAAAAATACTCACAAATTGAATAGAAGAACACATCAAAAAGATCATCTACCATAGTCAAGTAGGCTTTGGTGATGGTTCTATAAATGAAAATCTGTCAATGTAATCCACCATATAAACAAACTGAAGAAAACATGACTATCTCATTCGGTACAGACGGAGATTGTGACAAAATCCAACACTACTTTATGATAAAAGTCTTGGACAGCAGGGGAACAAGGAACATGCGTCGATATAATAAAGGCAATTTCCATCAAGCCGGTAGCAAAACTAACATAAAATCAAATAAAGGGAAACACAAAGCAATTCCACTGAAATCAGAAACAAGACAAGGCTGCCCACTCTCTCTATATATTTAATCAATAGTGTACTGTACCGGGAGATGTCTAGAAAAGCCTCAGCAAAGCCAGCTATCTAATTGGTGGGGTGGCTTTGCTTAGCTTTGGAAGCCATGTTCAGCACTAGAAGTGGCAAGAAGCCATGCGTGCCAGAGGCCAGGCAGGCCACAACTAGACCCACAAGACACCAGTGTGGGGGATGCCTCTGCCAATCCCCCATGCTGCATCCACAAAGCTCAGCTGAACCCCAGACAATATCTTCCATACTCACAGTAGCCAGTAGAATGAAGACTCTTAGTGTTTAAAGATTATCCAATAGATTTATATATTTAGAAATGCTCAATTAACAAGATGCTCACACAGTTAGAATTGTTATCCAATATCTAATCTTTTGATAAGTTGCTACCCAGGACTGCTCTCCAACCATCCATCCTCAAACATGGTCTATAGCCTTTTCTCTCCCTTTCTCTTCCCCTTCCTCTCTTTCTCTTCACCCCTTCCTCACTCCACCTACCTTTCATACTGCCCAATCACTGAACTCCACTGCATATACAATGTAACAGTAGCAGGAAATTATCCTGCTACAGAGTACTTGAAGTTATAGCTAGAGCAATAAGACAACTGAAGGATATCAAAGGGATACAAACTGGAAAAGAAATCAAAGTAGTATTATTTGCAGATGATAAGACTGCATATATAAGGGAGCCCAATAATTCTACCAGATAAGCCATACAGCTAATAAACATCTTCAGTGGAGTTGCTATATAGAAGATTACCTTAAACAGAATCAGTAGCCCTTCTGTATACAAATGGCAAAAAAGACTGAGAAAGAAATCAGGAAACATCCTTCACAATAGCCACCTATAATATAAAATATCTTGAAAGAATTCTAACCAAGCATGTGAAAGGTTGTATGATAAAAACTTCAAGTCTTAAAAAAGAAATTAAAGAAGATAATAGAAGATGCAAAGACCCCCCCTCCCAAGCTCAGGGATTGGTAGAATCAACATAGTAAAAATGGCCATCCTACCAAAAGCAATCTACAGAGGCATCACTGGCCTTGATTTCAAGTTCTACTACACAGCTATAATAATAAAAACCACATGATATTGGCATAAAAACAGATGCTCTGATCACTTAAATAAAATCAATGACCCATACATAAAAGTCCATACATCTATGAACACCTGATATTTTATAAAGAACCAGAAAGACACAGTGGAATAAAGAAAGCATCTTCAACAAATGCTGCTAATAAAACTGAATGTCTGCATGTGAAAGAATGCAAATAGATCCATGTTTATTGCCCTGCACAAAACTCAAGCCCAAGTGCATCAAAGACCTCAACATAAAACCAGGTACACTGAACTTGATAGAAGAGAAAGTGGGGAATAGCCTTGAATGCAATGGTTCAGGAGACAGCTTCCTAAATAGAACACTGATTATAGCATAGGCATGAAGAACAACAATTAATAAATCAGACCTCATAAAACTGTAAGGCAAAGGACATTGTCAATAGGGCAAACCATGAGCCTACACAATAGGAAAATATGTTTACCAACCTCTCATCCTCTAGAGGACTAGTATCCAAAATATACAAAGATCTCAAGAAACTAGACATCAACAAACCAAATAATCCAATTAAAAACTGGGGTACAAATCTAAACAGAATTCTTAATATAAGAATTTCAAATGGCTGAGAAACACTTAAAGAAAGGCTTCAACATTCTTAGCCATTAGAGAAATGCAAATCAAAACTACTTTGAGATTCCATTTTACACCGGTCAGAATGGCTAAAATCAATAACATAAGTGACAACTCACACTGATGAGGATGTGGAGCAAGGGCTACACTTCTCCACTGCTGATGGGAGCATAAACTTGTATAACCACTATAGAAATCAATACGGTATTTACTCAGAAATCTGGGAATTCATCTACCTCAAGACCCAGCTATAACACTCTTGCGCATATATCCAAATGACACATCATCATAGCAAAAAAGACACTTGATCAATTATCTTGTAGCAGTCGGGAACTGGAAATAACATTGATATCCTTCAACTGAAGAATGAATAAAAAAAGGGGGTTACATTTACACACTAGAATATTAGCTGTTAAGAATAAGGACATCATTATTATCCAGTCAAATGTCTGGAACTAGAAAAATAATAATAGTGAGTGAGTTATCCCAGAGAAAGAAAGGCAAACATGGTATGTACTCACTTCAAAGTGTATATTAGCTGTTGAGTAAATGACATGCCTGTTACAATCCACACACCAAAGAAGACTAAGTAATAAGAATTACTATAATGGAGGTGCATGGTCTTCATTGAGAAGAGGAAGTAGAATAGAGTTTGTGAGTGGAGTGAGGGCAGGTGGGGATGGTAACAGAGGGATCAGACAGGAGAAAGAAATGAAAGGTAAGAGACAAATGGAGGACATTTGGGAGCAAATTAGAATCATAATACAATAGAGACACTCAGAATTGTATGAGGATGAAGCTAGCGAGGACTCTGAGGAATGGGGAATATGGAGCCTCAACAGGCTATCTTCTGTACCCAGGCAACTTCCAGTGATGGGACTGGGACAGCAACTCAGCCATAAAACTGTCAATTTACAATCTCTCCTGCTTGCAGTGTGTGTGTGTGTGTGTGTGTGTGTGTGTGTGTGTGTGTGTGTGTGTGTGTGTTGGGGGTGGTAATGAAGACATAGAAGTTGTAGGAGTGACCAAACAATCATTGGTCGAATTTGATGGACATGCTTCATGGAAGGGAACACATGCCTAACGTTGCCTGGGTGACCAGAAACCAGAAGCCGGATAGTTTGAGATCTAGGGTAGAAAAAACTGATAAAATGATTCCTGATGATATTCTCCTATACGCATAGATTTGTGCCTAGCCCAATTGTCATCAGACAGACTTCCTCCAGCAGCTGAGAGAGACCGAATTGGAGATCTCCATCTAGTCCCTCACCTTGCATCTTGGGGAACCCTATGGAAGAGGGGGAAGAAGAATTGTAAGAGCCAGAGCAGTTAAGGACATCAGCAGAACCCAGCCCATAGAATCAACTAAGCAAGACTCATGTGGTCCCACAGAAACTGAGCAAAGCCTCCATGGGTCTGTGCTAGGTCCTCAGTATGTATGCTATGTTTGTTAGTTTGGTGTTTTGTAAGATTCCTAACAGTAGGAGTAGTGATATCTCTGACTATTTAGACTGCTCTTGGAACTCTTTTTCTCCTACTGGGTTGCCTCATCCAGCCCTGATATGAGGGCTTGTGCCTTGTCTTATTGAATCTTGTTATGCCATGTTCAGTTGATATCTATGGGAGGCTTTTTTTCTGAAGGGAAATGAAGGATGTCAGGGAGAGGGGAAATAGGAGGGGAACTTGGAGGATTAAAGAAGAAACTGTGGTCAGGATGTATTGTATGAGAGAAGAATAAATAATAAATAAACAAGTAATAAAAGAAAAGTAAGAGAGCCAGTGTAATGTATAAATAAATAAATAAATAAATAATAAGAAATTAAAAGATACAGTGACTAGCTATGTAAAAACGATGGCATCTCAATAAATGGTAGTCTGTAATCCTTCTCACATACCTCAGTCTCCTGAAGCAGTAGTATCATTCCACTCATGGACCAGAAAGCTGGAGAAAGAAAATAAGATTACATAGCCTGGAAATGCCTTGAAAAAATTAGAGGCATTTTATACATGAGAGGAAACAGTATTTTCTCTTGATGAAATCTGATGTTTCTTGAGGAAATTTTTTTCCATTTTAAAAGTATTTTATTTCTTCCTCCAAACAGAATAAAAGCATTTTGATTATGTGCCTGTGTCCTCTTTAAATATTAGCTTATGATGAGTCTTAATTATAAGTTCCCAACGCCATCTACTTTCTGACTTGGCTACCTCTGCCTTGTGTGTTTTCACTTTTCTTTTCAGTATCTTCTGTAAACAAATCCATAAATATCCTCATACCCCAATTTATGCAAAAGATTCACACAGTCTCCCTGTCCATTTTAATGGAAACTCACATTTAAATATATATCCATTTTCATTACTGGTTTTGTGAAAGGAAAGAAAATTACCATCAAAGGGAAAAGGAAAATGAAATGTGGTTGTGTCCAGTTTATGTTAAATAAAAATGACCCCACACAATTCTATCTGAAATTAATTTATGCTGCAAGGGCCTCACATTTATCAAGTCCTTTTGTGATTCAAACAGATTATGGAAAGTGAGGACAGAATCCCAGGGATACAAAATAGTATTAATATTCTTAAAATAGAAAACCCAATGACTAATACAGCATTCACTTCTGTTGCACATCAAAACAGGTTAGAAAACATCATGCAAGTTCTGGCTCTGGGAGAGATTGTATTGACTGTGTGCACAGTTTGGTCTATTGCTATGCTCTGTTATTCTGAATTTGTGGAATTTTAAAATAACAATCTCCCTGTTAGCAGTCCTTGGATAAATTATACGGAGTAATAAAAACTACATTATCGCTGTTGCTGAGGGAGGAAACGCTTGCTGACTGAATAATGTTCTGCCTGCTGAGGCAAGATCAAGGCTCTTGTCACATGTGCTGGACCAGGTCCTGGCCAGACTCAACAAATTTTATTAACCAATGAATCAATTGTTTCCATTTATTATTTATTACGATTGCATTTGAGATATCTGTTTCCTGCTGACCTATTAACAGACCTGGTGGTACACATGTCTCTAATAATAAAGGTTTTGGTATAAAGAAGGAATTTTATTATCTTTCTGACTTTAGGAGACTTCAAAGGCACATCAGTAAGGGTGGTTCGGAGTTATAACTATTATAGCATTTTTTTTTTAATCTCCAAGTAAAATAAATAGTCAATAGGACTCTCAACTCTGGGATGTTAGCTAAAGAGAAACTGGACAGACAATTTTTTTTTTTTTTGCATAAACTGAATGAAGTGTTACCTTTGCAGGGGCACCATCCCAGCTCATGCAAGCAGCTTGGCTAATGCTCCAAAATGGTGAAGCAAGTATGTTGCAGATCAGAGAGGGAAACACTGTATTCTACCCGAGCCACTGTGAGGCATCCTATCCTTCTGCATGACCCGTTTTCAAGGCTTTTGGTGAGAGGGGGAAAAAAGAGGGGGTGAAGGAAAGAAAAGAAGAGAGAAAGGAAGGGAGGGGGAGAGAGGGGCTAGAAGGAAGAGAGAGACAGAATAGAGACACTGATTTAAGGAACTTCAGGCTGTGATTCAACAACCAGTGAAGATGAAGATTGTTTTAAAATTGTGGCAAGAAATGCTGGCATACGATTTATACTCCTAGAAAAGTTTTAAGAGCACAATACTGTATCATCAACCACCAATACATATAATACAATATGTGTAAAGGTGGAGGATGCTATGCTAAATGAAAGCAGCCAATTACAGAAGGGAAACTATTATAAAACTCACAGCTGTGATGTGTCCCAATTAGTAAAATTCACAGAAACAGTCAATTGGTGTCTACTGGAGGATGAGAGGGCATCTCTGTTCAATGAGCATAATGTATCAGTCACACATCATGTCATTTGTAGTCTGTTTTTGCTTTTGTTTTTGTGTTTTGAGACAGTTTTTTTCTCTATAGCCCTGGCTGTCCTGGAACTCACTCTGTAGGCTGGCCTCAAACTCAGAAATCCACCTGTCTCTGCCTCCCAAGTGCTGGGATTAAAGGCGTGAACCACCACGGCCTGGCATTTGTAGTTTGTTAAGTCTTTCCATAATGAATTTTCTGCCTGGGAACATGTGACAGATTTTACTAACCAAGGAATCAAATAGACACAGGATGCATTGTGGAGACCCTCTTGTTTCTGCACTATTCTTACCAATGCATTCTAAATCTAATCCCAGGGAAATACATTTCAACTCCAAATAGAGAGACATCTGCAAAGTGATGACCTAGAACTATATAAAAACTGTGAAAATGATGAGAGATTGAGGAACTATTCAAACCATGTTTGAGGAACAATAAATGAACAGGCCAAACAGGCCAAACAACAAGGCTGGAGAAATGATTTTTCAGGGGTACCTCTATTCTATTTCAAGCACAACTTGGCAGTTCACAACTATCTGTAAGTCCAGTTTCACTGGACCCAGAACCCACTTCTGGGGCTATCAGGCATATAAATGGTGCATAAACATACAGTAATTTTTATTAGAGAAAGAAAGAAACAAAGAAACATAGAAAGAAAGAATAAAAGAAAGAAGAGAAAGAGAAAATACATTTTCTCAGGATTAGATAGAGAATTCATTGGTAAGAATGACACAGAATAGGGTCTCCACAATGCATCATGTGATGTTCTATCTGTCTATTTGATTCCTTGGTTAGTAAAATCTGTCACATGTTTCCAGGCAGAAAATTCATTATGAAAAGACTTAACAAACTGCAAATGACATAGTGTGTGACCGAAACATTATACTCACTGAACAGTGGGGAAAAAGTCAAATAGAATACTGTCTCATTTATTTATATATTTAAATGTAGAGAACAAATTCTATTGTGTTAAAAAGAGAAAGTGAGCGATATGTCTGAAATGCATCATGTGCCTTTAAAAATGTCAGAAAGAA